>NC_141085.1:13387816-14587816 GCF_041138505.1 Cibotium barometz
TTCTGGCATGCCAGTGAGATGGAGGTGGAGAACTGCTATAGCACCAAGATCTACCAAAACGGGTCTGAGTCATACACACTAAAAGCTGTCATGTACTACTCAGCTTCACAACTCAAAGTGACTACTACTGTTGGGCTGCTTCTTGCTGAGCCATAATATACATGTAAAAGCAAAAGCCGCTATTGGAGATTTGTGTGTCATAACATCCGGCCCAATCGAAATCATTGAAGGCATGCAACTGAACATCACCCCCCTTAGCATAGAATAAGCCAAGGGACTGAGTGCCTTGTACATAAACTTGTTCAACTCGGATGCCCTAAACTGAATGTCTACCCTCGTATTACATAGATGAGGTACCCAATGGCCTAATAAAGTAATGCATCAAATGGTTCATCCACATCTTAAAGACTAAGCCTAGCACCCATCTCTACTAGTGTAGCAACATGCTTACTATCTTCAAGACCAAACCATGTGATTAGCCTCTGTATGTACTTTGAATGCAATATCACAATACCATTATCACGCGGCTACATAAACTATATGTCCAAATAACAATGCAACGAGCCTAAATTTGTCATCTCAAATGACACATGTAATTCAGCCTTGAAGGCTAAAATCTTCTCCTCATTAGGGCCTATGAGCAGAATGTCATCAATGTATAAAATGATGACCCAAAAACAATCTTTAATCCTCTTTACATAGAGGGTACTCTTAGCTAACTGTTGTAAAAAACCATTTACATAGAGGGTACTCTAGGTTGTATGCATTTATCCTCTCATACCATGTGCTACTTAAGGCCATATAAAGCTTTTCTTACCTTGCATACTTTTGATTCATGCCCCCTTCTCAACAAAACCATAAGGCTAAGATACATAAACCTCCTCATGTAAGTCACCATTTAATAAGGTAGTCTTGGTATCCAACTAATGTACATTCCAACCATGATGCGCTACCAATGTAATAATACATATGAGTGTAGTCATACGAGATGTGGGTGTTCAAAGATCTCATCATATTCTATACCCTTCACTTGAGCATAAAACTTTATTACAAACCTTGCCTTGTAGCATAATCTATTCCCTTGTAACAAGACTTGCCTTATAGTGACCATCAACACTACCATCAACTTTACACTTTAACTTATAAACCCACTTCGTATACCAATGGCCTTTTTACCACCCATAAGGCAAATCTGGTAAATACCAAGTATCATTTTTAGGATTAAGTCATACTTATCTTGCATAGCCTACATCCAAAAATCATTATCATGTGCTTCCTCAAAGGAAACAAGTTCCTCTTCATTACATATACTGGCAACGAGAGCATGATTCATAAAAGAATAAGATGCATGATGAGAACCTTCACATGTCTTGCAAGGTAAAGGAGTAGCTAATTTGCTATCCCACAATGTCTGTACTAGCTATTTTGGCATACTCTTAGATGCCTATATGGTTGCTCTTTTCTCATCCACTACATCATCCATAATTGCCTTATCATTAGATTGATCTGTGGGCTAAAATTTGATAGGCTTCTCTATGGCCAATATATGCTGATTTAGAGAACCTTTTTAAGCATTCATTTTCTCCACAGAGGGATTTCTACCATTCCAAGATTCATAAGGAATAATTGTTTACAAGGCCTTGCTGGGTCATCTGTTTAGCACATAAGTGGCACACATAACTGCCTCCACCCAAAAAGTATGAGGCAAATCTTAGCCTTTAACCATGTAACATGCCATCTCCATGAGAGATATGTTCTTCCTATCAGCAACACCATTTTGCTAAGGTGTATAAGGCACTGTGCATTGATGTTTTATACCTTTCAGCCGTATATATACAAGAAACTCCTTTGACATATACTCCTCCCCTCAATCTGTATGAAGGATGACAACTTTGCATGCAGACACATTTTCAGCCATACAAACGAACTGTCTAAAGCATGTAAAAACCTTTGACTTTGCCTTTAACAGATACACCTAGGTGTGCCTAGAGTAGTTATCAATGAAAGTCACAAAGTAGAGATATCCCATGATCGATGGTGTCCTCATGAGACCACATAAAAGTCACAAAGTAGAGATATCTCCTGATTGATGGTGTCCTCACGGGACCACTTATATCACTATATGTATAAGCTATAATTTTTGGATAGCCCTGATTGATCCATCTTTCAGGAATGATGCTCGTTGCATCTTGCCCAAAATGCACCCCTCACATACATGCTTAATGGGGACCTCAAGCTTTAGCAACTCTGACACCATCTCTCTCAAGTGACCAAGGCGGGCATGCCATAGCTCTCAATCACTCATAGCACGTTATTGAGATTTGAGGTGACATGTGAGCTAGAAAGAAGAGTGGAGACTTATCCCACATTGATGTACAAGGCCAAGTGTGTACCTTTTCATATGAAAAGGGACCATTTCAAGCAATGAAATATGAAGCAAGATCTCAAGCCTCTTTATGAGTACAAGTCTCAATCTTGTAACCTAATTGTTCTCGAGTCTTAAGCTTAGTTAGCATAATCTTCTCATCATCATTATGTTGTTAATTAGGCTGCATCCACTGTAAGATTAGTGTTTCTTAATCATAGTAATTAGGGTTAAGCTAGCCATGCATGATGAGGGTTCATCTTTTCTAACATGGTATCAGAGCCACCCCTCTCCATTAGCTTAGCCTTAGTCCACTTTAACTCTTCTCACCCACTAATCTCATGCTCATTAACCCTAATCTCATGTTTTTAGCATCTTATCCATTGCTTCCGTTTGTGGTCGAAATTCTCCGAGCTTGATTCTCCATATCTCTTCACCATTGCCACAACCCTCTTAGGGACATCTTGCTAACATAATTGCTAAGACACATCTATGAGCATTGCACCTAATTTTTTGTCAATCGTTCACTTCAAGCGCATTTCACTAGCCTAGTTTTTGGCATCATTCACCGTGTGTGAGTTGAATTAACCCAAGCCCTTCTAGGGCTAGTTACTACATAGCATAAGGCCTACACAGCACAAGTCTCAATCCCATTGGTACACTACGCCACCTAGGAGCTACTGATTTGTAGGCACTAGAAACAGGCAAAAGTGCACCATACCTGACTCTTAGAAGCGGCCTCTAGACCTCAAAGATAGGTCAAGTCTCTATCAAGGGGGGGACCTTACTCTTAGAGATGACCTCCAGGCCTCAAAGATAGGTCAAGTCACCATCAAGGGGGGGTGTTGAGATTTGAGGTGACATGTGTGTTAGAAAGAAGAGTGGAGATCCCACATTGATGTACAAGGCCAAGAGTTTACCTCCTCGAATAAAAGGCGACTATTTCAAGCAATGAAATGTGAAGCAAGCTCTCAAGCCTCTTTATGAGCACAAGTCTCAATCTTGTAACCTAATTGTGCTTGAGTCTTAAGGTTAGAAGAGTGGAGATCCCACATTGATGTACAAGGCCAAGAGTTTACCTCCTCGAATAAAAGGCGACTATTTCAAGCAATGAAATGTGAAGCAAGCTCTCAAGCCTCTTTATGAGCACAAGTCTCAATCTTGTAACCTAATTGTGCTTGAGTCTTAAGGTTAGATAGCATAATTTTTTCTTCATCATTATGTTGTTAGGTTGCATCCACCGTAAGTTTACTATTTCTTAATCATAGTAATTAGGGTTAAGCTATCCATGCAGGGTTCATCTTTTCTGACACATGGTAGCAATTGAACAAGAATTATGTGCCAATCTCTCATACGTGCCCAACTTGTAAAGCCCATAGCTTAGAGTACCAAATACCACAAGGATGTCTCCATCACTCCGGTCATTAACTGTACACTTGTCATTAACAAATCTAACCACTAGGCTTGTCCTAGCAATGGTAAAGACTGACTGTAAGTTCTTTTTTATGCTTGGCATAAACAAGACTTTTGAAAGAATGATTGTCTCACAATTTATAGTAGTGAGAACAACCTTACTAACTCCTTTTGAGAGAGTGATTGTCCCACAATTTGTAGTAGTGAAAACAACCTTACTAACTCCTTTTACATACAAGGAGTTGTTTGCACATGTGACTGTTCCTCGTTGAGGAGGGAGCAAAGGGGTTATTTTTTTCATGGATCTTTACGAGAACAAGGTGCAAGGAATTGGAGTAACTAGAGCTTCTACCTTACAACTTGCAAAGGTCTAAGGGATTGAGAAAAACCTTCTGTACCTTGGTGAGCTGTGTGTACACGGAATTGGATACTAAGAAACCTAAATGGCTAAGTGAGTATGCCAACTTATTTCTTGAGGACTTTACTAAAATGCCTCCAACACATGTGGTGGATCATGAGATCAAGTTTATATTTGAGTTCAACCAACTACAAGGAGGGAATATAAGATGGTCGTTCCATAAGCAATTGTACTCAAGAAACATTTGAGGTAACTTTTACAGTAAGAATTTGTTCAACCCACTATATGTTGGAAATAGGGTTCCAGGAATGCACACGCACACACACACATACACAGTGGAGAAGCTCAAGGGAGAAAACAATGATAATGAATGTGTGATGTACAAGGATGATAAGTACCCAAGATAGGTGTATACTAGCACCAGGGAAAAAACCTCCTAAAGAGCAAAAAAGTACCCTAGCTGTTCCTAGTGTGTTCACACACATCACTACAAAATTTGGAAAATCCCCCCCTAGAGTGATGATGTGAACAAGGGGTGAGCTAGCACTAGAAGTACAGAGATGTGCTAGGCTCTTTGGACTATGTAAGGAGCTGAGACTAGTCCCCAAAGGGAAGTAAGTTTAAAGCTTTGTGAAAAGCTTCAAACTTCTCTCGTGGGAGAGCCTTTGTGAACAAATCTGCCAAGTTGTCTTATGTTGGCACATAAGCTAAGTTGATTTCCCATGCAGAGTATCTCTCTCTCTGTAGTACAACTCAATGTGCTTTGTACGAGCATGAAAAACTAGATTCCTTGCTGCCATAGAGATCTGACTGTCAGTGAAGATGTTAGTGGGACTGAGGACTCGCCAACACCCGTCAATAAGGCACCTGCACCCAAACACACTCAACTGTAGCTATAAATGTTGCCCTATACTCAGCTTCATAGCTAGAAGTGGCCTCTGTGGGTTGCTTCTTGCTAAGCCATAATATACATGAATCACCAAGGCAAAAGCAAAAACCACTCATGGACACTCGTGTGTCATAACATCCAACCCAGTCTGAGTCTGTATATGCATAAAACTATGATTTACCTCTCTTGGGATAAAATAACCCAAAGTTCTTGGTGCCCTTTAGGTAACAAAACACCTATTTGATAGCCTGCCAATGCTTTGTACCTGGGCTATGCATAAATTTATTGAATATTGAGACCACATACTGAATATCACGCTTGGTGTTACACAAAAAGATAAGGCATCCAACAGCTTCTTGATATAATCCAGCATCAAAAGGGTCACCTGCATCTTCAAGACTTAGTCATAAACCTAGCTCCATAGGTGTAGCCACATGTTTACAGTCTTTAATATTGAACCTCTTCAACAATGCATCTATTTATTTCCTTTGTAGCATAAAAATGCCATCATTACACTGCGAAAACTCAATGCCATCATTACACTGCGAAAACTCAATGCCCAAATAATAGTGCAACAGTCCAATCTCTGACATCTATAAAAGCTAAAATATGATCATCGATAGGGCCTGTGAAGAGCAGCATGTCATCAACGTATAACACGATGACCAATAAAACATCCTTAGTCCTCTTAATATAGAGGGTACTTTCAGTTGGGCTATTGCAAAAACCATGTGCAACCAAGTATGCATGTATCTTTTCATACCATGCTCTGGGAGCCTGCTTGAGACCATATAAAGCTTTCTTCGATCTGTATACTTTTGATTCCGACCTTTCTAAACAAAACCATGAGGCTAAGATACATAGATCTCTTAATACAAATCTCCATTCAAGAAAGTAGTTTTGATATCCAATTGACGTACATTTCAACCTTTATGTGCTGTTAATGTAATGATACTCCGCATGGTAGTCATATGACATGTGGGTGCAAAGGTTTTACCATATTCAATGCCTTTCTCTTGCACATAACCCTTTGCAACAACCCTAGCTTTGTATTTATCAACACTACCATCCGCTCTACGTTTGAGCTTGTAAGCCCATTTCGTACCAATGGCCTTCTTGCCAAGAGGCAAGTCTACCAAATCCCATGTATCATTTTTGAGTATCGAATCATACTCAGATTGCATAGCACTCATCTGATTTTTAGATTCCTTTGCTTCATCAAAGGAGACAGGTTCCTCTTCATTACGTAAACTGGCAATAAGAGCATGACCTATGTCAACATGAGATGCGTGATGAAAACATGCACATGTTTCCGCTAGGCAAAGGAGTGGCCAATTTTCTATCACATAGTGTTTGCACCAGCCATTTTGGCATACTTTTTAACTCCTCAATTTCTCATCTGTCAATTATAATCCATAATTACCTCATCATAATAGGCTGATCTGTGGGCTTAAAAACATACTGATTTGTAACCTTTGCGGGCTGATTTTTAACATTCCTTTCATTACCCAAATGCTCTACATCAATGTGTCCTACATTGAATAATAGAAGGAGAGTATCGAATATGTCTTGTGAACATTCATTTGTTGTTTTTTACACGAAAGCAAGGGTTGAATTACATCTTCCACAAATACATCTCTACTCATAAGAATCTGCTTGGTACCAGGATGATAGACACCATAACCTTTCCTTTTTGAGCTGTACCCCACAAGAATACATTTCACAGCCTTATCGTCAAGCTTGCTGCAAATTTACTCAGGCACAAGTACATAAGAAAGACAACCAAAAATGCCTAAGCGAGTGACAAAGGGCATTTTGCCATTCCAAGCTTCAAAAGGCATAATTATATGCAAAACCTTTATAAGACACCTGTTCAAAACATATGTTGCACACATGATTGCTTCTAGCTAGAAACCATGAGGTATTTCCTGACTTTTGACCATACAATGTGCCATCTCCATGAGAGACCTATTTTTGTGTTCAGCTACACCATTTTGCTGAGGTGTATAGGGCACAATACATTGGTGTTTTATCCCATGATCAGCCATGTATTCATGAAACTCCTTATACATATATTCCCCCCCTCGTTTAGTACGTAGGATACCAATCTTACATGTAGAAACATTTTCAACCATAGCAACAAAGTCCTTAAGTGTATAAAAACCTTGGTTTTATTTCAATAGATATAACCAGGTATGTTTAGAATAATCATCAATGAATGTGACAAAATAGCGGTAGCCTCCAATAGATGGTGTCCTCATAGGACCGCATATATCACTGTGTATAAGCTGTAATTTTTGAACAGCTCTAGTTGAACCATCTTTGGGAAATGCTGCCCACTGCATTTTTCCAAGAATGCAACCCTCACAAACATGTTTGATAGAGGCTTCAAGATGTGGCAACTCAGACACCACGTTATGCTTATGTAAATGCAGCAAATTGCCAAAGTTTAAGTCACCAAAGCATGTGGCATTACATATAGCATGTTTTTGTCTTTTATATGCATCTATCCTATAAAGGCCATGAGACAAAGTACCAGAAGTAACAATTATATTGCCATTATTGTGATATAAACAATAAATTTGTCATCCACCCCATAAACTGAGCCACTAAGCTCGCCTTAATAATGGTAGAGATAGATAACAAGTTCTTCTTGAACTCTGGTACATATAATACATCTAAGAGCATAATTGTTGCATCATTTACAACACTGAGAACAAATTTACCAACTCCTTTTACATGATATAAGGAGTTGATAGCACATGTAACAGTGTTTTCCTGTGGAGCATATTCAAGTGATGAGAACAAACTGTAATGAGAAGTAATGTGCTTATTAGCACCACTCTGAAAAAACCAGACATATACATCTGTAACATCCATGTATACATCCTTATGCGAAGGGTCAAATCTCAATTGCACAATGAAAGCCCAATCATCATGTGCATAGTTTACAGATTGCATTAGATGTTGACGCATCAGCTATACAGCCATATCTAAGTCTTTCTTTTTCTCCTTCTGGCAATGCATTAATGTAGTAACCAAATTTCCTACAATAGTTACATTTGCCCTTTTTCTTTGGCTTGTCGCCTTCCTTGTCTACACAGGCTTGCTTGATAACTCTGATTTTGGCTTGTAACTACCCTGAGAAAGGATTTACCTTTGCCTCTGGCAATAAAAGCTTGATCTCCTGGATGCAGCAAGACAGATCTGTTTTTCCTGGATTTCTCTTCTTATGCAAGAGCACAGAAACCAACTCCTTAAACTTCAAGGCATTTGAATTGCCTTTCATTGATAATAGAAAAAAACTTTGATACGAGTCTGGCAACATATTCAAGATAATAGGCACCAATTAACTGTCAAGATAAACTTCATCAATACTAGTCAACTGCTCCTTAAAATCCTTGATTTGTGTAAGGAAACTACCAATGGAGTCTCCCTCATTCATGCTCTAACTCTAATTTCTTGTAGATAAGCAACACGTGCTTCATTACGTACCTTATACAATGACGTAAGTGTAACCTAAGCATGTTTAGCAGTCCTGTTGCATGACCAAATGTGAGGAATGCTACTCCTCTTAACTGACAAAGCAAGCAATGCATGTGTTTGCGCATCTCTTCCATCCCACTTTGTTTGTTCCTGTGTTGGAGGTATGCTATCCTGTGATAATGCACCGTGTGAAAATGAGTTCGTGCCTGTAGATGTGCCTTTTGTATCATGTCCATAAGAGGAACCATGAATTTTCTTAGTAGCAACCACAATATTCCATAGCCCTTTAGCTACCAATACATGCCGCATTATATAGGTCCATAATGGGTAGTTGGTCCTGTCAAGCTTATCCTTAGTAGATAACATCTGAAATACACCAATGTCTACCATTTTTTATAATACCAAAGCAATTAATTAGGAAACCTACAAGTGCTAATTGATCCTTTGATACAACCAAGGTGGCTGCTAATAAGGCCACTCACAATGGAGACCTATAAGGCGGATGAAAGAAATAGAGAGTAAAGTGAGTAGATATTTTACTCGTAAGATGTAGAGATCGATGTCATTGAAGTGTATCTCATAGACAAGATTCGGTGTGGTGAGTGCCTGATGATGCTTTCACATATATTCGCACACTTGTCTGTAGTAGATCGGACAATACTACTTCTGATTTTGATGAAGAACAATGTAAATCTGGACCCCGAAGATGTATACAAAAACCTAAAAACCATGCGAACGTCTCCCAAAATGCTCGAAATGAAAATATGAGCAAAAAATTTGAGTAAAAATTTCAAGGTAATGCACACCATAGTTCTCTTTCTTCTCCCATAAGGGCTCTTAAATCCAATTTAAGAAGACGCGCGACTCGGAGTGAAGGGTAGGCAGCAGTACAGGGGCGAGGAGTGTGTGCTCTGATACCAAATGTTGGAAATAGGGTTGCAAGAATGCACACACACACACACACATAGTGGAGAAGCTCAAGGGAGCACATAATGCGATGATAGATAATATGCATGTGTGTTGTACAAAGATGATAACTGTACCCCAAGATGGGTATATACTAGCACGAGGGAAAAAACATCCTAAAGAGGGAAAAAGTGCCATGTCTAGTCCTAGTGTGTTCACACACATCACTACGAAATATGGCTACAATTATTGGAAATAGGGTTGTAGGATTGCACACACACACAATGGAGAAGCTCAAGGGAGCACACAATGAGATGATGGATAATGAATGTGTGTTGTACAAAAAAGATAAGTATAACCTAAGATAGGTGTATACTATCACACGGAAAAAAACCTCCTAAAGAGGGAAAATTTATCCCAACTGGTCCTAGTGTGTTCACACACATCACTACCAAATATGGCTACAAATCTCGATGTGAACAAGGGGTGCACTAGCTCTAGAAGTACAGAGATGTACCAAGCTCTTTGAACTGTGATAGGGAGCCTAGACTAGTCCCCAAAGGGAAGTAAGTTTAAAGCTTTGAGAAAAGCTTCAAACTTCTCTCGTGGGAGAGCCTTCGTGAACAAATCTGCCAAGTTGTCCTGTGTTGGCACATGAGCTAAGCTGATTTTCCCTATAAAACATCTCTCTATGGCATAATGATAGTGCACCTCAATGTGCTTTGTGGGAGCATGAAAAACTAGATTCCTCGCGCAAACTGCCATAGCTCTCTGATTGTTAGTGAAGATGGTAGTGGCTAAGGACTTGCAACAATACGGCACCTGAGGCAAACACACTCAATTATAGATGATGTAAAAGTTGTCCTATACTTAGCTTCACAGCAGTTAGAAGTGGCCATACTGGGTTGCTTCTTGATAAGCCATGATATTCATGAATCACCAAGGCGAAAGCAAAAACTACTCATGGACATAGTGGGTTGCTTCTTGATAAGCCATGATATTCATGAATCACCAAGGCGAAAGCAAAACTACTCATGGACACGTGTGTATCGTAACAGCTAGCCCAGTCTAAGTCTGTAAACGCATGCAGCTATGATTTACCCCACTCAAGATAAAACAACCCAAAGTGCTTGGTGCCCTTAAGGTAACAGAACACTCGTTTGACAACCCGCCAATGCCCATATACTGAATATCAACCCTAGTGTTACACAAAAAGATAAGGCATTCAACAACTTCTTAATATAAGTGAGCATCAAAAGGGTCACTTGTATCTTCAAGACTTAGTCATAAAACCGGCTCCATAGGTGTAGCCACAGGTTTACGATCTTCAAGATTGAACCTCTTCAACAATGTATCTGCGACATAACAAAGCCATCCTTATGCTACTAAAACTCAATGCCCAAATAATAGTGCAAGGGTCCAAGATCAGACTTCTCAAAAGACTTCTCTAAATTAGCTACTATAAAATCTAAAATATGATCATTATTAGGGCATATTAATGTATAACACAATGAACAATAAAACATCCATAGTCCTCTTAATATAGAGGGTCCTATTAGTTTTTGCAAAAACTATGTGCAACCAAGTATGCATGTATCTTTTCATACTATGCTCTGGGAGCCTTCCTGAGACCATATAAAGCTTTCTTCAATCTACATACTTTTGATTCTTGACCATTCTGAACAAAACCACGAGGCTGAGATACATAGACCTCCTCATGCAAATCTCCATTCAAGAAAGTAGTTTTGATATCCAACTAACATACATTACAACCTTTATGTGATGTTAATGTAATAATACTCTGCATGGTAATCATACGATATGTGGGTGTAAAGGTTTCACCATAGTTAATGCCTTTCTCTTACGCATAACCCATTGCAACAAACCTAGCTTTATAACCGCTCGCTCTATGTTTGAGCTTGTAAACCCATTTTGTACCAATGGCCTTCTTGCCACCAAGAGGAAATTCTACCAAATCCCATGTATCATTTTTGAGTATCGAATCATACTCAGATTGCATAACCATAACACTCATTCAATTTCATTAAAGGAAACATGTTCCTCTTCATTACATAAATTGGCAATAAGAGCATGACCTATGTCAACATGAGATGCATGATGAGAACCTGCACGTGTTCAGCTAAGCAAAGGAGTGGCCAATTTGTTGTCACATAGAGTGTGGAATATGTCCTCCGAACATACATTTTGTTGTTTTTTACACTAAAGGAAGGGCTAAATTGCATCTTCCACCACAGATACAATATCACTCACAAGAATCCGCTTGGTAGCAGGAACATAGCGACATTAACCTTTACTTTTTGAGCTATACCCCACAAAAATACATTTAACAGCCTTATCCTCAAGCTTGCTATTCAAATTTACTCAGGCATAGGTACATAAGCAAGACAATCAAAAATGTGTAAGTGAGCCACATAGGGCTTTCTGCCATTCCAAGCTTCAAAAGACGTAATTGTATGCAAAGACTTTGTAGGACACCTATTCAAAACATATGTTGCACACATGGTTGCTTCTAGCCAAAACTTGGATGCCTGACCCTAACCTTAACCCTTAAGGTTAGTCCTAACCCATGCTCCACTAGAGCTTGTTCTCATGCTCCCATGCTCACAAGCCTAATGTGGGTTAGCCTCCTAGTATATGCACACGTAATGTGCATATAACACACATACATAAATTCATAAGATGATAGTTGTTTATGGGTATGAAATTTATTATATTTTGATGCTCAATATTTTAGAAAGAATATATGCTCGGTAAATACGTGTAGGAACCAACGCCTAAATCAAATGTGCAAGAAAATTAAAGGTTGCACAAGGTGCAAGTGGTAAATACATGTACAAGGAGCACTTTAGTTTGATTTATTTATTTAAAGGTTACACAAGGTGCAAATGGTGAGTGTGTGTGTTTGTGCCTATCAACTTTTCATATTGGGATTAATTATTGAGGTGTAACAATTAATTAGAACAACTAATATGTTTACGTTTGTGAGATAGGTGATGAGTGGTGCGAGTGTATCACATGTGGAGGATCCTATTTGTGTCAACTTGAATTATTATTTCATATGGTTATTGTATGACAATGCACCATGATTTTGATGTATATATTTTTATTCGCCCCTTATGTGTATGTGTATGGGCATGGGCATTTAAATTATAAGTGCACATGAACAAAGTTTATGGTGGAAGGCACAAAGATGTAAATAGGATAAGTGTCTTGCCAATTTTGGTAAAAGCAAAGCCCAATTATGCACATGATTTCTATTATTGGCTCAAGGGCTAAATTTTGGAACATGATTAAAATACCCATGTCGTGGACAGAGAGATCACGCATGGGGGGGAAATTGAACCCAATGGTTTATCTTATGTGATGAGTATTTTTCATTCTTGTCTTTTCTATTCAAGTGTTCAATTATTTACGTTCACCTCTTTTCTATTCAAGTGTTCAATTATTTACGTTCACCTCTTTTCTATTCAAGTGTTCAATTATCTTATGTGATGAGTATTTTTCATTCTTGTCTTTTCTATTCAAGTGTTCAATTATTTACGTTCACCTCTTCTATGCTTTGTCTATCAATTTCTTTCTACTCAATTTAATCAGATAATTGTTAGTATATGTGAGTTAAGTTTGTACTTAGAGAAAGATTCCTATTTAAGTGGTATTAGAGCTTTGGCAAGTGCAAGGACATCTTGAAGGTTTGAACCCCAAAATAAAATTTTGAAGGAATTCCAAATTCAAAGGTATACCTAATCCATTGTAGACTTGATTTAATTAGTTTTAAAAGGATTATGAAAATAGTTTAAAAACCTTACAAGCCTCTGTCAAATTCCAACTGTGAGGTGTACAAGTCCCTTTACAAAGAATTGTAGAAAAGAAGAGGAAACACTTTTGACCTTTTGGTCAAGAAAAACAAAACGATTTAAACTTGAGGTAAAAAGAATAAGATTAGCTTATTCTCAAACTTAAAAATCTTTGGGAAATGGGCCACCCTTTTCTATATGATGGAGTAGGCCTTCAAAATAAAGAAAATTACGACACTTTGTCCCCTTTAGATCTGTCTGTAGTGATCTGAGGAGCAAAGCTTGGGCAGTCTTGTCCTAATTTCAGATTTTTATTTGGCTAAGAAAGCAAGAAACCTATATGCATAAAGCCTAATCCAAAGAGCACACATAAATCATGCACACTGTACACTCTATGCATGCATAAAGATAGTATAGAGATTGTATACTCTATGAATGCATAGAGTACACATGCATAAAGCATGCTCTATACTAAATGAATACTCAAATTGAGCATGCATAAAGACATCATGCATAGAGTATAAAACCAATAGTACAAAAATAAAGTAAATGCTCCCACAGCACTCAAGGGTGTGCCATATGAAAATAAGATGTGTCTAAGGCTTACTTGCTTATGGAAAGCTTTCTTTCCTCTAGGCTTTAACAAAGATAACTTAGAAACAAAGAATAAAGCAAAATAAATAAGAAAACATTAGGTTGTGCAAAACTTTAAAAATCTAAAAAAAAACTGTTTAAAAAAAAGCCCAAACCTTAACACATAGGATACTCTTACCTTGAAAGGGAGAGAATGAGGAAAAGAAGACTTGGGTTTATCTTCCTTTTTCCAGCAAAAGCAAGGCGATGGCAAAACCAACGTTCTTTTTTTTTCCCCTTCTTTTTTATTCTTTCTTTTCTTCTCTCTTTTTCCACATTTGGCTATGCGGATTGCTGCATAGATTTAACGTTATACGCTTATAAGTGCTAAGAGAGAGAGAGAGAGAGAGAGAGAGAGAGAGAGAGAGAGAGAGAGAGAGAGAGAGAGATTCTTACTATTCAAAAATAACAAGCTTTAATCTCAAAGCTTAAATCAAATTTCTAATCACATAAATTTAAGCCTAAGTTTATATAAAAGCTTAAGGCTTTCAACTTCTCAATTCATTATGTGTTGCATGCGGCGGGATCATTAGCAGGCCCATGACAGTTTAAAGCCTAAAACTAATGAGTTTTAATTCCCAAGGCTCATAAAATTAAAAATAAAAGCTTATTAATTTACATTATTTTTCATTGGGGCTCCATAAGACTATGCTGTAATTCGGGTACAAAAGCATGTTCCCTTAAATTCACGGATAGTTTAATTGTGTATTAACTAGTATTGCACCCGCGCATTGCTGCCTGCGGCCGACCAAGGTTCCAGAAAAGAACTATAACGGACTCTCCCATTGTGCAATAGAGCCTTGCTCTTTCAAATCCTCTTGCTAATGCATGCTAGTGAGTGTGTGTGAGTGATGTGAGGTGAGAGGAGGGATGAGTACACGTAATGCAATGCGGCAGTGTGACAATGCTCGTGGGAGGTGCGGTGGAATTGCTTCTGAAGGAGTTGTAGAGCTTGGAGACCTTGAGGGTTATGAGCTCAGCCATTGGAAAGATCCTCATGATAGTTGCGAATCACCAGGTAGTTTTTTATTGGATGTGTTTCAAGGGGGGTTAGGGTGAGCCATAACAAAAAACGGCCCTGAAAACATGCCCAAATTGAAAATTTGACTGTAAAACTACAGTACAAAGAACTACACACTTCACTGTCCTCTTTCTTCTCCCAAAAGGGCTCCTTGATCCAATTCAAGAAGATAAGCGACTCAGGGTGAAGAGTAGGCAGCACCAACAGGGCTAAGGAGCGTATGCTCTGATACTAAATGTTGGAAATAAGGTTGTGCAAGAATGCACACACACACACACACACACACACACACATAGTGGAGAAGCTCAAGGGAGTACATAATGAGATGATAGATAGTGAATGTGTGCTATACAAAGATGAAAAGCATACCCCAAGATGCACGAGGGAAAAAACTTCCCAAAGAGCAAAAAATTACCCTGGTTGGTCCTGGTGTGCTCACACACATCACTACCAAATATGGCTATAAAATTTACTATTGAAATTTCTATTTTTTACATTTTTATCAATTTCAAATTTCATTTTTATAGCAAGAAACTCATTAATTCAAAGTAAGACTCTCCTACCTTGACATCAAAAAATCAGTTTACATTTTATGATGTCAAGTAGATATTGTTTTTCTCTTTTTCATAAAGATTTAATTACTAACAAATTTATACATTATATTCATAGAAAGTATAAATACTCATATGTTTTTAGAGTATCAAAATGTTTTTGCCAGAATATTTCAACCACACAACAACATAAATAAGATGTCATCAAGAAGGATAATATGCTAAAGGATGTCCGATATGAAAAACAAGAACAAGTTCTTTTCTACATCCACACAACTGATGGGGCAAACATCTCAAGTAAGAGGCTATGATCACCAATACACTAATTCATGTAAGCCAATTTACACTGTTAACTCAAGAAGCTAGATTCCTTGTCAACAACAAGATAGTAATGAGTCATCATGGCATCAACCATCTTCAAGAATTCGTATTGGATGACCAAGGGGATTTGCATCTTTCTCTTTATAATTGTTTATAAATATTTGTATAATATTTTCTTTCTAATACACACACACACACACACACAGACATGTATTAGCAAATTTGAATTATAAGTTCTATTTGAGACCAAAAGGCTTAGATTCTAGTAAATTTAAATTGGGAATAGGTATGATATTTTAATAGCTAATATGTAATCAATCAAAGAATTTATGTATAGATCATTGTTTATTCATATTTCAAACTCAATTATTTGAAGTCGTGATAGTTAATGATTCTCCAATGATTTAATATATATTTCTTCTGCGTCTAGAGAATACATGTTTCATTGTTATTTCATATTGAAACTATAGAGTATTTTGTTGTTAACTTTCTTAGGGAATTTGACACTTTGGGGTCACTTGAACTTTGGTAGTTTGTTGTGTTTGCATAAGAATGACATGGTGTCTGAGCTGCCACATCTTGAAACCCCTATGAAACATGTTTGTTACGGCTATATTCTTGGAAAAATGCAGCACAGCCAACATTTCCCAAAGATGGTTCAACTAGAGCTGTTCAAAAATTTTAACTTATACAAAGTGATGTATGTGGTCCTATGAGGACACCATCTATTGAGGCTTACCTCTATTTTGTTACATTCATTGATGATTATTCTAGACATACCTTGTTATATCCATTGAAACATAAACTAGAGGTTTTTATGTGCTTTAAGCACTTTGTTGCTATGGTTGAAAATGTTTTTATATATAAGATCGGTACCCTGTCAAGGGGGGGGGGACTATATGTCTAAGGATCGATACCCTATCAAGGGGGGGGGGCTATATGTCTAAGGAGTTTCATGCATACATGGTTGATAATGGATAAAACACCAATGTATTGTGCTCTTTACACCTCACCTAAACAATGTAGCTAAACAAAAGACCAGGTCTCTTATGGAGATGGCACGTTGTATGGTTAAAAGTCAGGAGTTACCTCATCACACATGGGAAATGGAGAGTCAAGAGTCACTTGAGGGCCCTCCTATATAATAGGGGCATGGGGCATACTCAAGGGAGGCTTGGAGGCTTGGGCTTATGAGGCCAAGGCTATGTTATGCTCTCTTGTGTGTAGAGGATCATATCTACTCACTTACCATTTCACACTACAGCTACCTGCTATTGGATTGGAGTTATACCTCTTGATGGTATGGGACATCAAGGTAGAGGTATGATGTATTTCATTATAATTCATGTGTGCATCCCTTGGGCTCGGGGGTGGTTGGGTAGTTGAGTTTATGCCTCATTTATGCATGTTTATGCATAATAATTATCTAGAGAGATCTTAGGGTTTTAACAGTGGTATCAAAGCAATCTCTAGTTAATTGTTGTTGATTTTTTCTTACTGCAATTTTTGGCTTTTTTTGAAACAAATTTTAATATTTACTAATAAAAATGTTATTTTGTTGATTTGTGTTGATGATTTGCACATGGATTGTTGATATGGCGATTGGAATGCGTGTTAGTTGTATTCAATGGACGAATCGACATTGTGGGAAAATTTCGTGAGTTTAATGCTATTTTTTACAGTTTAAAATAAGCATTAATGAAAATTTTTATAAAAATACCACATATTTTACTATGGATATTTTTGGTAGAATGGATTCCCTAAATTTTTAGAAATTTTAGGAAATTTTTTCTAATTTTTAAGAAATTCTTAGAGCATTTTTTATGTTTTAAAATGTATTTTTAATACATTTTGCGAGCTTTTCCACGGGTATGCAATCAAATTTCTGTCGATTTTCTGCTGAAATGCAGAAAAGGGGGCAACATGTTGATGCATGAAATGCTCTCCCATGTGCGTGGGACCCTCTTCGTATCTCGATTTTGAATTTTCTTCTATTTTCCTCTCGCATGTATAAACCACCTCTTAAAAATTTACATTTTTGATTAATATTAATCATAATTAAGATTAATTATGATTAAGGAGATTAATTAAAAATTAATCTCTCTGATTAATGATTAACAGAGAGAGAGAAGAGTTGGGGTGATGAGACAAGAGTTGAATTGGAGAAGAAGAAGAGAGGAGAGTGGAGAGGGAGACCTCCTCTCCCTCTCTTGATCTTTGGCGCACACAGGGGGGGGCTGCGCTGCAGCCCACCGGGCGAAAATCGCCCCCCCTTCCCCCCCCCCAAAAAAAAAAATTTTACATAGCCTTTAACCAAAGGTTAATAAAATTGGTTTTTTTATTTTATTTTTTTAAATGAGTTTTTATTTTTTTAAATGAGCTTTTGGAGTTTTTTTAAAAAGCTTGAAAAAAAAAGCCTGCAAATTATGAGAAATTATGAGATTTGAGAAAAAAAAATCTCTAAAAATTTCTGAATTTTTTCTCTTAAAACCTTTTGGATTTTCAGCTTTCGGAAACCTTTTCACTTTCCGCTTTCCCGAAACCTTTTGGCTTTCTGAATTCCGGAAAAACTTTTGACCTAAAAAAAAAGAGCTTTTGGAGTTTTTTAAAAAAAGCTTGAAAAAAAAGCCTGAAAATTATGAGAAATTATGAGATATGAGAAAAAAAAACCTCTAAAAATTTTTGAATTTTTTCTCTTAAAACCTTTTGGCTTTTCATCTTCTAGGAAACCTTTTAACTTTCCGCTTTCCCGAAACCTTTTGGCTTTCTAAATTCCGGAAAAACTTTTGACCTTTCATATTCCGAAAACTTTTGACCTTTCACATTCTGATTTTTTTTTGTCTTTTCATTTTCCCAAAATTGTTGGCTTTTCGTATTCCGGGAAAACCATTGGGATTCCGAAATTTTTTGACTGTTTGTATTCTAAATGTGTTCGGGATTAATTAAAAATTATAAAAAATTCTTGAAAATTAGTGGAAAATTAGACAAAGGTTATTTTAAATTTTGGAAAAATGTGGGGTTGATGTTTGGCATGTGGTGTGTCCATTTGAGCGCCCGTGACCATTCAAATTCCTTTAAAAATATATTTTTTGATCCAAAAATTTAGAAAAATCCATTAAAATTGTAAATTTTCATTGGATTTGAGCGGAATTGGAAATTTCGTGAACGATGGGATTCTCAGGAAAAATTAGAAATTTTCTAAAAATTATTTTTAGAAAACTTGAAAATTGGTATTTTAAAAATATCAATGGTATTTTGGTAAATTAAATTGCTATTTTTTTTTTGAAAAAATATAGGTTTGGAATGCCATAAGATAGGTTTGGTGGAATTCAAAATTATCATATTTTGAGACCCTATAAAATTAGGAAAAATTAGGGAAATTTTTACCATTGTTTAGCCATTCTTTTTGGACATGTTCCATACTTTTAACGGCTATAATTTGCATTCAAAGTGTGTTTCACCTTTGACACTTTTCCATGATAATTTAGTTTGCACTTGTTTAAGTGTGGTTCTTAAGTCTAAGACAAATTCTATCATGGGTTAGTTGATCTGTTTGTTTTGGTGGATTTTATTGGATGTTTTTCGAGTTTTATATGGACTCATCAGGTTTTGCCTAGATCACTTGTGTTTAGGGGTTTTATAATGAGTGCTACACACATGTGTTTCACTTGCTTACTTTGGAGTTTTGTTTGAATGACACTACGTTTATATTCTCCGGATTGATGAGTTGGCCACCAATTTTAATGCTTCTTTTGGCATGATTAATGCCCATTAGATGGTATGCATTGATTTTTATGATCAACTATGGTTTTCATGGATTTGACGAGCTTCTATGCTTTTATCCATGGTTTTATAAGGATCTTTTGATCTTTTGGATAATATCATGTGCTTTGAAGGTAGCATTTGCCTTCGTTTTTTGCACGTAATTTTGGAGTATATTTCTTGTAATCTTGTACATATTCCAACTCGGATACCTAGTTGTTTATGTATCTAGGTGAGTTATTTTTCTACCTAACCTTAGTGTGTTTATTGGGTAGTTATCATTAGAAAGGCGCCAATAATTCAAATTCTTTTCTAATGATGTACTCGGAAAGAGTTATTCCTTGATGTGGTCTCAAGAATATAGAGACAGGTTTTAGTATGTGAAAGTCTGGGATAAGGCCATTTTATTCCTTTTATACAGGATTTTATTCATATTTCCTAGACAGCATACTAGGGAGTTTTCAAATTGTTAAGGTATGTATGGGTCGTATCATAGTGGTATGGGACACTAGTGATCCTCACATATATTATCTTATGGGATAATTTGGGCTCAAGATGGTTGCTTTGCTTACATCACTTAGCATGTTGACCTCAACATTCAAAGATAATCTCATTTTCTAAATTCACTAGAAGTTATAGTGTGGGCATTCTCTAGATAAACTTCTTTTATCTATAGCCTGCATGTATTGATGAGTGTAATCTCGTCGGCATTTTCACTTGTTGAAATCTCTTTCTTTAGAGTTCAACGAGTTTATCTTGTTGTGTTCGGATTAAGGAAATTCGGATTTTTCCTTTGTTGGCATTTCTTTCTCTAGTCTCGTACTTTAGGTGATCTATACAATCAACCTGATGGTTTGCGGAATCAACCTGATGGTTTGCGGATGGACATATGTGACTCATCGAGACATTGATGACTCTCTATGTTGATATGGGTAACTCGAGACATTGATTATTCTATGTGCAGATGTGGGTATGTCGGGGCGCTAATGAAACCCTGGTTTCTGCTGTTATAATGCCATGTTTTCCTACTTTATTCCAAATGGTTTACAACGAGGAAGTTACTTTGAATGTGAATTGCTCTGATCATCCGCAATCTGATGGGTAAACAGAGCGTATGAATCAGATTGTGTAGAGTATATGCTTCGTGCATATGTCTTTGGAAAAGCATCAAATTAGGAAAAATATCTTCCAATGATGGAATTTGCCTATAACGGTTTTAAATATATGGCTATTGGTTTTAGTCCGTTCATGCTTATGTATGGGTATCAACTCAAGGCACCTATTAATGTCGGTCTTAGGGTTTTAACAATGTGCCTTGGTGATTTATGCATGTTTATGCATAACAATTATCTAGAGAGATCTTAGGGTTTTAACAATGTGCCTTGGTGATGAGGTTTTTTT
The DNA here is from genome assembly GCF_041138505.1 of Cibotium barometz. Classification (NCBI taxonomy): domain Eukaryota; kingdom Viridiplantae; phylum Streptophyta; class Polypodiopsida; order Cyatheales; family Cibotiaceae; genus Cibotium; species Cibotium barometz. The sequence continues at coordinate 13,408,738 of NC_141085.1, forward strand.
TTGTGTTGGAGTAGCTCTCGGTAAGCCTTTTCTTTTGTTGTCCACTTGGCCTTTTGCTTTTGCAAGTTCATCTTCTAACTTGGAAACTTTCTCATTTGCCTCATGAAGTTGTTGGGAATGGTTGAGCTAATGGAGCTCCTCTTGATCTCATCCCAATGCTTGAGCTCCTCATATGGATGAAGTCATCCCAAGACTTGAGTTCTCCTTGTTGTTGGGAGTGGTTAAACTTCTAGAGCTCCTCTTAGATAAACTCATCCCGACATTTAAGTTTGTGTGTTACTACGTGCCTCTTAGAAGTCACACTAGTGCGTTAGTTTTAGAGGTGCTTGGATGAGCAAGGAGACCATTAGTGTGCTTGCATTTTGTGGGATGAGAAAGTAAAAGAGGTGTGTATGGAATGGTCTTGATGTTGAGAGGCTGACTAATGTGGATGCCATGGAAGTCGGTATGGTGTCGACGTGGGTGAGGAATTGATGACGAACAGAGGGTGGAGCCTACTCATATGTTACTTGTTGAATTTCTTGGTGGTGGGTGGCATCAACTTAGGCTCCACAAACCTCTAGCTAGGGGTGCTTCTAGTGTGAAGAAGTTTGGAGTGGGTTGGGGTGCTTCTTGTGTGAAGAAGTCTCGTGGCTCAAACGAAACTTTTCAAGCTGATAGAGTCTTGTAGAATGGATAGGGAAATGGGACCATGGCTCATTGAGTCATTCGTCAAGACTACTCTTGGCCAACGGGCTCATAGGCTATCGTATGATTATATGTGGGTACCTTGGATGTGGTTTTTTAAGAGATTACAGGTCATCTCCAACTTTTGTCTCTTAGAAGGAAGATTGAGCTTGGGTTTGTCAAGAGGTTAGGCTTCTCAAGGTGGTTGATGTCTGGTTGAGTCAGGTGGCTCTTATGACATAATAGTTATGTGCACATGTGGGCACAATTGACCTTGCATGTGTGGGATTCTTACACAAGCCCTAGAGTTCACTTGTAATTCCTTGACCTAATTTGCTAGCTTGCCCGTATATGTAGCTTAGATAGAACTATGAGCAGCATTCAGTTGGTTAGTCTTTAAACTTTTGGGTGAGTGAGGAAATTTAGTACCCTAGATAGGGGTACTAAATCAAGAATAATGATATCCCAAACTTTTGGTGAGTTAATACCCTATATAGGGGTACTAAATCTAGAACAATGATATCCTTGGACCTTGCACTTTTGTTTAAAACGTCTTTGGATTACTAGATGCTTGATTTTGGCCATAGTTCCTTTCCCACTGTAGAACTTATGTGGGATGGTTGAAAGGTGGAGGGCCCTCGGATGAGATAATAAAATAAACAAGAGATCTTGAAAATAAGAAAGAGATCACCGTTGACACAAGATGGATTGAATCTCCCCTAGATGAGTGTGGCCCATTGTACCACTCACCCATATTTATATGTATTAGGGCTTGCTTTCCAAAAAGCTAATTCCAAAAAGAAAAGCTCAAGTGCTTTTGATATTTTGAGTGTAAAAGCTCTTATAAAAAATATAAAATGTTATTAATATAAAGTCTTGGGCCTACCAAAACTTTAAAATGCTAATTGGTATGTACAAAGGTTTGAGCCTTCTTTTCCCTTAGCTCTTTGTTTTAGTTTCTCCTTAATAAAGCTAACAATCACAAAAAGGGAGCACTAGCAACATCGACATCCTAGCACCCCTTGAAAAATTAGATAATCATGCACTTGACAAGGTGAAAAGCTAATCCTAAACCTTGAAAAGTAAGAGAACAAACAATCAATGCACCCATGGCATTAAAAATTCCTAATATGTTATAAGACTCTAGTAGCCATCTTCATTAAATCCATTTATGCCCTAAAAACTCAAAGAATTAAAAAAAATGTTGTGTCATATGCATCCATGGCAAAAAAACACCCTTAAAATAATAATTAGAAAAAAAAAATTCATCCGTTGCAAGAGAAACTAAGAAATTAGGCAAACATTTGGACAAGAGGAAGCACACCGTGAGAAAGAAAATCAATCATCATATAACGCAATTGAAGCAAAAGGACAATCCCAATCCCTATTCTTTTCACAAAACTTAAAAGCTTGTGAGCATACCAAGATGAATGATGACAACTATGATGATATAGCATCCACCTCATGTTTGTGTATGTGCAGCACAACACAAAACTACTCATGGTTAAACCCAGTGCAGAATGACAAGCTAGCTGAATCCATTTGGGAAAACAAACACAAAATTCCCATGATACACACACATGCACACATTTTCACCTCTAAATAGTCCCCAACACAAGAATATTTACAATAATTATAGATAACTTTAATTACAGTCCAAAGAGAAACGCCATAAAATGCAAAAGCAAGACTACCTGGCTCGTTTATAAGATATTGCGCAATTATTTAACTTCTAATTAAAAATCAAATTGGTGAGTTGATTACCATGGCAAAGAGAAACATCATAATTAGAGCCCAAAGAGAAACATCATAAAATGCAAAAGCAAGACTAGCTAGCTTGATTATAAGATAATGTTAATTATTTAACTTCTAATTAAAAATCAAATTAGTGAGTTGATTACCATGGCATAAGTGTAGGGCCAAGAAGATGGGGATTTTCACCATTCTCTCATAGCGAGCTAGTGTCTCTCCGATGTTGCAAGCATTCAAGAGCTTCAAGAAGTTTTCTTAGCGTCAACAATTATAATTTCATCAAAAACAATTTTCAATAAATGTTATGCTAAATATAGTATGCATAGGCAGAAAGGAGACAACTTACCATTTGTGTCCCTAGACGAAGAGAAAGCATGGAGGCTAGAAACTTGACATGCAAGCTATAAGGGCAACTCATTGGTAAGTAAAATATAGTATGCACATGTAGAAAGAGGACAACTTACCATTTGTGTCCTACTACATGAAGAGAAAGCATGGCATGCAGAAGTCTAGAAACTTGACATGCAAGATACAACAAGAAGATGATGGAGTAGAAAGAGGGGGGAGAAGGGGGCTTTTGCCAAAAAAGCATCAGAGTTTTTGGGGGAGGGGGGTAAAAGTCTTCCTCGATACTTTGGTTTTCAAAATACGTAGGGCGAAAAAGATATTGGGATGTGAATCAATTATGTTGGGATAGCCATATGTGTATGTGTATGTATTACCTTATGTGTATGTTGGGGCTACCGTCGTGTGCGTATGTTCTAACCTAGATTAGCTGTCATGTGTATGCTGGGGTTATCATGTGTGTATATTCTAACCTAGACCAGCTATCATGATGCTATAATGTGTGTGTATGTGTATATTGGGACAACCATGTGAACGTATGGGTTAGCCAAGTGTACGTGTGTGTTGGGAGAACCAAGTGTGTATGTTGAGACAACTAGGTGTATGTTGAGACAACTAGGTGTATGTGTATGTTGGGAGAGCCAAGTTGGGACCTAAATCAGCCAGACGTGTTGGATAGACAACAAGGTGTGTATGTTGGGACAACCAGGTTTGGACCTAAACTAGTTGCCTTTGCACGTTGCATTACCATCACACTCATCTTTTATTGTAGACTTGGGCCATGGTTCTATTGTGTGTATGTTGAATAGGGACAACCATATATGTTTCACGGTGTATAAAATGTGAATGAAGGATATGAGTATCAAATGGGTTTGGATTGCCATGTATATTGATAAAGATCTTGACACACAGAAAATCATCAAAGTGTGACGACTTCAATACATATAGACAATATATAAATGATGTCAACACACAAACACACCATTCGCAAGGGCTATAAGAAGCGGATTTTCTTCAACAAAGTAATACAAAATGCCAACCTTTGCATAAGGGAGTATCACTACATGATGGTGAGGTTGCAGCTCGAGATCCTTCTCCTCCTGTATTAACTCTGCTTAAGATGCCCACCACAATATAGGAAGATAAGAGCTTGAAAACGAAGTGCCATTACCTTTGACCATGGGGTAAGATGTATTTAATTATAATCTAGACTCAGCTCAATGACAGGAATGGGAGTTCTTGAGAATCCTTTGCATTTGTAGAGCCCCGCATCTTGCAAAAACATCTAGAAGCACAAGTCCATATCAACATAACACATGGTTTCTAACCCATGTTTATGCACCTAAGGTGGGAGGGCCGAGTGTGAACGGCCCTTTTCATATCACACTCGGCCCTCTTCATATCAAGCTCCCACATCTAAGATTTAGGGTCTCTTTGGCTCCTCTAAGGCAGGTAAGGTTTCTTCGACGGTCGCGGCAGATCCATCGTCCTCTTCAAGCTGCAGCCATGGTAAGTTTTTTTGCCCTTCACTGCTTGATATGCTGTAAACCCTAAACTTTCTGCTTCATCAGAAACACTAAATCTTCATACAGTTCGGCTTGGGCTTGTACACGCTATCAAGGCTTTCTAGAACCCTAAATCTGTGTTTAGCCTTCGCATAACTTGCGATTAGATGCGGCTCTCGTGTCCTCATGGAGTATGGGATCTCTTCATATCTTGGTCAGGAGCATTCCGTCCGGAATCTGACTTGGGGAACAGTCCTCTCTCTGCCTGTTGCCATCAAGCTTTGACTGAGGTCCTCCCACCATTGCCCTTGGAGTAGGGATAGGCCTTGGGGAGGGCTTTCCTTGGAGGACCCTCTCGGAAAAGGCCAGGCCCAGGCCTTTCCCAGTCACCGGGGGAGTCAAAGAGGGTTCAGCTGCTTCAGCAGGCTACATGCTCATAGCCACATCAGGATGTTGACGTCTGAGTTGCTGCAGGTATGACAGATCAGCGCTACTGGAAAGGATGTTGACCTCTGAGTTTCTGCAGGTACAACTGATCAGCAGGAGTTGGAAGTATTGCACCAGGTAAAATTTTGCTGGAGAAGTCGACTGTATTAGGAGGACTTTCTGCAAGTTTTGGGACGACAGCAGGAGTCAATATTTCGGGACACTTGGCAACAGCAGCTAAGAAAGGCCCTTCAGTTGAAAAATCTATACAAAAAGACGCTCCGTCACGGCAAGTGGGAGTCACACCAACTGGCCCTAACCCTGACCTGTTCAAAGACTTGCTCAAGTGAATGTGTTTCCGAAATTAATGCCAGGGGATTGATCGGTTGAGATCTTGATTCTGATGACCCATCCTTGACTGAATAAGATCATCATCACTGATGATCTTGATTCTGATGACCAGGTTCCTGAAATTAATGCCAGGGGATTGATCGGTTGAAATGTTGATTCTGATCATCATCACTGATGTCTGGGAATGGTCTTAGGTTGGCCGAGTTTTCTGCGAAGGGCTTAGCAGTTTGCCCTTCCCAATGTAACTGGCCTTGTCAGGGTGATTTCCTTAGTGACGGCTGGCTGCCCGGTTCATTGAACAGCTTTGCACGTCACCCTTCCTTCCCAGATAACCGAAGTCCCCAGGACTATTCTCTTATTCACCGCTGGTTTTGTCAGGAAAGGGCCTGGCTGGTCACAGGTCTCAAGATAACTGGCCTCTCTAGGTCCTTTCTTTCACTTATGGCTGGCTATGCTTATGGATCATATTTGTCGTGCTACAAGTTCTTGTTCTCACACGGGATCACTTCACTTGTCCATCAATCTTCTCAAGGGTCATTTCACTGTTCTATCTCTCCTCCTGGTTGTATTGGATTCACTTCCCTAATTCAACGATTCTCTCCTTGTTTCAGTGGGGCTCACTCTTCTGATCTCATTTTCGCTTCCTTTTCCATTGAGTTCATCATTTTAACAGTGTTCAATTCATTACTCTGTTGGCTTCCAACTGATTCAAGTGGGGTTAGATGTTTCTATCTACCAACTTTCTCTTCGTTTTTGTGGGGTTTCTTTCTCTATCAAAGGATACCAGTGGTTTTCACATGTGATTTTCTCCTGGTTTTAGTGGGGTTCATTTCACTATTTCCATTAGTAGATATTTTGTCCCAATCCATCGACTTTCTTCTGGTTTTAGTAGGGTTGTCACTGACTTCCTCCTGAGGGGTTTATGCCATCTATCCGTTGATTGGGTTTAAAGGGGTTCATTTCACTTATCTACTTACTTCTTTTAATCGCAGGGTATTGACCTGCCTGCTGGTGGGCGCAACAAGAAGACCAAGCGTACAGCCCCTAAGAGTGACAATGTCTACCTGAAGCTTGTTGTCAAGGTACACTTCTTTGCTCTTTGTTTTTTACTTGCAGCCATGGTATACACCTCTCGTGTCCGCTCTATCACTGTAATGGCTGATGTATCAAATTTTGGCACTCATCTGTTAATGGTGCAAACTAAAAGCTTTTAACTCAGAAATCAATGGATTTCTTTTATGAAAGAAAGGGTATTTTGTCCAGTGTCTTTAGCCCCAGTTCATTCATTTCCTTGTTCTCTCCTCTTTCAGCTTTACAGGTTTTTGGTTAGGAGGACTGGTAGCCCCTTCAATGCAGTTGTTCTCAAACGCCTGTTCATGAGTAGGACCAACAGGCCACCTATTTCTCTTTCACGCCTTGCACGCTTTATGAAGGACAAGGTAGGAATGCACATCGCAACCTTCTCTTGTGAATGCATGCATGATTTCTCGTTTCATGTATGTTTGGACTGTTAAGGTACTTTTAACTGATGAGGTGATGCCCAACTGATTGCAGGAGGACAAGATTGGTGTTGTAGTTGGAACCGTGACGGATGACGTCAGGCTATACGAGGTACCTGCTTTGAAAGTGGCTGCTTTACGGTTCACAGAGACTGCTCGTGCCCGAATCCTCAAAGCTGGGGGGGAATGCCTTACATTTGATCAACTTGCATTGAGAGCACCAACTGGCTCTAACACGGTAAGCTATTGTCAAATATGGTTGCAGACATGAGTTTTCATTTTAATACCATTTCTTAGTGGTAAGTTGTCTTTATGGCGTATTGTCTTTATTACTTATGCTTATTTACTTGCAGGTGCTTCTTAGAGGACCTAAGAATGCTCGGGAAGCTGTTAAGCACTTCGGTAGAGCTCCTGGTGTACCCCACAGCCACACCAAGCCATATGTTCGTTCAAAGGGTCGTAAGTTTGAAAGAGCCCGTGGTCGCCGCAATAGTAGAGGTTATAGAGTCTAAGCTAGTACCAGCTTCTGGGAGCTGTGTGTTGTACCTAGATTCAGAGGTCACAACATGGCCCCAAAGTTTTGAACAGACTGGATATTGCATTGCGTTTTGTATGTTGTGGATGCCTGATAAGGCATTTGCAATTTATGGGAGAGTGCCTTTTATCTGACTTCTTAAACAGTGCAAGAAAGTGCTTTGTTTCTGTGAATCCTGTGTCTGAGGGCTTCAGATACTTCTCCGTGTCTCATTGTTTCTTGGTGGTATCATCTCTTCTTCTTACATGGCTTAAGGGAACAAACTCGCCTGTCTGTGAAATGCAGAAGATTTGTATTGTGGGTGCTGATTTTATCTGTTAAAGCAGTTTGCAGGTTATTGATCTTGTGTGTTGGTTGTTACATCTGTTTAGTATTATTCTTTTTGGAGGAGAGGATTTCACAACAATCATTATGATTAGTGGCACCACTGAAAGCAGCAGTGCCATTTTTTGTCAGGCTGTCTCTGATGCAGGAATCTTTCTATTCCTAATGATGACAAAGGCCACATGTTATCAGTGTGGTCATGCGTGCAGTCATCTTTTGTTTGTCATTGTGTTCAATGAACATAGGGGTGGTCGCCTTATGATAGTCATTATTGGCACATCTGTGCTACTACGGTTGCCCTGCTGTGTTGCTGCTCCATTGATGGTCCATCCCTGTGAAACTATTGACTTCAAATTATGGGCCATTGTATGTCGTGTGTTTTCCTATTGTGTTGTTAAGTTGAAATTGAATTGCAATACGCTTGCCATTGCCCTACTGTGCCTTTCGTGTATAGTCTGATCACAGCCTACCCCTCACAAGTCTGGCTAGTTTTCAAGTAGGCTTTCAGTAGCAATAAAGTAAGCTGATTGTTTTAGCTGCTAGTTTAGGCTTAGATCTAGGGCATTGACAGGCAAAGAAGAAGTCCACATGGTCAAAGGACTGGTCAGCCAGGTCAAATGACAACATACAGGGGACGTCGGCAGCATTATAAGAAGATTTGGCTTGTCCGCTGCTGTGGCCAACAGTAGATGGGTGTAGTACCACAGTTCAGTGAGCCTATATATTTAAGGCTTAGTGTACAATGAGCCTATATTTAAGGCTTAGTGTAGTCATAATTTATCTGATCTCCATGTGCGGCAGGTCAATGGTCAGTCCATAGTCAGCCCATTTTGGAAAGGCAAAGGCCACACAAGTTGTATAGTCAAAAACATCTTTGTGTGTTATATTAATATCCTGTCCTTTTGCATTAGTGTCTCTAATCAGTAGGCTTAGGGAGTTCCGAATGCCGCATTGCTACCAAAGCATGAGGCTCAAGCACTAGAAGTCCAAGGATGGTGCATGGATCCATAGTAAGTAATGCAGTCCATGGGTTGGTCGATGATAGGCGAAGCAGGCTTGGGAGATAATTGCCTAGAGGGGCATATGAAAGGCTCTCGTCAGGAACTGTTCCAAGAGTGGAGCAATGGCATGATTTATCCTCCGAAAGAAGACTATCGTTATATGAAGTGGCAAGGAAGGGGACACAGTGCAACAGACGCAGTCTTCAACATCAGATGTGGAGTGGAACTTGAGGAATGGCAGGGTTCTCAGTCAAGGTTGCTAGGAAGGAAGGATGTCAAGTTCTAGAGTCTTTGCAAACAAGGATTGATGAGTCATCCAATCAAAGGTCTAAGGATGGAATCTTGTCAACAAGTTTAGCAGGAGATGTCATGTGCACACACATGGACATGGTTCCATGGATTAACCTTGATTTGGCAACAAGTTAGATCTAGGGCACTAGCAAAACGTTTACGGGCAAAGGAGGAGAGGCCACATGGTCAAAGGACTAGTCGGCTAGGTCATGACAATGTGCAAGGGGTCGACAACCGTCGGGTTTGTAGGGGTGGTTCTATGAGCCTACAAATTGCAAGGATTAGTATAGTCATCAATCATCTAATCCCAAGATTGGGCAAATCAACAATTAGTCCATTGGGTCAGTAGTTAGTCCACTTTGGAAGGCCTAAGGACACAAAAGTTGTACAAACAAAGACATCTTTTGGTATCATATCATTTTATTGAAAAGATTCTCCTCTCTCTAATCATTGCCTTTGCATTAGTGTTCCTAATTAGTCGGCTTAGGGCTAGATCAAGTCAAGTCTTTCGCATGTCGCATTGATCCTTGGGGAGTTCTTCGTTGGTTGTATATGCCCTCGTGTTGCATTCTACCGACATTAATACCTCTGTGTGTGTGTGTGTGTGTGTCTTGAGAAAAGAACTTTGATTTGTTTTCATTGTCTTTTGTGTCAATTTGTGAGCATTTAGGGTAGGTTGGGTGATATAATATTTTCGAAACCAAGGTACGTCTTAATAAGTAGTTTTTTTTTGTAGTTTTTTTTCCCCAAGGAGAGTGATTATGTGTAGAACTTGGAATAGATCGAATTTCTAAAGCTTGCGATGGTTGAGCTATAATTTTCAAGCCTTGGCCTAAATTTGGCTTATGAATCCAACAGGCCAATGAGAAGAGTGATTATATGTAGAAATTGGAGTAGATGGAATTTCTAAAGCTTGCGATGGCTGAGCTTCAACCTTTGAATTTTCAAGCCTTGGCCTAAATTTGGCCCAACAATCTCGATGTCAGGTGGCAGGGGAAATTACGTTATCTTGCAAGTGATTTGGTTGAGTCGAGTGTTGATGTGGACAGGTCCAAGGGGTTTACAACATAGATGAAGGTGTTGCCCTTGGTCATTAGGGTACTTTGCATGGGCGGTTCAAATGATACAACTCTGGATGTCTCATCAAGGAAGCACTTGGCAAGAGCTCATGTTAACCATGGATTTGCATTATCAATGTAATTGTGTTCAAGGTCTTTCAGTGATCTTTGTTGCAGAGGATTGTGGTTGAACCTTTTGAACACTTCTATGACCGAAGTACCTTAGGCTCTTTTAAGCCAATATACACTTCTATGCTTGAAGTGCCTTAGGGTCTTTTGAAGATGGAATACATACTTTTGTGTCTAAAGTATCTAAGGCTGAGTTTGTGTAAGTATTTTTTGTGATTGTAACTATAACTCCGAGGGGGCAGGGGTTTCACAAAAACTTGACCACATTAATGCACTTAAACACTTGAATTGGTCACAACCTTAAACATATGTCACTTAATTCCACAAAACTGTGAAAGAGAGATGTGCACATCTTACACCAAATAGAGGTCGGAATAAGCCCCACCCTCCCTCCTCCCTCTTTCGGAGCATTTTATTGCCCAAGGAGAAAAATGTCATGTACATGCTTTGAGGGCCTTACTCTCCCCATTGTAGATGTTGATTATCCATATGCAACCATCATTTGACCATACACATGGGCTATCATCAAAAGAAGTCCACCATGAATGTGTGTAAACCACGACTTCCTGTGAGGGTACTTATCTTCCCACATACCATAAATCCAAAACACCCGTGAAATACGAATTTGGGTAGCTACAAAACTGGTGTAGAACAATTTAGACAGCTTTAGGCACCATGAACAAGTCGACTTTAGCAACACGGGCAACGAAAACAGGTCGGGGCAGCACCAATAGAGCTGGTACAATAGGTATAGAATTTGGAACAATAGGTACACGGGTTGGTACAATATTTGGAATAGTAGGTACATGGGTTGGTACAATAGGTACAAAATTTGGAACAATAGGTACATAATCCGAAACAGGAGGTACATAGTACAACATGTGCATAGGTTGGTACATTAAGTATATAGATTGGTACAATAAGTGCATTGGGTAGTACGCCAATGATAGTGCGGTAAACTAGGTACAATAATGGCTAGTACACCAATAATAGTGGCGGTACAATAGCTACAATGGCCATTATGGCAAGTACAATGGTGGTATAGAAGGTATAGTGGAAAGTACCCATGATATAGCAAAAATACCACCATAGAAAAGCTAGAGAGATAGAGTATCCTTTTGTAGAGGAAAGTGAAGTAGTGTAGACTCTTCATAGAGTGTTATAGAGAAGCAAAAAAGCAACCAACATGGTAGAGGCTAGTTTGCAGCAAGAGAGCCTACTCAAATGAAGAGAGGGCTCCAAATTATAGATTTGGGGCTCTCATTAACTAGAATGGCAAGAAAAAACTATATTGACAAGTGGAGAGCCGAGATGACAAGTGCAAGACCTATTGTCTCACTTGTATCCATTGTCTTGCCACACGTCCCAATTTAAGCTGGATGGTTCCCTCCCATAAACTTAAATGTCTCAACTCATAGAGCTTTTGTCAAAGGTACTTCGGCAAGCCCCCCATTTTCTTAGCTTATGGAACTAATGATGTGAAGGGAATTCCCATTTGGGGTAGTCCAAAATAGTAAACCCTCCTAGATTTTGTTCCTTTGCATTCCACCTCATTAGAAATGTATGTGAGCACCATGTAGAAACATGTACAAAGCTAGATCCCTCCCAAATCCTTGGGAGCTCATTTCCACTTGACACGAGCTACAATGCCCATTTCTGTGTCCAAGAAACCATCTTGGGTGCCTAAACCAAGCTTTGGTCGCTTGATCTTTTGTAAACAGATAATCCCCCATTTCCAAACCTTGTACATCAATGCATATTTGGTCATCTCGGAATCCACTAGACCCCTTTTCACACTAGAAATGTCCAGGTTGGTGACAGCAACTTGCTTTCTTATTCAATTGTGATTCCTATAAGTATCCTCTTTGTGACATACAATGTACTCGGGGATGATACAAAAATGGTTGACAAAATTTCATTTTACAAATGTTTGCCAACTAGTCATCAATTGGGTGGATCGTTTTAGTCTTACAATTGAAAAAAATTCAAACTATTGTGTTGCTTCTTTTTTTATTCATGCAAGAATGGGTATGCATTGCCCTCCAATGTGGGGTACTGGGTTTGAACCTACCTATTGGCACCACCTAATCATTGTGTTTTTGGATCCATAGAGATTTAGATGATTTAATGGAAACGATGATCATGAAAGATGCCATTTGGCATTGCTTTTTGTTGTGGCATTGATTAATAATAAGCAATCAATGTGGTTGGGATCCTGCGTTTGGAGGTTGTAGAACTCAAAACTTGGCCATGTGGCATATATGTTGGTTCCTTAACCAAGGTATTGATTTCAAGTATTATAATTCATCAACTTTCTTGATGGCCCTCTTATATTAATGGTTAGACAAAGAGTGACCAAAATCTCTTTTAAAATAATAATTGTCAAGATTGTTTGTAAAAGCATTATAGTGAATATATCAATTTAAGTGAACCTAAACATAAATCTAGAGTAAAACCACATATTTACTTTGAGGTTTTGTAGACACTCACCAAGCTAGTTGATTGATACTCTAGGATTTCTCCTAACAAGATTGTTACAACATATCTAGATGTTATGCTTTGAGATTTTATTAAGTGAGTCAATGATGGGTTGCATATAATACTTTTTAAGGTTCCAACCTTGGATTGTTGTGGTCATATGAACCAGGTAACACATGAGTAAATACTCATAAGTTTTGGAAGTTCTCGTGTAGATTGTCAATCTTGACACAAACAATATGGTTCACTTTGTAGCATTTATATGGTGGTGTTGTGTGGATATAGGCTAATAATGGGATAGGGCACTTTCTCCCTCTTTAGGACGTTTCTTTCCACTAGCGTATGTATGCACTCTTATGACTGTGTAAGTGATCTATGAATGTGGCATGTTGGCATGCTGTAAGGTTGTCTAAAAATTGCATGGTGGAATCTTGCAAAGGTATCAAAGATTTTATGCCCCATAAAGCCCTACATGGACCGTTTTGTGTCCTCCATCAGTCCATTTTGCTATGCAAATTCTTCTGCCCAATCATATTCTTGATTACACTCTTAGCAAATACTACCCAAGCAATCTTATGCCTTCCTTTCTTCGAAGGACTCTACATTGAGCTACACTTCTCAAATGCGAATCCACAAGCAAAGTGAATAGTGATTTTGTTGTTAGGTAGGATAGCCTGATAGACACCCTATGGTATAATAATACACACTCCTTGTAGAAGTTTGGTGTCGCATTGATCTGAGACGCATATTCTCATTGTTGTTATGCTTATGTGCGAACACTGTGAGCCAATGGGATTTAGGAATATCTTTATCATTCAATTACTGAGGGTTCTCTCCCTCTAAACTGAGGTTGTATTCTCTATGGAACTCTTCCTTCATTTGCAAAACCGTGTTTGTCGAGGATAGTTTATGTTTGGGGCATGCCAACATGCAGTGCCGATAAAGACATGAATCCAACACAAAAGTCATCATGCAACAATATCAAAACATCTAGGTTTACCTTCACACACATTCCTATATTTTCCCATATGTAATAGATAAATGAATAATTTGTTTATGTTTGGTGCATGGTGCATGCCAAACATAAACAACATGCAATGCCTACAAGGCATGAATCCAACACAAAAGTCAGCATGCAACAATCTTCAAACATCTAGGTTTAGACACACACACACACACACACACACACACACACACACACACACACACACACACACACACACACACATTCTTATATTTTATGGTGGTATAATAGATAAATAAATAATTTGTACATACTAAAGAGAATATGAAACATGTACACATATTTGGAAAAATAATATATATAATAAGAAGTCAGATTTCAAACAACATGAAACATTTGGTTTGAATATATGCATGCATATATTATCCTATAAATTATTTGGATGTTAGAAAACTATATAATACAAGAAATCTAAAATTAGCATAATTACCTTTTTCACTTGGGACTGTGACAGTGTTGAAGATTTCTCAAAGGATTTTTATCCTCGCGTGTCCTCAACAAATGTAGTGTCGGAGCTTGAAACCTATAGCATTCCATTCAAAATGCAAAACTGGTTTAGCCTTCCATTCAAATGCATACAATACTTTAGCTTCCATGCAAATGATTCAACTTGGAGAAAATTTCCTACTCGTTGACTCCTTGACCATGCAAAGATTAAAGGATATGATTTGTAGGTAAGACCTGGTCCTATCCCATAGGGGGAGCGTGGTCTTTTAAAATTCAAATCACCCATAGGGTAATTGACCATAATCTGGGCAAATACTAATCTTGATTCCTAGAGACAACACTTTTTTCCTCATCCATGCAAGGCATAGCCCTGGTTTAGTCTTCTAGAATAGAGTTGCCCGAGAACCTATTTATCTAACGTAGGGTATTCACTTAATTTGTTGGAAAGCTACCCGACTAATTGGGTCCACCCATCCGTAGGATTGTGCCGTCGAGGCATTCCATCCTCCCACTTTCCACCCTACTCACACGTCAATTTGTTTTCTAATTAATCCTACCACATTGTTTGACATAAATAAACATGTTTCTTCATTAGGCTCGTTTAAAACAGCCTCCTTCCATAGTATAATAATGCTAAAGATAATATATATATATATATATATATATATATAAGTTTATACAAGAATCAATTCCATACAAACCAAATCGGCTCTCTTATTCTTTTCCTTTACACTCCCAATGATCTAGAATTTGGCCTTCTAGCCTCTAGAGACTGGGCAAACCCTACGGGACCATACACTTTGTCATGGTCTGTAGCTGGCGAGGACTCAAGCCGGCTTGTCGTCCCCTTAGGCTCCTTCGCTCGATCCTCTCGCCCCTCAGAGGGATGTCTACGCGCTCGGGTGGGCTTATTCATCGCACTAGTCTAGGCCCTCAGGGACATTTTGGTGTTTCTGGCATGGGGCCATATTGATCACTGCCTTGTAGTGCTCGACGCTGCAATCGCAGTGCTTCAGTCGGATCTCGATTTCGAGATCGTTTCACTCTATGAGCTAAAAATCGCATGAGAACCTTCTCTAAGCTCAAAAACCTCTTATATTAAAGTCTATGCAAATGGGGAGGGGGGGAATTGTGAGATGTCCTAAAGGGCAAAAACGTTTTGCTTCAAGGGGGTGAGGGTTGTAAGTCCCTTCACACGTGGGGGGGGGAGGGGAAGAGTTAAGGACACCCTCTCCTCATAAGGGTGGGGTGACTAAAAAAGGGCTTGTCTGAGAGATGGCTGATTAGGGGGTGCTGAGAGAGGAAGGCAGTGAGGGTTGTAAGGCACGGCTACAGTACAACAAGTACAGTAGTCGGGCAATAGCTTCCACACAATATGTAGGCTAATGCTAGGGTTGCAGCTACTACTGCACAGTCTTGCACAGAGTGGCAGTACAGACTGGCAGTACACGGCCTCGTGCTAGGTGTCACGTGCAGCCTAAGGGTGTACTCTACGCAATGTGCTGTTGGCCATGGAGTACACGGGGGTTTATATAGGTGCAAGGTATGGTTGCGCGGGTACAGAGCAAAGTACGGGTGAAGGGATGGTGTACCATCAAAGTGCACCGGTCACTGGTCTACATGAGCCTAGGGAAGGGTACGGTAGTGGTGCACAGGCAAAGGTGTGGTACGCATGTACCCTTTTGGCCAGAGGCAGCAGCATGGACGTCCACATGTGGCGGTACGTGTGGACCATACAATGGGTGGTCAGCCTTTGGTCCTTATGTGGCCATTGTAAGGAAACCCTGGTGAGTGTGTACGATCTTTGGGGCGGGGTTCCCAAATTTGAGGCGTCGACCTTGATTTGCGTGCCGGAGCGCCCGAGGGGGAGGGGAGATTTTTTAAGCGAGAAAATGTCTGGGATGTTCCCTCGGTTGTTGGGGTGCAGACAGTCTGTCAATTGGATGCCCGGTCGTGCATTTATTAAGGTTTAAAGGTCGTTGTTTTTTAAACTTTAAATAACTGAAATTCGCGTATAAGCTTGATCCGGTGTCCATTTTGGATGTTGTAAAATCCTATATTAGGGTAAAATCATGCACAGATTCCAATTTGGACTCGAAATTTGAAGATTCTAAGTGGAAATGGTTTGTTTAATAAAATCACTGATTTTTACACCATAAAAACTCATAAATTCATCTATTACAAGGATAATTTTTTAATTAATGAAGATGGGAATGTTACACAGATGAGTGAATCTTCATTTCCAAGTGAAGGATTGTACATGGCCAAGTGAAGGAACATACATGGTCAAGTGAACGAGCATGCATTCTCAAGTAAGATAATTTTTCATAGTTTTCATAGAGTCGTTCTTTAATCTAGGAAGTGTAATTGAGTGCTTTCATGCATGTGGAGTCATAGGTAATCTAGAGTGAAAATGACAAGTGTGTTGATAATCTGTAAGTTCCACGCCCTCGTTGGGTCAAGGGGATCCTTTTGATAGCTAGCTAAGTCCCCTTGTCTTCGATTGTGACGACACCTCGATCTCTTGGAAATACGAGGAAGCAAACAGAGGGACTTAACTCTATCTCTTAGGGGAAACATAATTATTATAATAGGAATCTATTCCTCTAATCAAACGGCATTGAATGTGCATGATCAAGGATGGAACAAGTCCGCACTTGGTACATGGAAGCCAATGCCTTTTTTCTCTTTTCTTTTATGAGGCACAGTCACTGGCTCGTTCTCCTAAAATGGAACTTGTTCGGGCGCTATTCTATTACGGATCATAAATAATAATTATGTTGGAAAGTTACTCGACTCATGGGTCCACCCATCCATAGGATGGCGCCATCGGGCATCCATCCATCCATTTTCCACCCACACACCCAATCATTTTTGTTATCTAATTAGGTCCTACCACACTGTGAAACATATAAAAACATGTTCTTTAATTTAATACGTTCCACAATGTTCCTTAAAACAGCCTTTGAGAATAATATTTTCATCAAACAATTCTTATAGCAAAATGTTCGCAAAAGAGACCCTAAAATCGGGTCAATTCTAGGCTTCCATATCCATGTCCATAGATATATCCAAAATACCAAACAACCAATGATCTAGAATTTGGTCTTCCAGCCTAAAGTAGCTAGGCATACCTCACGAACCATACTCCCTCGTTCGTTGATCAAGTCGCCGAGGGCCAAGCTCGCCTATCACCCCCTTAGGTCTTGTTGCTTGTACTACCAAACCCTCCTACTCCTCCTCTGAGGGGACGTCTACTCATGAGGTGGGCTAATTCACTGCACTAGCTTGGGCTCACAGAACTAGACAACATCATAATCACATGTCCACCCTCACGGGGTGGAAATCCATTTCCCAGTGGCATAGGAGGGGATTACCCTGGGCCGGACTCCCGGCGACTCATCGGGTCCACCCATCCATAGGATGGCGCCATCGGGCATCCATCCACCCATTTTCCACCCATGCACCTAATCATTTTTGTTATCTAATTAGGTCCTACCACACTGTGAAACATATAAAAACACGTTCTTTAATTTAATACATTCCACAATGTTTCTTAAAACAGCCTTTGAGAATAATATTTTCATCAAACAATTCTTACAGCAAAATGTTCACAAAAGAGACCCTGAAATCGGGTCAATTCCAGGCTTCCATATCCATATCCATATCCATGTCCATAGACATATCCATATCCATATCCATATCCATATCCATATCCATATCCATGTCCATAGACATATCCAAAATACCAACCCACCGATGATCTAGAATTTGTTCTTCTTGCCTAAACTAGCTGGGCATACCTCATGGACCATACTCCCTCGTCATTGACCAAGTCGGTGAGGGTCAAGCTGGCCTATCACCCCCTTAGGTCCTGTTGCTTGTACCAAACCCTCCTACTCCTCTAAGGGGAGGTCTACTCACATGACGTGGGCTAATTCACTGCACTAGCTTGGGCTCGCTGAACTAGACAACATCATAATCACATGTCCACCCTCACGGAGTGGAAATCCGATTCCCAGTGGCATAGGAGGGGATTACCCTGGGCCGACTCCCGGCGACTCGTCGGGTCCACCCACCATCCACCATAGGATGGTGCCATCGGCCCACCCATTTACCACCCATTTTCACGCACGCACCCAATCATTTTTGTTATCTAATTAGGTCTTACCACACTGTGAAACATATAAAAACACGTTCTTTAATTTAATACGTTCCACAATGTTTCTTAAAATAGCCTTTGAGAATAATATTTTCATCAAACAATTCTTACAGCAAAATGTTCACAAAAGAGACCCTGAAATCAAGTCAATTCTAGGCTTCCATATCCATGTCCATAGACATATCCAAAATACCAATCCACCAATGATCTAGAATTTGGTCTTCCATCCTAAACTAGCTGGGCATACCTCACGGACCATACTCCCTCGTTGTTGACCAAGTCGGCGAGAGCCAAGCTAGCCTATCATCCCCTTAGGTCCTGTTGCTTGTACCAAACCCTCCTACTCCTCTAAGGGGATGTCTACTCATAAGGTGGGCTAATTCACTGCACTGGCTTGGGCTCGCATAACTAGACAGCATCATAATCACATGTCCACCCTCACGGGGTGGAAATCCAATTCCTAGTGGCATAGGAGGGGATTACCGTGGGCCGATTCCCGAGCTTGCCGAGATGTCCTCATCTTGCGAGTTGGGGTAATCTCTAAGTAAATCCTACTCTCTCTCTCTCTCCCCCCCAAAGTGGTGTCCCCACTGGGTAGAAATCTTCTTTTATCTAAACATTGTTCCTAAGAGTCTCTTCTTTCATGTGTCTAGCTCATTTTGTTGAGCTCACAAAATGTCTTCATTATTCCAAAGTTAATTGGCCTTATTATCCTAAGTTCATGCATCCATATACACTCTCATATAATATGAACCTATTTTTTATTATCCCTAATCCTACCTTATGAATTCCTTATTCCATACACCCATGTAATATGGTACTTCACAAATTGTCATGGAAAAATGTAAGGGGATCAATCATCTAACCTATGATAGCAAGATGCATAACCTCAGCATCGTCTCCTAGAATACCTCTATTCATCATGTACATTACTTCACATGAATCTTGCACCAATCCTCTTCTATTTACTTACATAGAAACACTTGTTGAATTCGGCTATCTTTAATCCATAATATGTATAATCGTCTCCTAGAATACCTCTATTCATCATGTACATTACTTCACATGAATCTTGCACCAATCCTCTTCTATTTACTTACATAGAAACACTTGTTGAATTCGGCTATCTTTAATCCATAATATGTATAATCTATATCAAAATTTCTAACTTAATATCTCATTTATAATCCTATCATAATCTCTATAATACTTCCTAACACAATCCCTATGTTAATCTCTAGCATACTTCCTAACATATTCTTAATTAAACTTTGATTAAGAATCAATGATCTCTAGCTTAATTCAAAATAATCACAACTTGGGAAACTACTTCCTATTTTGGATATTCTAGGCTTCGTACTACTGGCCTCATTCTAGCCTCTTGGATTATTCTTCTAATGTGTATTCTTGTTTAGTTGACGGCTTGGTCGTCCTTACACCCTACGGTTATCATTCATGCAATATGTTCTTTATCTATAGAGCACATAATTAGGCTTATATTAGGGAAACAAAACTTTTCTTTATTTATATACAATGGAGAAATCCACCTACAATAGCTCATACAATGTAGCTCATATTTCCTTTTCTTTTATTGCATTGAAAGAATACCAGTTTCTCGACGGTTAACTAGATATAGGACCATTCTATTGGGTTTCCTCTTTCCATGATTTGGGAAGAGGAGGGTCCTTGGTTAGTTAGGGAATTCTTTCCTCAGGTGGCCATGTTGTTTACACTTGTTGAAGCATTTGTTCTCATGGAAAAGCTCATTGCATTGTCTCACAGATTTATTCTTGATATATACTTGAGGGAGAGCTCTTCTTTCTAATCTTGTTGTCTGAAATATTGGTCTTTCTTTTGATCTAGCCAGGCGATCTCGATAGGAAAGGGTAAATTTTCCCTTGACGACCTTGTTGTTGGGATCTAAAACATATTCTTTCTTGAAAACTCATGATGTGATATTTACGAGTCGGAGATTTGCTCTCTAACCTTGTTATCCCTATTTCTTGACCTTGATTTTTCTCTAGCTCACGATTCCTCTTAGCTAGGGGTGGGCTTGACGTTCCTCTTGAATTAGGGGACCTCTTCTTCCTGATTAACATGGAAACTCATGTCCTTCTGGAAACTTTCTATATAAAAAACTTTATCATAGTCTTTGGCCATAATTATGGCTTCTGAAATGGAGGATGGCATTGAGATTTACTGTTGGCAAATGCCAAGCGTTGGATGTGTGGAGATTTACTTTCAGCCTCCCCTCAAAACCATGTTACTTCTGAAATAATATTCAAGCCAGGTCAACTTGCGTATATGGCGCATCTGCCCACTAGGCCCTCCCCACACCCCTGTTACTACACAATGGCTTAGACCGCTCGTCATGTTTTCAGAACATCATATGTACACCTGATCTAAGGTATCATATGCGCCCCCCTTATTGAGAATCTTTCCCATCAAGAAATTTGGTCTAAGCTTCCTAGGCTCTATGCTGTTGGGAAGAGCAAACTTGGAGGTGAAAGGTGATCAGATAATTGAAAGGTGATCTCTTCACCTAGGCTTCCTTCGAGGAAGCCCTTCACTTCACTTGCCAATGATCACTATGGATTCCGAGGAACAGTTTGTTGATCCACATTTATTTAGTCAATTGTTTTTGCATTGCAAAAAATTTACTTGTCAAGCTTGTGTGAATCTATCGGTAAGGGCAATATTGCCTTTGCCGACAAAAAATTGAGTAAATGGAGATACCTATTCTTGTGAGTCATAAAGAATATACGCTTTGGAACTTGCCAAACAGTTGCCTCCTCGACTTGTACACTGTGGTGGTATAAGCCCTAGACACAACAATGTGCATAGGCTATACTTCCCCCAAGTGGATGGTTATGGTTGACTTGCTAAGCAAGATGCGCTGCGATTCGATTCCCCTGACGCATCAAAGGAGACTCACTATAAGTCTTAGAGTAATAAGTGTGGTAAGGTAAGGGTGAAAGCATGATAAGGTGGACTAAAAACCTATGTCCTGGACAATGGTTTACAACTAGTTTGTGAAACACTTTTATGTAGAGTTATAGAATTAAAACATGGTTGTTTAATCTTGTTTCACATTTATTATATCTAAAAGGCCATCTTGGATATATGTCGTTATTCACTAATGGGTTTACCCTTGAAAGGCTTAATAGTATGTTTTTGGGTGAAATCTCTCCATAATCAGGAGGGACAAAGTTGGACTAATTTGAAAACATTAATAATTTACTTTATACCAACTATCTGGTTCCGTTCTTGCTGTCTAATCTGATTTTATTAGTAGCCATGATCGGGGCTATAGTACCAACTATGCATAAAATTACTAACATCAAGAGACAGGATGTGTTCTAGCAAAATGCTATAGATTTTTGGTGGACCATTGGAAAGATGCGCAAAAGCAAATACAAAGTCTTGCTGCTGCCAAAGCCTCATTTTTTCCGGTCTCCACCATAACTTCCATGGGTACTGGTTTAGTCTCCACACCAACTTTCATAGATATCAGAGGCTAGTACCCGAATGTTCATAGTGTGCCACCCATTTGATAAATATGTTTTACTCAATAGTGGGTTTGGAAAGAAGGACTCATCAAGTATGTGTAGTGTCATTGATAGCACTATCGGATAGTTTGGGGATTGACATGACAGGGAGGTAGAGCACGCATTAAGAAAATCTAGTATTTGTAACTATGAGTTTGATAGAATACCACCTTCCATATCAATTTTGATTCCATGTTAGTTGCAACTTCTTCATTTCTAATTTCTTCAAGGGGTTAGATGTCATATCCAAGGGCCTATCAAGCAACATTATTTCATTGACTACTTCTTCCCTTTCCTAAATCATAGAGGGAGAGGTGATAGGGCTAGGGATCTAACTAAATGATAGATTTCATGAAGTTGCACATATTGGCAGAATACAAATGGATATAAAGAATAGATACGTAAGGATGGATAGGTAGCGATAAGGCATGTAGAAAAGCAATGGGAGTAGCAACAATCAGAGTTCTTACTTACTGTTGGGAAGAGGGAAGGATGGAAAGATCTATATTCTTTTTTATGTCAGACAACTAGGGGGGATGGTTCACGGAGCAGGAATGGAGGAAATCACCAAGTTTCTATCCTAAAATTAACCACTTTATAACTTGTAAAAAATTATCATAAATAAGAACAAAAATCATTTACTAGTGCTGCAGGTAAAGTGGCGGAGGTGAAGTGACTGAACAAAGGCAAGGTATGATGATGAAAATTACTTAGATCATTTACTAGATCATTTACCAAAAAATCAACCACAAGGTGCAATACATAAAGATAGACGGTGTTGCAACATCGGTGCACTTTCCACTTTAATAGCGTACCTTTTGCATAATGGGTCAGCGAGTGAATGGGAACAACGGCCTAAGCCATTGGGTGTAGGTGCAACGAGGTTGAATCTTTGGCATTGTTTCTATTTGATCCAAAACCGATTGATCTAGCCATGAGCAGGTTGAATCGAGCTCTCCGCAGAGGCCTTGGAAGACTAAACCCACATATATGGCAAAATACAGGGATGACTTGTGGCTAGGGGTAAATTAAAGAGCTACAACTAAGTTCCTTTTTTTTTAGTTCGAAGGACCACAAGAACCTATGGGCAGAAAAAGGAGTCCTCCTTCAGCCTTTCGCTCCACAAGCATGTGAATGCTTTTTCAATACTGGCTAATAATAGATGTGTCTCCACATCTCTCCCCCATTTTGTCCTTGGTTTTTTAAATCACATTATTTAAACACTAATTAATAACATTTTAAAAAACACTTAATCACTTAAAACATACAAACACAAAAAAATATTACAATACAATGTCGTGGATTATATTATAAATTACATAGTTGCAAATTACAAAAGTTGAAGATGACTACGAAAACTAATTAAATTAATGCATCATCTTCATCTTCATCAAGATTCTCCTCTCGTATCTTCACCACGTGTACCACCACCTTCATCAATGCCACTTTTAACATCGTCTTCCTGTGTGAAATAGTGAAACAATGCAAAAAAGTTAGCCACAAGTAAAACAACATAAGAACTGAGACACTTGGGTGATAATGAAAATTCAAGTTCAACTACTCACTAAGTTTCCCTATTGAGCTTTTTGGATGTCAGCATTGGTAAGACCACTCCCTCATGTTTTAGCCACTCCCAAGTCTTGGCTTCATTGTGATGCTTGTAGTACCTATTCTCGTGAGCCATTGCGGGGCGACCTACTACCCTTTCCTACAACAAATTACAACATGCATGAGATATGAAATTTATGAGGACAAATGAACTAAACTTAGTGATGCATGGCGAAGAAAAAACTTACAAATTGTGCGAGCCAAGATGCCTTTCCTCTGAATCCATACTTTGTCTCATCGTACTTCTATGACAACAGAGTTGGCTCGCAGCATTGCCTTTTGCTGAGGGTGTTGAGTACTCTTCTTGGATTATTTCTTTGCCTTATTTCACTCCTTAATTGTGAAATTGGAGGGCATTTGTGAACCATCTTTTGTGCACCTCCTTGCATGAGACCTCCTATTATTGAGAATCTTTATTATGCAATTCCTCGCCCACTCATTGAAAAAATGCATATGCGGTGGGTTTGAGAACCACTCATGTATGCATTGAACCACATACATAAAATCTCTATCCTTGTGCTCTCCCCATGGTTTGAAGGCATCTTTATAGGTTCGGTTGGCTGATTGATAGAAGGTATAATAAACCTTCCGCCCTGTTTCATCCATAAAAGGCCCGCTCTCCTCATCAAGGGTATAGCCTTATGCAAAAGCCTTATGCATTAAGCTCATGCATAAAACTTAATGCATAAGCCATTTCATTAAGATTCATGCATTAACATGCTCTATACATAAACATATGCATACATAGCTCACATAGAGCATGTTTATACTATATGCATGCTCTATATGCTCACATAGAGCATGCATAGAGCATACATGTATGCATAGAGCATACATGTATGTCCGAAAACCTTAAATCATAAAACTTATACATAATGCATAATACACAAGCTTATGCATTATACATATGGATAAGCTTAATGAATTATGCATAATGCATTAATGCATTATGCAAAAGCTTAATGATTTATGCATAATTCATTAAAGCTTTATATTCATTATGCATACTTCACAATGCATAAAGCTTTATGCATTTAAGGATTTTGTAGAAAGCTTATTTAAAGCTTAAGCTTAATGCATAAAAATATAAGCTTTTACATAAAGCCTTAATTCATAAAGCTTAATGCAATGGCTTATGCATAAGGCTTAATGCATAAGACATGCATAATTAAAGCTTAATACATAAGCCTTATGCATTAAATTTTATGCAAAGGTCTTATGCATAAATCTTAATGTAAAAATCATTAAATTAAGCTTGTGCATAAATCTTAATGCAAAAACCATTAAATTAAGCTTATATATAAAGCTTAACTAGTATTGGACCCGCGCGTTGCTGCGGCCGGCAGGTAGAGTTCTAGAAAAAATAAACTCAGTTTTCCCAATTTAGGTCATGTTTTAAGTAAACACAATACATTATTTCAAGTGACTTCATATATACATATCTCAAAATAACATCCATGTCTCATAGATTTATGGCAAAAACAAAAATATCATAGTAATGTAGCATACGAAGATGCAAAAAAGGACCAATATTACATATTCTCAAAATGCACCACAAAATACGTATTCTCAGTCAGTGATGTCAGAATCAACAAAGTGAATTCTTCTCTTGTGAGAAGGATCATTCAATTGTCTCCTCATTATTGACATGCCAAATGCGAGCCGCACGGGAAACTGTCTCCGCCTCATGGTGAATGGTAGTTGGGCCTCGCTGCATATAAAGGTAATCCGTGGAAGAAATACTCTTTCACCAACTTTAGTACCAGTGATGATTTCAGTCTCCAAGACTTTAGAGTGAAAGGCCTTACATATCATCCGTGTACCATTACAGAGTCCACATCTTGGATCCAAGTTACGAAGCAAAATAACAGGAGCTTCTAACTTTAAAACCAAGCAGTGAGGTGGATATCCGCCCCGAAGGTCGATTGTGTTCAAAAATTTTGTGGAATATAGGAATGAATTTTTATCATTTTCAAGAATTGAATCTGCACTGAAATATTGCTTAGGCTCACTAGGCATTGCATCCAAAGCTGTCTTATTCACAATATCCACTTGACTATTTATCGGAGCAAGAATAGCACGCTCACTAAAGTATGAAGCATATGTCGTAGTGATAGCCAATTCAGAGTATACCCAATGTACCAAGTCTTTAAGAGTCGATCTTTGCAATACCATATTACTTGGTAGTGTCACCATCGTATTATCATCGCTACAATCCACTCCATTCCCAATATTCATGACCCACTGTTTAAACTCATTGCATCCATTAGTATTGCTTGATTGAATACGCATATTTCCAGTTAACTTTAGAACTTTGATAGAGTTCCATAGAAAGGAACGACACAATGCTGCATTAACAATATCCTCACGTCTTCCCTTCATAATAACAGGCAAGATTTGTCTAAAATCTCCTCCCATTAATACAACCTTTCCACCAAATGGCTTATCTGAGAATAATACATCTTGTAAGCTCCTATCCAATGCTTCAAAAGCATAACGATGAATCATTAGGAACTCAATGGAGTCTTTTTGGGCCCTTTAATTTGCCATGAGATTATGGAAACGTTTAACTTTTTGACAAATAGGAGCCCGCCATGTAAGCAAAAACCAATGGTTTGTAAGAGAGGTGTAAGAGTGGTCAAAGGGTGCACTTTTTCCCCCAAAAGGGGAGGGGGCAATTTTACAATTTTCGGACCTCCATAACTTCTACATACAAGCTCCGATTTGAGCGGAGATTACAGATCCGTGATCTACGCATCAAGAGCTTTCCATAGATATGTTACATGATATGGTTTTATCCGCTAGATTTTAAATTCCATTTTTCCCCCAAAATTCAAATTCGAATAAAGTAGCCGTTTTGAAGCTTCAAATTAGAAAACGTTTCTTCTTAAGAGAAAAGGTTTGACTCCCTTAAACTGCCAAATAAAAGGGCCCAAGAAGACTCCATTGAGTTCCTAATGAATTGGAGCCTCATCCCAAATAATGAGCTTACAAACTCTCAAAACCTCAGCAAGTTGTCCATGTACAGGGATTTTGCAAGTTGAAGAATTGTTTAGCTCCAGAGGTATCTTGAATCTAGAATGTGCAGTACGTCCATTCGCCAAGAGTAGAGAAGCAATACCTGACGATGCAGTGGCCAAAGCAACATACCCTTGTCCACGTACTCGCGCAAGCAAGCAATTATACAAATAGGTCTTGCCCGATTCCCCCGGACCATCCAGGAAAAAAATGTCACCTGCATCTGACGCAATTGCATGCATTACAGCATCGAAAGCAACACGCTGGCTATCTGTTAATGTTGACTCCATAGCACTTGACAGGTTATATTGTTCCACAGTATCAAAAGATCTCTCTTCCAAAAGCAATGTATTTTCACCCAAGACTTCCAAATCAGTTCTGTTTAGTTCAGGCATTCCTTCAAAATCTACCAATGTCTGTCTCTGAGCACGAAGAATTTCTTCTAAATGTAGTAGTGCATGAGTTTCAGCTAATTGTTCAATACCAATAAACTGACCCCTGCTTCTCGATAACTGGTATAGAAAATCTTCTATCATTTCTTCTCGAAATCTCTTCCACAATATTCCTGGACAAGAAGGCTCACAAAATAGCAATATAGTACCAAAAAGACATCTCAATTGCAAGGCATTTTGCATAGATGATTCTTCCTCCATACATGCAACCCATTCAGAATCATCTTCCAGTATCCCTCTGGCAATGCAAGCTGCCTTGAAAGAAGGATAGATGTGACCATTGAGCGAACGCAAATCTTCAAATGACTTAGATCCTTTACATATTGTAAGAAGTAGGCGGACATAGTATGCCTCACCTGCCAAAGGAGCTACAAAGTACATGCGCCCTATAGTGTTTCCAATCTTTCTTTTGGTCCATTTCTTCAACCTGGAGTTCCAAACCCATTGTTGAGGGAAATCACTATACAATGTATTGTTTGCTTCAGGATGTTGTTGATTACAGGTAAACCATTCAGTCATAGTAGTCTTGCCCACATTTTCCCTCCGAAAAACATCTGCAATATTATCATCATCTCTGAAGATAACATTATGACCCCCATCTAAGTGTACCTGCAACCGTTGCACATCAGGCTTCTCATTGTGTAAATCATACTCAAAGTCTAAATCATACTCAAAGTCTCTCCAACATGCCTCTGATGCAGAGACGTAACGTGCATCCAAATACCTCTAAATCTCATCGACTACCATTAACATCCCCACCTTGTACAGTGCTAAATCTTATTGTTGCTCTGTCATGCCCCTTGTATATGTACTTGTAAAGATATTTCACTGCTGCTATTGTTGAGCATATTTCCACATTTACATGAGCATTATATGTGACTGAAAGATAAGGGTTATATGGAACAACCCATCTATTATCAACATTACACTTTTTCAATGCCACAGTTCTTCCATCATTTCAACGCATATACACGGGGTAACCACTCTCATCCACAGTAGTCTCTTGTGCAAAGCTTGTGGATAGTTCCTTGTACATTTCCCTTTATCCATACAAATTGCACTTGGATTGAATGGCCCACAGGGCCCATGGATATTGCAATGCAACAAGACATCATGCAGAGCAGGAAACATTTGCTTATCAGGCAATTCGGCACATACTAATCTGTCATAGTCTTGGAGAGTCTTAGGTTTATGGGCACTATCCATAACGTGTGTGAATGAGGCAATCCTCTTTTTTGGAACTCAATGATACTCACATATCCAATCACCTTACCAAAGAGCTCCTTCTTCACGATATTTTTCATCATATCTGAATGTTTTTGGTGAAATACTCTAGTAGTCAAATCAGGCCGGTCACATGCACTTTGCCCCGGGAGTAAAGCATCTAATACCTCTGGCCACTTTGGGTTACAGGTGAAAGTAATGAATAAATCGGGCTTACCCTTTGAACGAACAATTGCCATGGCATCCTGATAAAGTTGATACATTTGTCGTGGCCCACCAGTAAAACTGGAAGGTAACACTATTCTACTTCCCACTGTCCTTCCTGCAATACCACTTCCACTTTCTTCCACATGAAGCATGTCTGCTAAACTACTATAAACCTCTGAACGCAAACTTTTTTGATTATGGCGTAGCCAAGATAATCGTGACTCTTCAACACTGCAATAGGCATCAACCATAAACTGTTGCAACAACCTTCCACCATGTAGCAAGCATGCATTTGTATCTGGGCGAATTTGCAATCGATAAGCATAGTATTGTCGTTGAGTCACACAATGACCATTTCTCAATGCACTCACTTGTGCATCAGCATAAGGGATTCTCAAGTGCCATCCATCCTCCTCTCTTGGAAATAACATGACGTACAAAAGAGGCATATAGCACCTATGCAAATTAGAGATGTGTTTGCATGTGCCTTCTCGAGTATGCAATAAAATATCACGACGACCAACATTATGATCATCACCTTGACCAATCATGATACCAGCAATCTCGGAAGCTGTTGGCATTGAGTACTGCCTAGATGTGGATTTCGTCTCACATATAGTCATTTTCAAATCCAAACTTGGATTGTCACTCAACATTCTTCCCACATACTTAAAAGCTTGTGCAAATGGATTAGAAGTGTGCATCATCGATTGAAGTGCTTCTAGGGTTGTGGATTCCAATCCATTCATGACACCTAGTCGATTTTGTAATTCGTGCTCAGTATCAAACACATACAACTGTGCAAACTGTGGCTTAGGATTATACATATTATTGGGAACCAAGGACCCAATCCGATGATAAACAGTCCCATGCACCTTGAAAGTATAGACACTACTATTGTGAAAGAGAGAGTCACCAATTTGTGCACCCAATGATGAAAAAGCCAACACACTATTATAAGCCCTGATGTTTTCTCGAAATTTTTTACTTGTAGTGTCACTACCAATCAAAAGAGACCTTAATGGCTCAGGTGGTTCAGCAAGTGAAGGAACAGACACACGCCCATGTTTACAACAATATTTGCCAAGAACCTGTCCACAACTCATCTTCTTTTCACTTGCCCATAACTGTGCTCCACAAAACCGACACTCATGTGTCATCCCTCCTAATGAGTGACTTAAAGTGCACGAATATACCAAAGGCCAAGTAGCTGCATGTGTACCTTGTACGGGCGGGAGTTCATGGAGGATAGACAAAATCCCTCCCTTTCTTTTTTCAAATACATAAGAGGGAATTTCTTCGATACTCTCCCTTCTTATTGTATTAGCAAATGGTACTTCTCTCTCTTCATGGGCAAAAAAGGAAGACATTGTAATTGCATTACCCTCATTTACTCTTCTAGCTGCATTATAAGAGGTCCTATTTCTAGCGATGAAGCGACGGTACCTTCTTGTAAGTCTCAAACTTTGAACCAGTGATATCCCTGAATAAACTCCACTTGCCATTTCCCTTGTTATTTCTTTCAAAAGAGTCCTATTCCTAGCAATTTCACGGTGAACACTTCTAGTACTCTTGTTAGATATCCTTTTATCTCCACCCAGGGCAATTTGAGACCTCTTAGTGCTAGATTGAGGTAAATACACCAAAGTTTCTTTTGCTGTAACTTGTTTTTGTGCACAAAACGTATCGTTTTTTGCAAGAATCCTATGAGTCTCTTGCATCAATACATCACCAGTATTACAGGTAACATTATGCATCCTTGCATCACAACAATGAGGTTCACTATCCCTTGACTCCTGTGCACATTTTATTTTTTCATTTCTTCTTCTTTTCCTTGGAGCATTCAAGGAAATGGTCTCAAGAGGACACCTCAAACTACGTGTCTCTACCATTCTTGCTATAAACCTAATTCCATCATAAAATAGTAAAGTCAGTTTCTTTATTATAAAATAGTAAACATTGAATAAAAATAACAATATTTTTTCTATAATATTTGTGTATACACATAATATACATTCCCTCATGAGATTTTCTCCAATCTTCACATACATACTAAAAGATTATAAAGCTCTCTCTCTCTCTCTCTCTCTCTCTCTCTCTCTCTCTCTCTCTCTCTCTTGGGATGGCATTTACCCACCTGGGTTCCCCATCGATTGGGTAGAAATAACCCTCTAAGTCGACGTTAAGCGGTCTAGTCTGAAGTGGGTATATACACATGTATATGTATGTATATACATGTATATATATATGTATAGATATATATATATATACATGTATATATATATATATATATATATATATATATGTATATATATATGTATATATATATGTATATATATATGTATATATATATGTACTGTTGCATGACGAATGAAGATCAATACAAGGATGCAACAAAAAAAGACACTTAGGGCTCTTGAAAAGAGTTCCAAGTTGTAGATGAATGTGGGAGAGGGCTTGACAATAATCCCACATGGGAACTTTTGGGAGTTCTAGAGTTTTTGTATAAAAGGTGGCCCATTTGAGAGCTAGAGGGAACTCTTTGGTCATTTGGTTGAGAGGCTCATAGAGAGAGCTTGCTCCATAGCTCCTTCTCATGTGCTCTCCCAAGGCTCTCCATCTCCATTCATGCTTCAATCTTGTACTCTCTATTCTCTACATTTTCAATGATATGAGGTTATGGTCTACACACTTGCTAATCTAGATTTCTTAATAATGTTTTGATGCTAAAATCTGATTTGTAGAGTGCATGTGATGAAGCTTGTGCATGAAATGATGTGTAGTTGAGGCTTGTGTGATAGCTCTTTGCATGTTAGATTCTTTGCATAAGTTACATTTTTATGCTTAAGTGTAGCCTAATCTTGATGCTTTGATTATGTAAGATTGATTGCTTGAGTGATGAAGAAGGATTGAGTAGGACTAGAAGTCATTAGTGTGTGGTTAACTCATCTTCTCCCATTCGGGATAGCCTCTATGCGCTAACCGGGTTGCATTCACGGATTGACAGTGTGTGGGTTGGAGTGTAGCCTCCGCTATGCTATGATGTCCCTAACAATGGCGTCGCTGCCGGGGAACACACACCTAAGTTAGTGAAGGGTGTTAACCATTACTTCATACTAAGTGCTCCATTGATTGCAAAATCGTGGATTAGGATAGATTAGAGTAGAGTTTGCAAGGGCATTGAGTGTGTGATCTCAAGGGCGCCTTGTGTGTTTTCGGTTTTTTTGATTAGAAGCAAAAAAAAAATTAAAACCCCATTGCGGTAGAGTAATCCCGCCATTAATTAGGTTCAAGTGATTTCTGTTTTTGTATTTTCTGACGTAGGGACTGTAAGAGGTGTGTCGTTGGAGGCGCAGCAAAGAAATATATATATATATATATATATGTATATATATATATATATGTATATATATATATATATGTATATATATATATATGTATATATATGTATATATATATATATCTATTTATACACATATATATACCTTGTAGCGGTTGGGCGGCCGGCTTATATATATATTTAAAGCCACCTCCAATGTTCTACCTCCTCGCTATAAGCCGGCCGCCCAACCGCTACAAGGTATATATATGTGTATAAATAGATAGATATATATATCTATTTATTTTTCTTTGCTGCGCCTCCAATGACACACCTCTTACAGTCCCTACGTCAGAAAATACAAAAACAGAAATCACTTGAACCTAATTAATGGCGGGATTACTCTACCGCAATGGGGTTTTAAATTTTTTTTTTGCTTCTAATCAAAAAAACCGAAAACACACAAGGCGCCCTTGAGATCACACACTCAATGCCCTTGCAAACTCTACTCTAATCTACCCTAATCCACGATTTTGCAATCAATGGAGCACTTAGTATGAAGTAATGGTTAACACCCTTCACTAACTTAGGTGTGCGTTCCCCGGCACAGCGGCGCCATTGTTAGGGACATCATAGCATAGCGGAGG
Organism: Cibotium barometz; assembly: GCF_041138505.1. Taxonomy (NCBI): domain Eukaryota; kingdom Viridiplantae; phylum Streptophyta; class Polypodiopsida; order Cyatheales; family Cibotiaceae; genus Cibotium; species Cibotium barometz. Next base: position 13,440,754 of record NC_141085.1, read on the forward strand.
CTACACTCCAACCCACACACTTTGTCAATCCGTGAATGCAACCCGGTTAGCGCATAGAGGCTATCCCGAATGGGAGAAGATGAGTTAACCACACACTAATGACTTCTAGTCCTACTCAATCCTTCTTCATCACTCAAGCAATCAATCTTACATAATCAAAGCATTAAGATTAGGCTACACTTAAGCATAAAAATGCAACTTATGCAAAGAATCTAACATGCAAAGAGCTATCACACAAGCCTCAACTACACATCATTTCATGCACAAGCTTCATCACATGCACTCTACAAATCAGATTTTAGCATCAAAACATCATTAAGAAATCTAGATTAGCAAGTGTGTAGACCATAACCTCATATCATTGAAAATGTAGAGAATAGAGAGTACAAGATTGAAGCATGAATGGAGATGGAGAGCCTTGGGAGAGCACATGAGAAGGAGCTATGGAGCAAGCTCTCTCTATGAGCCTCTCAACCAAATGACCAAAGAGTTCCCTCTAGCTCTCAAATGGGCCACCTTTTATACAAAAACTCTAGAACTCCCAAAAGTTCCCATGTGGGATTATTGTCAAGCCCTCTCCCACATTCATCTACAACTTGAAACTCTTTTCAAGAGCCCTAAGTGTCTTTTTTTGTTGCATCCTTGTATTGATCTTCATTCGTCATGCAACATATACATGTATATATATATCTATACATGTATATATACATGTATATATATATCTATACATATATATATACATGTATATATACATGTATATATATATATACATGTATATATATATCTATACATATATATATACATGTATATATATATATATGTATATATATATATGTATATATATATATACACACACATATGTATATATACATACATATATATATATATATCTATATATTCGTGTGTATATATATCTATACATATATATATACATGTATATATATATATACATGTATATATATATATATATATACACACACACATATATATACATATATATATATATATATATATATATATATATATATATATATACATCTATATATTCATGTGTATATACATGTATATATACATCTATATATACATGAATATAATATATATGCATATATATATATACATATATATATATAGATATATATCCATCCCTTTGACTCAAGCTAGATTGTGCTTATATGTAGGTAAGTAAATGTCATAAACTTATTTGATCTTTGCCAAGTTTCATCTTTTCTCATGAGCATTAAAATCCTTATGCTCATGAGCATGAGCATTAAAATCCTTATGCTCTTATCAAACTATATTGAACTATTCGTATTTAAAAATCATAAATTCTAAAAATAAACATACAATTAAGAAGAAAAACAAAAATAAAGCAAAGTTTTGGTAGCTTACCTCAAAAGACTAAGGAAGACCCAAACTATATGACAAATCAACAATATGGAAGTCCTATGAGCTAATGTACCTACATTGATCCACAAAGTAGAATAGATGAGAGCTCTTTCCATCCCCTTAACTTCATTTCACATTTTTCCTTAAAACTTACATATATAAAAATAACAGACAAAATCTATAATCCTAAAACATTACATATATACTTATAAAAAGATAATAACAATGTGACAAATATTACAAAAACATTATAAAATCAACATCCAATGTCTTCCAATGACCAAACCAAGCTTAGAAATCTCTCTCTCTCTCTCTCTCTCTCTCTCTCTCTCTCTCTCTCTCTCTCTCTCTCTCTTCCCCCCATGTACATATAAGAGACAAAAAGCCATAAAAAGAGAATTTTCTATAAAAAACCATTAAAAGAGACATTCTCTATAATCTCCATATAAATACTAAGAGATTATATCCACATATATAAATCAATCTCTCTCTCTCTCTCTCTCACACACACACACACACACACACACACACACAAACACACACACACAATGATATCTGAGAGACAAAAAGAACCATCATTATCATTCGAGTACTTAGAGCCCAAAGTTACAAAAAGAAAATACTATCATAAGCATTACAAAAGGATCATAACATCAACTTCTAATCGGTGAACCAAATGAATAATTACATTCCACGTGTTTGCAATCTATAACTCATTTTGGTAAGTAAAGGACCATCATTATCATTAGAGTACTTAGAGCCCAAACTTACAAAAAGATAATAGTGTCATAAGCATTACAAAAGGATCATAAGATCAACTCCTAATTGGTGAACCAATTGAGTAATTACATTCCACGTGTTTGCAATCTACAACTCATTTGGGTAAGTAAAGCCCCAAACCTATTCAATGTTACTTTAAGGCTTGATACTTCCATTCCAAGCCTATCAACATGGGCACTTAACTTGTCTTGTTGCTCTTTTATAGCATCAATTGTCTTTTGACAACCAATATCACAAAGGTGTGCTCCGAAAGCACCACATGTATCCATTATGTGGAGGTAGGTAGCTTCGACAATATCCTTGATCTCGTGATTGCCACTTATAATGGCAAAAACTGATTATCGAGTTGAACTGCTCTCCCCAATCCATGATTTCTTATGCACTGACCAAGTCCAGCAATCAAGCTCTCCACATTTAACACATGGGAGTTTGTGTCGTTGACCAAATGGAGTATATTCTCTGATGTTACATTTATTGTCTTCTTTCCATTTCGAGTCTTCTTACCATGGTTACGTCGCACCCACTTAGTAGAGGTTTTTAGTTTCCTCTGGCATTGCTTAAAAGCATGCATTATTCGTTGAGTCTTCTCATTATCTTCTCTTACCTCAGATTGTTGAGGTCTTGAATACTCTGCACAATGGCTTCTATCCTGAACGTCCATGGAACACCTCACAATTTTTCCCTCGTTATCCATACTGTACATCATTAAGAAATATATTAATGAAATATTTTTTAAATTTTATTTAATCTAGAAGAAATTATGGATTATGAAAATAATCGAAACGGTGAATCAAAAACTAAATCACACGTACGTAGAATAGATTAAGACCCAACTACGCTGAAGTGAATGAATGGTAAAAAGGTATCCACATGATGTATATGTATATGTATCTATATGTATATGTATATGTATATGCATATGCATATACATACATATATGGTTGTATATGTATTTGTATATGTATATATATATGTATATGCATATACATACATATGTATATGTATATGTATTTGTATATATATCTATATATGTCTGAAGGCAGTTCACCTAATTTTAGCTTTTAGGAAACTCATTTAAAAAGATGGATGAGAGTGTGGGCCCAAGGGATTCACCTAGGAATATGTAAAATATCATGTGAGTTAAACAAAAGGAGCTTACAACTTTATCGACTTACATAAAGTTTTACATACATCCTCGATTTTTTAAATACAAAGAATGAAAAAAGTTGTAAGTTTAACCGTAGTTTATTACCTTGAAGTTAACAAAATGGGTATATTTAAAACATCAAGCTTCATAGATCAAAGAGTTTTAAACTACTCCTTTAGTGAACTCCCTTACACTTATCGTGAGAACCACTCTCTTTGTCTCAACAACATGCATGTTCCCCATGTAGAGGACACATATTGTTTGAACAACATGCATGTTCCCCATGTAGAGGAGACATACTATGTCAACTTTCATAAAGAAATCTGTTCTTGAAGGCGTTCATGTCAATAATTCGAGCATAAGAGGTATGAGGGGCAATGCAATGCAGAAGGGATTTGGTCCCATGGGCTTCTCAGGTATCACAACAAAAACCAAGACAGTGATCGATTGTTTCCTTCTGCCATGGCGAAGGGGCTACCGTTGGCCGCACCGTTGACATTAAGCCGTTCATGAATAATATGTAGAGGACACATATTGTTTGAACAACATGCATGTTCCCCATGTAGAGGAGACATACTATGTCAACTTTCATAAAGAAATCTGTTCCTGAAGGCGTTCATGTCAATAATTCGAACATAAGAGGTATGAGGGGCAATGCAATGCAGAAGGGATTTGGTCCCATGGGCTTCTCAGGTATCACAACAAAAACCAAGATAGTGATCGATCGTTTCCTTCTGCCATGGCGAAGGGGCTGCCGTTGGCCGCACCGTTGACATCAAGCCATTCATGAATAGCCTCCTCTCCCATCCATGAATGCATCGAGTTCAAGGTATAGATAAATATATATAATACATTTTGTTTGAAATCTTGAGGTAGTCCTCTCTCTCTATATATATATTCTATATAAATAAATCTTTTATTTAAAACAAAACAATCCAAATTTTTATCAAACATTAATCAAAAGTCATCGGTCTTTGACTTTTTAGGAAGGTTTTGAATTGATGTTTATATTAGGTTGAATCATTAATTATAAAACAATTCATTACAACACTCATGTATACAATTGCATCGAGTTCAAGGTAATAGCGGGCCCAAGGGATTCACCTAGGAATATGTAAAATATCATGTGAGTTAAACAAAAGGAGCTTACAATTTCATCAACTTACATAAAGTTTTATATATATCCTCGATTTTTTAAATACAAAGAATGAAAAAAGTTGTAAGTTTAACCGTAGTTTATTACCTTGAAGTTAACAAAATGGGTATATTTAAAACATCAAGCTTCATAGATCAAAGAGTTTTAAACTACTCCTTTAGTGAACTCCCTTACACTTATCGTCGTGAGAACTACTCTCTTTGTCTCAACAACATGCATGTTCCCCATGTAGAGGACACATATTGTTTGAACAACATGCATGTTCCCCATGTAGAGGACACATACTGTGCCAACTTTCATAAAGAAATCTGTTCTTGAAGGCGTGCATGTCAATAATTCGAGCATAAGAGGTATGAGGGGCAATGCAATGCAGAAGGGATTTGGTCCCATGGGCTTCTCAGGTATCACAACAAAAACCAAGACAGCGATCGATCGTTTCCTTCTACAATGGCGAAGGGGCTGCCGTTGGCCACACCGTTGACATCAAGCCGTTCATGTGAATAGCCTCCTCTCCCATCCATGAATGTGTCGAGTTCAAGGTATAGATAAATATATATAATACATTTTGTTTGAAATCTTTAGGTAGTCCTATATATATATATATATATATATATATATATATATATTCTATATAAATAAATCTTTTATTTAAAACAAAACAATCCAAATCTTTATCAGACATTAATCAAAAGTCATCAATCTTTGACTTTTTAGGAAGGTTTTGAATTGATGTTTATATTACATTGAATCATTAATTATAAAACAATTCATTACAACATGCATGTTCCCCATGTAGAGGACACATATTGTTTGAACAACATGCATGTTCCCCATGTAGAGGACACATACTGTGCCAACTTTCATAAAGAAATCTGTTCTTGAAGGCGTGCATGTCAATAATTCGAGCATAAGAGGTATGAGAGGCAATGCAATGCAGAAGGGATTTGGTCCCATGGGCTTCTCAGGTATCACAACAAAAACCGAGACAGTGATCGATCGTTTCCTTCTGCCATGGCGAAGGGGCTGCCGTTGGCCGCACCGTTGACATCAAGCCGTTCATGTGAATAGCCTCCTCTCCCATCCATGAATGCATCGAGTTCAAGTTATAGATAAATATATATAATACATTTTGCTTGAAATCTTTAGGTAGTCCTCTATATATATATATATATATATATTCTATATAAATAAATCTTTTATTTAAAACAATTGCATCGAGTTCAAGGTAACAATGCAGTACCAGTTCTAGTTTGCACTTGGAGGAGGCAAAGGCGGTCGAGGAGCTCGAGGAGGTGAAGGCACGACCACTTGGAGCTCAAAGCTAGCAGACTGAGGTGCCTAGCATACATAGAATAACCAAAATTTTTAAAAATTTGAAGGCTAGCCAAAATGCAACCACTTTTTCTCAATCATTTTTTAATTAAAAAACCCAAATTATTCTACACTTTCTCTCTCTCTCTCTCTCTCTCTCTCTCTATATATATATATATATATATATATATATATATATATATGTGTGTGTGTGTGTGTGTGTGTGTGTGTGTGTGTATAACAAAACAAATCATTTTTTATTTAAAAAGTCCAAAATCATTTTACAAAATACACTTTTAGAACTTTTAGGAAACTAATTTAAAAAGATGGATGAAAATAAGTCTGAGGAATATGTCCTTTGCCCACGTGGAGGGAGGTGGGGTTGTCCAAAAAAAAGAAAAGAAAAAGCGTGCCCAAGATTGCTTTTGCACGTGGAAGCTTTTTGGCAGCCCGCCATGTCAAAACAGAGTTGGACCACCTTGCCAATCCACGTCATACAACATAGACCCCACACGACGGCAGATTGAACGGCTATCTTGCCACATCACCATTCTAGAAAAGGAACTTGCCACATCATCACATGCCTCTCTTGCCATGCTGTCTCGTGAAGGAGCAGGCTGGCGGCTTTCGCAGCACCGACTATCGCCCATAAAGGGTGAAGACCCCGGATTAACAGGGGGGTATTTCATTTTTGTGTGGTCGCTCGTGCCCTACTATTTTATTGGCGTAAATTTATTTTTTCAAAAAACACGCGCTCATTTGTCTTGCCATGTTGTCTCGTGAAGGAGCAGGCTGGCGGCTTTCGTAGCACCGGCTATCTCCCGTAAAGGGTGAAGACCCCCTCGTTAATTTTGATTAACGGGGGGTTATTTCGTTTTCGTGTGGTCGCTCGCGCCTTACTTTTTTGGAACCTTGGTCGGCCGCCCGCAGCAATGCGTGGGTGCAATACTTATTTTTTCAAAAAACACGCGCTCATTTGACTTAATTAGGGATTGTGGATGCTCTAATCACTGCTTTAATTTTTGACTTAGTCGTGGTTTGAACTTTGATTCGTCGGGAAAAAAACGCATGAGATAGTCAAGAAAAAGGCTATAAGAAGGAGAGAGCCTCCATTGTTGTACACCCAGACAGCAAGCAAATCTTTGATTTCTCTTTCTAATTCAGCAGAAAACCCTGGGAAATTCGCAGGTGACTCTTGCTTAGCGGCAATTATCACAATTAAACGCTTGCTTAACAGAAATTTCTCTCCATCGAGCACTTGCTTGGCATAGTAGGAAGAGATTTGTGCATTTGGGCACTTGCTTAACAGGGATTTTTGCGGTATCAGGCGTTTGCTTAAGCAGAGCTAGCCTAGAGGTGATGAAACGACTACCACAATAGCAGGATGCTTTTTTATTGATGCGCAAATTTAAAACAAATTTAAAAAATCTATTGCTACTTTCTTTGTGTTTCTCCTGGTCTCTTTTCTTATTTTTCCCGTTTATATAAAACAAAACAAAAAACATTTCTTTTCAGACAAAACAAAAAAACATATATTTATTTAAAACAAAAGCAAAAATAAATCTTCTCTCTTGAAAATAGTTTGCAAGCAAAGTTCGCCTCCTCGGCTCAAAGGAATTTGGAGTGCTTTTTTAGAAAAGAAAAAATCAAAAATTTAAAAAAAAAATACGAAAAATGTGCGGAGAATTGCCAACCTACGAAAACCCATGTCTTCGTTTTGCATAAGAAAATTGCAGTTGCGCTTCTCTCTCTCTCTCTCTCTCTCGGTTAGGTGTAGGGCAAGGTTGCAAGAACGACGGCACGCTTAGGGTTAGCAGGTTTGCGTGTGTTTTACCTTCGTTGTTAATTTTTCATTCTGCTGCTGGTCTTTCGTCATGTTCTACTCTCACTTCATTGGCCAAGAAGTCCCTTTGGCCACCGTATGGATTGCTGCTCACCTTGAACGCCACTACCAGGCAGTAGCCATGGAAGCATTTAGGAGCAAGCATCAACAAAGGAGGCGCTAGTGAGAGGAAGGGGGCCGGGACAGGGGTAGGTGCGCCCGTAGCGGATGCCGCTGGTGGTCGGAGAGGGCTCATATTATTTCTCGGTGTGCTTTGTACACCTGGCAGTTACCTCAACTGCCAGATGGCGGTCATGCCTTACGCACACACAAATACACGCACACTCTTGCTAGGTGGCGGTCATGCCTTACGCACACACAAATACACGCACACTCTTGCAGCTCGCACGTGCTTTTTTTTTAGTGGAACTTGCAACTCGCACATGCACAGTGTTGCATGCGCTACAGAGGCCACGTCTCGAAGGTTTGGCCGTGTAGATACATGCACACTCTTGCAGCTATGCACAGTGTTGCATGCGCTACAGAGGCCACGTTGCGAAGGTTTGGCCGTGTAGCAGCCTGCGCGGGCTACTCGGACCACACGATTCCCATCGGAGAACACCAACACAGTGTAGAGGAACGATCCGTTAGTGGATAGCTCGAACTTGGAGTGAGATATAAGCTGTTACACAGTGTGATGATAGCGATATTGGAGACCCCTTGAGATGAACGAGATGCGAAAGGAAGCTGTCTCCGCTTGAGAGGCCACGATGCTGGCTTGGTGGAAAAAATGAAGATGCCTTTGTGCTCCACCAGTGCCCAGAGATATGGGATCCAAGGATCGGTGAATGGTCGATGGCGCAGCTTGAGATGTGGAGGGCAGAATGGGAAGGCCAGTCTCGGCTTAGTTTTGCTGTGGTTAAGGGAAGACTGTATGTTCTACCAACTCCACTACAACGACAGCCACAGGAAATCAAGTGGTATGATGAGAAATGCAAACTATGGAAGTCTTTGGGATGTGTTCCAACAGAACTCATACACCGTTGTGCTTCTGCCACTCACTTGATAGGAGTGGGTGAAGAACTCACTTGATAGGAGTGGGTGAAGAACTCTGGGTGATTGTACAGAACGCCTCCAAGCAGGAAGTAGTGGCTCGTCTACCATAGGTAGAAGGAGAGAGAAGGTTTGAAAACAGTGAAAGTAGCCGGCGCGGGCTACTCGGACCTGCCATGGTAACACACGATTCCTTTGGACGCATCGGAGAACATCTGCAGTCGTTAACTATTTGCTATATCGACCTCACAAATAGACAGAATCTAGTGGGTCCATCACCTATATCTTGATTACGTGTAGCAATACATCTCACAGCAATCTGACGCAGTCGTTAACTATTTGCTATCTCGACCTCACAAATAGACAGAATCTAGTGGGTCCATCACCTATATCTTGATTACGTGTAGCAATACATCTCACAGCAATCTGACGCAGTCGTTAACTATTTGCTATCTCGACCTCACAAATAGACAGAATCTAGTGGGTCCATCACCTATATCTTGATTACGTGTAGCAATACATCTCACAGCAATCTGACGCAAGCTTCACAAGAATCAGATTCTGTTGTGGTATCTGTACGCTGAGAGAGAGGTGCAGCCAGTGTGCAGAGACGCAAGCTTCGCAAGAATCACAGCGATTCTATTGTTGTTGCAGTCAGTTGACTGGCGTCGTCAGCTCCGGCTCGAAAACATTAGCTTTACAAATCACATAAGGTTTGCTTACAATGGCAGAAGAAACATACCATGTGGAGCTCGAGGTGGAACGCCAGGCGTGGAGCAGCAGGGAAGCGTGGAACATAGCTGACACTGATGGAAGCATGGAACTGACACTGATGGAAGCGTGAAACCAAGCGTAGCGTGAACATCACGCTTGCAGGAGGGGGAGGTATTTTGAAATAAGGCCCCCTCCTTTGCCCACGTGGAGGGAGGGCCAGTCTCCCTTAATCTTTTATAGATAGATGCATAAGCCATATGCATTAAGCTTTATGCATAAGGCTTTTACATAAATTCTTACGAAAAAAAAGCGTAATAATCATACATAAGCTTAAAGCCAAAATGTATGAGCCTTATGCTTTATTTATAATAAATAAAAGGCTCACAAGCACCTGAGGGTTCACCATAAACAAGTAAATAAATGAATTATGAAAGACAAGTACTCTTACCTTAAGAAGAAGATAAGCTAAGTTTGCATTGTGAAGTTGAGCTTATGATGCAAAGACAATCTGCAAGTTTAAGCAAATATATATGTTAATAAATTACATATTTATTTATGCAAAAGCCTTATGCATTAAGCTTTATGCTAAAGATTTATGCTTAAAGCTTTATGCATAAGGCTTAATGCATAAGCCTTATGCATAAAGCTTATGTATTTATCTTAAGCTTTAAGCTTTATGCAAAAGCCTTATGCATTAAGCTTATGCATAAGCCATTGCATTAAGCCTATGCATTAAACTTATGCATAAGCCATTGCATTAAGCCTTATGCATTAAGCTTATATATAAAACTTAATGCAATGGCTTATGCATAAGCCATTGCATTAAGCTTATACATAAAGCTTAATGCAATGGCTTATGCATAAGCCATTACATTAAGCCTTATGCATTAAGCTTATGCATAAAGCTTAATTCATAAGCTTGCTTAATGCTTAATGCAATGTCTTATATGCATTAATCTTTACGCGCTTATAAATGCATACGCAATAAGCATAAGCCTTATATATAAAGCTTAAAGCTTAAGCTTTATGCAAAATCCTATACATTAAGCTTAAACTTTATGCATAACCTTTTATATAAAGCTTAATGTAAAAGTTTTATGAGTCACATGCCTAAAGCTTAATGCATATGGTTTTATGCATAAGCTTAATTCATAAAGCCTTGTGCTTAAGGTTTCTGCGTGAGCCTTATGCTTTATAAAAATGAATCTAATGCATAATGAAAAAAATGCTCCCAAGCACTCGGGGGTGCTTCATAAACAAGTAAAGAAAGGGATTAAATAAAAGACAAGTACTCTTATCTTGAAGAAGATAAGTAGAGTTTGTGTTGCGAAGTTGAGCTTATGTGTTGAGCATAAAACTACAAGTTAAAGAAAATATATATGTTAGAAAATATGTATGCATAAGCTTAATTAAAACAAAAGCTTTGTGCATACACCATATGCATTAAGCTTATGCATGAAGCTTAATGTAAAAGCATAAGCATAAGATTAATGTATATGGCTCATTGCATGCATATTAGAGCTATGCATGCTTTAATTTACACGTGTAGAAGCCTCTATGCATGCATATTAGAGCATACAAATAGCATGCATAGAACATACATAGGCTCTATATATACATATTAGAGTTACATATGCTCTAATATTAGAGTTACATATGCTCTAATGCATAAAGCCTCTATGCATGCATATTAGAGCATACATAGAGCATGCATATTAGAGCATACATAGGCTCTATACATGCATATTAGAATTATGCATGCTCTAATTTGCATGGATAGAGTCTCTATGCATGCAAATTAGAGCTATGCATACTCTATGTACGCTCTAATATGCATAGAGCATACATAGGCATACTAGAGAGAAATAAACAATTAAAACTAAGAAAAAGAGAGAGGAAAGAAGTATACATAGAGCTTGCATAAAAGATTAAGAGAAAAAGAGATTTTACCTTCTTGTTACAAATAAAGCCGAACAAGCAAGCATCAAAAACCCTAAACCTACAAAACAAGCACACACAATAAAGGTAATTAACAAAATAAATAGAAAAGTGAAAAGACAAGTGAGAAGAAGAAGAAGACAAGAATCAAGACCTAAGTATGCACATAGAGATTGAAATAAATGTGAGAGAATAGAGAGAACAAAGCCTTACCTTCACCATGAAACTTATGCTTTTGGAGATGAAAGCACACAAATGAAGGAGAGCATGAGTTTTATGCTTGAGGTATGGGAGATAAGGAGAGGAAACGAGTTTAACACAAGTTTTGGGAGAAAAGATGGGTAAAGAAAATGAGAATTATTTTGTAATGGTACGTATGGCTATACACGAGGCTATAGCCATGATAGTAGTTGCGTGTATAGCCACATATTGGAAAAAAAATCCTATTGCATGCAGCCACCACTCTCTCACTACTTTCTCTCACTATGTCGCATGGCTACATCACACGATTTGCAGCCATCAAGGCCATTATATGCTACATATGGTCTACATGGTACTTAGAGTTACATTCCATTTCATGAGCTAAATTTTTATGGTTTCGAGGACTAAACCAATGGGAAGGGATGGTTTGTAACATAGTTACTAATGTCATGTATCTAAATGGTATGGGCCAAAGGCCATGGCCATTAACTGAAAAAGGACATTAATAAGTATAGTGTGGAAAGGGACCCAAGTATATATGTCCATGGACATATTTCATTTATTAACTTTTGGAATATACAATCTTCTCTAAAAGCTAATTGCTCAAGGATCCATGGTGGTATGTCTATCCTTGTGTGCATTCCATGTAATGACTGCTAGGATGTATGCACTCCATCCTAATTGAGTGCAACCCTTCTTGTATATGTCTACCATTGTGTGTGCATTCCATGTAATGAATGCTAGGATGTGTGCACTCGTCCATACCAATTAAGTGCAACCCTTCTTGTAGTGAGGTACCTCCTACTTAGGGTAATGATAACCCAATAATCACAACTAAGGCCATCAGGTCCATATCTATGCCAACACAAAGGCCATGATTATATTCCCAGGCTCCATTGCATTCATGCTTTCATTAATCTGTTTATCTTCATGTAGCCTTTCTTTTTCTCATTTTTATATTGTTAAACATAGTTACTAGATAAGCACAAGACATTATGAGCATGTGTGAGCTATGTGACGCAACATAAAGAGGTATGTGATGTAGTTGGCCTTGTCTCTAGCAGAAACCTAGTTAATGTGGTTCTCATTGCCATCAAATCCAGAAGATTTTTATTGTCTTTGTATTGTATGATCATGTATAGTTCTGTCTATGTCCAGCTTTTATTTGTTGGCTTTTAAGTTTTTTCTTAAGTAAATTACATGTAAAAAAGCAAAGTCTTTCATTTTGATGTATTGCAAGTCGGTCAAATTTGAAAATTTGATGTATGAAAAGCACTCTAAAAAAAGTGCATGTCTATGTAGATTTTGGCCCTGATTAGGTGTGCCGTTGAGATTAATCTTCCAGGAAATTGCACGTTGCTCTAAGTTGGAATTACAGGAGGAGACTGAAGAATAAGTACCACGCATTATCACAAATTCCTTGAGAAGAGCAGGAGACTGAAGAGTAAGTACCACCGATAATTGCAAAGGAATTTGTGATAGTGAAGACCGGCACGGTCAGTGGTGAGCAAACTTCAAAACGATGGACGGGCCAATCTCCGCGCATTGCACTATGTGAAGGCGAGGTTAAGTGTATTTATGATCAGGCTTAATTTACCGTGGATTATGAATCTTGGAACTTGGATTCAAAGTTCAAACCCTTACAACTTCCATTACGGCACTGTACTAGCGGTTCGATATGCATCGTCGATAAAACGCATGGCTGCTGCCACCTCTCGACTTCACTGCCCAGTGACCACTGTTTGTTTGTTTGCTGCTGCAACAGTCCATCTACGCATTCTGTCGTAGTGAAACATTTGATCAGAACAGTAACCATGGAGGGAGAGCGGCAGCCGGCAGAGCCGGCCTGGACACCGCCTGTGCCGTTTAGAGCAGCAGCTCAGTATTCCCGCCCAGCTCACGAGCTGCAGCAGCCCCTGGTTGCCCACCACCACAGAAGCGCCGCCCACAACAGCAAGCGGGCGGTCTGCAGCACGGGCTACCGTGGCGTGCGCCAGCGCAGGTGGGGCCGCTTCGCTGCTGAGATCCGCAACCCCGCCACCAAAGAGCGCAAGTGGCTGGGTACGTTCGACACCGCCCTGGAGGCCGCCTTCGCCTACGACCGAGCGGCCCTGGCCATGCGCGGCCGCGACAACGCCCGCACCAACTTCCCCGCCTGGCTCTACATCAACAACTCCGCCTCTCTCTCCAATCCGAACGCCACCTCTGTTTCCAATCCACCTCATTTCAACACCTGCACCACCCAACAAGGTATGAGCTCAGAGCTTCCTCAAACGGCCACAGAGTGTTCTAACAACATTAGCGTTCCCTCTCCGACTAATTATGAAATGTTTTTAACTCATCACCACGCGCTCAGCTGCGTGCATGATCACCATAACCCTATTCCTAACCCTAGCCCTAACCCTAACCCTAACCCCAATCCCTTCTTCTTTTCTTCTCCGCCGACTACCGGCCACCTCGGACAAACTGTCATCTCACCATTCATCCCCCCACCTTACTACAATCTGCAATCTCCCCATTTCGCAACAAACTGCCAACAAGTACCATTTTTGCATGATCAAAATAAATTGCCCCCTCAACCCATGATGAACGACATCACTAGTAACCATGGCTACCCAACTCCTGAACCCTTCGTTAGCCCTCCTTCACATTTGGGATACGGGTTTTCAGAGGCTGAGGGTCATAGCTTCACTAGCACCTTCTGTGAGGGCAGTTTTGCAGGTGTGACTATAAATCATAAGAATTAGGAAATCAACGAGAGCTAGAACAGAGACATTAACAAGCATTTGAAGCAGTACAGGTTCTGCGATTCTCTCAAAAGACAGATGGTATTTCTTGAACGGCAGCTCTACGTCGCCAATTATGGTTGTATCGTTGAATATATCAATTGTTTTTGTGCTGTAATATTATTCATTGTATAATGAGTTGATTTTTGTCTTAATTAAGCTTAAAACTGATTTGATTTTTGCGTTAATTAAGCTTTCGATGAATGATCATAGTATGCTACACTGCCATTGCGTGCTCTTGATGAGGACACTGACGATTGAACAACTGATATCTTTCTCTGATCTTGATGAAAATGAAATCCCAGAACTAATTAACGATGCATCTCGTATCTGATTTGCCTTTTGCATGTAGATTTTCTTACAACTAGCGTCGCCAGGAAGCCAAAAGCAAGAGCCAAGAATACACTAGCTATGAAATGAACTTGCCAACACGCCAGGAATACACTAGCCAAAGGAAGTCAAAAGCCAGGAGCCCAGATCTGAAGATCAACTAATTTGCTTCCTTGATTGTTTGTAATGTGATTAGAGTTAATTGACTGCTAAAAATAAGCTCAAGTAATGTGTTGGTAAGCTACATACAAAGTTTGGTAGGATAATTCCTTACTGCTATGCCAACTACCCCTGAACTTTCAGGAATTGTCAATCACACAAATGGTGCCTAGTTATCCGCCTGCTATGCCTAAACAATGAGATATTTCGTAAAGTGTTGAGAATTATGGCCGGTGACCTAGCATCCACTTACCCTTAGTGTGTGAGTCTTAGTAAAGGTTGCATATTGCTAAGGTTAGTAGGGCCTTGATTTATTATAGTAGACTTAGTGAAACTCCAGGTGGAATCTCTATTGATGTAGGAGAGGGGGAGGAGATTGTGGATCTAGGCACCTCCTTGTAGGTGGCCTATATATGTCTAAGGTTAGTAGAGCCTTGATTTATTATAGTAGACCTAGTGAAACTCTAGGTGGAATCTCTTGATCTTAGGCACCTCCTATTGATGTAGGAGAGCGGGAGGAGATTGTGGATCTAGGTGCCTTCTTCTAGGTGGCCTATATATATAGCTATGTACGCTCACTTAGGTGTGTGAGAGCTTAGCTCATATGTAAATCCCTTGGTGATCTTCTTTGTGGTACTTTGTGAAACTTGATCTTGCCCCATATTATGCTTGTGGTTAAGTATGCTAATGTTTTTATGCTTCATCATTAGCCTAATCCAAGTTTGTTTGCTTGTTCAAGTTAGTCTTAATCTTCTTTATTATTCATCTATTAATTGTATGTGAGCATCATCTATGTAGAGTGTAGTGGTCTATGAATCATCTTGATTGGATCATTACCATTAATCATGAAGTGTAGTGAATCATCTTGATTGGATCATTACCACCATGAATCATCTATGTGAAGTGTAGTGGTCCATGAATCATCTTGAGCGGATCATCACTCACACTTAGTGAGATTAATTCTTAAGTGGGAGAAGGCTTTGATAGCTTGTTACTATTTTTAAAAAGATCAATGTATTCATTCTTTCATGAAAGTCCCTTTCTAGGGCAAGGACTAATAAATAAGAGATGCTTTGTATTTAAATTCTCCACCACAAACGGACATGCTTCTAGGGTAAGGACTAACAAATAAGAGATGCTTTGTATTTAAACAGAAAGGGAAATGCTTCTAGCGTAAATCTTATGAATCAAATGAGACGAGATGGAAAAGACAACCTATGTAAATCATGGTCCTGGTTTAATCACACTCACAAAGTCCTACAATGGCTTATCATGTATACGATCCAAGGTAGGCAATTCATCCTCATTGTACTATCTTGTGTAGAAAATTTTGATGATAACATATATGTTGGGATGTCGTGATAGTGTGCAATAAGAAATGTGTGAAATGAAAGAACAAGACATAGTAAGTGAAATACTTTTATGGAAAATTTTAAATGGTATCATGAACCAATGTAGCTTTGAGAATGTAGATTCCCATAGATTCATAGCAGATGAGGCATCACAGGAGCAATGTATAATGATAATCATGACAAAATTATGAGAGATCTAGAACTCTCTTGTCTCTTTCATTGTTGGTAGTAGAGTCTACAAGAACACGTCAAAAAATATAATGAAGAAAGTCATGTTTCACTAATATGTGAGAAGTGGAGAATGTGTAGGGCCAAGTATGATGCACTAGTTTAGAATAGGCTTATAATGATAGTTTAGAATAGGCTTATAATGATTTGGTGGAGAAGAGGAGCAGTGAGAGATGCTAACATGCTTGCAATGGAAATCCAGTTGTGTTGGTGGTGGAAAGTGAAAATCACGCTTTCCACCAACACTACAAGATCCTTATGACTATGGTGTTAATAACTATTTCCCTTTATGATCCAAGAAATTATGTTGCCAAAATGTGAGCCTCTACCTTGTAACTATGATATTAACTATTGTCCCTTTATTCAAGTAATTCATGTTGTTAAAATGTGAGCATCTATGTATATTTTGGTGCTGTAATTTATTCAATGTAATTGAATAAATGTGACAATCTACTTATATTTTGGTGCTGTAATTTATTCAATGTAATTGAAAAAATGTGACAATCTACTTATATTTTGGTGCTATTCTTTTTTCAATGTAATTAAAGAATGTAATTAAAGAGTATAATAGACAAATCTAGTAAAGAGGATGCATGGGAGCTGATGTAGGCTTGGCATGGTTGGCTCGGCAAGGATACAAGATAAAGATCACTTTGTATAACCCATGTGTGTCTTGATATGGCCAATGCATTGCTACTATAAAGTACAAAGCAACATGCTTACATAATGGGAAAGTATGTGGGAGAGGGCCCTACTTTGGACACCTTGATTAAAGAGAGAATCGAGGAACATACCAACACCACCATAAGTGGCTCATGCTATTTACATGTAATTGCACGAATGCCTATGTACGAGGAGCCAAGAGACCATATCAAGGGGATAGGGAGATAGTTTAGAGAAAGAGGTGTCTGTCAACAATAGAGATAAATCTAGAAAATAATAGCTCCCATCAACTTGGATATATGAATAGGGACCAAAAGCAAAAAGGATGGCTAAGACATATTAACTTTGTTTGTCCTAGACATGGAATCTCCAAGAGAAACACATGAGAGGGCAAGAGCAGAATCTAGACATGGATGCTTCAAGAGAAACACATGAGAGGTCAAGTGCACAATCAATCATAATTGAATAGGCCATCCAAAGAGCCTAGACATATTAACTTTGGTTATCCTACACATGGAAGATTCAAGAGAAACACGAGGACAAGAGAAGAATCAAGCATAATTAAATAGGCCATCCAAAGAACTTTCTAGGCTATACACGTAGAACTCCGAAGAGCTCCAAAATAAAATAGTTTGGTTAGTCATAGGGAAAGAGGAGGCCTAGCCAAGCAAGATTAAGTGTAGTCTCACTACAACACAGTGGAGGCGTGACCGGGAAAGATTGATGAGCTAGTAGTCGAGCACGTTTAGCCCATCTATCAGACCAGCATAGTAGTGGGCTAGCACTTTTAGCTCGTTTATCAGCCCGACAACTACCAAGCGTGACTATTGTTAGTATAATAGTGGCCTAGCAACAATCAGGCCATAACAATATACAACAAAATGGAGGCCTAGTCGAGCATGATAGACAATCTAGTAGCAAGGCATGTCATTAGGGGAAATATTATTTATTGCTTTACTCTAGCTTTATTCCCCTACTAACCTTAATCACATCACCTTTTTTTATCTAATAGCACCCTAGTGCCCTTAATAGGGGTCACATCCACCTTTTTCACCTCCCTTGGGCCCCATAATATTTTCTTGAC
Source organism: Cibotium barometz (assembly GCF_041138505.1). NCBI lineage: Eukaryota > Viridiplantae > Streptophyta > Polypodiopsida > Cyatheales > Cibotiaceae > Cibotium > Cibotium barometz. The sequence continues at coordinate 13,458,864 of NC_141085.1, forward strand.
TAAAAAGTAACCAAGTCCATATTAGGGAGTTTGGGAAAATCCCAATTTCCATTTTTCAAGATCTAAAAATGGGGGCACGGTAAACCATTTTAAAATTTTGTCAAAACCCCTCATGTGATATATCACTGTTAGAAAGCTCTTGAGGAGTAGGTTCTAAATACACATTCTCTGACAAATTTGGAATTGGTATGTATAAGATACACCAAAAAGTAGATTGAGAAAAAAATTTCCAAAGTAATGGATTTTTCCAAACTCCCTAATCTGGTCCTATCCTAAAAATTACAAGTTTTAGTTCCCCTCCAAAAAAGTAATTTTACCTCCAAAAAGGCAAATCCATATTATTCTATAGTGAAAAAAGAATTTTTCAAGCTCTTTAGCCCCTTTCTATGCTTTATAACTAATTACACATGTAAATATTGCCTTTAGTCTTTCTAGAGCTCTCTAATCTCTCTCTTATCTTTATCTAATCTTCTAACCTCTCTCTAATATTCTTGCTCCAACTTTCTAACCTCTCTCTAATCTCATCACAAGAATCTAACCTCTCTCCCTAATCTTGGCAAGTTTCTAACCCTCTTGCAAGCTTCCATATCTATCTAAACTCTCTAATTAATCTCTAGTTATTTCTAAATCTATTTATAGGTTTTCTAAGGCATCATGGGGTCAACCACTATGATACACCCTGCCTGTGAAAACCCCACACAAAACACTCCAAACATATGAATACCAAAATATGAAAAGGAAAGAGAAGGAGGTTCCAAAACCAGGGCTCATTGTGTGTGAAAAGGGGTTCTCAAACCCTAAACTTAGGGGGTGTGAAAGGCTAAGGAGTACAAAAAAGGTTAAAAGAAAAAAAAACCTAAAGTTTGATGCAAATGAGCGCCCTTATTTTTTTTATTTTGGTTTTTGCTCAAGAATTTTTCACATCTCCTTTTTCCTTCTCCTCTCGGTAGCGGCCACGCTTAGCTTACTATTGGCATGGCCAATGATCTTCCCTCTGTTGTGCTTCTATGCTGGCGTTGGTTACCACTATGCTGCTAGTAGTTGCGTCACTTCTTAGAAGCTAAGCGTTGAAGAAAGGCGATGAAGATTTTGTTGTTTTTTAAATTAGAACTATTTGCGTGCACAACGATAATACAAGCATCAGCTAAGCTTGCATGCAAGTGTTGAAACACACTATGATGTCTTACCAAGTCTCTCTGTGCTAAGCCACGAGGATGGGCGATGAATCCTTGGCCTTCTCTATGGTTATGTGATGTCTTGCCAAGCCTCTCTGTGCTGAGCCCTGAGGACGGGTGTGAAGCTTTGGCCTTCTCTACACTTGTTGGTGATGATCCACAATATTTTTTTGTTTCTTCTTAGCACTTTAAACATTTGGGTTTTTGCTTCTGTGCACATGTTGACATTCCCACTCAATGCCACATTGACCAATGCTTGTTTCTCTATTCGCATGCCATGGGAGATTCTCCAACGCATGGGAGGTACCCAAAATTGCCTTCACCTAGATGAAAGTACTCAAGATCAAGAAGTCAAGTGAGGTGTTATGCCTCTAGAAGCTGTGAGGGGAAAGGTCACTTAGTGTAGGCTAGTGATGGATCCTTGGTCTCTTGAATCTAGGGGTGTTGGATCCTCGATCTTTTGAATCTGGGGGTTTTGGAACCTCGGTCTTGTGAATCTGGGGGTTTTGGATCCTTAGAACTACCATAGATTTGCACCTTGCCTCTGACGTAGGGTGTGCTCTCTATTTGCTTAAGTGCTTCTTTAGTAGGAACACCTTCTTGTATTTCACAAAGTCACTCACTCAGGCTTTCCAAAACCATGGGTTTCCCATTGGCTAAGAAGGCATCCCTAAGTCTCTGACGACCTAATGCACCTTCATCTAACACATAGACTTTGAGCTCTCGATCTTTATTGGCATTCTCATTAGCAATGTAAGGAAGCGCTCCACTTTACCTCTGACCTAGACAAGGCTATTTCCATGACAATCTTTTATTGGATAACAAGCCATCTACTTCTCTTACGATGATCTTACTGTGATTTTATTATATAACAAGCCATCTATTTCTCTTACTATGCTTTTATTGGATAACAAGCCATCTACTATGCTCTTCACTACTGTTACCCACAAATCTGCCCTCTTGTGCTGTTGTATACTATGGCTTATGTCAATGTGTTGATGTTGTAGAACTATAGTGTATTTGATATTATTGATGACTCCTTTTCTCATTGCTCACTCTGTTTACTATTAAGCTTTGAGAAAAATTTGCTTTTACAATTTGTTACTAACAACTTGTGTGTAGGTAAGGGACTCGGAGAACCAATTGAGCAATGGTGCTTACACTATTAACCCATTCCTAGGGTTAACAAGAGCTACCACCATTATGTTACATGAAGGATTCAAGGTAGATACACCAAAAGGTCATACATTCAAGATATGAAGCGATAGTGTCCAAAGCTATAACTTGGACGGGCGTCCGTAAAATGATGTGGCTGAATACTTAAGGTAATTCCCGCTTCAAGAGTGGGTGGTGGTAAGTAAGGATGAAGTCCCAAGTGATGTACTTCATGGATATATCATGAGAGTAGTCATTGTTATAGCATTAGGCCTCTTATGCGCCTAAAGTGCCTGGCCGGCTATAGTTTAAGTGAGTGCCAACACTTATGGCCATATATATAAATGAATTTCTCTCAATACAATATACTCTCCCATTGTGCAATTGAGTCTTGCTATTGCTAATGCTAATATCTCTCCCTAATGCATGCTAGTGAGTGTGTGTGAGTGACGTTAGGTGAGAGGAGGGACAAGTACCCGTAGTGCAATGTGACGGTATGACAATGCTCGCGGGAGGTGTGGTGGAATTGCTTCTCAAGGAGTTGTAGAAATTGGAGACCTTAAGGGTTACGAGGTCGGCCATTGGAAAGATCCTCATGATAGTTGCGGTTCACCAGGTAATCTCTTGTTGGATGTGTTTTAAGGGGGGTTAGGATGAACCATAACATTTTTGGTGCCACTATCGTGGAGACATCCCTTGGCTTTTTCCATCGTTTTTCCTCTAATCTACAAATTACTCATTGCCCATTATCTTGATTAATGGTTTTTCATGAAAAAGATGTGGATTTGATGGAGATTTGTGTGTGATTTTATGAGAAATAGCTCTCTTTTTTGTTTTGTAAAGAATGTTTTTTTAATTTAATTTTAGCTTAATTTATTATTTTTGTTGTTGTTAATGTGATTTTTAATGTTCTTAGGGCTCGCACCATATAGTTTGTATTAGGCTTAGTTTGCATCCATTGCATCAAACAATGCAATTTTTAGTGAATGTTAGCTCTCTTTAATGTTAAACATAGAACTAAAATCGTTAATTATAGCTTAAAAATAGAACTAAAATCGTTAATTATAGCTTAATTTGTGTATTTTTTTGTTGAAACTGTTTGCATTAGAGTGTTAGTAAGCATTAAGAGTAACTTAATGCTTACTAACACTCTTTAATGTTAAACATAGAACTAAAATCGTTAATTATAGCTTTAAAATAGAACTAAAATCGTTAATTATAGCTTAATTTGTGTATTTTTTTGTTGAAACTGTTTGCATTAGAGTGTTAGTAAGCATTAAGAGTAACTTAATCCTTCAAAAAATTTCTCAAAACCATCAAAAAAATGCTTGAATTCAACTGATTTCTCTTAATGGACTGGTTTTTGTCATTAAGGGTGATTAATCTTATTCAAGAGGTAAAAAGTTTAGAAAATGTGTTAATTGGGGTCCAAATTGATTATGTAAGTAGTTGAAATTAGTATTTTTAAGTGTTTTGAGAGCATTTACATACTTCAAAACACCTAATTACATTAATTTCTTCATCAATTGGAAGAATTTAACTCTCTTTTGCTTAATTTTGCCTTAAAAGAAGAGACCAAATTAAGAGTCTAATTAATCTCTTATTTTAGATTAATTTACACATTTGTTGATGCACATAGCTTAGCATTCCCTTACTCTATCCAATGATGTGCTCAGAGGTTAATTAGAGTCCTTGATTAGTGTAAAAGAGGAAAAAATTATTGAAAAGATTAATCTTTGATTAATTCTTAATCACTTTTTTTATATAACTCATTAAGGCTAATGAGCACTCAATGAGTAGATGCCCATGAGTTGTCAAATTGTCCATTTTGGGGGTCATTTATGAAGGGTGTAAGGGGGTGTCATAAAAAAGATTGACTTTTTTGATTCCCACGTACCTTTTTGGAAAAATGTCCATATCTCCTTAATTTAAAATTTAAAAAATATCCCCCCCAAACAAGGAAATTCGAATTTCCCTCTAGACTCCAAAAAAAAAATCAAAAACATGGTTCACGCAGCATGAACCATTTTCTATACTCACACCCCTTAAGGGTTCACGCCTTTAAAAAAAAACAAATTTAATTTTTTCGTGAAGTCCTCCGGGTCACGGCGTGGAACCCTAAGCATTTCACGGTGTGAAACACTAAGTATCTCATGGCGTTCAAAAAAAAATCAAATTTATTTTTTCCATGAAGTTTGGTTCACGGCGTGAAACAGTCCCAAAAAATAAATCAAATTAAAATTTTCCATGAAGTTCGGTTCACGGCGTGAAACCCTAAGTATCTCACGGCGTGAAACAGATAAAATCCATGAGGTCCGCTTCACACCGTGAATTGCACCCTGCTAGTTCATGACGTGATAGGGGGTCCGTCGGCAAACAAAAAAAAAAACCCTCTGAAAAACACTCTTGTTTGAAGGCTCGTTATCTCCTAAACTGTGAATCCGATGAAGGCGCTCTAGTGCTCATCGTTGGAAAGTTGACATCGAGCTCTTCAAATTTGGACTTGACCATCCAAAGTCAAAATCGATCGTTTTGGCCTCTAACCAACAGTCTCAAAATTCGACCCGCTAATCGAGGCAAAAAACGGTCCGAAAAGCACTAAAAATCGTAAAAAAAAAAGCACGAAAACGACTTCAAACCATATTCCGGCTACTTTTTGAGGGTCTAAACGACAAAATCACGAATGACTCAAACAGACAAAGTTGTAGTACTCCAAAAATACTACAACTGTCTTATATAGAGTTTTTTCAAATTCTTTTTGGAACACCCTAAAAAATGTGATACGAAAGAGGGAAAAAATTCTCGAAAAAAGAATTCATCTTGAGACAGTAATGGAAAGTAGGTTTTAGAACCTCCTCTTCCATCTGGAAAGTTACTAGCATCATGTACTTTTTTTCAGAAAAATATCCCTAAGGTCCATTAGGGAAAAAGGGAGCTCATTTTGGGGCCTTTTACGGTTTGGAAAAATAAGCTCTCAACCAATGAACAGAGGGCCAACATAACGTTGGAAATTCACAAAAATAAGAGAAAATAGATAAAAGAAACAATATTTTATGTAGATACAAGCGTGCTACATTAATGTGGAGATTGGTTTTTTATTCTCACAAGATCTTTGGACATGAAGATAGAATCTAGTTTGACATTTTCTCTGACAAGGGCCTTCCCGCTTCCACCTTCCTTTGAACTTTGAAATGTTGTGCTGCCTTTCCTTCGAAAGGTCTACCATTCTACACCACTGCCTCATTGTGCAGCAGCCTCTTCTTTTCCAAAACTGCTCCCTTGATCCTGTTTGGCTTAGAGTAAGATGTTTCTTGTCAACTGTCTGTCTGCCCACTTTCTCTTTCTTGAAACTTCACTTTGTTATCTTGTTTACATTACTTTGCTATGGTTACAGATTCACAAGGTCTCCATGGTGAATAAAAACTATGGCCGTTCTTGTGGAAGACGCTCTATGGATGATAATGCTATGAAGGCAGAATTATACCACACATCCTTACCCCGTCGACCTGCTTCTTCTATTTCTTCGGTAGAGAATTCAAGTACAGTCAAAATGGAAGGAACTTGGGAAAGGTTTAGTGTTTCAAAAGGAGCATGGGTGCTCATGCAACCTAGCAAAAGAAAGAGACCCCAGACAAAAAACATTTTCTTGGCATCATGGAAGGGAAGAGTACGAGATTTTAAAATCACCAGAGGGAAGATATCGGTGAAAGAAGTTTTGATTCAGCATGTGTACATGCATAAAGAACTTGTCTTGTGAGACTATCCAAATGATCTTCCGTAACACAGGCCTAATTGTATATTTTTCTATTGTGGTTTTGTTCTTTATGAGGTGTATGGATTTTTAAGATAAAGCTTTCTTTCTTTGCTTTGACATTCTTGTGTTATTTTATTTTAGATTTATACCCTTCATCGTATGCTCGACATGGCAAAACATCGATTGTATTCTGGGATTTATAGATGTTTTGCATGGATCGATAGGAGAACAACAATACCAAGGTCGATGTGCAACAGGAGCTAGCTCAATCCGGTATATTTTTTACTGATCATTTTTATCAGTTGTTGGACAATGCAAACACACATGGTGTGTTAAGAAAACAAGACCTTCCGGCACGGAATTCAGTGGATTGGCCTCTCCCACATTTTAGTGTTACAGAGGCATATAGGGCCAAGCTTTTCAAAGAAGTACAGAAAGCTCTGAGGCCCAATATTGCCACAAGGATAATAAAAATTTCTTTATGCATGCCTCTCACAGTTTTTGTAGACTTGTTTAATACCTTTCCAGTGAAGGTTTCAAAAACAATGTTCATAGTTAAAGCAACAAGTCTGGCATGCATGCCACAATTTTTGGATAAAGGTTGGGATAAGAAGACAAGTAGTTCAGTGTTTTGTGAGGTTGTCCAACCTTCTATGCAACTGAAGTACATGGTTGCATCACAAAATTTCATTTTTTCTTTTTATTATAAGCGCAGTCGAATGCTAGGTACAAAACTAGTCCCAATGGATCAAGATGAAGATTCTTTTGGTGCAGAAAATAAACTTCTTGATATTGATGTTGTTGAGAATGGTGATGTGCTAGTCAATATCTCATTAAGACAATGTTGCTCCCTAGCTCAATTGCGCAATGACATTCTATTTGAGACAGAAGGTTCTATTTCAAAGGACTTTTTATTTATCTACAACAATAAGAAGGTATACCATGTGACTTATCCTAGTCTCATTAAGCACTGCTATTAGTTTACTTTACCCTATTGTTTCATATTGCTTTTTTGCAGGTGCTCAAAAGAAGAGAGAGTTTAATAAAATGCAAAGACATTGAAAATTTGAAAATTGAGATAACACAGACTCTATAAACAAAGGTATTATATTCAATAAAGTAAAATTGTGTACAGAAGTGTTTAATTATATATGTAGAACATATTCTTGACAATAATTTTCTATTTATCTACAGGCTGATCTAGAGGCTGCTCTACATGGTCCAAGCTCACCGTATCATCTTTATTTGGAGAATCTATTTTCTGCTGCTCCATCCTGTCGTGTACAGTCTCTTGGTGCTGCTCCATTGTCTCCTCTACTGTCCCTGGAGCATCTGTTTGCTGCTGCTCCATCATCTCCTCAATAACATCAGCAGCACAGCAGCAGGTCCTTGTTCTTGTGGCTTCTCCTCATCAGCACTAGGTCCTTGTTCCTGTGGCACAACATCTGCATCATCTGTGTCATCAAGGTGTATGACACCTTCTCGGACTTTAGAGCTCTCACCCAACTCGACAGTAGTAGCTGGTACAATAGGTTTGGGGGAGGCATACTTCAAAAACTTCCAAATTATATCAGCTCTGAAACTATATACATAGTTCGAGCTAAAGCTATCTTCTCTCATCTGCAATGAGATATGATGATTTAGAACACTTTGTACCAATATCAAATTTTTTGAAGCTAAATGAAAATTATTTTTTCTTACAAGCTCTGGCTGTCCTATCTCAAAATAGCTTGAAAGTATATATTTGGCACTAATCAGCACTCTCCAGCCTCAGCTACTTGAATCATCTTGTTGTGGTGTCTGGATAGTTGGAAAGATATGTTAGAAACTGTTAATATCTGAACAAAATAAAATTATTCAATAAGTTCAAAGGCATAGCATGAAATAGACATCAGTAGAGGGAACAACTTTCTACCTCTAAATCTATTGGCTCTATTGAATCCAAAAGATTGACATTAGGAGGATAGTGATCCAATGCATCTAGAAGCCTTCTAATACAACTGCAATACATATAATTCAGTTAGTGTGCATTAAATCCAAATGATGAAGTTTAAAGTTAAAAATAGCACACAAACCACTTACAATTTGACCTCTCTGTGTGTGTTTCTAAGAGAGTTAAATAAAAAGCATTGCTTCTGCTGGATGTCAATAGAAGCAAAGCTCCAGTGGTCACTGCATAAGGAAAAAAGCATTAAGAAATCAAAGGCTACAAGAGTTCTCAATCTTGAAGAAAAATCCCAAAAGAAGCAGTCACCCACATACTTGTTATGGTATGGAAGTAGCAAAATATCAACATGATCAAAATCACAGTGTCTGAACCAATTAGAAATATCCATGGGAGTTTCCTTTGGATCTCTTAACATGAAGGAAATTGCAGGATCAATAATATGAACTGTATGCTGTACAGCATGGTTCAGCCAGCTTCTCATCATGCTACATTGGACAAAACAATAATTAGGGTAAGGTGTAAAGGAGGAGGTACAATAAGAATTATTTTGTAAACAAATGTAAAATAAAAGACACTTACTAGGGCATTGCAAGAATGATAGTATTTGAGCAATACTCATTCTTATGAGCCAATGCTGCCAAGCATGGTTTTGTCAAGTCAAAATTATTCTCTGAAGTTTCATCTTCAATATGGACAACTATGTTAGGGCCCAACTCCTGCAACCTTCTCTGTATTTGTAGCTCCATCTGTACAGTCTCCACATCTATAGCAGATTTGGATTCTTCTATTTGCTGCTTCAGTGACTCCTCATAAGCAGCTTTCCCTCTGGTGCTCTTTGAGTGGGTTACTTCAACAACCTTCACCTTATCTACCTTCAATTTCCTTGTAGGTGGAATTAATAATATGTCTCTCATTTTTATGTCCTGCCATTCCACAAGATGGACCAGCTTGTCATACCTCTATCTCACTTTGGACAAAGTTTTGAAGTCCTTGGCCATCAGAGTTACCCTGTGAGCATGGACTACTATAAGCATTGCAGCTTCAAAGTATTTCTCCAAGTAATCCTCTGCCATTTCCTGTAAGGAAAGAATGGCAGTTCTGTTCCACCTGAAACCAAGGTGCCAACTATCACATATTTCTCTCACTAGTCTCTGAAAAGGTGCCTTAGGGATTGCAAAGCCTATAGCTTTTTGTTGCTTTCTGATCTCCTTTAGCACACCTGCAGAATGTTTTAATCTCTTGGACTTTTGCTGGAGCATGCTCATTGGCTTCCCCTTCCTGCCATGTGCAACTCTTCCCTTTGGAGGCACACTAGATTCCTTGATATCTGCCCTAGCTGTTGCTGCTGCAAGCCCTGGCCCCTTGCCAGCCCTCCTTGCAGTTGCCTTGGTTCTTGCCATCACTCTGAAAAGCTGCATACAAAGCAATGGAAAAAGATTACAACCATGGAGAACATGGAATGATAAAAGAAGGCAATGACAAATTGGATAAAGCAAAATTTAATAATTTGTAACAAAATGCAATTATGATAATTTGAAATTTCTAACAGCTCATTATCGCGCTTTCTCCAAATACTTGAAACAACATGCTATTGCATTCCTACAGTGAATTCTCTGTCTTTACAACTACAAACAATATGGATTGAGTTTATGCAAGGAGTATACAGCCTTGAATAGCCTAGAAAGACACAAAATCACAATGATAGGGGTGGATGAAGCAGTAGTTTCAAATTTGCAACAAAATGCGATTCGGGCTGTTTGAGATTCCTAAAGCCCCCTCCTTGCGTTTTACTGCAAATTCTTGAGGCAGCATGCTAGAGCATGCCTTCAGTTATTTCAGTGTGTTTACAACTTGGTGCAAGATGGATTGAGTCTATAAAAGGCAAGAAGTGATCAAGCTCTCACTCAACAAGCCCAATTAAAAAGTCTTCCTGCTTCTCCTTGCAGTGGAAAAAGCTAAGGAATGCATATAATATTTATCATAATATCTAAGCTACATCACATCAATCAGTACCTTACCCTAATATACTATTAAACAAGAAGAGAAGGAAATAGAGTGTCTTACTGACCTGGAAGCTATCTGTAGGTGTGCTGTGCTGGTGATGAGTATCCTGTGCTGGGGATGAACCTGTGCTGCTGGTCAGGATGCTGATGGTGTAGAGTAGGGAGGTAGAGAGGCAAGAGAGCTGAGTTAGGAGAGATTAAACAGGAGTGAATAGATTATTGCAAAATACAAATAAAGTAGCTATTAAATATCACACGTGTGAAATGTAGTCGTTTTTTCACACGTGTGGGTCCCACCCAGATCTTTTGGAATTTGAAATTTGACACGTGTGAAAGTCACTTTTTGCCTTGGAAATTGTGCCAATCATGATTTCATAATCAGATCCATTAACACTCTTCCCTCCCCGTCTTCCATCCCTGCCAGCACCCTCCCATCATCCTTTTCCTTCCCCCTCTGATCACTTCCTACCCAACACACTCCATCCACTTTGGAACCTGTCTGAAGACTACTACCACTGCCAGATCTCCAGGTTACCTAGGCTGTAGCTCAAGTTTGGAAGAGAGCAAGAGAATCACCAGGGAAACTCCAACAGTATGGAAGAGGAAAAGAAAGGTCAGAGATCTATATTCTTTTCAATGTTTTCTGATATATATTTCTTCCATCTATAGAATTCTTGAATCTTACTGCCTTGGAGTCTGGTACATCACCCTAGGATTTGATTAGAGATGGATATGAATAGGACTTAGAATTTTGCAACAAAATGCGAGGAGAGTGCTTTACATTTTTCAAATGGTCCAAATCGCGTTTTCCTACAAATACTTATATTAGATTTAGTTTTTATTTCTTCCTCTTTGTTATGCTCTCTTTTGCCCTGGGGAATTCCTCCTAGTATCATTTACTGTCCAGAACATTGTAAGGTGTTCCTAGCATTTGATTGGAGATGGATGTCAATAGAAATGGAGAATTTGCAACAAAATGCGAGGAGAGTACTTGACATTTTCCAAATGGCCCTGCATCGCGTTTTCTTGCAAATTCTTGTGTCCCTTCTGGTTTTCACTTCTTCCTCATTGTTTTGCTTTCTATGTCCCTGGGGATTTCTTTCTTGATGATGAGAAATGTTTTTGCTTTGGAACAGTTGATTCTCAGGCCCCTCCTTTCAAGAGGAAGCTAGACTTTTCTGCTGCTATACTCAGACCACAGCAATCACCAGGTGATTCATGTGTGCTCATGAAGAGAGTTGTTTGGTGATATCCTATACATTCCCTGATTGCATATGTCAGCATATAGAATTCATGATATATAAATTTTTGTTTAGGCAAAAGCAAGAGATTGGAGCAGAAAGGTGAGTCTTCCCTTTCAAAACAAAGGGAACCAGAAGAGGACAAATCTCCAGATTTGCTCCTATTTGACTTTCTTCACAAGTGCAAGGCTCAGAGGAACTTCCACATATACCACAGTATTTTCAACAGGGAGTTCACTATGAGCTCTATTTTGGAGCATCACAGAGTTTTTCTTTCATACCATTGGGATACCTTCAAACAACTGACAGAGGCAGGAAGAATTGTGGAAGGTGAAAAGGTTTTTGTGCATATAAATCATATTGTCTCCATTGTGACAGGCTGAGGTACCATGTGAATAGAAGATTTGACAGCCTGCCTGAGGAATATAAATTCAGCTGTAACTTGCACACCAGAAAGTGTAGAGTGCTTGAGGAAACCATGGCATTCCTTATGTACATTGTCTTCCATCAGCAATCTCTAGAAGAGCAAGGGCAGGAGGCTGAAGAAGAAGATATATCTGTAGAGCAGAGGTAAAAGAGGATATTCCTGTGGCAACACATATGGCAGAGCAGGAAGAAGATATCAACCTCAAAGATGAGGGGCTGCAAGTGGCTGCTCTTGACCTTGTTCAACTGAGGACTGAAACTCTTAGGGCAGCACAGCCAGTTGAAGATTTTGATGTTCAGAGCAGCAACTATGCAGTGCCCATGCTTCCAGGTGTCTTGATTGGTGGTAAAGATTATGTTTTCCTCCATGATATAGAGTGTATGTTCAATTTGAGGGAGGACTATGCCATTTCCCTTATTGCGCAGGCTTCAAGGCTTGACAAGGAGGTTGGCATAGAGGATGACCATTCACTACTGGCTTTGGAAACAACTTTTGATCCTGCAGAGGCCCTTACTATTTGTTTCAAAGAGGCTGAAAATTTCCAAGAGCCAGATGAAGCTGCCTTCCAGCTCACCCAGGAAGCTATGAATCTCTCAGCACTTCATAAGGAAAAGCTTAAAGAAGAGGCTGGACTGGAGGGGAGAGGAATAAATCTTTGGAAAGATGAACTTCTTGTTGTGTTGATGAAAATGAGAAGGTATGATATTATTACTTCAAATCAAATACTTTATCTTGTGTTTAAATGTTTTGTAGTTATGTATTATTGTCTCACTCCAATCTTTTGATACGTGGCAGCTACAAATTGAGGATGACACATTCCTCCAGAGAACAAGTGGAAGCAGGCCGGCTAGGTTTGGCAAAATGTCAAGCCTAGCTCATTATATTCATGATCTAGGCAATGCTAAGATCTTGATTTACCATAGGCAGTTGAGCAACAATGGAGAAGCCATTGTTTACTTCTTTAAATGTTTGTCTAGGCTTTTAGGTGGACATGATCTTCCATGGCAAAAGGAAAAGATCATTTTAATAGAGAGGTTGTCCGCCACCATAGATATATTTGGGGATTATGTGAATAAGCAGGCCTCTAGGGCCTCTTACTTTTTGTCTTACACTTCTTATGCATTAGCATGTGGTGTTAAGGAGCCCAAATGTCTGGAGGGCTATGGAAAACACAAGCTCATAAGGTTTCAAGAGCCACCCATGATTGCATCAGGCCACACAATCCAAGAAGAAGAACACATGGAGATAGCTGAAGACAAGCAACAGAGGCAAGCATTGATAAACAGACAGTCGACATCAAGCCAACAAGGAAGAAAAAGAGTCCAATCAAGTTCAAAAAGAGAGTTCCGACTGGCAGGCCTTGGGAGTAATAGGATTTAGTCATCAAATATAGCACAAACATTATGTTGGAGTTGAACTGATTTGTACAAAGTCTTTGATCCTCATCAGCTCCTTGTCCGTACGGACGATCAGTACTCTTTTGCATTTGTCCCATCACCGTACGACACTTCAGTACTCTTCCCACACTCATTAGCTTCTAAAAGCGTTTAACACACTCAGTACCTTATTGGTAAGGATCAATAGTGTGTCTAGCATAATTAAGTAGTATTGATTGAATTTTTTGTGTGTAGCTCATGGATGTATTGATGCTTGTCAATATAGATCACATGTTTCACAAAAGAAATACTTTTGATGGAGTCTCAAAACATATAGGCATAACACCAAGAGTCACTTGTTCCACAGAATAAAACTCTATTGATTGAGTTTGAAAACATGTGGACATAACACCAATAAGTTACAAACTGCTATTCATGTTTACTTGTCCATTTATGGTTTCTAAATATCTTCGAATCCCTCCATTGTCTATGTCTCTCTACTGCCATTGAATTGTCCAAAGTTTGTCTTCGTCTTTGCTTTTGGGCTAGAATAAAAGCAAGCTTGACTTTGGAACTAGCAACTTTTCTTTTAGCATGCAGCCTTTGTAGAATGCCTCGGTAAAACCATTGGAAGACTTCCTTCAGACTATTTGCCTTTTGACTCTCTCCATAGTGTTGTGTGTGTCTGAAAAATGCATTACGTGCCATGTAGTGAGACTTCTCCATGCCTTGGGTAGACCAAATTGCTGGGCATCCATAATTTTTGACAAAATAGGGAAGGTGGTTGTAGATGATATGCTGTTTTCACAGAGACATAAGAATGCATAGTAAGTTATAAAAGAAAAGAGGATCACACTTAAGTAAAAGAAGAAGACATCACTTTACCATGTAGTGAGTTATATTGCAGGCTGTCCACGCGTCTTTCATTGACTTCCCAAAATATTTAATTGTCTCTTCAAAGTTCTTGTAATCACTCTTTGTCCATGTTACATTGTCACAGAACATGAAGAGTTGATCAAGAGACCTCCACACCTCTGCCTTCACATTTCGTGCTTCCCCATCTGCCTCATGATCTTTCACGGCATTATGGACTTGCTTCCACAATCCATAACTAATCCTTGAAACTGTTCTACCTTGCCTTACTTGCTTACTACTGTGTTTGGGTCGAGACAAGAATCTTCTTGCCTTAACACCACCAATAGAGGGCTTGATTGGTACCTCCTTGCCATTGGTAGACTTTTTAAAATCCTTTGTGATATGAACATCACCTCCATGCAGACCTATATAGGATAACACTTTTTCCAATGCATGAAGAGCATCCTTTCTATTTCTTTCGGGACGGAGTTTCCAAGCAAATCCAATATACAAAAATACCAATTTCTCAATAATTCGACATAGAGCATGCAATGTGCATATGTGAACATTACATAGTGGAATGTCAAGAATGGCCTTGAAGTCAGGGTCAACTTTATCTCTATTAGGTGCTCTCTTCCACCATTTGGAATCCATTACTTAAGCTGATTCTTTGCAGTAAAGACAAGGAGACTTTGAGTTACTTCCTTTACTAACGTTATACATGCACTTAAGTGTTTTAAGATCCCCCGCCATGTGCCACTCTACTTGAAAATCGCCTTTTCCTGCAACATGGAGATTCTCTCCTTGCACTTGTCTTTTAATTATTCTTGGTATTTTCGTGTGGTGAAACACCCAATCTAGTGTTTCATGGTCTTCTGTCTTCACCTGTGATTATACAAAACAAAAGTCTTACTATAAAAGATTTGAAAACATTGACTAAAATCAAGTGCGAAACAAAAAATGATCATACCTGGAACGAGCCTAACCACCATATGTGTTTCTCTGACTGCACACTAAAATACTTCGAACTCGCTTCAGTCAATGATGTATCAAGTGCTCCATTCATCAATGTAATAGTAATCCTTTCCATTTTCTTTTCCTTTACAACCTCACACTCATCCAGTTTGATAACAAATTTCAAAATGCCTTTGCACTCTTCAAATGTTATTCCATAAAACTCGACCATTCTTCTTTGAAGTTGTTGTAGATCTACAAATATATTGTTCCAAGGGTCATACACAGTGGTTCCTTTACCACCATGAAATTTTTCTTCAATATGGATATATTGTCCAATAAACTCATCTATACTTTCATTCAAATGACCTCTTATCTTCCACACGGTTGCTGGATTTGGCAGTAAAACTCGTTTAATCCTTTGATCTCTCAAAGTTGAGGATATCGCATGGAAAATCGAACTATATCCCTTCCTGCTAACTCCACTAACATCAAGAGCCTCTTGGATTGTAGTACTATCAACTTGATTATTGGATATAAAGTCCTCTACAACATTGCGTTTGATTGTTTTGTATTTTTTTCTTCAATCAAACCTTTTGCTACACCACAAGAAAGCAATCCTTTCATTTGTTTAACTGGAAGAAGGTTGGGATCCATATTTTCTTTTGCAAGCTCCAATAGTTTCCTATAGTAACAACACAATATGCCTATATTATTCAACACTTCCAATCCTGTTTTGCGTTAATGGACAAAATAGATATAGTCATTTGAGAGCATTTTTTAGTATAAAAAATAAAAAATTACAAACTAGCCTTGCTTCCTGAATTCTTCGCTTGCATCCACCAGTCCCAGCCTTCAAATTTACAATGTTTTTAATCTTCCTACTTCGTTGTCTGTCTCCAAGCACGGTTCTCTTCCTTCTTGATCTTGTCAACTCTTTTTTACTCTTTGAATGCTCCTTAATTTCATTCTGCAACTGCTGCTCCAATTTTGCACGAATAGCTATCTCTTGAATCGTGGCCCCCTTTTCTTGTAGGTACATTGTTTTATATGTTTCTGCAAATGTAGATTGTGCTGAAATATAACCAAGAAGTCCATTTTGTCCATCGCCCGTAAACCTCAGTAGTGTGGTTGGATTGACAAATAGAGGTGTAGAGTTTTTTACTAGACATTTTGGATATATGCTTCCATCACACCATAAGTCAATATGTTGGAGCCCTTCTCTTCTCATATTTTCCCGTTGTTGAGCATTCAGCACCGTATCCTTTCGTCTTTTTTGTGCTGGAGCATATTGTTCTTCTAAGTCGATGTGAAGATGGTGTAATCGCTTCTTCGGAGATTGTGACTCACTAGTATCGGCCATTTTTTGTGCTTCTGAGGTTGCAAAGTTTGCTTGTCAATCTCATAGTCTTTTTGTAACATGAATCGTGGAAGTGTGGCGGTATCCATACAATCATTAAGTTTAGTGATGGATTCTTTATGAGAGGCCTGCACACGTCGTCAAAAGAGATGCGAAATCTTCGGGAAACAAAAAAAAACTAAGGAGATATTTAAT
Source organism: Cibotium barometz (assembly GCF_041138505.1). Lineage (NCBI taxonomy): Eukaryota > Viridiplantae > Streptophyta > Polypodiopsida > Cyatheales > Cibotiaceae > Cibotium > Cibotium barometz. The sequence goes on from NC_141085.1 coordinate 13,475,307, forward strand.
GCAAAATCGTGTTAGTTAGACAAGAGATTATCTTATTCTTTTCTGAACTGACAGTTCGGTAGTCCTTACTGACAGTTCTGAGCCACGTTTCCATATTTTATTATTTTTGAGGTCTTTTAGGAGAGAAATAAATCGAAAAATAGTGAATTTCTTACAGGGCCCCAAAATGAGCTCCCTTTTTCCCTAATGGTTCACATCGTGTAGCGTCTAAGCTAATTAGGAAAAATAGACACTTGTTTGACCCAACGACGAGTACGCCATGCCTCTTGAGGTTGTAACCGACTGTGAAAAAATATAAAAAACAAAAAGAAACAAAACAGAACACACGTGTGCTTGCTCATTAAGGAGCAATTAGTATGTAATCAGACATGGCAACGGTAGAGGGACTACGTGGGCTGACACCTTTACTGAACCCAATGTGGTTGACATCTTCGAGCCATTGAGATCTATGCCCCAACTGCAACTCCTAATACCATTTGCATGCCAACAATAAGCATGTCATCGAGTTTTACACCCCTTGTCACTTCAATCTCACCAGGCTTTGGTCCTTTACCTAACACTCCCACCAATCTTATAGGCACCAACCCTTTTCAACCCCTGGATACCCACACCTTAGACATATTGACTAGTCTAGGAAGGGTAACCCAAAGACTCAGTGAGTCCCTACCATCAAGAGCACTCACACAGAGATGGCCTCAGTGAAATTGATTCAAAAATATGATCGTACACAGATCTCCAAAATTATGGGCAAATACGACAGAACAACTGATCCTGTTCAATTCATTCAAATGTTTGAATAGAGATGTGAATCCTTTGGAAATCCAAACTGCCCCACCAAGGTACATGCGTTGAACCTATGCTTAGAGGGAAAAGCTAGTCGAACCTTGAAGTCAGCCTTTATCCATAGCTTTTCAAGACAAGGTGATCAATGGAGTGCAACGAAAGAACTCTATTCAATTGAGCATAAACCAAACAAAACCATTAGAGACTTTATCCTTTGGATAAAACTCTTGGACTCATGATGTGAGTCATGGGAAAAGTTAAACGATTCTTAATTGAAGAGATGTTTCATGATGGGCTTAAAGAATAACAACTTACACAACTTGATCATTGTATCTAACCCGGAAACATTCGATCAATGTTGTAAAAAGAAGCAATACAGTTTCCAAAATGAACTGGCTCACACAGTCCAAGATACCCTATTTTGATGCACTTTCCAAGGCTCCAAATTACAATGTAGTGGTGCAATCAAGTATGGGTAACTTGCATTGACACCTAAACAATCTCAATGTTGAATATCAACACCATCCGATGTGTGTACATATCAATTTTGTCAAACCACCTTCTGTGTTATGAGAAAAACCAAAAAAACCAGTAGTAATTTTGCTCTAATTTCTTCAATCCTTGTCCAAATTGAGCAACCAAGCATTCATTAGCTTATCAATGGTGTCCACTAACTCCATGTAAAAGGAATTAGTCCAATTGTTTAAGACCAAAGAGTAATTGATCAATTAATCACACTCTGTTTCTCTGCAACCAGTAGACAGCCTGTTTAATCAGCTCAATTGATGATAATTGCTCAATCCAATCATATAGCCTTCTTCTCAAGTGTGTGTAGCAACCAATTGCTAAGTCAATTTTGGAATATGTCAAGCATCCAAGTGGAATTTGACCTCCTCGTATCAAAAATATCAAAATTCTACCCTGTTTCTTTGTTCAGCCTGCGCCGCCTGCTTCTGAGGAATTTGGGAGTGTTTAAAGTGCTAATTGATGATGTATACAAGTACCCAACACACTAGGTATGTGTGCAATCCATCAATGCTTTGATTTTTGCCAAAAACTTGCTCCAAATGCATCAAAATTTGACTTCCTTTTCTCTGTTTTGTGAGCGCTCAAAAACCAGTAAATTTCACTCATTCAAATGCATGTAAAATGCTCCAAAATCAGTGTAGAGCTTGTACATGAGTTGCCAATACATTCTTGCTTGTCACATACATGTGTCTTTGCTAGATTTATATCTAATTTCACCATACATCACCGCTTCCAAGCTTCAATGGAAAGATTCCAAAAACCAGAAATTTTCTTTGCTTTGGGTTGCCCTAATTTGCTTTGTTTTTGCCTGAATCACCTGCAATCCACTCAAGGATGTTTAGTAGACCTTACCCGATAGGCCAAGCTCTCAGATCTGATAGAAATCGGTGTGCTCCAAGCTTCACAGCATCAATGGCAAGCCATAATCCATAATACACACAACACACAATGAGTTGTGTCCACACACATCTAACCCTAGCTAATGTCCACACACTATGACCAGCTGGACGCAGTCATTTATGTCTCACACATGCTGCTACCTAATATGCCAGCACATAGCATAGCTGGCTCACACTGACATCGAGCTTGAATCTCAACAGCCCCTCTCAAGCTCATGATATACTGCCATAGATGAAGATGTAGATGAGCTTGGGATATCAAAGCTCTCAACACAAATCACTTAACAACTCTCATGCATTCAGCACCAACACAAGAGCTTGTGTGTTTGACCAAACAATCAACAGTCTTTCCTACTGCCTCGACAACACCTGAGCAACAAATTCCAGAATCAATATCCACATCTGCAAAAAACAGAGACTTATGAGCGCATCAAGGAAAAAATAACAATGCTCTTGTGACCCCTCTGGATGTGAGAAAGTGATGACTTAGCTGACCCATAAAACTATCGAGGGGTCAAAACCTGCAATCTCACGAGTCTAGGTTTCTCAAGAAATACAGCCTCACGGCTTACATACCTGTACTTTCACGATTTAAGCCTCATCACATGGATTAAGCCATATCACGCAACAACACTTTCCCAACAATCTTCAATAGCCATTATATATTTGTTAAGTTTATTGCTTACTATTCTTTTGGCTAAATTAATGTAGCAGCTGCTCCATGAGTACATATCCATACTCATGCACTGGAGAACATTTGCACCAAAGCCTCACCATCGACAACTTTTAGATACATCCCTGGATGGGGGGCCATGGTGGGCGAAAGCCTAGTCAATGGTACAACCCATCGCTTAGAATTTTCCTTTAAATTAGAAACCTTTCCAAACGATGCCACAATCTTCACAACTCAATGATTTTCAATCCCTAGTGAAGATCTCTATACTAGCCTTGCAAGTCGACGTAATTCTTTTAATCCTCACAAAACAAGTGGCTACTTCAACATAGAGCAGTTCAATAAGAGTCTATATGACTCAATTCTTGTACTTCATGTAAATCTACTTCTTCATAAGAGCACTTCAATATACATAAAATCATAAAAAGCACATGGGTAGAAGAAGATAGAAACATGTCCTTCTCAACAACATTTGACAAGAATCCTGCCACACAAAGGGACATCAAGAAAGGCCAAATTCTTCAAATGATGAATGTCGCTTTCAATGAATCAAATGAGAAACTGAGAATCACCATCTCGTTCTGACGATTAAGTCTACATTCCTCCGGATCCTTCTCTCTCTTCTCTCCCATTATTAACATCTCTTAGTGTCTCCACTAACAAAAATCACGTGTAAACTTGTCGATGATTACCAAAAACAAATTGAGTCTAAAAAAAAAAGAGGGGCTCACACAAATATAAAAAGGAAATCATTCGCAAAAACCCCACCCCCCACCATATTAGGAATTCCCAATACACTTAACCTCTTCATTTATTAACTAGATTTTCTTATTCCTTCCGGAGGAACAAAGACCATTGAATGTCACTCATCATCAATGCCATTGACAAAGCTTGTTCATTCTCCCCACACAAAGGTCTTCAACGCGATCATGCGGACGTGATCGCCATCAGGAAGGGGGGGATATTAATCCAATTCTAGAATTAACAAGAGAGCTACTGCCATTATCTTACATCAAGGAGTCACGGTAGATACACCAAAGGGTCATACATTCAAGATATAAAGCAATAGTGTCCAAAGCTACAACTTGGACAGGCGCCTTTAATGGTGTGACAGAGTATTTATGGTAATTCTAGCTTCAAGAGCGTGTGGTAGCAAGTTAGAATGAAGTCCTAAGTGATGTACTTCATGGATATATTATGAGAGTAGTCATTTTAATAGCATTAGGCCTCTTATGAGCCTAAAGTGCCCGGTCAGCCACAGTTTAAGTGAGTGTGAACACTTATGGCCATGTATATAAGTGAGTGTGAACACTTATGGCCATGTATATAAGTGAATTTCTCTCATAATACAAGATGCCCTCCCATTGTGCAATTGAGTCTTGCTCTTGCTAATCCTCTTGCTAATCTCTCTCCCTAATACATGCTAGTGAGTGTGTGTGAGTGAAGTGAGGTGAGAGGAGGGATGAGGACCCGAAGTGCAATGCGACGGTGTGACAACACTCGCGGGAGACACAGTGGAATTGCTTCTCAAGGAGTTGTAGAGCTTGGAGACCTCAAGGGTTATGAGCTCAGCCATTAGCACGATAGTTGTGCTTCACCAAGTAATCTCTTTTTGGATGTGTTTCAAGGGGGGTTAGGGTGAGCCATAACAATTTTTTTAAAGATTGGCAATATCTTGATTTGTGTGGATTAAAATTGAGATTAGTGTTATTCATTTTTTAATCTATGCTAGTCACCATTTTCAAAAATCCTATTCTCTGAGTTTAGTGCACAATTTCTTGATTAATGTTCTTTCTTGCTAGATTATCCATAAACCCTATTTTCTTCAACATTTACCTTTTTTTTAAAAGATTCTTAGTAGTTTGCAATGGTAGTTTACAAGATAATGGTGGTTACTGTGAAAAGCTTGGTGTAAAGTTTATCAAGAAAGTGTGAAGATTACAGCTCTTAACAGATTTAAGGAGATCTTTGTGAAGATTGCAATTATGTTGAAGATTTGATGTAGAAATTTATGTGTAGCTAGTGATTCTGTTGTATATTTATGACAAAGTTTACTATGCAAAGTGTTCAGCTTACAAGAATCTGGGTGTAGAAATGCAAATTTTACAAAGACAAGAGTGCAAAAATCAAATCTTGGTGCAAAATATAATACAAAAAAGACTAAACATTTTCTTGAAGCTTTTTGAAAGAATATTACAAGAAGAAAGCTGTGTTGTACAAGGTTTTGATGGAAATCTTAGTGATGAAGTGCAACAGAAAGTTCAAGAAGATTTTCTTAGTGTTTCTTGGATTTTTTCTACAAATCTTGAAGAGAAAAGTCAAGAAAATAGATATTGTGTACTTCACAATAGTTTTAGTAATGAAAAGCTTGATCAAGTTACAAATCTTTGTGTAGATAGAGGGGTGCAAATCTGAAGTATATGATCAATTTATCTCTTTCTTTTGTAGTTCTTGTTTATTTCTTTGCAAGACTTCTTGTACAAGAAGAGTTTTCAAAGAAAGATTTATAAAGGGAAAAAACAACGAACAATCAGTGTTTGGTACATATACTCAATCACAAAAAGTGTAGAATATACAGTTTTAGTGTAGATTTATGCAAAACTACTATGCAGAATGCATTTCAAAGACATTTTGATGCAAGTGTGTGGAGTATTGACATTTTAATACAAGCGTGTAGTATTGAAAGATTTAGTGCAAAAATAGCTGACAACCGTGAAGGGTTGGGAGATGAACCCAACCCTTTTGGTGTATGTTATGGTTCATCCTAACCCCCCTTGAAACACATCCAACAAGAGATTACCTGGTGAATTGCAATTGTCGTGAGGATCTTTCCAATGTGGCTGAGCTCATAACCCTTGAGGTCTCCAGTCCTACAACTCCTTGAGAAGCAATTCCACTGCACCTCCCATGAGCATTGTCACATCGCCGTGTTGCACTATGGGTACTCGTCCCTCCTCTCACCTCACATCACTCACACACACTCACTAGCATGCATTAGGGAGAGAGATTAGCAAGACTCAATTGCACAATGGGAGAGTATGTTGTATTATGAGAGAAATTCACTTATATACATGGCCATAAGTTTTCACACTCACTTAAATTGTGGCCAGCTAGGCACTTTAGGCTCATAAGATGCCTAATGCTATTACAACAATGACTACTCTCATAATATATCCATGAAGTACATAACTTGGGACTTCATCCTAACTTGCTACCACACGCTCTTGAAGCGGGAATCGCCTTGAGTATTGTGTCACACCATTATGAGCGCCCGTCCAAGTTGTAGCTTTGGACACCATTGCTTCATATCTTGAATGTATGACCTTTTGGTGTATCTACATTGACTCCTTGATATAAGATAATGTTGGTAGATCTTGTTAACCCTAGGAATGGGTTAACATTCCCCCCTTCTTGATAGCGATCATGTCCTTGTAATCGTGTTAAAGACCTTTGTGTGGGGAGAATTGACATGCTTTTAGATTGCTTTGATGTTGATTGACACTCAATGGTGTTTTGTTCCTCCAAAAGGAATAAGAAGGTCTAGTTAGTAAATGAAAAGGTTAGTGGTTTATTGGGAATTCTTAACGGGTTCGCGGGGGGTGGGGGGGGGGAGGGAGCGAGGGAGGGAGGGAGGGAGGGGGGGTTTGCGAATGATTACATTTCTATATCTGTGTGAGCATTTTTTGGGGGGTTTTTTGCTCACTTTGTTTTTGGCAATCATAAGCAAGGTTACATGTGATTTGTGTTAGTGGGGATGCTAAGAGATGTTAATAATGGGAGAGAAGAGGGGGAATTATCTGGAGGAACGTAGACATAATCATCAGAACAAGATGCTGTGAGGACCATGGCCACTCCAAACTTGTGGTGGTCAAGTTTGTGTACATGTTGTGGAGTTTGTGATGGAAATGGTTGGCCTAGTTCACTAGTAAACCATGTTTAAGATAGGAGAGGAGAGGGAGAGGTTACACCTACTATACCTTTCTATCCATCTGAGGTTGGTCAACATGGTGTGAACTTGGGCTGGGGCAAGTAGGTCAGGTGGAGAAATATCTTCCAATTCGACTCCATCCTTGTTGATTGACCCCTAATGATGTCCTTGACAATCCCTTGTGCTCTATAGCTCTAAGCAAGTGCAAAGCCAAGTGCAAGGCTTCACTGACAACATCCATAGTGAGGGCCAAGGTCAAGTTAGCACCTATAGAATCTCGGACTATGCCAGTACTGAGGTGGGTGTCATAAGAGGAAATCAATCGCGGAAGCATGTGCTAAGGTTTGGTTTCTTAAGTCTAAAGAGTTGCTAGCCCATTGAGTCTGAGTCTATCCATGTGTTCCATGACTTCTAGTGTTTTGGCAAACCTGGCAGCACTCTTGTGTGTGATAGGCGATCTTGTGTGTGATAGGCAAACCTGGCAGCACTCTTGTGTGTGATAGGCGATCTTGTGCCCCACCTTCTTCTTATATTGCATTCCATTTTGGATCATGTGGTTGTCGATGATTACACAGAGCAACTCCACTCCCAGTGGAGAAAAGTCAATGGTGGCTACCTAGTATTCTAAGAGCTTGGTGACCTTTGTGACCTTCCTCTTCTTGGTGGGTGTGAGCAACACTATATCTGAGGAGGTCTCTGCACTGCTACCTGGTATTCCAAGAGCTTGGTGACATTTGTGGCCTTCCTCTTCTTGGTGGGTGTGAGAAACACTATATCTGAAGAGGTCTTTAAGGCCCCTCTTGTGCACCTACCATGATGACATTGAGGAAGACAGAGAGCTAGGAGGCAGGGAGAATTCTGGATAAATTTAACAAGAGTTTGGCTAGCTAGAGAGTAAATAGTGGAAAATGAGAGGAGCGCCCCTTGTTTATATAGTTTTTTCTTGGAAACATACGTATGTAGGTTGGTATGTATGTTTATAGACCGTTATTGGGAACGTACATACGTAAGGCAATGTACGTGCATTCGTAGCTTTGAACATACTTGTACAAAAGAGATGTGAAAACATGCCAGCACAGATGTAAACATGTATACGTAGATGAAACATGCATGTGCATCTTGTAAAGGAATAATTTTGGAGATTTTGTATGAAGTTCGGCCCTTAGTGTATGTGTAGGTGCAGTGTGGGGTTGTGCCTAATGAAGTGCCTTTATTGATGTTATTTTGATCACTAGCAATTAGGGTGATGCATTGTCCCATGGACTAGGTTTTCACCCACCATGGTCCCCATTCTAATATGTATCCAGAAGGTTAGTGATTAGAGAATATTTTTACATAAATAATATTGGCTTCCTTGCAGACTCTCCTTCATAAGTCTCCATCCCTCTGCTTTCTTCTTTATTCCATCTCAATTGCTTTCTTCAACTCTTTTTATTGGTTTTTCTAATTGGCATTGGCAAGACTGAGGTACCTATTTTTGGCCCATCTAGCGAGCTTAAGAGGGATGTCGGTTGCACAAGGAAATTAGAGGTTCAAGGCCTTCAAGTATATCATAGAATTATGAGCTTAAGGTGGAAGGAGTATCATGTTCATGGTGTATTTGGCAGTGGTTATGGGGCTCCATGAATTCTTTAATTTTTATCTTACCCTTTACTAGGGTTGCACATGGGGTTTCCGTGGTGGTCAAAGCTTTGTCTTGCCATTTCCATCTCTCCTTAGTTCTTTATGTTATGGTTGAAGAGGTTGGGGGTAAAATTGTTGTGTGACTTTAGGGATCCAAATTCTTTCGTTAACCTTCATAATACCCTTAGGCCACCGACTCCTCCTTTTTTACAAACCATGTTTTTAGTTTGGGTTTGGGGTTCAATGTTTTTCTATGTGTTCTAGTTGGTAGCATGGTTGTGATGTGTATGCTCGACTTTCCTCTTGGGTACCCAAATTTTCCTTTTCCTTTTATTAATAACCTTGTGCTTGGAGCATTACTTTTGGTATCCAACACTTTTCACCCTTATTATCATGGAAACATTGGTGTTACTGGTGGGAATTGATGGGTGGCTCCGCGGTCATGATTTTGCAAGGTTATAAATGCTAGCAATATTAGTGTTGTTAGCTAGGTTAGCCTTTGGAGAGAGAGGCCACTTGTGTCGCGGGGGGCTACTTGATGCCAAAGGTCGACCCTACGTGGACGAGGCTTTAATGGAGCTTGGTTACTTACCCCTGCTGCGGATCAAGTATAGAATAAGCCTCTTTTTAAGCGGCATGGTCATCAAATGTGAGCTATCTTTGGATGTTCGATGGGTTGGGCCACTTCTTTGATGGGAGAATGGTTTTCTGGTATTGAAGTTTGACAAGAGATGGGCTCCTCATCTATCACTACGCATCGATTGTGCCCCATCCATCCACGTCCAAGAACTTCACACACATGGTACCTATAGGCATAACATAGAACTTCCCTTCCAAGGTGTTATGTCCAATGTGAAACATAGTAGTGAGAAAACCTATGCATGAGGTTTTGAATTCGTTTACTCCTTCCATTCTCTCTTTTGTGGATGACAACGGTTGTTGTATCACACACCAAGTTGCATGGAACATTACATTACGTCTAGTACCTGTGTGGACAAGCACGAGCTTTTGTTCTAGACCATTGTTTGTGGTCATGCCTAGCCATAGTCTAGCAAGCTTCACTAGTCAATGGGCCATGTTAATAGAAATGTGGTGGTTATGCAACTTTTCTTATCTAACCTTGGCTTCTTGCTAGGCCTCTCGTTTTATTGCAACCTTTTTATTTTCTCCTCTTTCTTTTGATGAATGGCCTTCAAGGCATTCGTAGTTAAAGGGCCATAGTAACATGTAAGTTTGATACCATTGAAGAATCCTTTTGTTTCCACATCATCAAGTGTTTCAATGTGTGTGGATCACAGAGTGAGTTCGCACACAAGGAATGATCCCATTCCTTTGTATTGTACCTTAGGCTTTTGGTTCTTTGTGCTATACATGAGAACCATGTCCCCAATTTTGATATCTTTAACTTTGAGCTTTTCATCGAACCACTCCTTGTGCCTTAACTTTTCAACTATCACTACCATAGATGACACGTAGTCTGGCTTCTTCCAAGCATCAAAGCTCAAATAATCAGTGAGTCTAGACATTTCTTGTCAACATTTCCTTGATGATATTTTTTAGTCTTGGTACTAAGGATTCCATGGCCATGATGGCATTTGTTCTGTATGTCAAGTTAAAAGGTGTAGTGTGGATGGCTATCTTATAGTAGGCGATTCAGTAAGCCCAAAGAGTAGATCTGGTAACTTCTATTCTTAGTCATTACATGAGGCTTCCACTGTCTTGGTCAAGATAGCACAGATAATATTATTGGTGCTCTCAACCTGGCCATTGGCATAGAGGTAGTAGGTGAGTGTTTATGGTGTACTACCATGAATTCACTCAGCAAGAACTTGATTACATCATTTTGATGAAGTGAGACCCTCTGCCACTTATTACTAGTTTGAGTAGGCACCCAAATCTAGTAGTTATATTTTCATGAAGAAATTTTGATTGTTGCCCTAGCACCGGCCTTTGTTTTTGATGACAAAACTTCTGAAGAAGAGAGAAGACCTAATCCTATCCTACAATACACACGTGGAGAAAGATAAAGAACTACACTGTGTGACAGACTTGGAAACCACACAAAATAAGATTAAATGCTTGTTACACTTTCCATTAGCAAAAGGCCTTTTAAATAGGAAAAAGTACATCTTCATTCTATAAACTCATTATCTCATCCTTTTATCCCTTGTTCTTTAGGATTACATTAACATGGGTTCGTGCGCCTTTAACAGTATTCACTCCTAACCCTTCATGCTCTTCTTCAGGTGCTCATTGACACTTTACCTATGCATGCATCTTTGGCACTACCAATTTTTTAACACCCCCTTGGTGGTGGTGCCTTGTCTTATCTTTGAGGCCTAGAGGTCCCACACCTAAGAGGAAGGTCTTACAATAGGCATCTTTGACCTCTTTTACCTTGGCTACATCATCGATGCTAGAAGGTAAGTACATACATTCATGACATAGGTTAGCTTAAGTCCTTTGACTGTATTTCCAACCCACTGAAATTGATTTGCTCAGGTCCTTTTGGCCATATTTCCAACCATACATGACATATTTCAATTTATCTAAATGTGAGCTCAGAGGTTGGCTTGGAACATAATCCGTTTGGGAAACATAACATGATTGGGACGTTGACATGGACACATGAACATTTTTGGGATGTGACATAGGCACTTGGAATTTTCCTTTCATAGGCATATGATACTTCCTTACATACATGACTTTGGCTACTTTGGCCAACATTGTTCTTTGGCATACATTTTTGGGCTTTAGACTTTGATAATACTAGCCTTGGCCGCCCCTTGCTCATACAAAGTGGCGGGTAGTGCAAATGGTCACATTAGGGAAAATTTAGACTCAAATTGGGTCCTTTAAGGATTTGTATACATTCTCTCTCTACAAAAATGGACTCATGGTAAAGTTTTTGTAAATCAACTCAAAAGTGAGCGGAGTTTGGGCATTTGGAATCTACTCTTCGAGCCCTTTCTAATGATTTATAGCATGCCGAGCAATTTTGCATATTCAAGAAGTCTCCAATGTGGTACACGTACTACATGCCACGTCATCGCTAAATTTGGAGACTTCTTGAATATGTAAAATTTTTCGACATGCTATATATCATTGGAAAGGTCTCAACGAGTAGATTCCAAATGTCTAAACTATGCTCAATTTTGAGTTGATTTGTAAAAATTTTACCATGAGCCCATTTTTGTAGAGAGAGAATGTGTGTAAATCCTTAAAGGGCCCAATTTGAGTCCAAATTTCTCCTAATGTCATTTTTGAATTACTATCTCAAGGAGGAGATGCACCCACCTAGGTTTGAGATACCCGGTTCAAAAACCAAAGTGTGCAGACTTTGCAAGGTATTGTACATGCTAAAATAGGCCCCTCAAGCATAGTACCAATGTGGACAGATTCTTTCTTTGTAAAGTATTGGTCATTCTAATAGCCCATCATGCAAATTTCTATATTTTCTCTTAGCGGAGAAGGTACATAATCAGCCTTAATGTGGAAAACCTCATAATGATGGGAAACCATGTACCTTCTTTGAGCAAGGAAGGTACATGATAATTGTCATAATGTGGGAAACCTCATAATGATGGGAACCATGAAGAGAGGCGACAAATAGTTTAGAATTTGAAATAACTGACCTTAGGCGTATGCATTTTTGTTTAGGGATTGAAGTTTTGCAAGATTCAGATGGAGTCCTCCAGCCTAGAGGTACTGCTCTTTGTGTTTCTTCATGTTTCACTAGCAATGCCACTCTCCCCCCCCTTACAAATACCTGCATTGTGACAAGTGGAGTCTAGAGTATGCATACTCTAGGGCTCGAACATAGTGGCTCCACATGGAGGCCAATATTTGTTCCCATCTGGTGCGGCTTCGCCCCATCAAAATCCATGCCCAAGACTCTTCGAGTGGAGGGAAATTCAGACATTTTACTTCCCACTAATCTTAGTTATGTGGACTGTATCATGGAACATCTAGGGTTTAGGGGGCCAACAATGCTTTTAGAGGCATGGTGCCCTTAGAGAGGAGATCCACAAAGCAACAGTTGGTGGATCCATTGACATTCTCTTCATTCAAGACGCACCATCTTTCATAGGGCGGCAGAGTATGAATTTATGTCAATAAGTAGCTATTGTTAGAGTAGTGATTGACTCAGGCACCATTGTCACTAGACAAGCTCAGTGGGTGACCATCAAGATTGGAAAGGATTGTGTGGGCTTCCTAAATGTATATGCGCAAAATGTTGCAGCAAGCAGGGCCACCTTCTGGAGTACAGTTTACCAGCCCCCATAAGTGGATTTTTTGGTGTATGGTGGGGATTTCAACGTGCTAGAGTCAACAAAGGATAGACTCGGAGGTGGCAAAGCTACAGTATTGGTACAGAGTCCTCACCTTGGGAGGAGTTGATTTTGGCTCTCAGGGGACACAGGACCCTTTACATCTTCTAGAGTTTGGACATAACCCTAAGAGTCCATATTTCCCCACATCTGACTGAAGGAGTACTAGCCCTAATCTATCAAGTTAGGCCGATTCTATGTAGATGAGTGGGCTTGTGGCCATGGTGGCATGATTAGTATTTTAGCTAGGACTACTTTCTCTAATCACACATCGATTATTCTCTCCCTGGATGACCTCAGGAGGCAGGATAGACATTTGAGTAATCAGATCCTAGATAGCCATATCTAGGACCCTGAGATTTGCAATAGAATAGAGGTAATTTGGGAGAGGCTAGATTTTCACTCACAAGAAGCCCCCACAGTCGCCTAGGCGCTCGATGTAGGCCTTTGAGAGATTAGCAGTCTATTATAGAAGACAACACATAGCAAATTGGTTGGCTTCCAAGAGTAGGAGAGGAGCATTCGCAAGGGTCTTACTTCTCTAGGCTTCAAGAGAGTGCACCAGATAGGCTATGGATTGAGAGTCAGTTGTGGCTGCTACCCAGAGCTCAGATCCATAGAGGCCTAGTGGGTGGAATAGAGATACCATGTTAGAGCCTCTTTTTAGACATAGGCGGGAGATAGGGTCATTAGGGATTTTTTTAAGATTGCAAACCCACACAGGCAGAGAGAGGATCTGCAAGTTGCGAGGCCAAGATGGATCCATTGTTATAGACCCCCCTCATGTGAAAGCCATCACCATAGATTTCTTCAGCACTCTTCTCACAAGTGTCCCCATTTCCCCACAAGTGTTGGATGCGCGTGAGCAGGTTTGGCAGCATATGAGAGAGGTGGTCCCTCATGGTCTCTGGCCTTTCCTCATAACCCCCTTTACACCTCAAGAACTGGCAAAGGCTATGATGGCATTACCTAGGGACAAATGCCCGAGTGAGAATGGTCTTCCAGTCTCCTTATTTCTCCATTATCTCTAGGATCTCATGGAAGGCGGTAGTTGCCTTCAATGAGATAATATTTATGAGAGCCATGCCGGAGAGGTTATTTGAGGGATTGATCCACTTGACTCCCAAGGAGGGTGGTTGACAGATTGGAGATTCAACAGGCGGAGACACATCACCTGCCTAGGGACTACCTACAAAATTTTGGCCAAGGCCATCATCCGAAGACTACAACCTTTTCTCCTTGACTTAATTCATGGTACACACAGACAGGTTCCGTTCAAGATTGGAGTATTGTGGATAACGTCTTCACCTTATGAGAGGTAATCGCATGTCGGTCAAGATATGCATCAACAAGATTTGATTGTTCTCTCCTTCTTGATTTCGAGAGAGAGCCTATGATAGAATAGATTGGGGATTTCTAGAGGGGACAATGTAAAGGATGGGTTTCCCATAAGAGCGGGTCTAAGGTGTTTCGGGACTCTCCTCGGCTTCACAGAGCCAGTTCTTATTCAGGGAGTGAGAGGTGATAGATTTCTGCTTTCTTGCTCGGTATGGCAGAGGTGCCTTGTACCAACTTATCTCTTCCTGTATGTCACTAAGGCCATGAGTAGTTTTCTCTCCATCTAAGAGACCACACTCCAAGGACTGTGTCTTCCAATCAGCGTCCAAGAGGAGCTTGATTTTGAGTTCACCGATGACACGACAGCATACCTCTCAAGGGACGAGAAAATTTGCTGAGGCAATCGAGATCTTCTATCATACATCCAAAGCACAAATCAATTGGCACAAGTCGTGTGGATTTTGGGTTGGCTCATCACCCCACCCCGACTTGGCATCTGGTTAAGGCTTTTCAGTGGGTCCCGAGGGGCACTCCAATTTGTTATCTTGGATGCCATGTTGGCATCGACATCCCCAGTGAGCAAGAGCAACAGTTAGCTCCTCATCTTCTGAGCGTTTGGAAGAAGCTACTATACTGGAGTTCTACCAAGCTTTTCTTAGCTACTCGGGTTGTGGTGGCAAACCAAGGTATTCTCGCCACCTTGTGGTACATCACTTCCTACTAGTTTTTCTCTTGGGCTTGTATTGGTCAAGTTCAGCATTCGATCTAGAACTTTCTGTGGGATGGGAATGATGGGAGACCTGCCTGGGCCAAGGTGGCCTAAAGAGTGATCATTCAGTTGTGCGCAATGCAGAGAGGGTTTGGGCATCATCGACCCCTACATTTAAATCCGTGGCATATTGGGCGAGTTGATTGTTCAAGGTATTCTTTCAGGTGGTGGGCCTTGAAAAGACTTCCACCTGGCTAGGATCTTCGCCTGCATCGCAATCCTGGGAGGCCCTTAGCCTAAGGGCACGAGATGGATTTTTAGAGAGATGCGGGCATGTGGCTTTAGCCCAACATTTGAGGATAGATTTGCAGCCAGTCGCTTACTTTCTTGGGATCATCTCAAGCCGGCCCTTCAGCAGTCACCTCTAGTAGCCTCCAAGGAGCGTCTCTGATAGTAGCCTCTAATCCAGAACAAAACCATGGTCCGACCGTCTTCCTAGTGGTCACATGCTCATGGCTCACCCGCACGTATCTTAGGGAGCTTTGAGCATGGGCTCTGGTAGGTTACTTGGAGATTGTCTTACATTCAGATAGCTACCTCGAGAGGCCCAAGAGAGGGGCACAGACATACTTAGCCTCATGACATCAATTCCTCCATCCCTCCGGAGTGGTTGGCCCCAATATCGGACCCTCCTCCCTTGCATTGTGGCTGGTAGTGTTCACCATGCATGATATACCTCTTGCAATTCTTGTCGGCACAAATGAGAGTGCCTTTATTTCTCAACAAAAGTATGCATGAGAAATTTTGAAGGCATTTGGCATGGCTAAGTGTAATTAGTAGTTAAACCCATGGAGATTGCTGCACAACTATATATGGAGGATACTTCTCCACTTGTGGATATGAGAGGGTATAGTTAGTTGGCGGGCGGGGAGTTTGATCTTTTCGTGCAATACATTGCCTAACACAATTAGTGTCCTTACTAGTAGGTTCAATCCCGAGAGAACCACTAGAAGTAGAGATGTGGGTATTGAAATACATCACAGGTATTGGCTTATGAATTTTTTTTTTGGGATTAAGGTCTTGCAAGATTCAAATGGAATCTTCACTTCTCAATAAAAGGTTACAACAAGAGAAATTATGAAGGCATTTAGCATGGCTAAGTGCAAATAGTGGTTACACCCTTGGAGGTTGATGCAAAGCTACCTATGGAAGATATGCTTCTCCGCTTGTGGATATGAAGGAGTACATTAAGTTGGTGGGGATTTTGATCTTTCTGTGCAATTCATGGGTGTTAGCCGTAAATTGTGTGCACTCCATGTGAACCACCCTTAACCGCCATAACCCTTCACCTACCCTTAACTGCCCCTACCTTTCACCTACCTTACGCCTTCACTTACCTTATGATGTTTTGTGGGCAATCACGACTATGGATTCTGAGCTGGAATGGAAATCTCTCTCTTCTTTCTTCATCTCTTTCTTTTTTGTGTTTTCTCTTCTTTTGCAACTAGTTCCCTGATTAAAAATCTCTCTTCTTTAAGAAAGAGATGAGTTCCTTGATTAAAGAAAGAGAAAACACAGAAAAGAAAGAGATGAAAGAAATTCCATTGCAGCTCAGAATCCATAGTTAAAAATCTCTCTTCTTTAAGAAAGAGATGAGTTCCTTGATTAAAGAAAGAGAAAACACAGAAAAGAAAGAGATGAAAGAAATTCCATTGCAGCTCAGAATCCATAGTTAACAGGGAACTAGTTGCAAAAGAAGAGAAAACACAAAAAAGAAAGAGATTTTTAATCAGGGAACTCATCTCTTTCTTAAAGAAGAGAGATTTTTAATCAAGGAACTAGTTGCAAAAGAAGAGAAACACAGAAAAGAAAGAGATGAAGAAGGAAGAGAGAGATTTCCATTGCAACTCAAAATCCATAGTCATGACTACCTACAAAACATCATAAGGTAACTGAAGGCCTAAGGTAGGTGAAGGGTGGCCCCAAGGGTAGGTGAAGCGTAGGGTAGGTGAAGGGTGGTTCACATGGAGTGCACGCACTTTACCGCTAACACTTGGCACACCCATTGGGTCAGATTCCCAATCCGACAACTTGAACCCACAAGCATAGGGTCATGCACACAACATGTATCTAGAGCAAGTAGAGTGCAAGGCAACATGCCAGGGCTGGGAACCCATCAAATACAGTGCCATCCACACATGATCATATAGAAGGAAAACATAAAACCATGTTTCCACAAGTATGTCCACACTCCAGTGGCACGGAGTAGACCATGTACCCAGCATCACAACCATAGGCTCAGATCAGCAAGCATTGGCATCCTCCTTAACACACTTCTACCATCTTGAAGTCCCCTGCACGTCCAAGGAGGTCCAGCATGATCATGGATTCAAGGCACTCACAGCCTTCCATGACAAGGCCAGTATGACAGCAAGCTGACAGAACTGCAGTGAATGTTACTTTATCGGGCTCACAAGCTTGCTGACTGCAAACAAACGTGCCAGGGTCTAGATGCACCCCCTCACATGGCAGTTGTTCCAAGCAATCGAATGCTTCCTTACTGAGCCCTTCATTAGCATATGCAGAGATCAAATCATACTGAGCCCTTCATTAGCATATGCAGAGATCAAATCATTGCAAGAGACTGCATCTCGGACTAACAGTTTATCAAACACATCTTGTGCTTCGACAAGTAACCCACATTTGATGAGAACCTTCTCATCACTTGAAAACGGATCATCTTGACTGTCCACCCCATGAGGGAAATCCGATGAAGGGTTACAGGCATCCAAGGGCATCACTGGCTCTTCCGGCCTTCTTGTTCCTTCCATGCTCCCGCAACCCTCCTCATAATCATCCCATCATCATGGCTAGAAATATTGTCTGGATCATCCGTAAGTCCCCTACTCAACATCCGAGCATAAACTGCATACTGGTAATCCACCTGCTCATTCATCTGAGGGGTCTCGACATGTGAGGGGTGGGCTCTCTCAGCCACAGCTCCTCCACTCCCTCACCCTTTTCCTCATCCATGGGTGCATGCTGCAACCCTTCCTGCTCATCTATCCGAGCATCCTCAAAGCAAACATCCTGCGCATTCATGCGAGCATCCATCAGGCAAACAAGCTGCTCCTCGATCTGTGTCTTTGGGATCATGGGGCTGTCCAGCCACCTCTACTCATCTAGAGCGGCATCATCTTCAATCTCAAAAAGAGCTTGCTGCTCCTCAACCGGTTCAAGATCCCATATAGGCAAATCTGCCTTATCATGCTGCTCCAAGGCAGCCATAGCATCCGGTGTAAAAAGAGAATCCCCTCCATGGCCATCAAGAGCCACTGTAGAAAGGATCACAGCCTCATCATCATTTACATTATCTTCATCCTCACCATTGGAACATTGTCCAACTCCACCCGACAACACTTGCTCCAAGGCTAGACTGAAACCCAATCCGGATTGATCATACGGATGTCGGTATGGAGGAGGTACAAAGCCGAAACCTGGAAACATCGCAGCAAAAGTGTTCATGACCTCTACTGCCCAGCTTGGCGAGAGCATGTGCCATACATCTAGTTCATGAGCTTCTTCCTCAAGTGATAAATCAAGAGGAGGGACATGCTGTTCGTTCAGCTTATGCCATTGACCATCATTGATATGTAGGATATAATCAAATTGTTGCTGTTGATCATCACCATGAACTGTAAGAACATTTGGATACTCAATCACAGCCATATCTGCTCCATTATCATGGCAAACATAAGTGGCATCCGGATCAGCATCAGAAGCTTCAGAGTCGCTCTTCGACCTGCTCTCCGAACTACTGTCCTCATCTTCGAAGTTTGCAATTGCATGATTTACATCGGACAACAGCTATCCTGCTGCATATGCTGCCCACTCAATATCCTACAACAAAGCATCTCCTCTTCGAGGGTGTTGGTAGTGCCGTTCCACTGCTTGGGCAGCATCTTTGACAAACTACTTTAGCTCCTTTTTACTCTTCACAAGGCGGTCAATATTGCGTGCATATTCCTTCGCTTGAGCCATCGCCGTTGCACATCATCAAACTGATCCAAAAATGCATTTGGGCACACATGAGAGCTGTGACCCTAGAGTCTGCATTGGCCACATACCTGGTACATGCAGTCATCGGTTCCATGGCCATCTTGGCCACAATGCCGGCAGGTCACACATTCACTAGACAGATGCTCCTTATTGCCACAATGCTTGCATGCTCTCCGACCCATCACCCAATTCTACCCCACTTTACAGTTCAGATCGCAGCACATACTGAATCCACAGAATGTCACACGGATGTCGGACTGGACTCGGATTAAATCAGCACCATCCGACTACTAGGCCGTAAACTCGGCATCCGGATCCGGTCCAATCGGGTTGTCCACCTTTATGGCAGCTCGATACAGCTTTTGGCTTGTTCGGATCTTGTAGGCTCCTTGTCACTTTTGTTGGACAATTTATTGGCCTCAAGGGTAATCCTATTTAGGTAAGCTTCCCACTGTCTAGAGTAGGTCTCATGTGAATCCACGGCCTCAACATAGCGAAGCTAATGAAGCCTCCATAGGGAGAAGATACTTCTTAGGCTTCTTGGTTTTCTCTTTAGCTAAGGAGCTAATGTGGAATTGGCTTCTTCCATGCGAGAGTCATCGCTAGATGAATCACTAGCTACCCTTGGTTCAAAGTCATAGTTGTCTTACAAAAGGGATGTTGCACTAAGAATGAACAATGAAGTTATCTTCATCCCTCATTTTTTCTCCCCAAAGCTTCTCGCTTGAGGTAGATATGAAGGAGACTTGCCTTCTTAATAGGAGAGAGCACTCTATTGAGTGTCGGTTGTTTGATGGGACCGAAGGCTAGGTAGGTTTGAAGAGGTATGATTTGATGAACTACAGTTGACTAGATTGTCATTTCCCATTAGTTCAAAATGATTTTACATCAAAGGGATTCACTCTTTGTGAATCGGTCTATAGCACATATGTTTGAATGGAATCAAACATTATGTTCTACTCAAAGTTACAAAAAAACTAATACTTCTTTTTGTTTTCTAGTTTAAGTTTTTTTTTTAAAAACCCCTTCTTTTCCTAGGCTCATGTCTGTGGGCTCATGTATGTAGGATCACGTATGTGGGCTCACATATGTAGGCTCACATCTATGGACTCATGGCTCACTCTTTGTGGACTCACACATATGAACTCATACCTTTTTTTATGAAATAGGCTCACGCAGGTCTAGTTATGTAGACACGCCTAGCACTCATATCTTATATGGACTCACGTTGATGTCTAATGGCTCACGTCTTATAGGCTCTCACGGTTCACGTCTTATAGGCTCTCACAGTTCACTTCTAGATGGACTCACATAATTATGTAAAACAAACTCAAGAACTTCGATTTTTATGAAATATGCCTACTTAGGCATGGATTCCAATAGTGCACGGAGCTCTGAACCTATGATAGGATTGGTGAGCAATTATTGAATTATTGAGCAAAGATCTTTAAAAAAAGGTAAGAATTTTCCTTGAAATTTGCTGGTACACATTATATAACAAGAAAAACCTTTTTGTGATCGTGTCCTTATAAGCCTTCAAGGCAATATTAATTGGCTTATACAATATTAGGTTTACCTCCCTTTAGACTCATGGCTTACATCTCCAAACTCACGGCTCATGTCTACAAACTCAAGACCTGTCTCCAAGCTTACGTCTTTTTTTCACAAGACTATGGTCTCACATCTCCCAATGTTCAGCCTAGTTTTTAGAGATTTTTTAGACTCGATGAGAAATGATTAAGATTATTGATCCTAATTAATCATGTTAATGCCTGTGATTGTGTTTTTTTATTGTTTTTCGTTGACTTTATACCAATTCCAACAAATGCATAAAAATTTGTGAAATGCAAACAAGAATCAACTTTCTCACTCTAATCCACACTAAATAGAGCTTGTAGCTTAGCGGAACACACTCCTAATCACAAATGCTAACCTATTTCATGATTCAATGCAACAAAATCAAAGCCTTGTGGGCTTCAAAATCGTGCAAATGCTTGGAAGGATAAATTAAGTTTTTTTCCTTCCAAGTATACAATTAGAATGACTGATATTTAACATGCTTCAAAACAAAATAAAAACAACAAAACTAATATATCCAAAGCTCCAAAACCATATGTTTTTTAGGGTGTGACCTCCTAATCAACATCGGGCAATTAGAATTAGAATGACTGATATTTAACATGCTTCAAAACAAAATAAAAACAACAAAACTAATATATCCAAAGCTCCAAAACCACATGTTTTTTAGAGTGTGACCTCCTAATCAACATCGGGCAATATTGGATGATCTCAATGACTTGTAATGGACAAAAAAAATAAAGCAAGTCTTAAGCTAGTTCCTGTCGACATGATGCCAAATATGTTCAAGTTAAGATCTTAGCTTAGCCTTTGCTGAATCAAGTGTCATTTGGTCTTGCCTTCTTAAAGTCACAAATGCAACTTCTCAATGTAAGTGCACTAGCTCGTCGTTCACGTCCTCACTCCATTGTCACACCCAAAATAGCAAAGGGAATGAAGGTAGAGCTTCCTTGCCTCGATGAAAGCAAAGAGGAGATAGCCTTCGTGGTGGTTTTCTCACAAAAGGTGGTAGAGAAGAAGCTCAAGAGAGGGAGAATCCTACACTCAAATCAAATCACATCAAAGCAAGCAAGCCGTTAAGATATGCAAAGATCCAGTACAATAGAGTAGAGAAGAGAGAGAACGCACAAGTATTCTATTGCAAGGAAATTAATGTGTTGCTCAATATTAAAATTGACTTAAATACAAATGACTAGCTTTCAGACTAGGCTTGAGAAAACTTAAAAACAGTCACTCGACACTAGTTTTAGTCTTAAGCAACTATAAACATGAAGTTATCATTTGGTATTTATCTCAAGGTAAGATTGCTTTTACAAAGTAATGTACCATCTTACGAGAATTGGGCTTCTATTACATGCAAGTAAGATGTCAAATCACTTTATGGTGGTAGGTCGAGCGGGTGAAACTATATTAACCTCTAAAGTGGTTAACAAAGACACAGGAGGTGATTATTACCTAATCCTTATCGTAACTTGGGGTTACAAGGACTACTTTCCAATCAATCCATTGAGAGACAAGAACCTTCTCTAGAAAAAGATTGGATCAACAATGGAGAGCAAGGAACTTTCTAATGTAAACCTCTCCAATATTTATGATAAAAACATAAAAAAATAAAGAATTGGGAGGGATAATTTCCTCTCTCAATTAAGTGGGCAATAACTTGATTAAAATATGAATATTTTATCATTTTAGAACTATTTATCAATTACATTATTTGATTAATTTAAATTTTGGCATATATTATGAAAAGTTATGCACTCTCAAGAGAGCCCCACAAAAAAAAAACACAAAGATTCTCAAATATAAAATTGAAGCATTGTGAGTCAGCTCAAAGCCACTCCTACTACTCCACATGGTTGCATGAGGCCTTTTCACTCAATCCAATGATCAGTAATCTTGCATACAAAACCACGAGTTTAACATCCAAAAATTATGTGTACTGGGCATATTTTCTAAGGTGACTTTTAATCCATGCAAGGCCCTCCAGGGAAGAAGAATGCCCACTAATGGTGTCATAACCAATCAATGAAAATGTTGTGTATATTGTTAGTTCACAAAATCAACCTAGATTATTGATTGGAGAAAATCAACATAAAAGATTGAGGCTTTGACCAAAACTAAGCATTGCAATGAAGAGCCTCTTCACAACTATCTTAAGAGCACTTGAGCAAGGACGTGGAATGAACATTCACAAAAGAGTTGCACTACATAGTATGGTGGCTACCTGGCCACTTTCTAAGAACACTTGAGCAAGGACATGGAATGAACATTCACAAAAGAGTTGCACTACAAAGTATGGTGGATACCTGGCCACTTTCTTCATTTTTAAACACAAGAGTTGCACTACATGGTATGGTGGAGAGAGAGAGAGAGAGAGAGAGAGAGAGAGAGAGGGGGGGGGGGGGGGGGGGGGGGGGGAGGAGGGGAGGAAGAGGAAACTTTTGAAATTGTTTCGAGCCATCGGGAGGGCTCACACGTGGGTGGGTGGGTGCGTAAGAATCTCTCCTAAAAAGCATAGGTAAAGCCTGCCTGCTCACGAGGCATAAAAGAAATAATAAGAGCCATATAGCATGCTTCTTTAAGATCTTCCAATATTATTATTTTTTGAAGATTTATTGCACAAACCTATGAGTGGGACCTCCCCCGCTTGACGCATCCAACTGCAGGACGAAAAATCAAAGTACTCCAACTCTCTTGCCATTAAAACCTCTTAAAATAAGTTGACATATTTTATATATTTTACAGACTTGAGCCATCATCTTACTGGTATTATGAAGAATGGAAACAGATGTCTCAACGTTACTCAGAACAAGAATTCACTAAACTGGCTCCTTGCAAGGTTGGACTTGTTCTTTTGAACAAGGCATGCACTATCTCCAGCATCTGCAAAAGGGCAATTTGTCCTATGCCTGCATAAAAAGAATATGATACATAAGGTCTACAACTATTTAGGGAAAAATCAAATTTTTACCACAAGGGTCTTTACAGACAGATGCCTTGCCCAACTGATAGGTGGGATTGGACAAGGGAGACACCCCCCCCTTTCAGCCCCACATCATGAGGGATCAGTGGGTGAGATCTCCCATTTGTATGGGCAGGAATTGTTCCTGCAATTTGGCTGCAAAGCCCCTAAGATATTGGATTCTTAAGATGTATGTGTTTTGACTTGTTAGATACCATGTAAAATGCTCATCACAACAGACTGAATTCCGAATGTACTTGAGGCCCATGCCTTTCCTGCAACCAATGCAAGCATAGCAGTATGTCAATAGAGCTTTGTACAGTCAAATAAAAAAATTACTTCTAGATTATGGAAGTGGTGTGCCCTACGAGCAAACACCTGCACCCACTCGCACATGCACCCACACAGATTTATGCATAGATAGGTAAATAGATAGATATATACATACATACATGCATAATATGTATTCCACTTTCCGACTACAAGTTGTAACACCGTTGGGGCAGGACGTGTACCAAATTGCGACTACAGAAGGATCTACTCAAAAATGTGTGTGTGTGTGTGTGTGTGTGTGTGTGTGTGTGTGCACGTGCATGCCTGTGTGTGTATCTGTGCCAAATTGCAACCACAGAAGGATCTACTCAACAATGTGTGTGTGTGTTGTGTGTGTGCATGGGCGGGTGTGCGCCCCACAAAAGAAAAAAAACATGAAATTATAACCCTTATAAAATGCCATCACAAGGAGTAGAGCTTTACCAGGTGGCCGTATACATGTTGTAATACTTATCAAATGCCTTGTCGAAACAATACTGACAACACAGCAATTCCCGGATATCTGTCACGTTACAAGTGGACTTGCAACATTTGACCTGCAACAACAGGCAAAAGGCGTTGTGAACACAGAGGAACCAAAAAGTTTGCGATTTCAATGTAATCTCTCCCTCTCAAATTGGGTTCAACAACAGGCCCCAACCGGCCATAGGCACTAGTAGCAGTCACACCCACAAATGATGCTGCATGTGATCTCAGCTTGGTGAAGCTAGTGGTTCCAGCTTGTGTGAAGAGAGACCTTCATGGTTTTCATTTTGCACTGGTCCAATGGGTCAATTTCGGTTTTCTGCCCTGTTTTCCCACCCAACCTTGCTCAGGCCCCCAAGGCAGCAACTAGTAGGGGAAAACATGTCTCAACCCCTAGAGGGGGAACAGGATGGTGAGACAACCTTTCACACCCCCACGAAGGCACCAAATGCCTACCACAGAAGACTGAGGGAAGGAAACATGTCCCCTGGCTCACGAAGGATTACGAAGATGGCCCGACGAGATGAGGCCCTTTATGAGGAGCTACAGCTTCACATAAGGACAAAGATGAACACCATGCGACAGGAGCTTGAAAAGGAATGGACCGAGCAGATGCATGCCCAAAGGAAAGTGATATACGAAACGCTGAAGGAAGAGATATATGTCCAATTGAAGGGAGAAATGCAAGCCCAAGTACGAGTTGAGATGGAATTAGCCCAAGCCTTGATGCACACGGAAATGAAAAAAGAGATGCAGAAATGGAAGGATGACATGCTCCGAGAGATTGGCACAATAGTTGCATCGTACGAAGGCACTTTGAAGACATGTATGGCTGACCGCGAAAAAGACATCACAGAAATGCAAAACACTTTGGAATCATGTAAGGCAAAAGTGGCTGCATGTGAGAAGGAAATGCATTCATGGGCTGAAATTGCCAGTGCCACAAAAAAACAAATTGAGGAAGTCAACCCATGGATTGAAGTAGTAAAAAAATAGAAGGATACACCAATCAATAAAGTAGAGGTGATGAATGCTTCATTGGAAGAGGAAGCCAAGAGACGGGCACAAGCCTTACATGTACGTTTAGTTGGGTGGGAAGATAAGGGAAATCCCCAAGAGGATGCAAAAGCTCTTGCAACAAAAATTGAAGCCACTGATGTACCCATTACCGGAGCATGGCGAGTAGGCAGGGTGAAGATATTGATCATCAGGTTTGGTGACTTGGAGAAGAAGAAGGCCTTCCTCTCCAAAAGGATGGCCCTTAAGGGGGAAAAGATTTATTTGGATGAGGACCTTACACTGTGCCCCACCAGTAGTAACCGAGGCCCTATTCCATGTAGTTACCTTTTTACAACGGCTATGGGAGCTCCCTCAGCAGAGGTACTCCAAATTGGCATTGACCTCATCCATACAGTTGGCAGAGGATGGAGATTCTCATTGTTGGTACGCTCAGATGAGATCATGGTTTGACCTACATGGTTTGCGGATAGAGGCACTACCACCCTTTCAGTACAGTCTGGATTGTCCATTTTTGGATCTCACCTGCTCAGAGCAAAACCGCGTGATCAAGATGGATATCATCAGAGTGGACACAAAGAGGACATGGACTAGCCCCTTTGAGCCCTGGGGCACGAAAATGGCTCATTACAAGAGCCATTTTCTACACCTCTCACCGGATGCTTTTATCACCCGCCCAGCATACATGGATGTACACCTATCACATGGGAAACATTGTGCCATTGGACAGATCCAGACCTCATCACACCAGTTGCGGATTGAGACAGGGCGAAATGTGCATCAGATCGTGGATGACCGCATTTGTCAGCTATGCTACCGGGAGGTAGAGACAGAGGAACACTACATGTGCCAATGTACAGTCTATTATGAGATCCGAGGGAGATATCACTGCCTCTTCCGACAGGGGTTTTGGGCTGTTAGGAAGGGTCATGGAGTTTGAGGATCAGAGATGCCTAGGATTGTTTCTACTTGAGCTCAGGAGACACAAAGAGACCCTCTTGGCAGACAGGAGGCCGAACCATGATGTACCGAGACAGAGCACCCTGACAGATTTCTTCGGTACCAACACCAGCAACCCAGCCCACACACCTCCTGATACCTCCTCCATTGGGCCATCAGGGCACCGACCACGCTCCCAGGGAGTCACCACTGATAGAGCAGTTATCTTATGTCGTGCCCATCGGCCACGCCCACCAGGATCCCAACCACGGCATCCTCACCATCGCCAGATCAGAGCCATTATTGCTCGGCATCGGAGGCGCCTACCTCGCTTCTACGACCTCTCCATTCTAGACAGCCCCATGGTGGAGATACTTGATCTAAGGAGAGGGCAACACTTCAACTGATTAGCATACATGGATCTACCTGATATACATTTTTCAGTATTTTCCAATATTTTCTACTCAGTATCATCTCAGAGTCTTACAGTTCTGTTCTTATAACTATAGGACAATCAGTTTATTGTACTTTTTAGTCTCATTTAGTTGTTCTCTTTGATGAGACACCAACTTCAGATGTACTCTCAGTTTTGGTCTCATAGGCCACTATGGCCTTTTAGAGACGTTAATATATCATTTCATTTCTCTCTTTTTTTTTCGTGAAATGGTGTTTTATATTATATGTAAAAATGTACATCAGCCACATGGCTCACACAGAACCTATGGCCCCCCAAAAAAAAACCCCCCACAAAAGATCCTCTAAAGGATCATGACCATGCAAACCTGTACACTAATAAGAAAGCCTCCTAGCCAAATAAGCATCCCAGGTAAAAGCATCAAAGATGAGCCAGCCGAGCCACCGTAGACCATAACGAAATAACATCTGCATCCAGTAGCTGAGCTGAGAGAAGAGAAGAAAACTGCCAAAGCAGCAAACCGCGGATACGTAGAATGTGCCCATGTATTCCAGACAAGGAATCAAAGATGAACCCATTCCGTGTAGTCCAAATATGCCAAAGTCCTGTCCATCTAAGGAAATGGAATATCACAAGGTGACTGTCCGTAGTAATGACTTGAGGACAAATCCCAAATATCCACTGATGAGCCGAAACAGTAGACCTCTCTACGGCCTCCCAAACGCGAGAGACAAAAGACCAAATCTGACGGGCCACTGGACAACTCATGAGCAGATGCATAGCTGTTTCAGTGCATGTCGTGCAGAAGAAGCAAGAGGCCAATGTAATTTTACGACGACAGAGCTGATCCCGTGTAGGTAACCCTCCCACCAACATCCTCCAAATGAAAACCTTACCTTGGTAAGGGAGTTTAGACTGCCAACCACGCATAAGAGTTTTCTGCCACCATGATTTAGACTTGTGCAATCCCCACACCTTATTGGCCTTGGCTGAAACCCAATCTTTCTCTGATACGAGCTTATGATAGACCTGGTTAGCTGAAAGTGATATCAAGTCACCAGATTTACATAGTGCCCAATCAAGCCAAGGCTGATCTGCAGATGGCCGAGGCAATGGAGTAAAAGGCTCAACTGCATGCATGATGTCAACCCATAGTGGCTGAAATGTCCGAGGAACCCTAAAGTGCTGCCGAATACGATGAAACGAATATGGCCTGTCACGACCAGGTATCACAGCATCTCGGATTCTAACCAAGCCTAACCTGACCATGCGGTTGAGTCGTCTGGGTGAAGCATCTCTGTCTCGCCAAACAATGACACGCGACTCCACAAATGTTTCGAACTGCAAAGAGTTCAAAAGTAGTCTTTCATGACCAGGATCCCACCGAGCCAATAGTAGAACTTCATGCCAAGAAAGGAGAATATGCGATAAAATGTGAGATGAGCGAATACGGACAGGATGAGCCGCATTCACAATGTCCCACCATGAAGCCTGCACACGTGTCCGTCCATGTGACAATCCCTCCAACTCAATCAAGTCATGAGCCATGAATACCCAAGGTTGCTCCTGCAAACACATATCCTGAAAAAGCGCCCACCCACGCGCCACCATATGCAAGCAAACATCCAGTAAAAGCAGCCCCACCCATTCTTTTGGGCGTCGTAATGTGATTCCAAGCTATCCATGTTTGACCCATAATATTTCCTTGCCTCTTCCAGAGCATAAACCGAATGGGAGCAACCAAACGGAGAAGAGATTTGTGTGTCCAAGGTAGCAAAGGCAAAAAATAGGAAATCATGCTAAGAATAATAACCTGAGCTACCTTAACCCTCACGTGCATAGGCCACCCTTGAGCTTTCCAATACACAAATTTATTCGAGATCCGAGCAGAAATCCAAGCAAGAAGCGCTTGGGGGTCCACATCTACACCCACCGGATACCCAAGATGACGAACAATGTCTCCTGTATGCACCACGCGGCCTTGCCACCCTAATGCCTCAAGATCAAATTCCGTGCATACAATGAGGGCTGATTTTGTTGAATTTATTTTCAGCCCAGAACCCAATGCAAAATTAGTCCAAGCTTCCATTGCTCGATCTATATTGGCTTTTTCGGCCCTGAGAAACATAAAAGTGTCATCCGCAAGGGCTTGAGCAACCAATTGCTTGCCATGAGGGAGATGCAAACCAACCACTTCACCATGCGATGCCATAGCATCTAGGCGAGATAACATAGGATGAGTGGCGATGGCAAAGAAAAGAGGGCTAAGAGGACAGCCCTGCCAGAGAGAACGGGTGAGAGATATACCATCCGAAAGTCCTCCATTGAGCATAATCCGCGTGATAGAGCCAGAGCCAAGTAAATGCACCAAATTAGCCATTTTGGGACCAAAGCCCATGGCTGTCATTAACTGAGAAAGGAAAGACCAGCTGACATGATCAAAAGCTTTTTCAAGATCCAGCTGCACCATCACAATCTCTTGCTTCTTTGCCTTGGCATAATCCACTCCAATTTGAACATTAAGAATATTATGCAAAATATAATCCATATTGATATGGATGAATAAGAGTAGGAAGCACCTTCTACAAGCGATTGGCAAAAATCTTTGTAAAGATTTTATACATAATACCCATAAGTGAGATCGGGCACCATTGAGCCAAAGAAGTAGGCGAAGGGACTTTGGGCAACAAACGAAGTATGCCCAACTTCCAATCGGCAGGCATATATCCCTCATCCCAAACCCTTTGACAAATAAGCGTCAAAGGCTCTGCAAGCTGATCAGCATATTTTCGGAAAAACTCATTTGTCAAACCATCCCAACCAGGGCTCTTTCCCATGGGAAGTTTGGAGAAAACAGTTTCCACTTCCCCTTGAGTAACAGGAGCATCAAGCTGAACCGCCAAATCAGGGTCAACTTGATATCGTACTTCAACAAACAATGACTCCCTTGCAGGCAGGACAGCCGGCGAGACATCCTCTCGAGGGGCAAGCAAATCTTCATAAAACCTGATGCAATGCTGAATAACCTCAGAAGGTTGAGTAACAAGGTTGCCTTGGGCATCCATCAGCCTAACAATATTCTCACGCATATGTTTTTGATGCAGCTTATCATAGAAGCGATGAGATTGACAGTATTTCATTTCTCTCTCTCTCTCTCTCTCTCTCTCTCTCTCTCTTTCTTCTTTCTTTCTTCTTTCTTTCTTCTTTCTTTCTCTCTCTCTCTAATATGGCACTGTATTGACACCTAGGATTTCTTGCATAGTTTATGTGCGTTTGACTGTGAGATTTCTTGGTACACATTTTGCCAGGAACTTTGGCAATTATGAGAGGAGACTAGCAAGACTAGGAATGGCTCCTCCTTTTGAATGGACAAGGGTTTGAGCTCTCTGGTCACTTTGGACTACACGCAATTTGCTGGCTTTATTGCTACTTCTGTCAGCCCCGATTGACAAGTATTACTACTTCCGTCAATCATTGCACCAATCCTTATATGACTGCCATCGGCTCCAACAGCTAGATCAGATACATCTGGATTTGTTTTTCCATTGTTTTTAGTTTTGTGAATTAATGTGAAACACTCTCATGAGGGTGCTTCTCTCTACACAGTAAAATAATAGAACAGTGGTAGCAAGTGCTGGAAGGTCTCATTAAAGCATGAACACCTTGGGCATTGAGCAGTAGTAATTTTTCTTTTTGCCAAAGTTTTACCAACAGGGGGTACTCCTGCAACATCTCCAAAAGAATACTCGTTGTTTTAATGGCAATTTGCTTTTAAACACTTTCTGCAAAGTTTGTGTCCACCATTTTGCCAACTTATTCATACGCCATAACATGTTTGCCTGCTCTGAGAACCCAAGCTGCGGAATGATCAATCTGTAGACTCTTACTGCTGTGATTTGTGAGAAAGAAAATTTTACTGAAATAAGTCTCCTGTCTTTGTAGTTTCCAATCTTTGCGTCTACTGAGTTGAGGGTCATGTAACACATTCTCAAAGAGCAGCAGTTGGGTTCTAGTTTGTTGCCATGAAAGTTTGTAATGCATACCCAAACCCCATAATCTTTGAGACTCTGGGAAAGATAAACCATGCCCCCTAGGGAATATGACATCTTGCTCAATACATATTCCTTTAATAGACAAGAAATTGTTGGGTAGGAGGGCAACTAGCCTGCACACACACACACACAACCTCAAGCACAGAGAAACGTGAGAGTGCTGGAAAAGATGTACTCAATAATGATATGAAATGAAAGTACAAGTGAGTACTAAAAAGCCTAGGGCTAAGTGCCCAACACACATAAGTGTGTTCACACGGGGAAAAAACCTGTGTCCAGTCACACGGAAAAAGTGACCGTGAGTAAGCTGGGTTCACACCTGAACTAGCCGAGAGTGGACATGACCAACAAATCCCCCTCAAGTGAACGGTGTGAACAGGTAGCAGCAGGGTGATAAAGCTGTGAATGCTGCCCTGCACTATGCTCCACAGTAAGAGTGATCAAGAGAGATCACGATGGCAAAGATGAACTGCAGCGCCAATGGGAAAAGCAAGCACTATATGACAAGGAAAAGGAGAATCCCCAATGTCATAGTGCTAATGCTAGAGCACAGTAGTCCATAAATGCATGTCAAAGATCATGTGGACATCAACTGCATCAAATCAAGAGGCATCACACAATACCTCCCTGAAGGCAAGCATCCAAATGCCAAGCTGAACTGCATGTAATCCACATCAATGACAACAAGAGAGCAAAGCTTAGCTCTGTAACTGCACCAGTGATAAGAATAAGAAGAGGTAGCAGATATACGCATGTGTAAAAGCAACAGGATCCAGAAGTCATGCCTATGAGACATGCAATGTAAGCTGCAAGATAGAAACTCATCAATGGAGGATCCGATGAGGAAAAATCAGCAATGGTAGGGCTGATAAAAGTAAAAATTCAGCAATGGGAAAAGCTGAAAAATTGGGAGAAAAAGTGGGGGCTCGAGGCGGGCATCAGCCAATGCTATTAGAGGATGGGTAAACTCTCAACGATGCCATGATCAGTGGCATGTATGGCAAGCGTAAAGATGCATAATCCCACAATGAGTAGTATACATGTGACATGTCAAAACCATGAGGGCAAGCCAACACTGGCCAAGTGTGTAGAAGACACTCCCAGTAAACATTACATGTGAGAAAGTGACAATGTCAACACTGTAGAAACAATCCCGCTGCAAGGGAAAACAGCATAAAAGGTATCTCTAGTAGACATCACATAAGAGAAAGCGTCTAGCATAGACAAGCATAAGAGTCAACAAGCATAAGTGACCATGACGCATCACCAACTGCATGTGGGCAAGTAAAATCCCCCCCTGAAATGCATCTGCCAGACAATGCATACCAAGGAGTATAGACTATAGAGCATAGTCATCAAAAGCAACGGCATCAGAAGACATCTCTGCAGGTGATGAAGATGTAAGGGTCAAGGTTGATACATGTGTAGCCAAATTGGCATGATCTGCACCTGTGGAAGAAGATGCCAGCTGCTTCTTTTTTTCACTCTCAATACGCTTCCTGCATTCCTCTATGGTGTGCCCTATTTTCTTGCAATAATTACAGCGCTTTTTCTTTTCAGGCTTGTCCTCTGTCTTGGGAGGATCCGATGGGCTAGGCTTAGGCCCAGATCTATTCCCACGAAAGGGAGCAGCCATTGCTGACTCAGCAGACATCATGTTGTTCCTGTTGAAACGAGATTGCTCTTCACTAAGCAAGGGAGTCACAAGGTTGTCAAAAGTGACCGCATTAGGTGCATTGCCAGCCAACAACCGCAAAGTGGTGCCAAATGTCTGATAAGAGTCGGGCAAATTACGCAAAACTGTCTAAACAAGATAGCCATCTGTAACTTGGTTGAACACAATGCTAATCAATACACTTAAATACACTAAGATTTGATGGACACTTCCTCAAATACAAGAAGTAATTTTCTGAATTGACAAGAGACACACAATGAGCCGGAATGGCCAACCCCTCTCTCAAATAAAGTATATTGATCTTGGGAGAATCAAGTACATAGTGTCATGGGCATTTCTGACCAGATTTCCATACCAATGTATATGAATACAGTATTGCAAACAAGTGGTTGTCGATGTAGACTTGCAATCCACACTACCCTCTCAAGTGCCCATGTTCCCTACCATCTGC
Organism: Cibotium barometz; assembly: GCF_041138505.1. NCBI lineage: Eukaryota > Viridiplantae > Streptophyta > Polypodiopsida > Cyatheales > Cibotiaceae > Cibotium > Cibotium barometz. The sequence continues at coordinate 13,508,065 of NC_141085.1, forward strand.
TCTCTATTGTTCCACCAACACATGGTAGCAACAATGTGCAAGAGAGCACGTAAGACAAGAGCACACTACACAGCGTATGTGATCTTGTAATCCGGTTCCTCCTTCTTGCTACTTGCTTCCATATTAAAGCATAAAGCTTACCAATTGCAAGTAGAGTCGATGACAGCGGAAGTCTTCGCGATGGAAGTCCTTGGAGTGATGAGATCTTCGATTTGTCGCATTTCTTCACGACAAAAGTCTTCAAGAGGATGAAGGGAACCTTGGAAAAGCTTCCCCTATGGTTCAACTTGAGAAAGGAGGACTGAAATTAGGGTTTTCAGCAAAAAGACCAAAAATTACAGCAATAAAGAGAGCCGTTTTGCTGAATTTCAGTCATTGGGAGCGTGTAAGAGAGTGATTAGCATCCGGAAACACTCTTGGAAGCTTGAGAAACTCCTTAGCAAGCTTGGAAATGGAGTTGGGAAGGAGAAAGTGCAGAAAATGCAGCCCAATAGCCCTCATGAAGGAGGCGCCAATCTCTAGAGAGAGAAATGAGGTGGTGAGTTGTCTAGTGTAGGTGGCAGGTAGGTGCTTTGTGGAGCAAGCTAGAGTGGACACATGGCTGGTTACTCCCTTTGTACAAAGGGGATAAGGTGTGGGCGGTGGACATTGGGTTATGTCCACCTCGGGACATCAGTGTGTGTGAACACCGGGCTGGTCATAATTTATAAGTGAGTTTTGGTCGCCCAAAACTTTTAATGAAGTGTGTACACACTCACTTATAAATTAGTGCTAGCTCCTAAGGCTAGGTTTATGACCAGTACTTACCACCTGTCACATGCCACATAACCATGTCAGCAGATAGTTTCACACGCACGGTTCGCCGGCGGACGTCCCCTTACCCAGAACTACACATTAGTCAAGCAAGCATGAAAACAGCATGCAATTTCAATTGCAACAAGCAAGCACATAAAGATGCTATGCAATGCAGCATTGGTATGGACAATCCCCGTTCATGAGACTATACCAAAATAGACGTACTCCAAGCAAGTACACGAGGTACTTGACCCAATGGAACAATCCACCAAGCATTTCCGGGCATGTACACAGGCACAAGTTCCAACGGAAAGCCAAGTCCACAGTATCACATGAGTGGCATCAATCCCCGGCATAAACAAATGCCATGGACACCAGTCCAATGTACATACATGATAAGAGCACGGGTGGACCAATTGGGTGGCCAAATGGTGACATCCCCCCCGGCTTCTAAACAGTTGTCTGCAACTGAAAAGCATCCAAATATGTCTGAAGCACATGCGGGCAATCTCTGAAGAACTCTTCATCTACCCATTTAGCATCAATGGGAAGATAGTTCTTAAACTTCACAAGGTAACGCCTGACAACTTTGCCTGCAGCAAGCTTGCGTTCCTTGTGATACACAATCTGCTCTAGCTGCAAGATCTCCTCAAGCTCATCCACTTCTAGTGGATCCTCAATGACCGTTTCACTGGGCTCCGGCCCTACATACTTGCGAAGGAGACTCACATGAAAAGCATTGTGTAGCTGCCAATGACTAGGTAATGCCAATCTGAAAGCCACTTCATTGATCTTCTCGATCACTCGAAAAGGCCCATAGTACCTGGTTGCAAGCTTAGGATATGCACCCTCTTTGCCAGGCCTCTTTGCAAGTCTTGCTTTCTCAAATTTCAACAATACCCAATCATTCTCTTTAACATCCAATCACCTTCTATGCTTGTTGGCAGCCTTTTTATGCTTGTCTTGTGACCTTGCAATGGCTGTCTACACTTGAGCAAAAGCAATATCGAAGTCTCTTACATACTCATCAGCTGCAAATATCTCATCCTTTGTGCTAAGGATGGGTGGCAAAACCACCTTACCATAAACAATCTCAAACGGGGCCTTTCCCGTAGATGCATGCACCGTGTGGTTGTGTGCAAATTCCACAAGCGGTAAGTGATCCGCCACATAACATTTCAAGAGATCCAACACGGCTGAATTTGCAGCCTCACTTTGCCCATCCGTTTGAGGGTGATAAGCTGATGAGAAGTCCAATTTGGTGCCCATATTATCAAATAAGGCCCGCCAAAAGAGACTTGTAGTCTTGGGATCTCTATCCCCCACAATGGACTTCGGCATTCCATGATGCTTGAACACTTGTGCAAGATATATTTTAACCATATGCTCAGCTTTGATGGTCTTTTTGACCGGCAAGAAGTGAACTTGCTTGCTAAACCTGTCCACAATTGTCCAAATTGCATCATTACCCTGTTGGGTCCGTGGCAAGTCCATAATGTGCCCATGTTATCAAAGAAAGCTCTCCAAAGTAGGCTCGTGGTCTTGGGATCTCTATCCCCCACAAAAGACATGCCATGATGCTTGAATACTTGTGGCAGAAAGGCCTTCACCATATGCTCAGGTTTGATGGTCTTCCTAACAAGCAAGAAATGTGCTTGCTTGTTAAACCTGTCCACAATCGTCCAAATAGCATCATTACCCTGCTGAGTCCTTGGCAAATCCATTATGAAATCCATAGCAAGGCTTTCCCATAGGAAAGGCTAAGGCAATCCGCGGGCCTTTTGTCTATCAAACTTTACCTTTTGACGCGTAACATAAGCACGTACATATGCTTCTATGTCATTGCGCATACCTAACCAATAGAAATAGCCCTCAATCATACGGAAAAGAATTCTATCGAAGAAGACTTTCAACAATACCCCGTCACTCACTGGAGAGAAGCAAACGCGTCTCTGGTGTTCTGGGGTCACACACGACACTGGTGTGCTTATACTAGCGCCTGGCTTGCCCTCTCACAACGCAGGAATGCTGAAAATGGAGAACTCGCAACAGTGGACACTTCCAGGCCCGATTTCAATGAATTTCTATCGAAACCGCCCACGAGCACAAACAAGCACTATGGACGCCCAGAACAGCCCCAAAACAGCACAACCAACCCCTGGAATGGCTTGACCAGCTCAAAACAGGGTATCCAGCAACATGGGCAGATCAGGGCAGCACACAAAAGCCGAACAGCAGCAAAACCAGCCGTTGATGATAACATGGCACCCACACAAGCTGCCCTGATGAAGTAGTCAGAAAGCTAACATGGAGGGGTATAGCAAGACGTTTTTATGATGCTGATAGAGATATGTGCTCGAATTTGCAAATGGATGAGTGTAACACCTGCAACAATGAGCAAAAACAATGAAGATGTAGGCGTGAAGGTGAAAATGAATCGTGCATGGATTATTAGTTTCTCACACCAAACTTTGGCTACATGGGAGGTCACCCCTCACGTATGGCCCATGGGGTGCCCAAATTGGGTGCCCACTAAGTTGGGCCCCATGCACTTTTTAAAAATGTCCACTCATTTTTAAATGAATGTGAACCTGCAAAGGTTATAAACATTACAAAGCATTTCCATAACTAATACAAGGGTTTTTAAGTGCACTTACTACCTTTTCAAAGGCCACAAAACACGTAAACTAAACCTTCATAGCAAGCAAATACATGAAAACAGTTCACACAAAAAATGTTTCAAGCATGCAAACATGTGTACATGTGCACTTTGTTATGAGCACATCTCTCAGATATGGAACAAGTACAGCACTAGCATTTCCGGGCACAAACCTCGCACATCGGAAAGCGCAGAACTAGAACCCCGGGCACTCGGATCCACACACTGGCCATAAACAGACACAAGAAACTGGGATTTCGAACAATTGAATCCACAAACTGGCCATAAACAAGCACGAGAAATTGGGATCCCAGACACTCAGATCCACAAACTGGCAGGCATGAGCTACATAGGTCAGTCTCCAAGCCATAGAGATCAGTCTTGAGTAAGTCCTCATAACCCACTTGGAGAACCCTGTCAGATGAAGTGCATGTAGCACTTAGTCATAGCTTAGGTTTGCATCAAAAGCATTAACAAGTGCATTGCATGCCTATGGGCCAACCAAAGGGCCAGCCCATGGCTACAGCAGCCTGTCAAGCCCTAGACAGCATCTAGGGCCAGTCGACAGCAGTAGGGAGCACCATGCTCCAGTCGGCCAGCATAAGGCAGCATCTAACGTTTATAGGCAACAGTCGGCTAACAGAATACAGTCGGCCAGCAGCATTGAAAGTGGAGGCAATAACATATGTTGCCAGCACTAGCATTAAATGCTATTTTATAGCGTTTTTTGTCCAAGAAGAGCTGGCCGACAAGGCTTCTACTGGCCAACCAACATCCCCAAGCCATATATAAACAAATCGCCTAGCCTACAATAAATCATTCCTCATTCCATCAGGTATTCAGGCATCAAGTCAATCATTCAATCTTCATCCTCTCCAGGCAGCTTCTCTTCAACATTCAGCCAACATATGTGCAGTCCTACAACTATCCTAGACTTGCATAAGTGGCCAAGAAGAGTCTTCTACAGTGCCCCTTGGATTGGTGAATTCTCAACCGACGTACGGTCTTCCTCATCCTTGCGTTGGACAGTCTTACATCTTGTTCTAAATCAATATCAGCCTGCATGCTTTGTAATTTGATTGTTCCACCCTTAAGCACATCAGCCCACAACATCCCAGCATTAACATTTGAAGAGGTGGATGCTTTATCCTGAGATGTAGATGCAGATGACTCTGTCCAAGTGCGTAATTGCAATGTTTGCGGTCTGACATTGATTACTTTTCTTGGAGTCGGGGTCTGAGCCTTGAGGTGCCTCATAGCGTACTTGCAGATGGGGCTGCTGCACAGTTTTGCTTCTTGTCTGCACACCCAATGTGAGAGTTGGACATTCTGAAGCTAAATGCCCAAACTTATGGCATGTGAAGCATGCACCTGCAAACACACCCCATTTCAAGTCAAAGCATTTTTCATCTATCTCAACAGCAATAGACGGAGGAGTGGGTTTATTAGTGTCCCACAAAATGCAAAAACGATAACAATTGCCCATCACACATGGGGTGCAAATTACAGTTTCCAACTATTGAGCCAAGCCTAGCAGTGTTGTCACATGTGTGGAACCTCTGTGTGTCTTCTTTCAGCTCTAAGCAACTTAATAGGAACCTTAATGCAAGTCACCAACAAAGACAAAGAGAGAAGGGAGAGAGATAGCTGTGTTTTCGATATATTATATAGTACACAAAGATGTACAACAAGACTATGTGGCCTTTGGCCTTCCAAAAGAGGAAATAGAAAACACCTCTATCAAGACTCTTGACCTCCCCCAACTATGAGGGGATAGATGAATAATCAATGGACAAAGCCTTTCCTTTTATAGGCTCAACAAATGCTGGTCGGTCTGCCCTTCTCCCTGTCGGCCGCTAACGAACTAAATAAACAGCCTTCAATGAGGCGCCTTCACACATGTGAGCATCCTCCTATGTCAAATCCCCATAGGATCACCTCGTAGAACGTTCCTGGTACAAGACTCAAAACCTGCAAACAAACAAGCAAACGTGAAGGGGGTGCAAGCCTGACTCACCTCCCAACCTTGACAGCCGTGGGCAAGCCCACAAGTCTTGGTTGTCCCCACCGAGCCACGAGATGAGCTAACTAGATGGACGTACCGGCCAATCTCTACCTCATGACGTCCCATACCGCCACAAAGCTACCCTCGCGGGCTCGAGACTGCTGTCGGCCTCGGCTGCATGAAGCAGGTGCATGTCAGCACTAGATCCACGCTCCTAACCATAGAGCTCTCACAAAGACACGCGAGACTCTATGAACTAATGACTAACCTTGGCCACCCTTTTATAGGCTCTTGGCTGGTCATCAAGCGTCCACACTTGGGTGCCCGCCCGTCCATACTTGGATGCCCGCCCGTTAGTCTATCCCTAACTCAGCTCGCCAATCAGCCTGCCTAGCTCCAAGCTTTCCCAAACCTCGAAGCTAGTCTTGTGTGCGTGTAGCACACGGTAGATACACACTGTGCACATGACATACTCCCCTTCCTCTAAAAGCTCACTCCTGAGCTCACTAAAAAGCCAAGGTAATCTCTCTGAAGTGTAGTCAATGTCTCCCATGTAGCGTCCTCCTCAACACGATCCTTCCACTTGATTTTGTATTCCGTGATAAGCATATTACGTAATCGTCTTTCACGAAATCCAAGAATCTTTTCAGGTTCGTGTGGAACAAATGTCATATCCTCGATATCCATGATTTCTTGAGGAGTAACTAACTGGTCTATTCCACCCGTACTTCCTTAAGTCTACTGACATGAAATACGGGATGAACTTTCACATGAGAAGGCAAATCAAGTTCATATGCGACTGAACCAATCCGTCGTGTAATACGAAATGATCCACAGTATCTAGGGGATAATTTCGGAGATCGACGTGTCCGTAAAGTCTCGGAATCTTTCAGAACTCGTAAATACACCATCGTTCCTTCAAAGAACTCTCGAGGTGAACGATGTCTATTAGAATAAAATATGTCTCTGTCTTGAGCACTTCTAATAGATTCCTTCGCAACTTGTAACATTTCTTGCATATCTTGCAAAAAATTACATGCTGCATCATGCTGAAGTCCTGAGAATCCCACTGTAATAGGTGATCGAGGTTGAAAACCATACATAAGCATGAAAGGACTAAAACCTGTACTCGTATGCTTAGTACTGTTATATGCAAATCTAACATAAGAAGATAATCCTCCCATGAACTCTGTCTTTTGGATACATATGCTCGAAGCATATCCTCCAAAATCTGATTCACTCTTTCAGTCTGGTCATCAGATTGAGGATGATCTGAGGAACTCAAATTCAAAGTTGTTTCCAACTTCTCAAAAACAAGTCTCCAAAAGTCACTTGTAAACTTAAGAGTCCCTATCACTGACTATGTCCTGCGTACAATCTAAACAATTGCTCGATAAACTGCCGTGCTAATTGCATAGCTGTAATGGTCTTCCCTGTCGGTAAAAATCTAGCCATTTTTGTCGAGCGATCTACCACAACCCAAATAGCATCGTGGCCTTGACTTGTTCTTGGCAATCCGGTAGTAAAATCCATGGAAATACTTTTCCATTTATTAACTGGGATTTACAAAGGATGCAACAACCCAGTCTGTCTAAAGCGTTCAGCTTTATTTGCTTGACAAAATTGACACTTGAGAACATAATCTTCTACATACCCTTTCATCTTCGGCCAATAAAAAGTGTGTTTCACTAATGATAATGTCCTGTGTACCCCAGGGTGTCCAGCAGAAGGGGCGTCGTGACACTCCTTAAGAATCTTGGACCTAATGTCCGGCATCTGTCGTACACAAATTTTGTCATTACGGAATACTAAACCATTCCGAATCATCCACTGACCTCCTGCAGCCTGAATGGTAGGCTGCTCAGTCATCAAGTCTTGGTCAATCAATGAGCTCCCATCCTGGATCTTCTGCCAAAATGGACCAAAATAACTATCAGTCTTGCAAAGCCCTCGCAATGACTGAAATAAGTCAGTAGAAATCTCGGTGAACGACAAAGTATTCATCTCTCTAATTCGACTAAGTGTATCTGCGACACTATTCATGGACCCTTTTCAATAACGAATCTCAAAATCAAAATCTTGCATTAATTCAGCCCATCGAGCTTTCCTTCCTCTCAAATCATCGGCATCACACACATACTTGATTAACTGATGATCAGTCAATACCACAAACTTGGAGCCATATAAATAATGTCTCCAAACCTTGAGAGCGTGAATCACAGCATAAAGCTCCTTCTCAAGGGTTGGCCAACGAAATTGAGTGTCATCTAGCTTTTTACTTTTAAAAGCAACAGGTCTACCTTCTTGCAATAGCGCAGCCCCGATTGCATAGTCATTGGCATCAGTTTCAAGAACATAAGGCCGACTAGGATCAGGTAATGCTAAGATAGGTGCTTCTTTGACTTTATCTTTCAAAAGTATGAAGGCCATATCCAGAACCTTATTCCAAGTGATACGCTAATTCGACTTACGTCCACGACCTTTCAACAAGTCAGTCATCAGTAGTGTGAGCTGAGAGTACTCCCGCACAGATTTCCGAAGAAAAACAACAAAACCAAGAAAAGAACGAAGTTGTTTCACTGTCTGCGGTATAGGCCAAGCTAGAACCTTCTGAACTCGGTCATAGTCAATGCTCAATCCATCTCTAGTGATCTTGTGTCCTAAGTAAATAATGTCTGTCATGAAAAACTCACATTTACTTAATTTAGCATACAGTCGATTCTGTCTTAAAATAGTTAAGACAATCGTGAGGTGTCTAATGTGATCCTCAAGAGTACGACTATATATCAAAATATCATCCAGAAACACAACCACAAATTTTTCCAAATGTTCACGAAAAAGATCGTTCATCATTTGCTGGAAAGTGGCCGGAGCATTGGTTAACCCAAAAGGTAATACAAGAAACTCGTAATGGCCATACCTAGTCCGAAGGGCGGTTCTTTCGACATGCCTTTCATGAATACGTATTTGGTGATAGCTAGTATGCAAATCTATCTTTGTGAAATACTTTGCTCCGTCTAACCGATCAATCACGTCATTTGATCTAGGGAGAGGATAACGGTTCTTAATTGTCAGCTTGTTCAATCTCTTGTAATCTATACACATTCTCCAGGTGTTGTCCTTCTTTCTCCTAAGCAACACAGGTGCACCCCAAGGTGATTTACTTGGACGGATCTGGCCCATTCTCAAATAATCTTCGAGTTGTTTGGCCAACTCATCTTCCTCAGCTTGGCTCATCTTGTAAGGTGAAATACGAACAGGGTGAGCATCAGGGACCAAGTCAATACGATGATCTACTGCCTTTTCAGGTGGTAAGTCCGATGACAGTTCCTTAGGAAATACAGCTTGAAACAAATCAAGTATCTTCTTTTATTCTTTGCTTTCAAACACACTTAATTCATTGACATCCATAGAAGGTATGAGAAATGAAGAAAGTGGAATCAAGACACAATGGAAAGCAGTATAGAAGGAAGAATCCATTATATTTTCAAAATCAACTGTATTTACAAGAGGTCCCTGAGAGGGATGTATACAATCACCTAAGATACTATACTAGGTGTTCCTATGTTCAAAAGAAAAAGTATGACTAGACCAATGTATCTGGACTTGAAGAGTCTTAAACCACTCAATCCCTAATAATAAGTCTACATGCTCTAGGTGCATAATATAGCATTCCAGAGTATCTTCGTAGTCCTAAATCCAGACCCAAATCCGTAGCATCTCCACCTTTCGATCCCATACTTACCGACCCGCAAGTAGGTGTACCTCATAGGTATGATCGCTGGGTGTTGTGTCAAGACCCAATTTCTGCACAAGTTTGTAATTAACAAAATTGTGTGAGCTACCAGGATCTTAGGGTAGTGTCAATAAAGAGATGGAGTTCTGTAAAGCCTGCATCTGTGCGGCGATTTGTGCTTGACGTTCCGAGGACGAAGCTTCGAGAGCAACTTTAAACTCTTGGAAATCTGATTTTGAAACAAAATCGTTGAAAAGATCGTCATCGGTGGCTTCCGTAGCCGGCAGGTCTTCACGTTCGGGAATGGGCTCCAACTCGGATTCTTGGGTCGACATCTTGAAGAGGGAAAGGTGAGAGAAAAGTTTGATCTTGCACAAATAAGAGTACTAGAGAGCTTGAGAGCTTGAGAGATGTGTGGCAAGAAGCCCACTTAAGAAGAATTTATAGGCTTCCCCAAAAGCTTACTTAGCTTTTGCTTTTGTGTTTTTTTTTGGATAAAAATAATAATTATTATATATTATTATTTATTATTATTATTATTATATATTCTACTTTTCTTTAAAAAAACACTTATAAGCACAGCATGGGTTTTTTAAAACCCCTCTTCTAAGTGTGGGTTAAATAAAACCCTTAGGCGCAGGTGAAAGCGGTAGTGTTTTTTTCTTAAATAAAAAAACAAAAGCTAAAAAAACGCTCAACGACCACGCTTTTCGCGTTTTTTTGCACCACGTAGCACCGCCTACCTGCCACCCGTCTGTCCGCTTTCCCAGCGCTGCCGCCTGTGCGTGTGTACCCGCCTGCAAATCGGTTGTCACCTGCGCCTTCGCATACAGCCCGACTGTGAGACGTGCGCCAGCCTGCCTACGATGCACCACATGCCTCTGGCTGTGCATAGCCGCCCACGTGTGCAAGATGACTTGCCTGGCTGCGTGTACAGGTTGGTTTCTTCGCACATAAGGCTGCCCTACAACCTCACAGGGCAGGCAGGCTTCAGGAGAGCTTTCTCTACCACTGACCATGTATTCACTTTGAGATGTATGATTGATCAGGCCAGAGTGAGGAAGAGAAAACTCTATTGCTGCTTTGTGGATTTCCGCAAGGCATTTGACACAGTACCATGAGAGAGGCTCTTTCAGCGCCTGGAGTCTCTTGGCATACCAACAGATATGACATGGGGTATCTATGCATTATATGAGCAGGTTTTTGGGCGAGTCAGATGCCCAGGAGGTATGTTCGAGACTATTGCTAGCACCATTGGTGTGAAGCAAGGATGCCCACTTTCCCCCACACTATTTGGGTTATACATTGATGAGGTGGCTGACTTCATTACACAGGGAGGCGGAGATGGAGTTGATCTAGCAGGTACCTCAGTACATATTATGCTTTATGCTGATGATATTGTATTAGTATCTGAGTCTCCAGGAGGTCTACAACAGCATCTACATGCACTCGATGATTTCTGCACACAGAGGGGTCTTACTGTGAACCTTGGGAAAACCAAGTTTATGGTCTTTTTCATACATCGAGACACGGCAGGAGTCAACTGACATTCACTCTCGCAGGACGCTAGGTGGAGGTGGTGACATCATACGTGTACCTAGGGGTTACCTTCTCTGCAGCAGCCACGCGCTTCACCATGGGTTCAGCAGCCAGAGCTAGATTGACACGGGGATATGCAGCATTGGCTATGCTAGAGAGACAGTGCCACCAGGCGCATTTTCAGGAGCCCCGGACGAAGGGGTGGCTATTTGACACATTAGTCACACCGGCACTGATGTATGGAGCAGCTGTATGGGCGCCAGGCCTTGCTACCCATTGGTGAACACAGATAGAGAGACCACAGGCCCTCATGATGGCACGCATGATATGCAGCAAACCGTCAGTACCTCATGACATTATCCGAGCAGAGTTTGCTGCGCCTCCTATGATGGTAGAGGCCATATTCCGGACTATATGCCTGCTAGACAGATTCAGAGAGATGCCAGAGGACAGATTGTCATACAGAGCTTTTGAGACATCTAGACAGCTAGCTGAGGCAGGAGACAGAGGATCATGGTATGCACAGGTCACACATTGGTTCTCACAGCATGACCTAGACATAGATCATCTACCACCATTCCAGTATGATAGGGATGCACCAAATATCCGTCTCTCTCATAGTGAGAGGAACAGAGTATTGAGACAGGACCTATGGCAACTCTATACACGAGACATGGATATCGCCTAAACAGCCTCTTCCACCGAAGATGATATACTACAGAGATCACTTCATGAGTATCACTGATGATGGATTTATAGAGAGGCCTGGATACATGGAGGGCTTTTTACCACACGGCTCCCGAGTAGCTATTGGTCAACTTAGAGTCTCATCACATCGATTGGAGATCGAGACTGGCAGAGTAGCACGGATCCCCCGACGAGAGGAGAGGGTATGCAGATTGTGCAGAGAGGAGGTGGAGAGTGAGGAGCATTATGTATGCAGATGCAGAGCATATACAACCATGAGAGAGAGATATCCCATTTTATTCAAAGAGCCACATTCCCTACGCCAGATCTTTGAGGCAGCAGACCAGCGCATACTGGGGAGATTCATTCTAGACATACAGCGTCACAGAGAGACATCATTACAGGCTCAGACAGCTCCAGAGGGGGGACGACAGACACAGATTACTACATTTTTTCAAAGATCCACCCCACTCCCAGCCCCTACACAGCAGGGAATTACTCTCCAGAGAGCAGAGACACTCAGAGCCCGCAGGAGACAAAGGGCACCTGGCTTTCGGACACCACGCTTATACCAGAGAGAGATGACAAAGATCAGAGCTCAGTTTCACAGAGAGGGTGCGGAGCGACTCGCTCGCTTCAGAGCAGACCCAGGCATGTTCTTCAGGGAGCTGTGGACACCCCCTTCATTGATGTATACCATTTTATACCCCCAGTATGGTACAGGATGGAGCTAGCTAGGTTGCATATCATGATTGTGTACTCCATGCATATAGCTTTGCATTCTCCTAGTAGTAGAGCTCCATCCCCTCCCCCACTCATTGTACTTATTGCACACCCAGATTCAGCTTTTTAGTTCAGTACTTTTTCATTTTGTTGGGATGACAGAGGATACCCCACACAGGTACACTGATTTGTCTCATAGGCCGAGTTCGGTCTTTTGGAAGACGTTAATAAAATCTTTCTTTCTTTCTCTCTCTCTCTCTCTCTCTCTCTCTCTCTCTCTCTCTCTCTCTCTCTCTCTCTCTCTCTCGCTCGCATACAGCCGACAGGCTTTTTCTTCTTCTCTCTCTCTTCAAACTGTTCATACAGTTAAAAACACATCTAGCCTTCTTCTTTGGAAAGCAAACAACCCATACTAGACCACAATCTTCATCACGGGTTCCTACGATGCAAAAGCAACATGCTGAATTTGAAAAAACAGCAGTATGAACAGAAAAACAGCAAGCTTCTCTAACTCATACCTTTTCTTAGACCTCATCTTCTCTACCTACCGACTTGCTCGTTCACGAGGCTTGCTCTCATACCACTGTCAAATCCCCATAGGATCACCTCGTAGAACGCTCCTGGTACAAGACTCGAAACCTGCAAACAACCAAGCAAACGTGAAGGGGGTGCAGGCCTGACTCACCTCCCAACCTTGACAGCTATGGGCAAGCCCACAAGTCTTGGCTATCCCCACCGAGCCACGAGCTGAGCTAACTAGATGGACGTACCGACCAATCTCTACCTCGTGACGTCCCATACTGCCACGAAGCTACCCTCGCGGGCCTCGAGACTGCTCTCGGCCTCGGCTGCATGAAGCAAGTGCACGTCTGCACTAGATCCAAGCTCCTGACCATAGAGCTCTCACAAAGACACGCGAGACTCTATGAACTAATGAATAACCTTGGCCACCCTTTTATCGGCTCTTGGCCGGTCATCAGGCGTCCACACTTGGGCGCCCGCCCGTCCATACTTGGGTGCCCGCCCGTTAGTCTATCCCTAACTCAGCTCGCCAATCAGCCTGCCTAGCTCCAAGCTTCCCCGAACCTCGAAGCTAGTCTTGTGTGCGTGTAGCACACGGTAGATACACACTGTGCACATGACATCCTAGCTGACAAGGTCTTGGCCTGCACCTAAGGTGCTACTGCCCAAACCCTAATGTTTATCTACTGCCAACTTCAGGGATTAGCCTAGATTAGGGTTTGGCCTGCACCTAAGGTGCTACTGCCCAAACCCTAATGTTTATCTACTGCCAACTTCAGGGATTAGCCTAGAAAGACAGCCATGTCCATGTGTGCACATGATATCTCCTCCTGCTAAACTTGATGACGGGATTCCAACCATTGACCTTGGATGACTGTCATCATCCCTTGTCTCTTTCTTGGACTCCCAAACTTGTCATCCTTCCTTCGTGGCAACCTTTTCACGCAAAACCTTGCCATGTCAACCTTTGACCTTGGATGATTGTCATCATCCCCTCGTCTCTTTCTTGGACTCCCAAACTTGTCATCCTTCCTTCCTGTCATCCTACCTTCCTGGCAACCTTTTCATGAAAAACCTTGCCATGTCTATGATCCCACTCCAGATCTAGTGTTGAGATCTATGCATCTGTTCCACTTTGTCCCCTTGCCTTCATGCCCTGTCCCTGAACACTTGAATGGTCTCCTTCCCGAGGTTGATCCTAGCAATCCTTGCTCCACCCCCTTGGAACCGTTTTCCCAAAAGCCTTCCTTGGTATGCCACAAACAGCATCTAACTCTCAAGGCTGCCATTCCCTTGGGTTTTGCTGACACCAACCAGCCCAATGGGATTTCTACCCTCACTGTGTTACTCTCCTTGGACCTCTACACCTTCCTGGGACACTTTCAGCACTTTACCTTGCTGAGCCTGATGCTCTGATACCAATGCCCCATACACGGAAGCTCTATGTGTCTTCTTTCAGCCCTAAGCAACTGAACAGGAACCTTGATGCAAGTCACCAACAAAGACAGAGAAAGAAGAGAGAGAGAGAGCTGTGTTTTCAGTATATTAGTTAGTACACAAAACTGTCCATAGGACTATACAAGACTATGTGGCCTTTGGCCTTCCAAAAGAGGAAATAGAAAAGACCCTATCTAGCTCTTGACCTTCCCCAACTATGAGGGGGTAGATGAATAATCAATGGACAAAGCCTTGCCTTTATAGGCCCAACAAATGCTGGTCAGTCTGCCCTTTTCCCTATCGGCCTGCTCACAACCTAAATAAACAGCCTTCAATGAGGCGCCTTCACACATCTCCCTGTCGGCCTACTCACGACCTGAATAAACAGCCTTCAATGAGGCGCCTTCACACATGTGAGCATCCTCCTGGCCGACGGCTCCTTAAGTTGGCCGTCCTAGCCTGCACCTAGGGCTGCTACTGCCCAAACCCTAATGTTTATCTCCTGCCAGCTTCAAGGATTAGCCTGGAAGACAGCCATGTCCATGTGTGCACATGACAAACGCTTTGCTGAAATTCACAGGGAACTTAGCCACCTCCACCTCAACCTCTCTCTCTCTCTCTCTCTCGCATTTTGTTGGGATGACAGAGGATACCCCACACAGGTACACTGATTTGTCTCATAGGCCGAGTTCGGTCTTTTGGAAGACGTTAATAAAATCTTTCTTTCTTTCTTTCTTTCTCATGGACTTCCTGTATCAAAGATGCCTAGGGCTCTTCCTTCTAGAGCTTCACAGACACAAGGAGTCACTATTGTGGCCCAGACCATCAGCACCTACCCGAGAACCAGCGAAGAGAGCTCTCACTAATTTCTTCCAGACCCGGGCTCCAAGGGCAGACCCACCACCCTACCTGGACCCCAGGCTGATGTAGGAGCCCGACCCAGAGGAGTGACACTAGATAAAGCCACCAAGCTATGCAGAGGTTGATGACCTCGACCCAGAGGCCCCTCCCCACACCCACACCACCATAGGAGGATCGAGGGCCATCATCTTACACCATCACAGGAATTCCTCACGTCAGCTCAGCTTTACCACTCTGAGTGCCATGTTGCGGCGCCCCATCGGGGTACTGGGACGATATGCGAGCCTTATGCTCTTTGTACATGGATCAGCCCTAGCATCTCAGCTTTAGCATTTTAGCTTTGTCATTTTCTTTCATTTTAGTACCCATGATGATGTATTCCATGGACATGATGTAATCCTTTTGGTCTCATAGGTCATTTTGGCCTTTTGTAGACGTTAATATATCTTTCTTTCTTTCTCTCTCTCTCTTTCTCACACACGCACACAAGAAAGGAGATAAAAAGATTATTTACACCACAATCCTATGATTCCATAAGCATAACTCGGCAAATGTTTTATAAAGCCATCCATCAATCTAGAAAAAAGGGTAGGTTGAGCGCACCATGCACTGAAGCTTGTATGAGTAAAGTTGGCCGTGCGTAGAATTTGTCAAAAGGTGTCCTGAAAGGTGGCCTGAACTGCACACAATGACTCACAAATCATCTTCTGAAGCATCATCATGATTTGAAATAACTAATCAAAAAAGAACAATAAGCCATAGCTTTTCTATTACCTGTCACAAAAGACGACACTGCAATCCATGCACATTCCGAGATTTGAGCATCTATGGCAAACACTGCATTTTGCATTTGAAGAACCAGCAGCAATCTTCTTGCATCTTTACATGCATAATTCATACAGTTGAGAAAAGTAAGCTCTAGTGTCAATGTGTTTTTTTTGGTGCATGTGCGTGAGCGTGCATGTGTGCATGTGAACTTTTTGAAGGGAAGGGAAAGGAAGGGGGGAAAAAAGGGGGGGAAGGAGGGCGGGGGCATGGTTTCGCCAATCAAAATCCCTTCATATCACAAGCATTCAGAGGGTCTATATACACCAATGCAAAGTTCTGGCTAGTGCAATCATAAACTAGCTTCAAATCATCAACTCTATCATGCATAGTACAGACTGTGTGCTATGACATCGTCACTCATGTCATCAGCATCCGAGAGTAGGTGCAGGTTCATGCTTAAAGACATGTCAGGATGTGAAGGGCAGACTGTGTTTCTATGGCTTCTCCGGAGGTGAAGGGCAGACTCAGCCATGATGAAGGCTAGCAATAAAAAGAACACATGCGCACACGCGCACACTTTTTTTTTTTTGGTAATACTTTATATTACACACACACACACACACACACACACACACACACACACACACAAAAGGTAGTTGATCATGCAAATGCACCACTTAAGATGGAAAGAATTAGCATAAACCAGCTAGCCACAACTTCGACAAAGGCTTCAAAAGAAATCTGCATGTTAGCAAAAACATATACCAATGGAAATTTTGGGTTATTTCCCAAACTTTACAGTTGTAACTCCATGAAAGTCTACTCACAAAGCTTCAAATCATCAACTCCATCATGCCCAAGGGTAGGTGCAGGTTCATACATAAGGACATGTCACGCTTTAGTAGACAAATCTTCATGAATAAAACCACCATACTACGTTTCTTTCACATCTCTGGAGATGAAGGATAGACCCAGCCATGACGAAGGCACACATGTGCGCTCAGTAGCTGGTCAGGCAAATGCACCAATTAAGATAGAGAGAATTAGCATAAACCAGCTAGCCACAACAACTTGCACAAAGACTTCAAAAGAAATCTGCATGTCCGCTAATATGGCAAAAAAGTATACCGATGGAAAGAGTTCAAGTTTTTTTTTTTCCCCGAGAAAAGATCCTTTCATTAGTTTTAAAAAAACGCCCGTTGGGCTACAAAAAATTCTCCTGCTCATAAGAAGGCAAAGCAGAGATCCAACAAGGCAGCTAGGGAGACTCTCCCTAGGTGCAAAAAGGTACAAAGATCAGTACAAATAACTGAGAGCTATATCATACAATAGGAGGGGGGGAAAGCCAAACTGGTGGCCTGTAATGCCAGCGGGGGGGTACCCGCGTGTAATGTATAGAAGGGGCCACTGCGCCAAGTGGTGTGGAAGGCCTGGCGCCGCAAGATCGCCGCATCCGAGTCGCCCCGGATGCGGTCATACTGTCCTCGCAGGGTGTGGATCAGCTCCTGCCAAATCCCCCGAACAGTCTCTGCTGGTGGCTCCAGTCTCCCCTCAAAGGCCCTGAAACACCGGGCTCTCCAGGTGAACCAGATGGTGAGGCTGCTGAGGAGCTCCCATCGTAAATCCCTCTCCTGTGTCCAGACAGTGGACGAGAAATCCGGTGAAGGAACAAGGCGAGGCTAGCCCCTAATGAATCTGATGGCCTGGCTGTCCTGCTCCGTCTCGTATCCCAGAGCAGGCCCTGACGATGTCGACCAAGAAGCGGCACCCCACGTATACATGCCCTCTGGAGAGAGGGGGGCCAAAATGCACAGCATCCTCAGCCAAATCTGTTGCGCCTGTGGACAGTCCCATAGGCAGTGTCTCTGTGTCTCCAATGGGTGGCCGCATCGGACACAGGCCGCCGGAAGACCACTGTAAACAAGCCAGGTGCCAACTGCAGAGCCCCTGTGGGCAACCAGCCACTGGAAAGTCGAGATCCTGCGTGCCTGTCGACTAGCCCAGAGCCTGGCCCAAAAATCCTCCAGGAACTCCTGTGAGAGTCCCTGTAGCCGCCAATGCTCCGATGCAGCTGGAGAGACCATCCTCCTCGCAGTCAAAATATGCCTCCCCAACTGAACAGTGCACTGGAAAGAAGTAATCTCTGGGGCCTCGGGAGACGCATAAGGATCATGCCACTCGTACTCGCCAGGGTCCCACTGGAGCCGGGCCAAGGGGTGCGCAGCATATGCCCAAATGCGCCAATCAGAGTCCACATCTGTAGGGTCTGGATCAATATGCCACTTCCGGGAGGCGGCGACCACTACCCGTATCCTCTGAAAGATGCACTCTGCAACCAGAGGCGACTCCGCCTCCACTCTCTGAAGTCTGCCCTCATCTTGGATCTCATGGTAAAGGCATCTACCATCCTCAGTGCAAGCTCTGACAGCAACCAGGATCTCCAACTGTGTAAAGGCTCCCATCCACCGTGGGGCCGCTGGCTCGAAAGGCGTGAACCACTCCTCAGTGAGTGCCTCCTGAATGTCATCCCTCATAATCAGCCCCCCTCTGAAGTGACTCAGCCTCTCCACTTGGACCTCCTCTGGGAGACTGCAGAAGGCCTGCCAGTCTCCAAAACTGCGTGCTAGGCCTGCCGCCAATGGTCCCCAGGCTAGACGAGGCCGAGAACCCAGCATATGACCCTGCTCAGTGCGTACCGCGGGGCTCCAGATGAGCGGCTATCTGGCCCGCTCCTCATCACAAGTAGGTCTCTGAGAAAGCCCCGGTCTCAGCAACTCCCAAGCTCGCAGGATGCTCAAGGCAAATCTGTCCTCCCATCCTCTACTGAGGCCTATCCTCCTCATCTCTATGAAGATCCATTGTATCTCTGGTGCCCAAGTGCCCCTGCCCAAGTGCCCCCTGCTGGAGGAGCCCTAGCCTGCAGTCGCTGAAAAAGAAGCTCCTTCCAAGGCTCAGCGCCTGGAAGCAGCCCCCGAACAATAAGCTTCCCCGATAAGGCTCTACTCTGATCAATTGGATCTATAATGCCCAAGCCCCCCTGGGCCAGCGGAAGAGTAATAACTGCCCAAGCAACCTTAGCCCGGGCTGGCTGACCGTCCCGCTCAGACCAAAGAAAGTTCCTGATCAGCCTCTGTACCTGGCTGATGCAAGAGCTCGAGAAGATCCAGCAAGACGTGATATACCACATGGTCGCTAAAAGCACCTGATTTGTCACCACCACCCTCCCAGCCAAGGATAGCCGAGCTGTACTCCAATACAAAAGCTTCTTCCGAATGCTCAGAAGAAGCGGGGCGATCTGCTGCTCAGGTGACAAATCAAGTCCAATCTAGCAGCCCAAATACCGCACTGCTGTGCCAGGAGGAATCCATCTAAAACCCGGGTCTGGGCTCCATGCCGGAGTGGGAGCGCTACTGATCCAAAAGGCCAGTGTCTTGCGCCAATTGATCAATGCTCCCGAAGCTGCACCAAAAACCTGTAGCGACTGCTCTGCCCTCTGAAGATTGGCCTCCTGGCCATGCAAAAATAATCCCGTGCCATCACTAAACTCAAAATCGAGCAGGTCCTCACCCCGGACTGCGAGCTAGAGTCCTCTCAAACCAACCTCCTCTGCTGTCAGATACATGCTCATAGCCTCAGCAAAGAAGAGAAAAAGAAACGGGGCGAGAGGACACCCCTGACGGACTAATCTGGTCAACTCAAAACTCGGCCCCCGTCCTCCTGCCATCAGCACCTGGCTACGAGCTGTGGAATATAGAGCCGCCACCCCTCGAATCCAGACTGGCTCAAAACCCAGGCGAAGCATAGTGCCCTCTAGGAAACCCCAATCGACTCTATCGTATGCCTTCTAAAAATCGAGAAGCATAACGACCAGGTCCTCGCCGAGAAATCTAGCTCGGGCCGTCGCCTCCCAGAAGGTGAAAATGTTGTCAAGGATACTGCGCTCCTTGACGAATCCTGTCTGGGTAGCATGAATCAACTCCCCAAGGAAGGGCTGGATCCTCAAACTCAAGGCCTTGGCCAGGACCTTGTAGACAGTATTGAGGATCGTAATAGGTCTCCACTGCCGAATATCATCAGACACTCCCTCCCCCTTGGGGATAAGAAAGATCAAGCCCTCTAAAAAGCTCTGTGGCATCACCCCAGTGTCCAAAACATACTGAAAGCCTCTGCGGAGGCCTGGCCCCAAAATGTCCCAATAACGCATAAAAAAGGCAGGCATCAATCCGTCCTCCCCAGGGCAACTATGGCGCGGAAGGCCCCTCAAAGCCTCAACAAGCTCATCCTCTGAAAGAGGCTCACCCAGAACTGTACGCATACGATCTGTGACCCTCCTCTGCACATGGGCCCACACAGTCTGTCTGCAAGCATCACGTGCCTCCGTGGCTGGCTCCGCTGAGAGCAGGTCTCTATAGAACTCAGTGGCAATGGCTCTAATCTCCCCGGGCTCAGTGGCTAAAGAGCCGTCCTGTCTCCTGAGCTGGCGTACACCTGCTCGAGCGTGGCGGGGTCCGGTAATCTCAAAGAACTCCCCAGTCACTCTATCACCAAGCTGCGTCCACTGTGAGGCCTGGCGATGATAGTAGAACTCATGTCTCTGCTCCTCTGCCTCTCTAACCTCCTGGCGTGCCTGGCTCAGCTGGGACGCCACCCACTCACATGTAGGCTGCTGCTCCTGAAGGCGCTGGAGCAAAGCAAGGCTACGTCTCAAGCGGCGCTCCCGCTCTCGTGTCTCTCCCAGCCGTGTCAAGGCTACAGCATGCAAAAAAGAGCTGAGCTCGATGAGTCCCTGGGCACACTGGCCTGCTGCATCCACGTCAGAGCTCTGGCTATCATGCCATATCCTCTCAATGTCTTCAGAAAGACTGGAATCTGTAAGTATCCTCTCTGGGATCCTCAACTGCAAGCTGGTCTCCCGTGTCCCCTCCTCAAGTGTCAAAATAACTGGCGCATGGTCTAAAAAAGAGGTGCCAGCGAGAATGCCAACGGAGCCCCCGAACCTGTTGCCCACATAGAAGCGATCAATCCGTGATAGATTAGTCTCTCCCTGCCGGCGATCCGACTGAGAAAAACGAAGACTATCCTAAGAGCGAGCGAGAGCCTCATGCTGCCATGCATCAGTGATCCGCAGTGTCATGCAAAATCGCTCCCAAGCTGCAAGCTCCGTGCCGTGCACTGTAACATGACTGCCTCCCACCCTATCGACCGAGTCCTCAAGCATGTTGAAGTCTCCTCCGACACACCAATGTGCAACCTCGGGCAATGCATCTGTAACAAGGGTCCAGAACTCTGCTCTGGCACTAGCATGGTTGGGCGCATAGACATTGAGCACGCCAAAGAGCTCATCGTGCATCCTCAGAATAACAGACTGTGCTCTACCAGGCACGAGGACCCCGCGATCCACAATGGCATGCCGCCATACATCCGCAATGACCATACATACTCCTCCCTGCCCACCCAAGGGGCCAAACCCTGCAGACCAAAATGTGTCCCATCTACCAGGCATCACGGAACCATATCTCCTAATCCTGCTCTCACTCAAATGGTGCTCCTGCATCATCAGAATATCAATACTACCCCCAACCAGGCATCTCTGAAGCTCCTGCCTCAAGCAACCACGATAGCGTATATAGTGTGCGCCGCCAAGGCCCTGTACATTCCATGAGATGATCCTCATGGATGACTTGCTGAGGTGGAGGCTGTCTCAAGCCATACGGCGGGCCTTCGCAAGCGGCTTGGATGGAGAATAGTCCCCATCCGAGCGGCTACGAATCTGCCCACCCGGTGTGCTGCAAGAATCTCGGATCAGGCGCCAGTGGGCTATGTCCCATGGCGATTGCCTCCCGCTCAGAGAGAGCAACCTCGTGTATACATACATATCCAAGGTCGCGTGCTAGATCTGCCACTATGCGAACCACCAAGTGGCGAACCTCGGAGGCATCCGCACTCCCGGAATCAAAGAAGTGAGCCAGAACCCAGAGTCGGCCTATCACGTCTGTCACCTCCAGATCGCTCACATGGTGAGAAAACTCAACTGCCTGAGTCTTCAGTATGCTAAGAGCGAGATCCAGAGTCCACTCCCGGTCGCTAGTGCCACAGAGAGGGAAGGAGAAGGCCACCGCTGAATCAAGTGCCTCCTCCCCTCGGGCCGGAGGTATCACCACATGAACTCTGATGGGTGCTGGCTCATGGGGGCCCTCCGCTCCAAAAAGCCGTGTGAAGGAGTAGTCAAAAACCTTCGAGCGCTGTCTAGTGTCGAGCCTACTCAGCCGACTGCGGATAGAGGATATCCGTGAAGCCCGAATCGGCATGGTAGGTCTCCTCTACGGTGCTCGAGCAAGGTCGGTGCTCAGTGCCCGCCGGACAGCAGGTGATCGCCAGGGTACTGCCAGGGCCTCCCGAGGAGCTGAGGCGAGCGGAGGGGGAGGGGGGGGGGGGAGAAGGGGGTGGGGAAGGAGCCGCTGACAGAACGGGAGCGGGAACAGGAGGCGGCGAACGTGGAAGCGAGGCGGGAGGGGGGGACGGGGGAGGGGCGGTGGGGGCGAAGGAGGGGGTGCTGGCATCTCCAGATCCTTAGTCTGCGCTGGGGTCTCCTCCTGGAGGGGAGCAAAGCTGTTCCTCACTGGAACCCAGTGATGCTGAGACTGACTGCTGCTGCATCAGCCTCTGGGCCTGCTGCTGTGGCTGTCTCCCTCTACGGCGCCCCTATCCAGGCTGCCAATCCGAGGTCTCTGTGGGCTGAGCAGGTGTCCCAGAGGCTGCCTGCCGAGCCGCATCTGTGGGCGGGCCATCGGGGGCCTGCTGCTGCGGTGAAGGTCGGGGTCTCCTGCGAGGGCAGGCCTTGGCCAGGTGGCCGACTTGCCTGCATACAAAACACTGGTTCGGGAGCCCCGAGAACTCCACTCTCTGATCTATCCACCACCCCCCCTATCCTAGGTAGCTAAATGACCTTCGGAAGAGAGGAGATGTCGGGAACCAAAACTCTGACCGAGGGCAGGCCAGCTGCTCTAGCCACCACTGAAGCTGCTGTGGGGCCAGTCTCAAGCACCGAGCCCACCAATGCTCCTATCCTAGAAAGGAGCGGAAGGTACTCGTGCGGCGGAGTCCAGGGAAGCAAACTCTGACATGGAATAGGCGCTCTCCCTGCTCGGCCGCTGCTAGGTCGAAGCCATGCTACCAAGGTCTGAAGAAGGCCCGAGCGCCCCTGATATCAAGGGGACTCATGGCTAGGACCTGGGCCACGCTCTGGGCTGTCTCGAACTCAATCTGGTAATGTCCGCGGCCCAGTAGCTGAAAGTCCAAGATCTTGCCCACATCTGCAAGAAGGCGGGGGCCTGGAGAAGATCCCCCTCTGCTGGGGCGAGTGCCGACTATACGGCAGATGGTGGAATGTGCCTGGAGGCGTTCCACCTCTGCGGCGAGGCTCGCTTCCTCTTCTAGCGAAAGAGAAAGCCTGATGGGGGTATCCTCAGGGGCGGGCGAGGGGGCTGCGGAAGAGTCCCTCTGAGGTGGGGCGGGAGGAGCCTCCATCAGTGTCTGAAGCTTTGTCGAAGGCGAAGCGTAAACGGAAAGCCCTGCAGGAACCGAGCTGCACAAAAGGCGGAGCGGGAGGGGCGGAGGGGAAAAGGCGGAAGACGGAGGAGGAGGGGGAAAACAAAGGGGGGCGGAAAGAAAATGAGGGGAAGGGATTAAAACAAAGGCGGCAAAAAGGCAGGGGGGGCGGATGAAGCACGAAAAGGGGGAGAGAGGGCGGGTCACGGAGAAAGGGGAGAGAGGGCGCGAAGGAGATGGAGCAGGGGGGGGGGGGGCTGGCGCGAATGAGCAGAGGCGGGGGGGGGCTGGCGCGAATCAGCAGAGGCCGGGGGGGGGGGGGGGGGGGGGGGGGGGGGGCGCGAATGAGCAGAGGCGGGGGCTGGCGCGAATGAGCAGAGGCGGGGGGCGGGGGGTGTGCGTGCAGGCTGCAGCGCAAGCAGGGGGGGGGGGGGGACGGAAGCTTCAGCGAGCGCTTTTTTAAAGCTGTAATTATGGCTTGTATCTATAGTTTTTAAGCCTGGAAAGAGTTCAAGTTATTTCCTAAACTTTAACAAAAACCTTCAGCGAGCGCTTTTTTAAAGCTGTAATTATGGCCTGTATCTATAGTTTTGAAGCCTGGAAAGAGTTCAAGTTATTTCCTAAACTTTAACAAAAACCTAAGTGCAATTTTAACTCCATGAGAGTCTACTCAAAGCTTCATAGCATCAACTCCGTCATACATAGCATAAACTACAAGCTATGACATCCCCACTCATGTCATCAATGCCCAACAGGAGGTGCAGGTTCAATGTCCACTTAGTAGACAAATCTCCATACATAACCACCATGAAAGGGTGAAGGGCAGACTCAGCCATGATGTAAGTCTAGCACTACAAAGAGAACATGCACACAAATACACGATAGCTGGTGAGGCAAATCCACCGCTTAAGATGGAAAGAATCAGCATAAACCAGCTGGCCACTTGGACAGACTTCAAAAGAAATCTGCATGTCCACTACCACGTGCAAATAAATATACCAAAGTGCAATCTTAACTCCATGAAAGTCTACTCACAAAGCTTCAAATCATCAAGTCCATCACGCATAGCATAGACTACATTCTACAACATCCCCATTCACGGGGTATTTATAGACCCCTTACCTACATACTTTGGCTCTATAAAATGATCCCTTTTTGCTC
The DNA here is from genome assembly GCF_041138505.1 of Cibotium barometz. Classification (NCBI taxonomy): domain Eukaryota; kingdom Viridiplantae; phylum Streptophyta; class Polypodiopsida; order Cyatheales; family Cibotiaceae; genus Cibotium; species Cibotium barometz. Next base: position 13,532,506 of record NC_141085.1, read on the forward strand.
ACATTTTTTTCCCAAAGTTTCATAACGATACCCCTTATATAAATCTTATATTTCCCTTATATTTACAAATACGTTATTGAAAAACCCCTTTGTTGAACTCACATGCTACCTTAAATATTTTTTTGCTTTTTCACAAAATTGCATAACCCTTATGTAATACATATTTCCATACCTAACCACTCACGTGCTAAGCTTACATATTTTTTGAGTGGACCACCCCGCCACCCACTTCTCACCCCCCAATCCCCTCTTTAAATCTAGTATATAAGAAGCAAGCATGCTAAAAGAGTGTACTTCTTGTATAGAGAACGCAGCCCAAGGCTGATGACACTGCCATCCGGATCTTTGTCGATCGGAACCTATAATATGAGATACACCACATAAGTGCACATAAAGAAATAGACTGACAAGACTGGTACATGATTTCTTGGAGTAGGAACATTTAAAGATAAGCAAACACATCAAGAGACTTGCTTCACAACCTCATAGTGAGTCGGATTGGCTGGAATAGGGGCAGGCAGGGATTTTGTCAACATGCAGTCTGTAGAAAGGTGACCAGCTCTGCCGCACTTCCAGCTGCACAAGATACATTTGGAATTATATTACTAGAAGTTAAAAAACCACTCTTACCACTGACACAAACACACACATGCCGAACATTCACATTCGGTTTTGAGAATAAAACCATCAATATGACAACTTTTTCCTCAGCACCGCAACGATGTGGTGCCGTGTTACATGAGCACGTCAAGTTAAATGATAAATTACAGTGCCTGCATGTATGTGTAACCAGGCGTACAGGGTGCATACAAAACCAAAAAAGAGAAAACAACCATTTATATGTCGAAAGACTGCTGCTTCGAATCGTCCATCGATGCTTTGTATAATCCCACTGCTCAGGTTTTGATTCGGGAAGCTGTAGCGCTCCTCTTGGTTTGGTCAGTGAGACGAAAGAATTTCTTGTCTCTTTGGCTTCCTGTCCCCAACAAGTATCCTTTCTTTTTTCCACTTCTTAGTCAGATAATCCTAACTTGTAAAATTATGTTCAACCTAATCCAAAACATCATTTTTATGCTTCAACATGCGGCATGCCCAAAACAATCTCACATAAAAGAACACTGTAAAAAAAGAGATGGACAAGGGTAGTTACTCACAAATTTACATATCAAATACACTTCCTACAACTGAATTGTAGAGTTACGGTTTGGGTTGAAGTTAGGGTTAGGGTTAGCATTAAGGTTTGGCAGAGTGCTGGCTGTTTGTGAACTGTTTTCTATATAGAGACAGAGGCCTAGAGTCACTCTAGTGTGACTAGAGTTTGGGGCTCTGCAGGTGTGACTAGTATTCCCCATCTCCAGTGTGACTCGAGCTTGCTAGTGTGAGTAGCTCTCTTCTCTCTACCTAGTGTAACTAGATGAGAGGCCACTTTGACTGGCAATAGTGTGCCACCAATATGACTCTGAGCACACACACCAAGGTAGCTAGCATAACTAGAGCCCTGTGAGTTGGTACAAGATCTGAGAACGGTAAATTTCCAAATTACATGTGCATAAACGTAACTCATGTATGCGTGTGCTGGTTAGATGATTTTCTAGAAACATGCCTTGTGTTCGTGTGCTGCATGTGCTGCCGTGGGTCAATCTTCTTGTAGTGCCGGGGATGCCTGAAAAGCCATGTTTTGGGACTTGAACAAATTTTTAACTTAAAAGCGTTAGATGCACGTTGATACTAGCACAGGTTCCACAAAATGCCACATGCATTAGCCCCTAGCAAGCATGCATGTTATGTCTATTAGGGACCATCAGGTGTAGCATTTGGGCCAGGTTCAGGGTTTAGCAAAGTCATAGTTGTCAAGTACGATACCATATGATTCGCACGATATACGACACCGTACGGAAAAATACGGTATGATATAATTGTTTTTCTTATCGTACGATAAAATACAGTGTTTTAAAAAAATACTTATAAACTTACGTATTTCCAATTCGAGATATGGAGTATTTTAAAAAGGAAGGAAGCATCATAGTACAGAGGAAGCTCAAACAGCCATAGACAAGCAAAAACAAGACCATTACCCCCAAAATATGTATATATATATATATATATATATATATATATATTTTTTTTTTTTTTTCTAGAAAAATCCAAACGAGTCCATATGATATCGTGCCGTACGGTATTCCGTCCGATATGGTGTCGTACGCCGTACGGAAACAACTATGAGACAGTGTTGGTCACTTGTGAGGACATATGTGGGCCCTCTTCTAAAACTAGGCCCAAGCCCTCAAGGAAGACCAGAAAAAGGGATGCACATGGGCAGTTCAGGTGCACGCCAGGTATGAGCAAGAGAAGCAAAAAATATCGACAGCAAAGAAAGGGGCTAACTCAGCATGGACAGCATGGAAAAAAAAAGATCGGATAGCAGCCATTTTGGGCATTGGCCTTCCATGAGCAGCCCCAAACCGCTGCAGCCTTGAGCCCAAGAAAAACAGCCCTGGCCTTGTGCCCAGGGATGGACATGTAAACAGGCTCTATGGGGGATATTTATTTACCCCATGAACTTGCCAAGAAAAAGAAACAGGCTCATGTAATTTTGTTGTCAGTATATGTCAAACATTGGCAGTGAATGTACCACATGGAGCACTCACTTGCACGTGTTCAAGGGCATGCACTTGTGAAAGTTCTTCCTTGCATTCAATGCTGCAAATATCCTCCTCTGTCTGCCAAACAATAAACGTTTTCACATCTTCTAAGGCTCGGCTTAAGCAATTTGATAAGACTTACTAGAAAAAGTGAACTGAAGCACAGGTATCACAACCTTATTGCATATGTATGCACCATATCGGCCACAAACCACACAACTTGGTTCCCCAGGTGCTGCAAAGCGCTGGTCGGACTTTCGCATGATTACACCATCATCTGAAACCTATACAAATGCACAAAGAGGTTTAGTGAGATAATCCTCTCTTCTATACTTCCGTTTAGCGTTAATCTCTCTCTCTCTCTCTCTCTCTCTCTCTCTCTCTCTCTCTCTGCCCTAGCAATACAGATCAGACTGCAAGGTTACCCCATGGATGGGATCAACAAGGATTTCCATATGAGACCCTACAATTGACCGATGCCACACCAGCCATCACTTGGGACATAGATGTGTCAAATAGTTGCACTGGACCTCACAAAGGCCATGCAGTTCACGTTTGATACGAGAACAATGAGCTGATTATACTCGGGCAGTCAAAAAACCTAAAGGGCCCCACCCTTTAGATTTCAAAGAAGCTCACATCATAAAAACTCAAACAAATGGGAGCAAAACTCGAGAAGGTCAGCAAGACAGGCAGGGAAATGGGCAGTGCATGAGCCCTTACCAGAGAATTCAAGAAGACAACCATTGGACCCTCAAACTCAAGCTGATGAATGTGTAATCAGGCCCCAACAAGTTTGTTTTGGTTTTTTTCTCAGTTCTTTCTAGCGATGACCAGATTGAACCTCTCCATAGGCCATATTTGGCCTCAGTGGATCTCTCACTTTGGTCTCACAGACCCATTGGGTCTTTAGTAGACTTTCTCTCTCACTTTGGTCTCACAGGCCCATTTGGTCTTTAGTAGACTCTCTCTCTCTCTCTCTTTAGTATTTTCCTTTCATAGCTGTTTAGGACTGTTTTAGGACTTTTTTAGTCCTTTTTGTCTTACTTTTGATGAGACACCATCAGCTGTGTACTATGTTTTGATCTCATAGGCCACTTTGGCCTTTCACAGACGTTAATATATCTTTCTTTCTTTCTTTCTTTCTTTCTCTCTCTGCCCCAGCCAACAGCTGCATTTGAGGCTGATTGAAGGCTGAGAACAACCTTCAAACCTGATTTGCAACTTGAATCTCCACCAAAACATAAAAGATTTTGTGTCTGAGAATTGGCTGGCTAGACCTGCTGTAGAACCTCCTCCAATACCAATGTCAGGGTAGCCTGGCAGAATTTTGTGAACAGACTCATCCAAACAGCACTGATTATTGAAAAAGGATCAATCATACGTGACACTCACATTGACCTGTCCTAATATGACAGTAAACACTTGATGTTTTCCTACTCTAGGCCATGGGGACAGTATTCTGCAATCTTTTGCTCAGTTTTGAAGCTTTCCTCTGCTAAAACCTAGCCCTAGCACCCTACGTGAATATGTTGGAGCTTGTCACCATTTGACCATCCAAATGGTCCACCTCTGCTTTGAGCCTTGTCCTCTGGACTGGTGCCCGTTTGGGATCAGTGGATCCTCGCTTGGATTCTGGACGATACGGCTTTCCGGTGGGCCTAGTGACCTTTGTCCATGCCTGGAAATGTCTGCAGATTTTACAAACTTCACGAATAGAGATTGTCCATGCCAATGGTGCATTGCATACATGCGTGTATACCAAGAAACTATTTTCGCATGCTGTTTTGCATGCTTTCTTGGTTTGTGTATTCAATTCCGGGTGGCACGTGACACTGTTTGTTGACGTGTTTCTGCGGCATGTGAACAAGTGGTAAGTATTGTCTAAACCTTTGTTTTTACATTATGAAGGTATTATATGTGTCTATAACCTTGCAAGTTCACACCTCATTAAAATACAAGGTGCCCAAACTGTAGTGCTTGGGTGCTTGGGGCCCAAACCCATGTCCACCCTGTCTCTCTTTTGCTAGTCGTGTGCCTCTTTGGGAGCATGTTACGTACCTAGAGCTAATCCTTGGGATTAGTGGCCTAATCCGGCAAGGTTAGAGGAGCCCTAGGATTAGGACAAAGCAAGCTAATACAGGTGTCTAAGGTTATTATTAATAAATGCATGTGTGCTCTAACAGAATGGTTATTTATAGCAACAGTGGACACTATATAAGTGAAACATGGGTTATCGTTGTCATGACCTCACTATTGGTCAAAGTTTGACCAAGATTCTGGCCACACGTGTGGCAAAGCATAGATCGGCATGCCAAAGGCCTCTATGGGGCAGACTGGCATGGATCTCTGGGAATTAGACCTTGGCCCCTGGCTCGGGGGTGGTTCGAAGCATAGACCGTACGGCTAGGAGGTGAGCTAGCTTGCACCCCTCTTAGGGGGTTTGTACTAATCACTTGTGTTTTGTGTTTAGGAGATCCGTGGGGTTGTAACACTTGGTATCAGAGCAGCCTAAACGCAGAAAGTATACTCGTTGAATGTGTTTCTATGCCATGCCTAAGTTTTCATCTCAAGAAAAAGTTTGTGCTTTTTAGGGTTTTGCTGACATGTTAGGTTACATGGATTTTGAGAGTGGGGGAAAGATGCAAGGTTTTTTTTTTCAGGAAAGAGACTTCTATTAAGTATGAAAAAGGCATACAAGAATCGGGCAACAATCATGGCCCAAGTAGCCATGAGAGTATGGATGATATCACCCCATATAGTGCTAATGCATTGAGACTTAAAAATCTGGATACCCTCAATAGCCTCCGTGCATCTAGCTCTCCAGATCTGCCATGCTATAATACTGGCAACAATCTCCCAACTCGTGTCAATCCTCTGTCTGGGGGGTGTATAATGTGAGTGAGAGATATCCTACAACAAACCATGCTTGGCAATACCTCTACAAATGAAAATAGCAGTGTCTGTATCACTGCCCTCATAGAAAAGCTGCGGATTAGACTGAGAAAGCCAAGCAACTGCCCCCCAAGTAACATGCATGGCAAGGCCACTCAATTTGCCCATAAGTTGGGCTATAGAACCCCAAATACGCTGTGCAATGTTACATCCCCATAAATAATGTTGTACAGTCTCAGAATTCGCCACACATCTCACGCAGATAGGTGCTACACCGAAAACCAATCTCCACCATGTAAAAATAACCAAAAGAAATGAGAGATCTGGCACTTGAGTCCTTCTGTATGAATGCCAAAGCCTATGCCAATATTTGTGTTGTATCACTGGAGTGATGTCATAACTCTCCCAATGGGCCTGAGAGAAGGCATCCTATGCATCTGTTGAGTGATGAGACGCCTAGCACTCCAGATCGTGAAACTGAAAAAAAGGAAGGCTTTTCAATGGGTCAGAGGCATCAATCCACTCCCACTCACCTAGATCTCACTGACGATATCTGATAGGACTGCCACCATACAGCCACAAACACCAAGAGCCATGAGTCACTATCTAAGGAGAAGGATCAATGAACCAATGCTTCCCCGAACGACCAACAATCCTCACTAAACTAAGCCTGGTATTTGGGATGACCCCTCCATGCTACATCTCCTCAATATTCATCCAGGCATGATAGAATACATGATGCAATCTGTAGCCTCCTAGCCCGGGAGAGCAATGACCTGCAGAGGTGTCAAATCCCCACGGATCTCCTCGTGATCGTTCCTGGTACGAGACTCGAATCCTGCAAACAAACGAATAAACAACAAGGGGGTGCAGGCCTGTCTCACCTCCCAACCATGACAGCCGTGGGCAAGCCCACAAACTTGGCTGTCCCCACCGAGCCACGAGCTGAGCTAACTAGGTTGATGTACCGACCAATCTCCTCCTCGCGACGTCCCATACCGCCACGAAGCTGCCCTCGCAGGCCTCGAGATTGCTGCCGGCCTCGGCTGCGTAAAGCAGGTGCACGTCTGCACTAGATCCAGGCTCCAAGACCATAGAGCTCTCACAAACTCGCGAGACTCTCTATATCTCAATAACTAACCTTGGCCACCCTTTTATAGGCTCTTGGCCGGTCATCGGGCGTCCACACTTGGGCGCCCGCTCGTCCATACTTGGGTACCCGCCCGTTAGTATATCCCTAACTCAGCTCGTCAATCAGCTTGCCTAGCTCCAAGCTTCCCCAAGCCTCGAAACTAGTCTTGCGTGGGGAAAGTACTCTCCTCCTACAACATAGAAAGTGGTCGGCGGTCTATAGTGTGAACCTGACTATATGAGTTGGTGCTAAAACTATGCCATAACTCTAGTACTCCAAAGTGGTTGTCACACAACCTGTCATCCATTGGCGGCATATTGATCATAATATCACCAACCATGCTAGTGACATAAGTGCAGAAGCTATCACCCAGGTGGGTCATCAAAGTCCATCGTAGCACTAGTTGAGCTCGATATCTCAACAATCCTCCATCTAGAATGACCCTTGACATCTCGTTATGGTCACATTTGGAAAGGATGTGTCATAGTCTTGGACTGTTTTAACATTCCTGCACTTTGGATTTTGATTTTTTGTTTCTTGCATCGGCATCTAGCACACGGTAGATACACACTGTGCACATGACATACTCCCCTTCCTCTAAGAGCTCACTCCTGAGCTCACTAAAAAGCCAGGGTAATCTCTCTGAAGAGTAGTCAATGTCTCCTATGTAGCGTCCTCCTCAACATGATCCTTCCACTTGATCTTGTATTCCGTGATAAGCGTATTACGCAATCTTCTTTCACGAAATCCAAGAATCTTTTCAGGTTTGTGCGGAACAAATGTCATGTCCTCGACATCTATAATTTCTTGAGGAGTAACTAACTGAACTGTTCCAACGAGTACTTCCTTAAGTCTACTGACATGAAATACAGGATGAACTTTCACATGAGAAGGCAAATCCAATTCATATGCAACTGAACCAATCTGTCGTGTAATACGAAATGGTCCACGGTATCTAGGGAATAATTTCGGAGATCGACCTGTCCGTAAAGTCTCGAATTCTTTAGGAACTCGCAAATACACCATCGTTCCTTCAGAGAACTCTCTGGGTGAACGTTGTCTATTAGAATAAAACCTGTCTCGGTCTTGAGCACTTCTAATAGATTCCTTCGCAACTTCGAACATTTCCTGCCTATCTTGCAAAAAATTACATGCTGCATCATGCTGAAGTCCTGAGAATCCTACTGTAACAGGTGATCTAGGTTGAAAACCATACATAAGCATGAAAGGACTAAAACCTGTACTCGTATGCTAGTACTATTATATGCAAATTCTAACATAGGAAGATAATCCTCCCATGAACTCTGTCTTTTGGATACATATGCTCGAAGCATATCCTCCAAAATCTGATTCACTCTTTCAGTCTGGCCATCAGATTGAGGATGATCAGAGAAACTCAAATTCAAAGTTGTTTCCAACTTCTCAAAAACAAGTTTCGAAAAATCACTCGTAAACTTAGAGTCCCTATCACTGACTATGTCCTGCGGTAACCCGTACAGTCTAAACAATTGCTCGATAAACTGCCGTGCTAATTGCGTAGCTGTAATAGTCTTCCGGGTCGGTAAAAATCTAGCCATTTTTGTCAAGCAATCTACCACAAACCAAATAGAATCGTGGCCTTGATGTGTTCTTGGCAATCCGGTAATAAAATCCATGGAAATACTTTTCCATTTATTACCGGGGATTTGCAAAGGATGCAACAACCCAGCCTGTCTAAAGCGTTCAGCTTTATTTGCCTGACAAATTTGACACTTGAGAACATAATCTTCTACATACCCTTGCATCTTTGGCCAATAAAAAGTGTGTTTCACTAACGATAGTGTCCTGTGTACCCCAGGGTGTCCAACAGAAGAGGCGTCGTGACACTCCTTAAGAATCTTGGACCTAATGTCCGGGATCTGTGGTACACAAATTTTGTCATTACGGAATAGTAAACCATTCCGAATCATCCACCACTGGCCTCCTGCAGCCTGAATGGTAGACTGTTGAGTCATCGAGTCTTGGTCAATCAATATGCTCCCGTCCTAGATCTTTTGCCAAAATGGACCAAAATAACTATCAGTCCTGCAAAGCCCTCTCAATGACTGAAATAAGTCAGTAGAAATCTCGGTGAACGACAAAGAATTCACCTCTAATTCGACTAAGCGCATCTGCAACACTATTCATGGACCCTTTCCGATAATGGATCTCAAAATCAAAATCTTGCATTAACTCCGCCCAACGAGCTTTCCTTCCTCTCAAATCATCCGCATCACACACATACTTGATTGACTGATGATCAGTCAATACCACGTCAATACCACAAACTTGGAGCCATATAAATAATGTTTCCAAACCTTGAGAGCATGAATCACACCATAAAGCTCTTTCTCAAGGGTTGGGCAACGAGATTGAGTGTCGTCTAGCTTTTTACTTTCAAAAGCAACCGGTCTACCATCTTGAAATAGAGCAGCCCCAATAGCATAGTCACTGGCATTACTTTCAAGAACATCAGGCCGACTAGGATCGGGTAATGCTAAGATAGGTGCTTCCTTGACTTTATCTTTCAAAAGTCTGAAGGCCATATCCAAATCGTTATTCCAAGTGAGGCTGATTTGACTTACGTCCACGACCTTTCAATAAGTCATCGGTAGTGTGAGCTGAGAGTACTCCCGCACAGATTTCCGAAGAAAAAACAATAAAACCGAGAAAAGAATGAAGTTGTTTCATTGTACGTGGTATAGGCCAGTCCAAAACCTTCTGAACTCGGTCATAGTCAATGCTCAATCCATCTCTAGTGATCTTGTGTCCCAAGTAAATGATGTCGGTCATAAAGAACTCACATTTACTTAACTTAGCATATAGTCGATTCTGTCTTAAAATAGATAAGACAATCGTGAGGTGTCTGACATGATCCTCAAGAGTACGACTATATATCAAAATATCATCCACGAACACCACCACAAATTTTCCCAAATGTTCACGAAAGAGATCGTTCATCATTTGCTAGAAAGTAGCTCGAGCATTGGTTAACCCAAAAGGTAATACGAGAAACTCGTAATGGCCATACCTAGTCCGAAAGGCGGTTCTTTCGACATGCCTTTCATGAATACGTATCTGGTGATAGCCAGTACGTAAATCTATCTTCGTGAAATATTTCACTCCTTCTAACCGGTCAATGAGGTCATCTGATCTAGGGAGAGGATAACGGTTCTTAATGGTCAGGTTGTTCAATCTCTTGTAATCTATACACATTCTCCAGGTGTTGTCCTTCTTTCTCCTAAGCAACACAGGTGCACTCCAAGGTGATTTACTTGGACGGATCTGGCCCGTCCTCAAATAATCTTCGAGTTGTTTAGCCAACTCATCTTCCTCAGCTTGGCTCATCCTGTAAGGTGGAATACTGACAAGATGAGCACCAGGGATCAAGTCAATACGATGATCTAATGCCCGTTCAGGTGGTAAACCCGATGGCAGTTCCTTAGGAAATACATCTTGAAACGAATCAAGTATCTTCTGTAATTCTTTGCTTTCAAACACACTTAATTCATTGACATCCATGGAAGATATGAGAAATGAAGAAAGTGAAATCAATACACAATGGAAAGCGGTATACAAAGAAGAATCCATTATATTTCCAAAATCAATTGTATTTACAAGAGGTCCCTGAGAGGGATGAATACAATCACATAAAATACTATACTGGGTGTCCCTATGCTAAAAAAAAAAAATATGACTAGACCAATCTATCTGGACTTGAAGAGTCTTAAACCACTCAATCCCTAATAACAAGTCTACATTCTCTAGGTGCATTACATAGAATTCCAGAGTATCGTTGTAGTCCTGAATCTGGATTGGAAGCATCTCCACCTTTCGATCCAAAACTTGCCTTCCTGGCCGCAGGTAAGCGTACCTCATAGGTATGATCGCTGGGTGTCGTATCAAGACTCAATTTCTGTCAAAGAGAACTGGTTAGCTGCCTTTGACTTGGGTCCTGCGTTAGTCTTTGCACCCTTTTGCTTCGGGCACTCGTTACGCATGTATCCTTTTTCTTCGCAGATAAAACAACGTCCTTCCTTCTTGAGCTTTAAAGCCCTAAGGAGTCCTTTCTTCTTCGCTGGTGTCGAACTTGAATTCCTCGAAGGTTGGTCCAAAGACTTTCCTTCAGTCGTGTTAGCCATAGGTGCGGAGAACTTTCTTTTATGCTTGTTCCCCTGCTCAGTAACGGGTTTCGACTTGGAAGAGACCATTGTATCATCATAGATACGAGCTGAATGAATGGCCTCGTCCAATGTTTTACATTTGTTATTTTTAACCTGTAAACGGTATGAGTCTAGTAAACCAGCTACAAAAAACCCCAAAAGAGTAGTGGAATCCATCTTTGTAGCTTTCATCTGCAAGTCCCTAAACTTCTGGAGATAGACCTCATAAGTGAGGTGCTGCGAAGTCATGGTCAAAGCTGAAAACCGTGTAACAACATCATAATCATCCTCTTTCTTGAGGAATTCTTTCTAAAAGACGTCTTCGAATTGTGCCCAAGTCGTTGGCTTAGGGTTGAGTTCCTTCCACCAAAGGAAAGCTTTGCCGGATAAGAAACCTGCTGCTAACTGGATCTTCTTTCCATCATCATATGGATGAAACTGAAAGTGAACTTGCCACTTATGTAGCCAAGTGTCCACGATCTCCTTGGTGCGCTGCTTTTGCTCGCCCCCGAACGGTTCCGGAGTAATATTGGAGCCTAAAGCAGAGACCAAGGTATCCATACCCGATAAAGTAGAGGGGGTAGTGGTCAATAGAGCGATGGAGTTCAGCAAAGCTTGCATCTGGGCTGCGATTTGTGCCTGACGTTCCGACGAAGAAGCTTCGAGAGCTACTTTGAACTCTTGGAAATCTGATTTTGACACAAAATCGTCAAAAAGATCAGCATCGGTACTTTCCATAGCCGGCAGGCCTTCGCGTTCCACAAGGGGCTCCAACTCCGATTCTTGGGTCGACATCGTGAAGAGGGTACGTGGAGAGAAAATTTGATCTTTGCACAACAAAAGTGCTAGTGAACTTGAGAGCTTGACAGCTTGAAAACTTGAGAGATGTGTGGCAAGAAGCCCACTTAAGGGGGTTTATAAAGGTTTCTACAAAAACTAAAAGCCCCCAAAAGCTATCTTTGGCTTTTGCTTTTGTGTTTATATATATATATATATATATATATATATATATATATATATATATATTCTAGTTTCTTAAAAAAAATAAAACACCTTGAAACCTTAGAGGAGGGGTTTTAAAACTTTAACAAAAAAAATTAAACTCAAAAAAAAATGAAAGCTCAAAAAAAACGTGTGCTTTCCTTGTTTTTTTTTTTCTTTCCTCCTGGATTAGCCCGCCGGGGTGCTGTTGCCGTCACCTGCCTCTGCCGGTGCTTTTACACCAAACTGCACCTGCGCCTGCCTACGTGGGCCTGGGCGCCTGCCTTTCCTGGCCTGAGCGCCGGCCTGGCCTAGCCTGGGCACCTGGATTAGCCCGCCTGGCATAGGCGGCGTGGGCCTGGGCATCATGGCAACGTGGCCCTGGGCGCCTGCCCGCCTGGCCTAGGCGCCTACGTGGGCCTGGCCGCCTGGCTACGCAAGCCTTTAGGCGCGAATCCACCTCTCGCACAAACATGCTCTCTCACTCATTCACGTTCAACCAAAAAAAGCATCGTGCTTTTTTTTTTCTGCTTCTCACCCAACTTGCTCATGCGTACGACTGCACAAGCGACTTCCCTACTTCTTGCAAAGCAATCAACCCTTCCTAAACTACCACCTCCCATCAACATGGGTTTCTTTGATGAAGAAAAAACACATACTGAATCTGAAAACAACAGTATGCACAGAAAAAACAGCAAGCTTTTTTAACACATACCTTTCTTCGACCTCATCTTCTCTACCTACCGACTTGCTCGTTCACGAGGTATGCTCTGATACCACTGTCAAATCCCCACGGATCTCCTCGTGATCGTTCCTGGTACGAGACTCGAATCCTGCAAACAAACGAATAAACAACAAGGGTGCAAGCCTGACTCACCTCCCAACCATGACAGCCGTGGGCAAGCCCACAGACTTGGCTGTCCCCACCAAGCCACGAGCTGAGCTAACTAGGTTGACGTACCAACCAATCTTCTCCTCGTGACGTCCCATACTGCCACGAAGCTGCCCTCGCGGGCCTCGAGATTGCTGCCGGCCTCGACTGCGTAAAGCAGGTGCACGTCTGCACTAGATCCAGGCTCCAAGACCATAGAGCTCTCACAAACTCGCGAGACTCTCTATATCTCAATAACTAACCTTGGCCACCCTTTTATAGGCTCTTGGCCGGTCATCCAGCGTCCACACTTGGGCGCCCGCCCGTCCATACTTGGGTGCCCGCCCGTTAGTAGATCCCTAACTTAGCTCGTCAATCAGCCTGCCTAGCTCCAAGCTTCCCCAAGCCTCGAAACTAGTCTTGCGTGCGTGTAGCACACGGTAGATACACACTGTGCACATGACAAGAGGTACGCCTATCCTAGAAAAAACTCCCAACCATCTCGAATGATAATCTCCATGAAAGGTCCCAGAGAGCCACTAGTGCGGTATAGCTACATCAATCTGATCAATTCGTATGCGAGAGCCCCTAAGATGCTGAATGGATGCACCTCTCCGATCCACCGGAAGATTCTTAAAGGTCTTCCAAGCAAGAACTGAATATGCACCTCTCTCCCATCCTGACCACTGCATGTAACGAGATGCACCAAAGCCTATGTCGCAAGAATGGTCTCATGCTTCTCCATGCTCTGACAATGGCTACAATAAGAGGGGAAGATGGTGCCCTGATATCTCCCTCCAAGAACAAAAACCGTGTGCTAGGCAACCAATCTCTGCAAACACGGGGTATACATTCGAAAATCTGAGATAAGAAAACATCCTTCCAAGGCTCAGTGCCTAGTAGGAAACCTCTAACCACAAGTTTGCAAAGCAACACCCTGCACTGAACATACGGATCAATAATATTCAGCCCCCCCTCTCGTCTAGGCTAAATAACTGTGAGCCAAGCTACCCTGGCACGTGTGTCTTGTGGTGCCATCCAAACCCGACCAACAAAAATTGCGGATCAACCTCCGCAACTGACCAATACACGCACAAGAGAAGCACCAACAAGAGGCAATAAACCAAGCCGAGGCAAGCAATACCTGATTAGCCACACCAATGCTCTCAAGTCTAAATCCAATCTCTTGGAGCTCCAATGAAGAAGCTTCTTCCGAATACTCATAAGCACCGGAGCAAACTGTTGTGCAGGAGAAATATCAACGCCAACCTGGCATCCCAAATATCTAGCAATGCATCCTCTACTGATCCAAGTAAAACCAAGCTCTACACCCCAAGCAACTCTCGGCGAGTCTCGCTGATCCAAAAACCAACAGATTTGTGTCAATTAACGAGGGCCCCTACTACCAAACAAAACTCTTCCAATGCCACACAGAAGGAACATAAACATATATGTGAGGCCTCCAAGAACATGGCTGTGTCACTAGCTAACTACGAAAAATCAACCAGCTTCTCCCGACTATGAAGAGGCAACCTAAATCCAAAAATACCAACAGTGGAGCGTAGGAAAATGCTTATGGCCTCTGCAACTATGATAAATAATAATGGGACTAAAGGGCATCCCTGTCATACTGAGTGACAGATCTCAAACCGCTCACCTCTATCACCGCAAGCGAGCACACTACTGTGGACATCACGATACATGCATGAAACTCCCCTAATCCATCTCTAAGAGAAACCCATATGGCTAAGAGTACCCTCAAGGAAGTCCCAATCCACTCTATCATAAGCCTTCTCAAAATCCAAAAGCAGAGTGGCTAAAGGCTAATTACTCGCTTTGGCCCATTGCACGGCCTCCCAAAACGAGAAAATGTTATCAAAGATGCTCCTTCCATGCAAGAATCCATTCTGAGTATCATGAATGACATCTTGCAAAATTGGTGGCAATCTAATGCTCACTGCCTTAGCAAGAATCTTACATGCAGTCCCAAGTAAGGTGATAGGCCTCCACTGTCCAATCAAGGTCTTATCCCCACTCTTAGGAATAAGGAAGATAAGGCCCTCAGTGAGAGATTAAGGCATAGAACCTGTGTCTCACATCTCCTAGAGAGCCGATGTGATCTCTGCCCCAATCTCGTCCCTAAAAGTAATGGAAAAAATAGGGGCAAGACCATCCTCCCCATTACACTTACCATGAGGTAAGGCATGAAGAGCACGACTGAACTCCTGCATAGAAAAAGGGGAATCCAAAATGGCACACATCTCCTCAGTAATCAAATGTGGCAATGCATTCCAAACCTCCCTTCGTGCCCTGTGTCTAAAGTCAGAATGAGGCTTGGCGCTAAGAAGCTGGCGATAGAAATCAGTGGCAATCTCTCTAACCATAAGAGGATCTGAATAAAGAGTGCCATGTGAATCCTGTAGCTACCTCACACTATCTCTAGCATGAGATGGGCCGTGAGTAGCAAAGAAGGGTTTGTTGCATCTGCCACCCATTTGGGTCCAAAAGGATTCCTGGGCATGGTAGCAGTACTCCGCACGTTGCTCAAGACAGAGATGAAGCTCTGCCCTAACAGTACATAAAGAGTCTGCAATCTAGTGAGCGTGAGGATGTTTCTCATGCTCTCTCTGTAAGGTGGCCAATCTACGTCTAATAGCCCTTTCTAAATCCAAGGCCCTCTTGCCTCTTAGAAAGGGCGCACACGTGATAAAATTTACTAATATCACAAAGAGGAGAGGCCAAGCTTTGCGAGGCCTACAAGAAATCATGAGATCTCCAAATATCAAGCATCTGATGTGATAGCTCTGCATCTGAGAACAAATGATCAGGGATGCGTACATGAGGTGTTGATCCATGGCAACTGGGATCTCTAATGCATAAAACCACTGGGCAATGATCCGATTTTGAAGTGCCTGCAGCAATAAAAGTATGGCCCCCTTTGTCAAGCACCCAATCATCCACATAAAATCGGTATAACCGTGCATAAATACATCTTGCATCCCTTCTCCTGTTAGACCATGAATAAATAAAGAAGAGTGAATGGTTTCCTCGGAATGTCATCCTCATGCCAACAATCTCTACCATGAATGGAGAGTATAAACCTCTCCCAAGACGCTCTCTCAAGAAGATGCAAGGTTTTGCATACATCTATATTCCTATTTGGTGGATTTTCTGCATTGAGGGGAAGCGGCAATTGATTTGAGAAATCAATTACAAGAAGGAAGGAAGATTGAGACAGTGGATTGCGGATGATCGGGAGAGAGTGTCATGTAGTTATGATTGGGTCTATATGTTTTTTTGGTAAGTGGTTATGCTTTGCCAGATGTTGGGTGAAGCTTCTTTGCTTCGCAGACACGGTTCTGAGGGATCTTAGAGCACGCACATATATCCTAAGTTTGGTGGTACAACAATCTCATGACTCTGATTCGAGTTGGTCTGTCTTTAGTTCCACTGAGATAGTTGTAGGAGCAGAGTGGCTGCAAATTTGGTTAGTTCCTAAGGCAGAGTTATGAATGGAAAGAGCAAGCATGGTGAACCAGATTATGGCGTCAGTTGTCGGATGTAGTTTGAGTCCAGTCTTTCATGTTAGTAGACTAAAAAAATTACTCGGACTGAGGATAACATTGTGACTCCTCAAGAGCTTGTTGAGGTTGAGGACTTGTCTTATGTTTCACATGAACCGGAAACGGTGATTGATTTCAAGGAAAGGCAACTCAGAAATAAGTTGATTCCCGAGTATTAAATAAAGTGGAAAGATAGAAAGAGGACTCCTCAATGTCACATGCACTCTGCACTCAGTGCATGGTGACAAGATGGCTCATCATCAGAAGTGCAGCAGTTCTACAGGTTTAGAACCCAATAGGATGATATTTGTCGTACGCCGTGACCCCATTGTACATCCTCAGTCCAGGATAAGTCAGGCACGAGCTACGTAGGTCATTCCTCAACCTTAGCGGGTCAGTCAGTCAGTCAAGTCCCTTAACCCACTTGGAGAGAATCATTCATGCATGTAGAGTCAGTAGAAGCCTTAGGGTTTGCATCAGAAAGCACTCTGCATCCTCCATAATATGCATTCATATGCCTGTGCATCATTTAGAACATCCCCAAAGCCTTAGGGAATTTACTGGGATTTATCTGGTATTTTTCCCATATTTATTAGTATTTATTTATCATTATTTGCATTATTGGGCATTTATAAATATTAACTTTATTAAATGACCAACCTCCAGTTAGTATAAATAGGCTTGCCTAGAGCCTCTTTTATTCATTCAGTCTTCATTGTGCTAAGAGCTCTCCTCCTTCTTGCTTTCAGCCCAAGACTAATCCAGCCCTAGAGCCCATAAGCTTTCTTCTCCAGCCCCTTGAGATCCATAGCTTCAGCCAGCCCTAGGTGCTTGCATTCAGCCCTGATTCAGCATCCATTCAGGCTCAGATTCAGCACCCCATTCAGCTCAGTTTAACGCCAGATTCAGCCTGTAGATACCTGCGTTTTTGCACAGCCGTACAGCAGCAGTTCTGCGTTTCTGTTCCAGCCGTACAGCAGCAGTTTGCAGCCCTGTTTCTCATGCGTTTCAGTCCGCAGCATCCTCTACACTTCAGCGTTTCTGTCCACAGCAGTTTCCAGCCCTAAAGGTTCAGTCTACAGCAGTTTCCAGCCCTGAATCTGTTGTTTGCATCAGTGTCCAGCCTTCTATGCATCATCCACACATGCAGCAGTCATCTGGTGAAGGTAACATAGCATTCATATGTGTTTTCAGCATTCTAACATAGTGTAGAACAGTCCACCTTCTTCTTCTCTCAGCCTCAGGTGTGCAGCCCTTCCTCATGCCCTTGGGAAGAGTGCATAGGCTCGAGATCAAGTCATTGAGGTGTTTCTACAGCAGTGTACAGATCGGCCGCTCTCCGATCCTCCGAGATCTTGCGTTTGGCTTATCTACAGTCCAAAGTCATTCTCTCTAAAGAAATAAAGCAAATACTCTCTCGTTATCGGGATAGGGGGCCCTTCAGTGGGTAATTCGGGACCCAATCTGGTGTACAGTTCTCATATCTCTCTCTCAACTCTTTAAAGTTTGAAGTATTAAAGTGGATTGCTAAACTCACGAAACTCAGGATACAGAAGACGGTGTGAGCATATTGTGTGACAGGATCTTCCAATACAAAGACTTCCGCTGCATATCACATTGGTATCAGATTCAGATTGTCCACACACACCGTATCCTAGCGTGGGGGCATCCTTGGATGGTTAGATTGCGTTCCGGCACGACCACCGACTTCAGCATCATGTCTACAGGAGAGAGTACTCATCAGCCGGAAGACGTCTCCCCCGAAGGAGACCTTGTTCTTCCGCCTACAGCAGACACCATAGCTCTTCTTAGAGCTCAGAACCAGCTACTCATGGAGCGTCTCCAACTCTTGGAGGCAGCAGCAGCACGTCCTTCTACACCTCCAGCAGCACCCGACTACATCTCCCTCTTCTTTCAGATGGAACAACAAAGGAGAGAGGACGAGGCCCGAAGGAGAAGAGAAAAAGAAGAAAGACGGGACTATGAGGAAGCCCAACGCAGGATCGACGAAGACCGGCGTCAGGCTGACCTCGCCGCTCGGGAACACCAACGTGAGCTTGATCGAGAACGTATGTTACTCGAACACCAACGGGAAAAGGAGGCCATACACTTGAGGTATCAGCAGCTCTCCTCAGTCTCCCCAGTCATAGGTGTCACCAGCCAGCAGCCCGCACAGCAGCATCAACCACCACCATTCGCAGTCAACCAAATTTCAGTAAGTATGATGGTAAGTGTGATCATTCTTCAGTTTATCAATTTATTCATCAGTTTAATACTCATTTTCCATTAGCTAAGATCACAGACCCACAAGACAAAGTCCACTTAGCGGCTCCCCATCTCACTGGTGAGGCAGTCACTTGGTGGCAGCATTGGTCTAGTATTCATACAGACCAGGCCACAGGTGTCACAGCCTTTGACTGGGACATCTTTGTCCATGACCTGAAGACCAGATTTCTCTCGTCCCAGTACATGACCGGTCTGAAAGACGAGTTCTATGGACTCAGACAGAACGGATCCCCAGTGCTTCAGTTTTCCGGTAAGGTTATTACTTTAGCACAGCAGTTAGGGTTATCTGAGCAGGCCAAGATGGAGCAATTCATTCGTGGATTGGACTCCAACATTCGGTTCACAGTTCGTAACTTTGAACCAAGTACATATGACCGGGCTCTGACTCTCGCTCAGAATGAAGAAATGAAACTTAACGGGGGCAAGCCCAAGCAGGCATCTCAGTCCAGTACCAAACCCTAGCAGCAGCAATCAGCTGCACAGACAGGGAAAGATAACGCATCTTCTAAAGATGCTAAGAAGGACAGCAGTAATAGCTCCAGTTCAGGGGGTAAGAAGGATAAAGAACCTAAGAAAATCCCTGATGAAAAGGCTAAAGCAGGCATTACTAGAGGTTATCTTCCTCCAGAGGAGCAAAGGAAGTACTAGTCAGAAAATAGATGTTTTTTCTGTCATATTATAGGGCATGGTAAGAAGGATTGCCACAAATGGCAAGCGGCACAAGCTGCCAAAGCTCCTTCTGCCACAGTTGCCACAGCCTCCCCAGCTCCTCCAACCCCGCCTACAACCTCAAATGCAGTTCAACTTTTACCTTCCATGCATCCTATGCCATCCGTGGTATTTGATGCTAAGCAGGAGGGTGAGAGCGATGCTGCTCAGAAGAGCCTCATCCGAGCTTATGACTCTGCCCAGGGCCGACAGTTTGTAGTCCTTTTCGATATGGGCAGTTCTGAAGACGCCATCTCTCCCCAGTTGGCTAATAAATTGAACTACACTTTAGTCCCATATCATCTGGATGTGGACGGGTTTACACCTGGTCTTCGCACCCACATTTCCCAGAAGGCACAGCAGTTTAGGCCTCATTTCAACGAGATTTCATCGTCTCCCCTCTGTTAGGGTGTGACATGATCTTAGGAATTCAGTGGTTCCGTCAGTATGAGCCTATTCCCAATTGGGGGCAGGACACTTTTACTATTTGTAAAGGTTTTCCTGAGCCTGTCATGATTCGGGGGGATAGAAGCATTCTTGGCATCCCATTGATTTCACATCTCCAGGCCAGACGAGCTATCCGCAAGGGAGCCGAAGGAGCACTCCTTTATGTTCGTGCTCAAACAGCCCCTCCCTCATTAGTAGCATCCATTACATCTTCAGTCCCTCAGTTAGCAGACCTCCTATCCAGACACCAGGACATTATGCTTAGGGACGATCTCCCACCCTCTCGCCTCGAGGACCATCACATTGATTTGGTCCCTGGATCAGATCCTCCTAGCAGGTTTCCCTATCATCTTTCCAAGACTTTAGAGGGCGAGTTGGAAAAGCAGTTATCTAAGCTTCTCCGAGCCGGATTCATTCGGCCTTCTTCCTCCCCATTTGCTGCACCTATCCTATTTGTGCAAAAGAAGGACAAGTCTGCACGCCTTTGTGTAGACTACAGGGCATTAAACAAACTCACTATCAAGAATAAGTTTCCTATGCCCAGGATAGAGTACATTTTGGAGCGTTTAGACGGTGCTAAGTTTTTCACTAAGATCGACCTCAAGAGTGGTTACCATCAGGTCCGCATTTTTGAAGCTGACATTCCAAAAACAGCTTTCAGGACAGAGCGTGGTCACTACGAGTTTGTAGTCATGCCTTTTGGGCTTACAAATGCACCCGCAACGTTCAATAAGATGATGTCTAGGATTTTCACAGTCCACATTGGGAAGTGTGTCTTCATATTCCTTGATGACATACTAGTCTTCTCAGCCACTGCGGAGCAGCATGAGAAAGATGTGGAGAAAGTCTTGCAACTTTTGCGAGATAATCAGCTCTACATAAATGCCAAAAAGTCTATCTTTGGTGTTAAGGAAGTTCAGTATTTGGGCTACATCGGTTCCGATGGGATTAGACTGGACCCATCAAAGGTTCAGGAGATCTTAGATTGGGATATTCCTAAGACCGCCCAAGAAATCCGTTCATTCATAGGTCTTTGTCAGGCCTATAGCACACATGTCCATCAGTTTTCCAACCTTGCAGCACCTCTTACCGACTTGCTCAAGGGGGTGAAGACTCGCAAGCAGAAAGTCTCAGTTACAGGTAAGGCACTTGATGCATTCCGTGCACTCCAGAAAGCTGCCTCAGAAGCACCTGTATTAAAGTTAGCATCATGGGACGAACCTTTCGAGGTCATCACCGATGCCAGCAATGTAGCCATAGGAGCAGTCCTCCAGCAGGACAATAGACCCGTGGCATATTACAGCAGAAAGTTGGATGTCGCCGAAAAGAATTATTCGGTATATGACAAAGAGCTTTTGGGTGTGATCACAGCGCTCAAACATTGGAAGCCTTTTCTTTATGGACAGGCTTTCACAGTGAAAACAGACCACCAAGCACTTAAGTGGCTTCAGACTATGCCAAGTGCCCAGTGGAGTGATCGACAGGCCAGGTGGAGTCAAATCTTCCAACAGTTTGGAGGTATGATTGAATACATCCCTGGTAAACATAACCCAGTAGTAGCAGATGCTCTCAGTCGAAAGTCCAGCATCCAAGCAGTCCAAAAAGCTACCATTCTCGAAATCACGGGGAAGGACTTGGATAGTATGAAAGACCAATATGTCGACTCCCCTAAGTTTGGTACTCTGTATAGTTTGGCCCTCACTTCTGAGCCTTGCCACTATTCAGTACAGAACGGTTGGTTGTTCTACAAGAACCGTCTCTGTGTTACTCGGGAAAAGCGTTCTGCTCTTCTCCACGATGCCCATGACTCCTTAGTTGGAGGACATAGGGGTATCAACAGTACCCTCGAGAAATTAGAACATCATCAGAAGTGCAGCAGTTCTACAGTTTTAGAACCCAATAGGATGATATTTGTCGTACGCCGTGACCCCATTGTACATCCTCAGTCCAGGATAAGTCAGGCACGAGCTACGTAGGTCATTCCTCAGCCTTAGCGGGTCAGTCAGTCAGTCAAGTCCCTTAACCCACTTGGAGAGAATCATTCATGCATGTAGAGTCAGTAGAAGCCTTAGGGTTTGCATCAGAAAGCACTCTGCATCCTGCATAATATGCATTCATATGCCTGTGCATCATTTAGAACATCCCCAAAGCCTTAGGGAATTTACTGGGATTTATCTGGTATTTTTCCCATATTTATTAGTATTTATTTATCATTATTTGCATTATTGGGCATTTATAAATATTAACTTTATTAAATGACCAACCTCCAGTTAGTATAAATAGGCTTGCCTAGAGCCTCTTTTATTCATTCAGTCTTCATTGTGCTAAGAGCTCTCCTCCTTCTTGCTTTCAGCCCAAGACTAATCCAGCCCTAGAGCCCATAAGCTTTCTTCTCCAGCCCCTTGAGATCCATAGCTCTTGCATTCAGCCCTGATTCAGCATCCATTCAGGCTCAGATTCAGCACCCCATTCAGCTCAGTTTAACGCCAGATTCAGCCTGCAAATACCTGCGTTTTTGCACAGCTGTACAGCAGCAGTTTGCAGCCCTGTTTCTCATGCGTTTCAGTCCGCAGCATCCTCTACACTTCAGCGTTTCTGTCCACAGCAGTTTCCAGCCCTAAAGGTTCAGTCTACAGCAGTTTCCAGCCCTGAATCTGTTGTTTGCATCAGTGTCCAGCCTTCTATGCATCATCCACACATGCAGCAGTCATCTGGTGAAGGTAACATAGCATTCATATGTGTTTTCAGCATTCTAACATAGTGTAGAACAGTCCACCTTCTTCTTCTCTCAGCCTCAGGTGTGCAGCCCTTCCTCATGCCCTTGGGAAGAGTGCATAGGCTCGAGATCAAGTCATTGAGGTGTTTCTACAGCAGTGTACAGATCGGCCACTCTCCGATCCTCCGAGATCTTGCGTTTGGCTTATCTACAGTCCAAAGTCATTCTCTCTAAAGAAATAAAGCAAATACTATCTCGTTATCGGGATAGGGGGCCCTTCAGTGGGTAATTCGGGACCCAATCTGGTGTACAGTTCTCATATGTCTCTCTCAACTCTTTAAAGTTTGAAGTATTAAAGT
This sequence comes from Cibotium barometz, assembly GCF_041138505.1. NCBI lineage: Eukaryota > Viridiplantae > Streptophyta > Polypodiopsida > Cyatheales > Cibotiaceae > Cibotium > Cibotium barometz. The sequence goes on from NC_141085.1 coordinate 13,555,287, forward strand.
GGATTGCTAAACTCACGAAACTCAGGATACAGAAGACGGTGTGAGCATATTGTGTGACAGGATCTTCCAATACAAAGACTTCCGCTGCATATCACACTCAACTTGGAAGCCAGTTGCTAGTTTACAACATAGGTTTTCCCAGTTTTCTTTCTTCGATAGATTGTGTTTCGAAGAGTGGAAATGTTTGAGGAGAGGAAGTGTGTTACATACCTAGTGCTAATCCTCAAGATTAGTGACCTAATTCGGTGCAGTTATGGGAGCCTTGCGATTAGGAGAAAGCAAGCTAATACGAGTGGCTAAGGTTATTATTAATAAATGCATGGATAATAGCTATTTATAATAGGATGGTTATTTATAGCAGTAGTGGGGACTATATAAGTGAAACATGGGTTATTGTTATCATAACCTCACTATTGGTCAAAGTACTAATGGTCAGAGTTCGACCAAGACTCCGGCCACACATGTACCAGAGCATAGATCGACATGCCGAAATCCTCTATGGGGCAGACTGGCATGGATCTGTAGAAGTTAGACCTTGGCCCCTGGCTCAAGGGTGGTTCAAAGCATAGAACCTACAGTTGGGAGGTGAGCTAGCCTACACCCTTCTTAGGGGGTTTGTACTAATCACTTGTGTTTTGTGTTTAGGAGACTTGTGGGGTTGTAACAGAGCCACCCTTCACCCACCTTGATTAAAAGAAAGTTGCCACATATCACCTAATTCTTGGACCCCTCTCTATTATGCTACTGGAACAACTCCATGCTCTCTCTCTATATATATATTACGTATTGCACCTGCTGTGAAAACTGTTGCACAGCACCTGCTGCACTTTGCACTTGCTGTACTTACTGAAAACTATTGCACAGCACCTCCTTTATCTTCTGTACTTGTTGTACTTGTACTTGCTAAAAATTGCTGCACAACACCTGCAGTGCCTACTATACCTTTTGTACTTGCTGAAAACTGATGTACAATACCTCTGTGTGAAGTGCCTGGTAAACTCCTATGAACCCTACGGGGGTGTGAGGAACCAATGTGCTCTGTTTAAAATTTTCATGTGTTCTCCATGCAGTATACCTTGGTCCTATTGCTTTAAGGACTGGTTCGTGCTTGTTGGTGAGTAGAGGGAGAGATACTGTGGGCACTGATTGTTACAGGTATATATATTTTATCATATTTTTGATGAATTAATAATCGTAGAAAAATACGCTTAATTTAATTTGTGCAGGATTCAGCTTAATGGAATGTGCGAATATACACAAAATTATTATATGTACAAATGTGCACAAAGTTATTTTATGTAACAAGGCCCATTAGCAATTATATTTGGACAAAGGTTTTTATTTGTACAAACCTTAGGAGAGTTCATATGGTTTAAATGTGTAAAGCAATATCCCTAAAGTGAAAAAAGCAAGCCCAATTTGTATGCACATCTATTCTCCTTGGGCTATTTTTATGAATAAAATTCTCTAAATACTCAAGTCGTGGAAGTGGAGCTACACACTTGAGGGGGAAGATTACACCCAATCTTGTCTTTTGTGTGGTACTCTCTATCCTTTACTCCTTTTACTCTTAATGGTGATGTTATTTTATTTCTCTTTCCTTGTGTTCTGCTATGTTATTTGGTTTTTTAAATTAATTCAAGTCTTTGTTTCAATTATGATGTAATTTGTGAGTTTTTAAATTATTTTCTTCAAAAAGTACAAAAGGATCCTGTGACAGTGATATCAGAGCTTTGGTTTAATTTAATCTTCTTAAAGCTGGTCAAAAACTTGTGGACAAAGAGGTGAAAGAGACAAAGACACAGGTGATTTTGGTAAATTCTTAATTTAATTTGAAGAAGAATACGTATATGTTTGTGTATGGTTAAATGAAGGCTTGTCTTTAACCATTGGACAACAAATCCCCATCAATCTATTGCCCAGAGGGTAAAGCTAGGTGGAAAACCATTAGTGGGTTTGCAAAAACCACAAAACCACCTTTAATCTCACTAATCCTCTTCGTAATCCGTCCGTACGGATTGAATCAGCAAGGAGAGGAGCATGGAGAGTCATAGCCAGATTACTGAACCGCTGGAACAATAGAAAATCTATCATGGAGGGATAAGAATTTTGCTCAGATTTTTTTTTTTTACTACTTTTGGGTTTTTCTTTTCTCCTCCTCAATTGAGCGATGGGCGCTAATTTCCTTTACCAAAGCTTGTGAGCAAGCTTAAAATTTTATATATATATATATATATATATATATATATATATATTTCTTCTTCTTCTTTTTTCCCTCCACCATGTTCCTAGCAACGCTGGTGAAATCGATAAAGGGAGGGAGGGAGGCGTTGCTGATTTTTTTTTCTTCTCCTTCCCTCGACGATTCAAGCGCTGCACGCTATTTTCGGTTGGTGGAAGCCATAAACTAAGCTTTAATTAAAGCTTAATAATCAAGCTTATATATATATATATATATATATATATATATATATATATATATATAGAGAGAGAGAGAGAGAGAGAGAGAGAGAGAGAGAAAGAGAGATATATATATATATATACATATATAAAACTTATTACTATAAGCTTCAGAAATCTTAATACCAATATAAATATAAATCTAGGGTATTACAAAGTTTAAATTTTCGTAACACCAAAGATATTCATAGGTCCAAAGAGAAAGGAAAAGAAAAGTCTTGTAAAATGACCATCGTAGGGTTAGACAAGTAGTTTAGTGAAGCCTACATCAAACTATCCAGCTTATCACTCTCGCAAAGAAAAACATTTATAAACTTACCCTTAAGATCCCTCAACTTACCCCATCCCTAATTTAATTATACTGACTATTCATATGTCTTATTTTAATAATTTTTCAGTACCTTCTCACTATGTTTAACAGCAAAGCATAGCATATAAATAGGGGTAGATTAACATTATGCTTTTTATTAGATCTTTTTTTTTATTGAATGTTATGAAAGTATTTAAGAGACGCTTACCTAAAATTTTAGATAAAATACGTTTGCTTACAAGTTTCTTTGTTTTATTAAGTTCGACCACTTTGGTTTGAAATCAACATTGGTAAAATGGTTGGGCAACCCTCAATCCGACCGCTTTTATTGGCCCTCAGAGAGACTTCGGAACCACATATATATCTTTTAGTTGAGAAACTCATCGACCATGAGCCTTCTCCATGGCCCTGCTGTGAGGGATGGACTTCTATCATCCTATCGGAACAAAGAATCGTTTGGGACTCAACAACAAAAGTCGTGGATTTCGACATCACGGCAGTTACCCATAATACCTTTCCTGATGCCTTATCTAAGCTGTACATTCTATACTTTTTCGACATGGTTTTTGAGATTCGTATCCACGTACCCAACTATTTGGCAACCAAACGTCATGAATACTTTTTCCCGACACCTTTTTAGATTGTTTGTGCAGGACTCCTAGCATCCTTGGCCCTAGACAAAAGATGTATTTAAATTTATTTTGTCTTGAATTATAGACTTTAGCAAATTGTATTCCTTCCTTTCGTTTCTTTTATAATCTAGATTGTTAAAATTACTATTAGTTTTTTCATTATATTTAAAATTATAATAGTGCATAACCTCTAGACTCTCTCACTAAAACCAAAATTGATTATACAACATCGTACCAACTACACTCAACAAGTCCTCATGTTTAAATTTTTTTTATGATGATTATAGCATTATGACTCGATCATCACCTCATGATCCTCATACGCCTTCAAAGCTCATGCGACTCATGACACAATGCACCCGTTTAGCATATATATCTGAACAAAATCATGCTATTTTTCAACAACTGCTACGAATATTTAACAACCAGCAACAAGATAAATGGTCAAAGATCTGAACGCATGATCACGAAGGATGTTTTGTTTTCATACCCATTGGTAACACTACAGTTTTTACTCCAAATATACGTTTTTGTCTCCTTCTAGAGCGGATCGACATCATACGTGGATATACTATAGAAGATGATTCATCGATAACAGATGAAGAGTTTATGAAATCGACTTCGTTACCTTAGAACCGGTTTATTTCCTTGAGAAAATGATGATACCCGACCATACCCGCATCATTAGAAGAATGTAAATATTGTCCAACTTCTTGTATTCATTTCTCTTGTTATTTTATAACTTTTTTTTTAAGGATGATATCTCTTTATCTTTATGACCATGGCAAATTGTTTCTCCATTTTTTAAAATTTTAATCTTTATAGCAAAATATGCTTGCGGTATTTGTGTCCTTTTTAATAATATATCTTGTAGAGCAGAACTAGTCGACACTTACAAGTAAGTTACTACCCTCTATAACCTAGTAAATAATTCTTCCAATGTTTATATATAAGTTTTATCTTTCTGACAGTGATTCAAATACCGTCCAAGTAAGATTCTCATTTCTATCCTTACGATAATCATGCTTAAATAATTACACATAAAGTTTCAAAATCACACTACTATAAGTTCTATTTCTTATAAAGTTATAATTAAAAATAACCCTAGTTACGTTTGAAAAAATAATTATATTTCAATCCGTTCACATTGTTTCTCATTTTTCTCAATATAGAGCATCATTGCAATCGAATATATAAAAGGTACGACCCTCTTACACTTCAGTTTCATGTTTATTATTTAAGTCTATTTTAACTACAAATGTAAATTAATCTTTCATCATCTAGACTTGTTCACTTAATCAAGATTGTTAGAATCATTACTAGTCATTCGTGTTGTATCAAAATTATCCATTATTCATTTCACATCCTCTCAAACAACTTTTACAACTTTTCAACTCAAGGTTCCATAACCAATTTAACTTTTATTCTTATGATGTTAAGCTTTTCATGAGATTCTGTTTAATAACTTAATACACCCCATCCATAAAAGTAATAACAACTCACGTCTCTTTGAGTGTCAAAATTCTTTGACAGATAATTTCAATGACACCAACGATGGAGGTATGTCTATATATACACTTCTTTTTACTTTTTCATAAATATTTTTCTAATCTAAGAACCTAATTAATAAACCATAGATTCAACATTAAAATTAGTTCAAGCCCAGTAACTTAAATAAAATTTCTAGATAGAGAAAATTTGTGTTGGAATTTAAGTTTCAAAGGGAACTGGCCACTCTGCCTCAAACTTCTAGGAAGTGATGTATGAAATTAATCTAATGGTTCAGATTGGTTTCATATACTTACTCCAGACACATTTATGTCTTCTATCTTTTACCATCCTATGTGTGTATGTGCAACGTGTCTATGTGGTATGGGACACTTAGACTCGTCTTACATACATTCATTTGATTGGTTCATTGCATATACACTATGTATAGATCTATTCTTCCACACCAATCATAAAGCCATCCTCGCATGCGTTTATGTAACTGTATATCGGGGACGCCCGTATATGGCATGCTTGTGGACCTCCACTGGTTGTTTCACTTGCTTCGTATGGAGGGGTGATTCCTGGGATACTTACGCCTGGCAAACATGTGTGTGGCTGCTATTTAAATACTTATGGGTTGTCTATATCTCAAGAGTCAACACGACGTTGGGATTAATTGATGTGTTCAATTAATTGTTTAACTAATGTGGACAATGTCTGAGTATAGCAACGAGAAGTGCAAGGGTACCAATTGTGGTGTCGCACTGCATGAGATGTGCGAGGGTACCGATTGAGGTGTCGCACTATACGAGGGTACCGATTGAGGTGTCGTATGGTCGGTGGATTAAGCGGTGGTGTAAAGATGATGATCATTTTTATTTTATACATGTTATTTTTTATTTGATAATCAGTGTGACGATCACCAATTTAGGTGTCGCACGACTTTTTCTTGTTGGTATTCCATGTCCATAAGAACCTCTGAGCCATGCTTTTGTGTCTCTGAGCCACGTTCAAACCTCTGAGTTTACCTTGCAAGTTATGACATCAATAACATTTTTCTGAACTGAGGACATTTGCTTCCTCAAACGGGAGAACTATTACAGGTATATATATTTTATCATATTTTTTATGAATTAATAATCATAGAAAAATATGCTTAACTTAATTTATGCAGGATTCAGCTTAATAGAATGTGCGAATGTACACAAGATTATTATATGTACAAATGTGCACAAAGTTATTTTATGTAACAAGGCCCATTAGCAATTATATTTGGACAAAGGTTTTTATTTGTATAAACCTTAGGAGACTTCATATGGTGTAAAATGTATAAAGCAATATTCCTAAAGTGGGAAAAGCAAGCCCAATTTCTACGCACATCTATTCTTAGCTCCTTGGGCTATTTTTATAAATAAAATTCTCTAAATACTCAAGTCGTGGAAATGGAGCTACACACTTAAGAAGGGAGATTGCACCCAATCTTGTCTTTTGTGTGGTATTCTCTATCCTTTACTCCTTTTACTCTTGATGGTGATGTTATTTTATTTCTCTTGCCTTATGTTATGCTATGTTATTTGGTTTTTCAAATTAATTCAAGTCTTTGTTTCAATTATGATGTAATTTGTAAGTTTTTAAATTATTTTCTTCAAGAAGTACAAAAGGGTCCCGTGACACTAATGGGGTAGACAAGTGGGACAAATCCCTTGAACGGCGGCTCGTCTCCGACATCACTTGTTTGATATTGTTTTCATCACATTGTTTATGGACATCTCGCTTTGGAAGCCTGTGAAGTTTGTACTCATTTCTCTCAAGTGAATAAAGCTTACTTGAGGGAGGGGCTGGCTGTTCCGGCTCATTATCAGCATACTTTCATTTTCAGCTTTGCAATCTTGTGTTGTGCGGTGGCCTCTTCTTTAAGTGACTAAGTGTATTAATACGCATGGTGAGCCGTGGCCTTTTCTTTAAGTCACTAAGTGTATTAATACGCATGGTGTGCCGAAAGTGCTCAATCCCTACATGGATAGATTACAAAGCTGATGCATGTGACATGTTGCATACGATCCTTGGTGAGACTATAGGCTTGACCTTAATCCTAATCATCCCAGTCCCAAGATAGGTGTCCAACCAAAGCATCCCATGAATAAGCAATCATAACCCAAGGATTTACTCTAAAATTCCTTCCACACTAGGTCCCTATCTAAGGTCCTCAAATCATTTTAAGGACCCAAGTGTGCTAAGGTCACATGTGTCATTAATCTCAAAGTACTGATAGCTCTTTTGTAACTTTGAAAGGACACAAAATGTTTCACCCATTGTTACTCCGACAAGTACATGTGCAATGACATGCCTTACCACTACACTGAAGGAGCCATGCCTAAGCCTCACATCACAGGAACAGAATGTTCCACACCTTGATCATAACCTTGCCTCTTATCATTGTTAGAGGTGATGCTGAGCACTCCCAAGACCCCTGAACCAGGTCTTTTCTTGCTACGTACTTCTAGCTATGCTCTAGGACCTGGCAGAGGCTGCTCTCAAGCTCCAAATCAGGTTGGAATGAAAGAAGATAATATCCATCAGAGAACTGCTGATCATGAGAAAGAATTCTTCCCATAAAGAAGCACAAGTACTTGATTGAACTAAGGTTTCCAACTATGCCCTGCTCTTATACTTTTAATACTCCTAACCTCTTTCAATCCCTCAGAAAGGGGCATCTGTATCAGATACCTCCAAATGTATATGATGTATGAAACAGAGGTTTAATCGAAGGTTTATAGTGTATGAAACAGAGGATACCTTGATAGGAGAGGCATCTGCATCAGCTACTTCCAAATGTTTAAGCTCTGCACCAGAGGCTGAAAACATATGATAAATGGACTTCAATATGAGATTACAAGCATGCCAAGCAAACTAGAAAGAGTAACAACACTTCAATCCACATAGACATTCTCAATTACTATGCACGCATTTTCTCATGTTATAGTAACCTGGGAAAAAAAAACGGCACCACCAGTTCCAACCAGGCTAATCATTCTCAGGTTATAGTAAGCACATTCCCCCTGGGAAAAAAAACGACACCACCACTTCCAACCAGGCTAATCATTTTCAGGTTATAGTAAGCACCATCCCCCTGGGGAAAAAAACGGCACCACCAGTTCCAACCAGGCTAATCATTCTACTATCCTGGATCGTGCACATTGGGTACCCAAGCAGGCTGGCCAATGTAACACCTAGCAAGGACACATTCTGCCCACATGTGGGATGTTACCTGCATCACCCATGTGAGTGCCCCATAGGGATGCTTCCTACTTGCCGCCTCGAGGGCAAGATTCAAGGAGAAGTATGGGCAGATTGGGCCTGTTTAGGGACAGCCAGACACGTGTTCCACAAGGCGGAAAAAAAGGCATCCACGTCCATCAAATGTGGACAGATTGTGGGTGTATTGTATCTAGTCATGCACAATTGGCACAGTTGCACCAGTTAGCATGGTTGGCCAACCACCCAACCCTACCAACCGACCAGCCCCTTGCCACTATAGCTGGGCACCGTTCATGGAATCGTTGCACATCTATGGAGAAAGTAAGAACTTTTGTCATATTTCTGAATGTTATTTGTTCCCTGACAGTCCGATCATGCATGTGTTTGAGGGTGAAGTTCTAGCTCTTGGTTGTTTCTCTGCACATGGGGTTTTGCAGTTGTGGGCTGTATGATACAGAGACCTGGTCGTGTTCTGCAGAAGGCTGAATTCTGTGCGCTTATGGTTGTGCACGGGACTTGTGCTTTTTGGGACTCAACTGCACTCTTTTCCTGTATAGAGCTGATAACAGCACTACCTTGGATGGGCCGTCGATTGAGAGGAGGGGGAGGGATTAAACCCTAACGCATGTGTGTTTAAGGGTGTCTACAGAAAGGTGCAGGGGTGGTGGTAAAGCAGTAGTGTGCTTTTTCTGGCTGTTGGACAGCACTTCCTGCTGTTCAAAAATGGCTAGATTTTTACCGACCCGGAAGACTATTACAGCTACGCAATTAGCAAGACAGTTTATCGAGCAATTGTTTAGACTCTACAGGTTACCGCAGGACATAGTCAGTGATAGGGACTGTAAGTTTACGAGTGATTTTTCGAAACTTGTTTCTGAGAAGTTGGAAACAACTTTGAATTTGAGTTCCTCAGATCATCCTCAATCTGATGGCCAGACTGAAAGAGTGAATCAGATTTTGGAGGATATGCTTCGAGCATATATATCCAAAAGACACAGTTCATGGGAGGATTATCTTCCTATGTTAGAATTTGCATATACAGTACTAAGCATACAAGTACAAGTTTTAGTCCTTATGGTTTTCAACCTAGATCACCTGTTACAGTGGGATTCTCAGGACTTCAGCATGATGCAGCACGTAATTTTTTGCAAGATATGCAAGAAATGTTACAAGTTCCGAAGGAATCTATTAGAAGTGCTCAAGACCGAGACAAATTTTATTCTAATAGACATCGTTCACCCCAAGAGTTCTCTCAAGGAACGATGGTGTATTTGCGAGTTCCGAAAGATTCCGAGACTTTACGAACAGGTCGATCTTCGAAATTATCCCCTAGATACTGTGGACCATTTCGTATTACACGACGGATTGGTTCAGTTGCATATGAATTGGATTTGCCTTCTCATGTTAAAGTTCATCCTGTATTTCATATCAGTAGACTTAAGGAAGTATTGGGTGGAACAGACCAGGTAGTTACTCCTCAAGAAATCATAGATGTCGAGGACATGACATTTGTTCCACACGAACCTGAAAAGATTCTTGGATTTCGTGAAAGAAGATTGCGTAATACGCTTATCACGGAATACAAGATTAAGTGGAAGGATCGTGTTGAGGAGGACGCTACATGGGAGACATTGACTACTCTTCAGAGAGATTACCCTGGCTTTTTAGTGAGCTCAGGAGTGACCTCTTAGAGAAAGGGGAGTATGTCATGTGCACAGTGTGTATCTACCGTGTGCTACACGCACACAAGACTAGTTTCGAGGTTTGGGGAAGCTTGGAGCTAGGCAGGCTGTTTGGCGAGCTGAGTTAGGGATAGACTAATGGACCGGCACCCAAGTATGGACAGGCAGGCGCCCAAGTGTGGACGCCCGATGACCGGCCAAGACCCTATAAAAGGGTGGCCAAGGTTAGTCATTAGTCATATAGAGTCTCACGTGATTTGTGAGAACTCTATGGTCTGGAGCCTGGATCTAGTGCAGACGTGCACCTGCTTTACGCAGCCGAGGCCGGCAAAAGTCTCAAGGCCCGCGAGGGTAGCTTTGCGGCGGTATGGGACCTCGCGAGGTAGAGATTGGTCTGTACGTCAACCTAGTTAGCTCAGCTCGTGGCTCGGTGGGGACAGCCAAGTTTGTGGGCTTGCCCACGGCTGTCATCGTTGGGTGGTGTGTCATGCCTGCACCCCCTTCTTGTTTGTTTGTTTGTTTGCAGGTTTCGAGTCTCGTACTAGGAGCGTTCTACGAGGAGATCTATGGGGATTTGACAACAGCTTTATGAGTTCACATGTTAATAATTATGGATGCAGGTTCACATTCACTTATAAGTGACCGGACAACTTATAAGTGAGTAGAGCAGGACTTATGTAATACACGTGGCGGCCAAAGACCGGGCACTGGACATTATTTGGACTCCCTTCATGTAGGCGCCCCTTTCTGGACCAAAAAAGCACACGTGTGGGCTATTTTCAGCGCGGAAGCCTCTATTATTGACAAAACTCCAGATTGGAGGGGGGGCGCATGCTTTTCAGGAGTGCATGAGGGCTGGTCGGCTGGTTTTCAGCCTGTTGGCAAGTTTCTACAGCCATTCATCGCGACTGAAGTTCATCGGATGCATGGGAGAAGCTGGCCGACTCCTTCTGCATGTTCTCCACTGATGGCCGGTGGATTTACAGCTTGAATAGAGGCTGGACAGAGGTTAAAAACAGGGAGGAAGAGCTGGTCGTGGGCTTCTAGACAGTTTTCCTTCCGACCGGAGTTTTGCAGGCTTGTGCACAACTGCTGGTCGCTTTCTTCTGTGGCTACCGAGGCTGGTCGACTCTGCTGAAAACAGCCTTTGAGGGCTGGTCGACTTGCTTTATGAGCCAGACAAGAGGAAGATGATGATGTTGAGTTGTCCCGGGCTGATGTGGGAGTGCTATGGGATTTCCATAGTTGTCCTGCATGTGCTTGATGCCGGGAATGCTCACTTGTGCTGAAATTGTCAGCAAATTCAGATATTGTGATGTTTTTCTTGTTTTCATATGGTATTGGAAGAAATAGGTGCAGCCAGTGGTGAACCCTGGGCACCCGCAAAATTGTATTGGAAGCAGACTCCTTTTTCGTAATCTAACCATAAAGGGGGGGGTCAGCCCATCTTCTGGCCCCTAGTGTGGTGTATTGTGCAGCTTTGTCGTCTTGTTTTTTCTGGTATGCATATGTGTATTTTCAGATTTCATGATTGATTAGATTTCCCGTGTTCAGTTGCCCCTTCTGTTTACATTGGTATCAGAGCCTGGCTTTCTACACAGTTGTGCCTAATATGATGCTGGATATGGCTGTAAGGAGTCATTATCTGTGAGAGAAGGTTGGGATTCTGAGGTAGCCCTCGTCTTATTGTCGCGCCTCGAAAGACGTTACCTTTGATTTAAGCGGCAGTGAGTGTGCGGAAAGACTTCGTGGCCCTCCTGTCTATGTAGGGGCACTATTGCACCCTTGTAGTCTATTCGGTATCATACTTGGGAAACTGGTAGAGAGCGATTCCGGGGCACGGAAAATTCTTTTCCTTCTGAAAAGCTGAAAGATACATTATGGCCAGCCAGTCTGATCATTCTGTGGAGGACTCTATCACCCGTATTCACCGCATGCGGGAAGAAGATAGAGACAGGGATCATGTTGGAGCTTTGGCGGGTAACGATCCACCGTTATCTGCCAGGGCTGAGGTTGAGCAGGATATTGATGCCTTGATGAATGAGCTTGAGGAGCTCTATGCTTTGCAAAGAGATCCTGATGTACAGAAGGTCATAGAATCAAAGTCTCATGTCAAGGCTGATGTGGTCACTTTTGATGAAATTGCCCAACAGATGGGAATCGGCAAACCTCGAGAGTTGGCTGTTGCTTATCTAAAAAGCCGTGGCGAAGTTGTTTCCGATGATGAGGGCAAGCGGGTCTTCACAACCTCACAGGCTATCCAGTGAAGGGAATTCCGATGATGTTGTGAGAGAGCATGCAGGCCGCACTAGTGATGTGAGAGGGCATGCAAACCGCACCAGTGATGTAAGAGGGCATGCAGCCCGAGCAAGTGATGTAAGTGGGCATGCAGCCCAAGCAAGTTTTTTGAGGGGGCTTGCAACCCATGCAACAGATTTGAGGGGGGGGGGGGGGGGGGGGCATGCAGCCCGAGGAGATGATGTACATCGACATGCAGCTCGTGGGAAAGATTAGGGGTTTTCAGCCCATTTGAGAGATGCAGAAGATCTTCATGCATTGTCGGTGGTATCTCTACCTTCTAGGTATGCTCCTGCTCCTAAAGTTCCATCTAGAGTGGAGGGTGTTACGCGGGAAATCAGCCCTAGACCTGGGCATCGTCTCGCCAACGTAGGCATGACGAGGAGGATGATGCATTAGACCGTCGGGATGCCCGTCATGGCAAGAAGGCCAAAGAGTTCAAATCAGGGGACAAGGACATTAAATTCGAGAGCTATAATGGAAAGTTGGATACTACCAAGGCACTTGCTTTCATAAGGCAATTTGAAATAGCCTTTTGCACTAAGGAATTTACCGAGAAATCTATGCTCAGGCATGTGGGTATGCATCTCAAAGAGACTGCAAGTGATTGGTGGATGGCAAAGCTTTTGGATAGGACAGCTGCCCGTACATGGAGTGCTTTCACAAAGAGCAATTTTATGATCAGTTCCTTCCTCCTCACTTTGAGAAGGATGTACGAAAGGACTGGGATTGGCTAACACAGGATGAAGGCGAATCCGTTTCTTCTTATGTTTCAATGTTTTGCCGAATTCTTCTCAAGGTCACACCTTTCATGACGATTAGTGAGGATGAGAAGAAAAGAAAGTTTGAGTCAGGGCTGCAACAAATCATTCAAAAGAGCCTTGTAGTGTACCCCCACAACACTTTACAGGAGCTCATATACTCAGCAACTATTTCTGAGTTGCATGGCAAGGAAGCATCAAAAAGACAAGAATTCAGCTCATACAAAGGAAAATTCAGAGCTGGAAATGAGCTAAAAAAGGGTGGACAGCCACCTAAGTTTATGTCTCATGAGTCCAAGGATGCAAAACGGGGGCTCAGAAAAGAAGCCGGGGGGTAAAAAGGATGATCCTAGGCTGTGCAGACAGTATATCTTTGATTGCATGAGAGAGGGGGGGAGCAAAGATCACATGAAAGCTCAATGCCCCCAGAATCTCAAAAAGAATAATGTGCAGGATGCCAAACCAAGTGTGAATGTTATACCCGATGTTCAGGGTAACACTGCACATGAACCAAAGAGCAGGATTTTATGCAAAGCTTGGGACAAGTTAAAGGACCAAACAACTTTATTCCTTTTCGATAATGCCTCAACAGATAACTTCATATCCATACAAATGGCTGCTGCTCTTGGGTTAAAGCCTGAGGAATTGGGCATGGACTTTCATGCAGATGCTGCCTTTGAGGGCAAGGAAGTAAAGGTCACTCCCATCATTGGGAAGCTTCGCATACAGATTCAGAGATATTTGGATCATGAAGACTTCCTCATGGCACCACTTACAAGATGTGATAAGTTACTTGGGATGCCTTGGCATTACCATTTGGATCCCAAGATTTTGCACAAAGAAAAGAAAGTTATGTTTACTCATAGAGGTAGGGAAGTTTATATTGATGCGGGTACTACTGGGAGTACCATACCCGTTGTAAGCCATATATCTATTTCAAAGGCAATAAAGAAATCAGCTTGTTCTTACTTGGTCTTTGTACGTGATGAAGTTGAGCATGATGCTATAGCTCCCATAGATCAAGATAAGATTGATTTCTTAAGTGAATATGCTGATTGTTTTGCCGATTCACTTCAAGGACAGTTACCTCCAGACAGACGAGAGGATCATTGTATTGACAAAATCCCTGAGAGCGCTCCTCCTAACTGACCTCCTTATAGGGTGAGTGCTGCCCAACAGGAGGAAATCATCACTCAAGTAAAAGATTTACTTGAGAAGGGGTTGATAAGGCCAAGTTCTTCACCTTATTGTTCTCCACTTTTACTTGTGCAGAAAAAGGATGGGACATACAGGATGTGTGTTGATTATAGGGCCCTTAACAAGATTACTATCAAGAACAGGTTTCCGATTCCCCGAATCGATGATATTCTTGATTAACTTGAGGGAGCTGCTTGTTTCAATCGCATTGATCTTAAGAGTGGTTACCATCAAATTCGAGTGGTACCTCAAGATGTGCACAAAACGGCTTTTCGAACATCATTTGGATTATATGAGTATTTGGTTGAGCCATTTGGACTTACGAATGCTCCCGCCACTTTCAATAGAATGATGGACAGAATTTTTAGACCTCACCGCAAGTTCACAGGAACTTTCTTTGATGATATTATCATTTTCTCAAAGAGTGAGGCTGAACATAAAGAGCATCTTGGCATTGTTTTTGAAGAGCTGAGGAAACATAAGCTTTTCATCAATGGAAAGAAGAGTGAATTCTTCTTGTCAGAACTTGACTATTTAGGGCATATTGTTTCCAAGGATGGAGTATGCATGGATCCCGCAAAGATTCAAGCAATCAAGGATTGGCCAGAACTGCAGAATGTGCATCAAGTTAGGAGCTTTATTGGTTTATGCTCGTACTATCGTCCATTCATTCGACACTTTGCTTTCTTAGCTTCACCGTTACATGATCTAACGAAGAAAGTAGCATTCCGTTGGTCAGAACCCGAAAAGACAGCTTTTCAGAAGTTAAAGGATGCCATTGTATCAGGGCCAGTTCTTATTATTCCAGATTTGCATAGGCCTTTTGTGGTCGAGTGTGATACATGTGGAGATTGCTTGGGGGCTGTTTTGAACCAAGAGGGACATGCAGTGGCTTTCGAAAGCTGCCGCCTGCAACATGCGGAATTGTATTTGCATGTTTATGAAAAAGAGTTGTTAGCCGTTATTCATGCCCTTCAAACATGGAAGCATTGTCTTTAGGGGGCTGAATTTATGGTAAAAACAGACCACTAGAGTTTACGGCTCTTTCTTACACAGCCTAAACTCTCAGAAAAGCAAATTAGGTGGGCAAACTTCTTGTCCATGTTTCATTTTCAGATTTTGCATACCCTGGGCAAGAAGAATTTGGTGGCGGATGTTTTGTCACGCAGGCCACAAGTGCATGCCGTAACTACTACCTACCACTAAGACTTATCAGGGATGCCAGATATGTATGCTTTGGACACAGATTTTCAGCTTATTTGGGCTGATTTGAATCATGGTACTGCTGTCCCATCTTATTCGATTAGAGATGGGTTTTCGATTATGCAGAATCGTATTTGTGTAGTGCGTGAATTACGCCAAAAGGTTATGGAAGAGTGTCATGCTCCGCCATATGCTGGTCATCGTGGTATTCTGGCTACTACACAGGCTTTGGAAAGATATTTTTTTTGGCCAGCTCTACGCAGGGATATTGAAGCTTATGTGCGAGAGTGCATAGTGTGTCAGAAAGTCAAGTTTGACAGACACAAGATACCCGGTTTGCTTCAGCCCTTACCCATTCCACAGGAACCATGGGAAAGCATTGCTATGGATTTCATTATGGATCTTCCAAAATCGGCACATGGAAATGATGCTATATAGACTATTATAGATCGTTTTAGCAAACAAGCACACTTTATTCCTGTGAGGAAAACAATCAAGCCAGAGCACATGGCAAAGTTGTTCTTAGCTCAAATTTTCAAACATCATGGCATTCCCAAGTCTATTGTGGGGGATAGAGATCCTCGGACTACCAGTTTATTTTGGCGCACATTGTTTGATAATATGGGCACAAAGTTGAGTTTTTCATCAGCCTGTCATCCTCAGACGGATGGTCAGAGTGAAATAGAAAATTCAATTGTGCTTGATTTGCTCAAATGTTATGTATCTGAGCAGAAGTCAGATTGGGAAAAGTATTTGCCATTGGTTGAATTTGCATACAATAACACAGTGCATTCTTCAACTAATAAGGCTCCATTTGAGATAGTCTATGGCAAGGTGGTGCTTCCACCTATCTTACGAACAAAAGATGAAATCTTTGCAGCAGATGAGTATGTCCGTGATTTGGATACTGCGTTTGCACAGGTTTGGACAGCCATAGAAAGATCTCAAGCTAAGCAGAAAAAGGCAGCTGACAAACACAGGCGAGAGGTGGTTTTCAAGGAAGGCGATTGGGTATTACTAAAGTTTCAGAAAGCACGTCTTCGGAAGCGGCCAGGTAAGGAAGGCCGGTTTCCTAAGCTTTCAAACAGGTATTACGGGCCATTCCAAATTTTGCAGAAAAAAAATGAAGTGGCATATAGATTGGTATTGCCCGATCAATGGAAAATCCACAATGCCTTTCATGTCAGTTTGCTAAGGCCTTATGTGGGACCACCTCCTATGGAACCAGTTTTGGAAGATCCACCTGAAGTGGATGAACTTGAGGAGGTATTGCAACCTGAGCAGATAGTTTTTCATAAAGAGCGCAAGCATGCAGGTGGCAAGCTAGTGCGCAGGTATCTTGTGAAGTATAAAAACTATTCGGCTATGGATGCAAAATGGATGGACGAGGATTATTTTGCGGATTATCCAGAACTTCTGAAGGCCTACTTGGAAGCTTTTCAGTTGCAGTCAACTGCAAGCTTTTCAGTTGCAGTCAACTGCTTAGAAGCCGGGGGGAATGTCACAAAATTCCTTACAGCTTCTATTTTTCTACTGTTCATGTGTGGCATGTGGAGCCTGACATGACATACATGTATGGTTTGTTGGGGTAAAGGCATTATGCCCACCCTTATAGTGTGTACAAGCCCATAAGTTTTATAGTACATAGTACACTTAGTACTTTTAATGTACTAAGTGCACTATGTGCACTAGAGCAAATATACATGTGTGATAGGGGAGTCACACACTCATACTTTGTGAGTTGACTTATCCCCACATGTCTCTCTCTCTCTCCCTTCTTCTCTGTGTGTGTCTCCCACATGAAACCCTAACTTTCAGCTGAGCTTCTTTAGCTCCCTTCAACTGGTATCAGAGCTACCATCGTCTAGGTCACCAGTCTCTCACTACCCATCTCCTGCATCTAAGTGCACCAAAGAGGCTTCCCTCACAAGCCCATGGCTGCTCGCCATTGTTTGCCTTGCCTCCTCTCACGTCGCCAGACAGCCCCTCCTCCGACCATACAAGCGCAGACGATGGCCCGGGTCGTACTGCCGATCATCACCATCAGCCTGGCTGTACCGTCGTCGAAGAGTTTTATGCCAGCATAAACCGACGTGACCTCGACTCCGTACGCGACCTCATCGCAGAGGACTGCATCTACGAAGACCTTGTCTATCAGAGAAGGGCGCGCTAAACAGCAGCAACGTGGTGAGGCCGGAGGAGTGCGGAGCGGAGGGGTTGGGGCTGGTGACCCACGAGCGTGCCGTAAGCCAAGGCGAGGAGGTGCTTAGTGTCCCGCAGGAGCTGTGGATGAGCGTCGCTGCCGCTCACTCCTCCTCTGACATCGGCCCTTCTGCCGTAACCTCAGGCCGTGGGTTGCCGTTGCGCTTTTCCTCCTCTTCGAAAAGGCCAAGCAGTTTTCAGACAGCAGCAGCATCAGCTCCTTCACGAGTCAGCGAATACGAAGGCCCCCCCCCCCTTTCCTGCAACAGAAATCAAAAATTTCAGAGGTATTTACTTCAATTTTGGGATTTTGCATGTCCATTATCATCAATTCAGCAGGTACAGGTCCTAATGGCTCAGATTTGAGCACAATTGGCAACATTGGGTGACACTGGTCACATTCCGGGTCAATTGGCAGGAAATTGGGTGTTAACATTTGGGGCTTTTGATGTAATTGTGCCATTGGGCATTCATACATGCTGTATGATGTGAGCAATCTCACATTCGGGGCTAAATTGCAGCAAATTGGAGTGCAAATCAAAGGGCTTTTGTGCCAATTGGGTTGTTTTGCATGCAGGCACTGGCATTTGATGCTTTGGGCAATGTGTTGATGCCTGTCAAGCACTCAATGTGCCATTAAATCAAGGGGCTTTTATGTATTGGATGTATATGTGGCCAGGGGGAAGCATTGTGAAGACTCTGGATGCCTTCATGTGCATTAATGTACCATTCATGATCAGAAATTGATCTTGAATCAAGGGGCTTTTCAAGATTTTGTGCTTGTTGAGCTTGGCAAAGCAGCAGGGAAGACTTTTATGCCTTGAACCCTCAGTAATCCACTTGCAGTCAAGGGGCTTTTGCCCAATTTCTGTCCGGGACTGTTGTATGCAGTGGTGGGGACTGTCAAGGTCTGATTTTCACTCATTTGGACAGCCAGGAGAGCATTTATTGCTACTGTACTTGCTGGTACAGATTTGGTACAACTTTGTACAAGTTTTGGCATGGCTGTACATTGATTTGAGTGAGGAAAAGGCTCATTTTCAGCTGCTATACTTGCCGGTACAAATTTGGTACATCTTTGGTGAGCACTTAGTACTCTTGTGCAGTATTTTGGAAGGGGAACAGAGCACATCTAAGGTGGTGTCATAAATCTGCAGCAACCAGATTTTGGTGATTTTATCACATTCAGTGGGAGGAGAGTTGCATTCGTGCTTCCGCAGTGGGAGATAAACTTTGGGAGAACAACTGTGAGCACTTTGTGTGCTTTGGTGCAGTGTTTGCACATCTTGCAGGGAGTCAGGCATTGACTGTGTCAAAGGTTGCATATTGCTATGGCAACCACAGGTGAGAGCTCTTCATTGCTTCACATCAAGAAGCTTGAAGGCTCACATAATTATGACATTTGGCAAACCCAGTGCTATAATGTGTTGCTCCAGAAGAAGCAGCACAAGCCCATCAAAGAAAGGGGTGTAATGCCCGCTTCTCTTACTGCTGAAGAATGGGAAGATATGGATGAGCTGGCAAGATCCACCATCATGTTGTCTGTGCCAGACTCTTTACTTTTCAGCATACGTGAAGAGAAGACAGCTTGGGGAATGTGGCAAAGATTGCAAGACTTGTACTTGTATGCCCAGCAAAGTGCCTCAAGCAAAGTGTATTGGTTGAAGAAACTCATAGGTCTTCAAATGAAAGAAAGGGCGTCTATGACAGCCCATCTAAATGAGTTTAATGGTGTTGTCAGCCAGGTCATCAATCAAAAGTTGGCAATGGACGATGAGTTCAAAGCCACCTTTCTCTTATGCACTTTGCCAGAGAGTTGGGACACATTCAGGACAGCCAATAGCAATTCAAATGCTATGCTGTCATATGCAGATGTGGAGGGTGCTCCCCTTCAAGAGGAGATGAACAGGAAGAACAACTCTGTTGGAAAGTCCAATGCAATGAATGCACGTGGGAGATCCCAGCAAAGGGGTAAAAGCCAAGAACGGGGAAGGAGCAAGTCCCGCTCCAAAAAGGACTTGGAATGCCATTATTGTGGCAAGAAGGGACATTTCAAAAAGCAATGCTACAAATGAAAGAATGATCAAAAGGAAAAGGGCAAAGGCAAAGACAAAGACAAAGATGAAGCCAAAGATGCAAAGCCAAAGGCCAAAAGTGGAGTCAAGATTGAAGAAGTCAATGTGTCACATGCAGGTGACAGTGAGGATGAAGTCCTATTCATGTCTTCACTTGATGCCCATTCACTCCATGCAAGAGATGGTCATGGTATGCACTCATGGATCATTGATTCAGGTGCCTCCTTTCATGTCACAGGTTGCAGAGACTTGTTTGTCAAGTATACTGCTAGCAATGAAGGAGTAGTTTATTTGGACCATGCATGCCAGATTCTCGACAGAGGTGATGTGAGGCTTGTGTTTTCAGATGGCTCACAGCTTATGCTCCATGATGTAAGGCATGTGCCTGAGATCAAGAAGAACATGTTTTCTACTGGACAGATTAATGATGCTGGTTATGTTACCACATTTGGTAATGGAAAGTGGAAGATTAGTAAGGGCTCACTGGTTGTTGCCAGAGGCTCTAAGGTGGACACTCTTTACTTCATGCATGCTGGTGTTTGTCACCATGCTAATGTAAATGCAACCGAGCTGCCGGAAATCTCTATGTGGCATAGCCGGTTGGGACACATGAGTGTCAAAGGAATGGAGCAATTGTCTCGTTTTGGTTACTTGCCTTCTCTAAAGTTCTCAAGTTTTCAGTTTTGTGAGCATTGTATATATGGCAGGCAACTCCAGTGCCCCCACAAGAAAGCTCTTGGACAAAAAGATGCTCAGTTAGAGCTTGTGCATACAGATGTATGTGAGATGCCTCAGCTTTCTTTGGGAGGGGCAATATATTTTCTCTTTTATTGATGATGCCACACGCAAGGTGTGGGTTTATCCTCTTCGTTTGAAGAGTGATACATTCTCAGTGTTTGAGAAGTTTGTTGCTCATGTTGAGAATCAAACTGGCAAAACACCGAAGGCTTTGCGTTCCGACAATGGTGGAGAGTATATGTCCAAACAGTTTCAGGACTTTTGTGATGCTAAAGGCATCAAGAGGGAGCTCTCTGCTCCTTATGATCCTCCACAAAACGGGACAGCAGAGAGGATGAACAGGACCATTCAGGAGAAGGTCCGTTCTATGTTGTCACATGCTGCGTTACCTCATGGTTTTTGGGCTGAAGCTGTTATGACAGCCGTTCATCTTATAAACAGGTCACCTAACACGAGGCTTGGTGGGAAAGTGCCAGAGGAAGTATGGACAGGGAAGCCTCCGTCCTACAAGCACTTGAGAGTGTTTGGTTGCGTTGCATACGTGCACATACGCACCAAACTTGATCCTAAGTCTCACAAATGCATATTCCTAGGATATGGTGACAGAGGTGAAATGGGGTATAGACTTTGGGATCCAGTGAATAGAAAGATTATACGCAGCAATGATGTCGTTTTTTATGAAACATGCATGTATAAGGAGCCTGCAAGGCAACAAGAGCCTGGCAGAGTCATCTTTGATGATGATGGACATCATGGACAACAACCAAGGGCTGTAAATCAGCCATTACAGCAACAAAACCAGCCCTTAAATGGTGCTGAAAATGGTCCAAATGGACAGCCAGAGATGGCAGAAGATATCCCTATGGATATCCCACAGTTAGAGGAGATACCGGGCATGATCTTTCAACCTTATGGCATGGAACAGGAGCCACCAATAGGTGATATGCAGGCTGGACAGCAACCTGCAAATGATGATCATTGGGTACGGAGGTCCACAAGACCCTCCAGACCCCCTGACAGGTTTGTTCCAGGGGTTGACTACTTGATGCTCACTGACTGTGGGGAGCCCTCTTGTTATAAGGAGGCTTTACAGAGGGCAGACAAGGCTCTTTGGGAGCGTGCTATGAAGTCAGAGATGGATTCTCTGCACAAAAATGGAACATGGAAGTTGGTGCATTTGCCTACAGGCAAGAAGGTTTTTCCATGCAAGTGGGTTTACAGGCTCAAAGTTGCACCTGATGCAAAGCCAAGATATAAAGCCAGGTTAGTGGCTAAGGGCTTCAAGCAAGAATATGGTGTGGACTTTGATGAGATCTTCTCTCCAGTGGTCAAAATGACCACACTTAGAGCTGTATTAGCTTTGGTTGCTCATGATGATCTGGATTTGATTCAGATGGATGTGAAGACTGCTTTTCTTCACGGTGATCTCCATGAGGAGATATATATGCAACAGCCAGAGGGTTATGTAGGGAATGGAAAGGAGAAGCTTGTATGCAAGCTGAAAAAGAGTCTTTATGGGCTCAAACAGGCACCAAGGGAATGGTATCATCAATTTGATACATTCATGAAATCCCAAGATTTCAGGAGGAGTGACATAGATCACTGCTTATACACCAAGAAAGCTTTGGATGGCAGTCTATTGATCCTCATCTTGTATGTTGATGATATGTTGATTGCCGGGAAATCACGTAAAGAGATGGATGCCTTGAAGAAGAGGCTGCATCAGACCTTTGATATGAAGGATTTGGGTGACGCAAATCACATTTTGGGAAAGCGGATTGTAAACCAGCCTTCAGAAAGCAAAGGGCGGTGGAACAAACACTCGCACATAAAACACTTCAACACCATTGAGGACCTAGAAAAGGAAAACAAACAGGGGGAGCTAGAGTGCTCCTACAAATAGTACACGGACACCGATTGGCCCCAAATCGCAGTGGCGCCCCTAACGGTATTTCTTTAATTGAATATAAGAGCTTTGATTACAATATAAGGCTGGTAATTCAGCCGTCCCAGTAGAACTCCTGAAGCCTGCAAAGAACCTGCATCTGGCTTCTTGTCCACACGGCATCCCCAAACAAGTCCAGCCATTGTTCATATCGAAAGTCTCTTCTCACATTGAGTCTGCATACAGAAGCTTTCTCCCATGATCAAGGCTGCCACAACCATCCATAGCCCCTCACACTATGAACAGCATCACACCCTGACACCTCCAGTGCTTCTGCATCACAACACAGTCTCCCAAACTCTCTCTCAAAAGAGAACTCGCATCACAGCACAGCATACCATACAGTTGACACACCTGTACCAACCCTCTCTACCTTCCAAGGGTACAATCCATCTCTGTCATGGATTCCCTGTCCCCTGTCCTATCAGTAGCAAGGTTGTACCAAACATGTGTCCATTCCTGTACCTTCTGCCTGCATGTGACCTATCTCCTAGAGAAACCCAAAAAACATGTCTCTTCGAGAAAACCTACGACCTGTTTCCACATGAAACCCTTAGGCCTGTTTCCCTTTGAAACTTCTGTCCTGTTTCCATACATCTAGTTACCTGTTCCCTCATGAAACATCTGGCAACATAGAGATGCCCATAACTGTAGGTCCCTTTGTTCCTTTCTAGCAAGAAGAAAACAATCTGCTCCATGAGCACGCAGCCATGCGAGCTTGCATCACTCCCATGCCAAGAAACATAACCAAAAGATCTGTACTTGTAGCCAGAAACCCAAGCACATAGCTGAATTTGCAGCCAAACAAAAACAGCCCATAAACTGTCCCAAAACAGTCCCGAACCCAAAGCAAAGAGAAGCTGAAAGTTCCATCAGTTGAACGCCATCGACATGATGTCTATGTTCATGAATAACCAGCCTCTGTCCACCTTTGAGTCAAGAGAAACCAACCCTTGTCTTCTGCAAAAACACGCCCCCTCCAAAAAGCACCAGTGCTATTGGGCGTTTCATAGAAAGCAAGGGAGGGAAAGAGAGAGTCAAGGCACATGTGCAGTCCCACTGCTTTCACCCAAAAAGCAAGCACAGGAAGACACTCAGCTGCGCCTATAGACCCTGTAGGGCAGCCCACCAACAGTTCCTTCCTGCTGTCCGTACGGGCCTGCATCTACCACCTGGACCAGCCGCCAGCCAATCTGCAGCAGCCGTACAGATCTGCCACGTGGACTGTACCTGGACATGCGCCGCCTCCAATCTACAGCAACCTGACCTGCGCCGCCTGTACCTGCATCGCCTGAATCTGCATGTACCTGCACAGTAGGCGCCTGCAACAACAACCGCCACCTACTCTGTACGGCCTGCAGTCTTCAGGTCTGTACGGCCAGTTCAGTACCAGTTCAGCACGCAGCAAAAGCCTAGATCTTCAGCGTTGGCCGCCTGTATATCCAGATGAGCAGCCCTCCTGACTGGAAATGCACACCCACACAAAAGATAGGCGCCTCCTTTGCCTGACAGCCCCCCTTTTTCCCCAAAAAGCACACGTGGCCCCCAAAATAGCATAAGGGCCACGTTTCTTTAATGAAAAGCTTTATAAATGATTACAAAGGTTTTTAAACCTTTTAAGCTAAAATCTCTTTGCCCCCTTTCACACATGGGGTTGTCCACACATGGGCTCCCTTTTTGACTCCAACCTGATGCCATTCACACTGTCCACCATGTCCCCGTGCACACCTGCATCTTGTCCAGAGAAAAACACAGGGTCGTGACATACCCCCCTCTTGAAAAATGGCAATTGTCCTCGATTGCACTCAATGGCACAGTAAGGCATCTTCTGAGCAAAGACACCCCATATGGCAAAAACAATGGCCCTCCAATGCATCTGGGTGATAATACAATCATCCTGCACAATAAGCCACACTGTCACACCAAAGTGACAAACACCTCTTGCTTGTTCCTGCAGAACCTACAGCAAAAGTCTAAAACCAAATGGAAACACGTTAACTGTGTTAGCCAAAAACATAACCATGCATCATTCTACATATGGCACACATATGCATGACACATATATGCATTCGCAAACCATATGCTCTTCAAAATGCTCTACCTACTCCAAAGTAACAGTCTAAGGGCTGCTCGCAAGCCTTACGCCCATGGGCATCCCGCAGGACCCATGAATGATGGTACAACATGAGCATATGAAAGCACTCAATGCATCCAAACACTACATCCACTAAGTACTTTCCCACATATGTCTCATGGCCATCCCGCAGGAGTCACACCCAGTGGTGCATCCATGAACATAATAAAGCACTTGATGTATCATACCAACATACATGCAGCACATGACACAATGCAGCACATGACACAATGCAGAGTATTTCCCAATGTATTCTCAATGATACCAGGATCCAATGGCACCAGAATACAAAAATACCTCTACCTCAAAAAGTGTATGCATACATGCACAAATAGAGTTCGATCCATATTTCCATGAACCAAACCAACTCTAGGACTGCTCGCAAGACTTATGCCCTCCATAGAGTTATCCATAGTTGTAGTTAGAGTTCCAGGTGCGCGCGACTGTGAACCATACCCAACTTTTCCATCATCTCATGTGTCTAGAACACAAGATCATAGAAGTCCCATAAGCAGATGTACTGTCAGCCTCCAGTACCTTCGCGTGAATACCAAGATGTCACCAAGCGACTCCTAGATAACAAATGAGCTTGCACTCCACCCAAGTGGTAAGCACAAGTCCTCGATGAAGCATAGTAGATCACCACTGCTAA
This sequence comes from Cibotium barometz, assembly GCF_041138505.1. Classification (NCBI taxonomy): domain Eukaryota; kingdom Viridiplantae; phylum Streptophyta; class Polypodiopsida; order Cyatheales; family Cibotiaceae; genus Cibotium; species Cibotium barometz. The sequence continues at coordinate 13,580,325 of NC_141085.1, forward strand.
ACATAGAAAGAAACTATCTTCCGAACCCATGAAGCCTCCGTGAAGATACCACCGGTGACAAACTGTCGAAAGCCATAGCCTTCAACGCATCTCCTGCACCATAACACTTCAACTGCTTCTTGTTCCTCGCCGACTACTTCTTGTCCTTGGTGTCTTTTCTCCCGAACTTCATCTTCAACTCTTGCTCTTCACCTCATATAGGCAAAGACACAAAATCCTGTACTGTGTCCTGCACTTCCTTTTCACTTTCCTCATGTTGAAGCTTTTGATGTGACAACCACGGGCTCGCCTCCTTGAGAAAGTCGACGATGTGTCCCAGCGACGGAACCTTGTAAACCAGCCTTCAGAAAGCAAAGGGCGGTGGAACAAACACTCGCACATAAAACACTTCAACACCATTGAGGACCTAGAAAAGGAAAACAAACAGGGAGAGCTAGAGTGCTCCTACAAATAGTACACGGACACCGATTGGCCCCAAATCGCAGTGGCGCCCCTTACGGTATTTCTTTAATTGAATATAAGAGCTTTGATTACAATATAAGGCTGGTAATTCAGCCGTCCCAGTAGAACTCCTGAAGCCTGCAAAGAACCTGCATCTGGCTTCTTGTCCACACGGCATCCCCAAACAAGTCCAGCCATTGTTCATATCGAAAGTCTCTTCTCACATTGAGTCTGCATACAGAAGCTTTCTCCCATGATCAAGGCTGCCACAACCATCCATAGCCTCTCACACTATGAACAGCATCACACCCTGACACATCCAGTGCTTCTGCATCACAACACAGTCTCCCAAACTCTCTCTCAAAAGAGAACTCGCATCACAGCACAGCATACCATACAGTTGACACACCTGTACCAACCCTCTCTACCTTCCAAGGGTACAATCCATCTCTGTCATGGATTCCCTGTCCCCTGTCCTATCAGTAGCAAGGTTGTACCAAACATGTGTCCATTCCTGTACCTTCTGCCTGCATGTGACCTATCTCCTAGAGAAACCCAAAAAACATGTCTCTTCGAGAAAACCTACGACCTGTTTCCACATGAAACCCTTAGGCCTGTTTCCCTTTGAAACTTCTGTCCTGTTTCCATACATCTAGTTACCTGTTCCCTCATGAAACATCTGGCAACATAGAGATGCCCATAACTGTAGGTCCCTTTGTTCCTTTCTAGCAAGAAGAAAACAATCTGCTCCATGAGCACGCAGCCATGCGAGCTTGCATCACTCCCATGCCAAGAAACATAACCAAAAGATCTGTACTTGTAGCCAGAAACCCAAGCACATAGCTGAATTTGCAGCCAAACAAAAACAGCCCATAAACTGTCCCAAAACAGTCCCGAACCCAAAGCAAAGAGAAGCTGAAAGTTCCATCAGTTGAACGCCATCGACATGATGTCTATGTTCATGAATAACCAGCCTCTGTCCACCTTTGAGTCAAGAGAAACCAACCCTTGTCTTCTGCAAAAACACGCCCCCTCCAAAAAGCACCAGTGCTATTGGGCGTTTCATAGAAAGCAAGGGAGGGAAAGAGAGAGTCAAGGCACATGTGCAGTCCCACTGCTTTCACCCAAAAAGCAAGCACAGGAAGACACTCAGCTGCGCCTATAGACCCTGTAGGGCAGCCCACCAACAGTTCCTTCCTGCTGTCCGTACGGGCCTGCATCTACCACCTGGACCAGCCGCCAGCCAATCTGCAGCAGCCGTACAGATCTGCCACGTGGACTGTACCTGGACATGCGCCGCCTCCAATCTACAGCAACCTGACCTGCGCCGCCTGTACCTGCATCGCCTGAATCTGCATGTACCTGCACAGTAGGCGCCTGCAACAACAACCGCCACCTACTCTGTACGGCCTGCAGTCTTCAGGTCTGTACGGCCAGTTCAGTACCAGTTCAGCACGCAGCAAAAGCCTAGATCTTCAGCGTTGGCCGCCTGTATATCCAGATGAGCAGCCCTCCTGACTGGAAATGCACACCCACACAAAAGATAGGCGCCTCCTTTGCCTGACAGCCCCCCTTTTTCCCCAAAAAGCACACGTGGCCCCCAAAATAGCATAAGGGCCACGTTTCTTTAATGAAAAGCTTTATAAATGATTACAAAGGTTTTTAAACCTTTTAAGCTAAAATCTCTTTGCCCCCTTTCACACATGGGGTTGTCCACACATGGGCTCCCTTTTTGACTCCAACCTGATGCCATTCACACTGTCCACCATGTCCCCGTGCACACCTGCATCTTGTCCAGAGAAAAACACAGGGTCGTGACACGGATACTTCGGGACAGAAATCAGCATGTGTTGTATTTGTCTCAGAAGGAATACATTGGCAAAGTTTTGCAGAGGTTCAATATGGAAGAGGGGAAGAAGACTAGTACTCCTTTGCCTCCATATGTGAAACTCAGTGCTATGGACAGCCCATAGTCAGATAGTGACAGGGCTGATATGGCCAAGATTCCGTATGCTTCAGCTTGTGGCAGTCTCATGTATGCCATGGTTGCTACCAGGCCGAACATTGCATTTGCAGTGGGAGTGGTTACTAGATACATGGCCAACCCTGGCAAGAAGCATTGGGAAGCAGTGAAAGGTGTCATGAGATACCTGAAGGGCACACAGGATATGTGCATCTGCTTTGGCAAACAGGATGCATTAGTGCATGGTTACACGGATTCGGATTATGCCGGTCATCCAAATAACCGGACGTCTACTACCGGTTATGTGTTTACATTCACAGGAGGTGCTGTGTCATGGATATCCAGGATGCAGAAGTGCACTGCCTTATCTACTACAGAGACTAGTACTCCTTTGCCTCCATATGTGAAACTCAGTGCTATGGACAGCCCGCAGTCAGATAGTGACAGGGCTGATATGGCCAAGATTCCGTATGCTTCAGCTTGTGGCAGTCTCATGTATGCCATGGTTGCTACCAGGCCGGACATTGCATTTGCAGTGGGAGTGGTTACTAGATACATGGCCAACTCTGGCAAGAAGCATTGGGAAGCAGTGAAAGGTGTCATGAGATACCTGAAGGGCACACAGGATATGTGCATCTGCTTTGGCAAACAGGATGCATTAGTGCATGGTTACACGGATTCGGATTATGCCGGTCATCCAGATAACCGGAAGTCTACTACCGGTTATGTGTTTACATTCACAGGAGGTGCTGTGTCATGGGTATCCAGGATGCAGAAGTGCACTGCCTTATCTACTACAGAGGCCGAGTATATTGCAGCCACAGAGGCTTGCAAGGAGGCGTTATGGCTATCTCGGTTAGTGGTTGATTTGGGTTATACAGGGGATATTCCATTGTTGCATTGTGACAGTCAGAGTGCCATCCAGTTGGCAAAGAACCCTGTCTTTCATGCAAAGACGAAGCATGTGGATGTGAAGTATCACTTCATCAGACAGGTGATAGAGAACAAGCTGATTCAGCTTGTTAAGATTCATACGGATGACAACCCGGCTTATCTGTTGACAAAGAGTTTGCCTCCAGAGCGGTTTGCTCATTGCAGACACTTGATGGGCATTGGATGAGGCCAGTTTCAGCCTTGATATGGCCTTGTATATTATCATGTACATGCTGATTTTTCTTTTCCTTCATTTAAGGGCACTTTGCCTTTAAGAGGGAGGTTGTTGGAGTAAAGGCATTATGCCCACCCTTATAGTGTGTACAAGCCCATAAGTTTTATAGTACATAGTACACTTAGTACTTTTAATGTACTAAGTACACTATGTGCACTAGAGCAAATATACATGTGTGATAGGGGAGTCACACACTCATACTTTGTGAGTTGACTTATCCCCACATGTCTCTCTCTCACTCTCCCTTCTTCTCTGTGTGTGTCTCCCACATGAAACCCTAACTTTCAGCTGAGCTTCTTTAGCTCCCTTCATGGTTGGTGTAGCCTGACATGGTGTGTCTGTGTGGCATATGGAGCCTGACATGACAGTACATGTATGGCTCATGTAGCCTAACATGATAGTACATGTGTTGCTTGTGGGGCCTGACATGGTGTACATGTATGGCCATGGAGCCTGACATGATGAAAGTCTCTAGGACTAGCTATCTTGGAGATCTTGTGTATTTATGTTCTCGGAAGGTTCCCGAAGGATCATGAGCCCTAGACATTTTATCGGATACAACTGAGCAAATGGGTGTTTCTTCCAATATAATTGCACTCATGTGTGTGCATGACTTTGATTTTATCTTGGGATGACTTGTCTTGTTTGCCTGGACAATGCCTGAGATTTCTGCCTGTGTTGTCCATGGGGCCAGGGACGCCTGGGCACCCTGTGGACGTGTATATGCACACTTGTTTGGGACTGACAAGTGGTCTACATGTGTTTTGCAGGTGGTAAGTATTCCCAAAAACTCAATTTACAGCTTTATGAGTTCACATGTTAATAATTATGGATGCAGGTTCACCCTCACTTATAAGTGATCGGACAACTTATAAGTGAGTACACATTGAGCACGACTTATTTAATACACGTGGCGGCCAAAGACCGGGCACTGGACATTATTTGGACTCCCTTCATGTAGGCACCCCTTTCTGGACCAAAAAAGCACACGTGTGGGCTATTTTCAGCGCGGAAGCCTCTATTATTGACAAAACTCCAGATTGGAGGGGGGGCGCATGCTTTTCAGGAGTGCATGAGGGCTAGTCGGCTGGTTTTCAGCCTGTTGGCAAGTTTCTACAGCCATCCATCGCGATTGAAGTTCATCGGATGCATGGGAGAAGCTGGCCGACTCCTTCTACATGTTCTCCACTGATGGCTGGTGGATTTACAGCTTGAATAGAGGCTGGACAGAGGTTAAAAACAGGGAGGAAGAGCTGGTCGTGGGCTTCTAGACAGTTTTCCTTCCGACCGGAGGTTTGCAGGCTTGTGCACAACTGCTGGTCGCTTTCTTCTGTGGCTACCGAGGGCTAGTCGACTGCTGAAAACAGCCTTTGAGGGCTGGTCGACTTGCTTTATGAGCCAGACAGGAGGAAGATGATGATGTTGAGTTGTCCCGGGCTGATGTGGGAGTGCTATGGGCTGTCCATAGTTGTTCTGCATGTGCTTGATGCCGGGAATGCTCACTTGTGCTGAAATTGTCAACAAATTCAGATATTGTGATGTTTTTCTTGTTTTCACATGGTATTGGAAGAAATAGGTGCAGCCAGTGGTGAACCTTGGGCACCCGCAAAGTTGTATTGGAAGCAGACTCCTTTTCGGTAATCTAACCATAAGGGGGGGGGGGGCGGGGGGGTCAGCCCATCTTCAAGCTTTGTCATCTTGTTTTATCTAGTATGCATATGTGTATTTTTAGATTTCATGATTGATTAGATTTCCCGTGTTCAGTTTTCCCTTCCGTTTACAACATGGTAAGGTTAGAAAATATACACACCCAAAAACTCTACAATGCAGCAGATCCCGGCGTCCCATACCACTACGATACACATCATATAAAATTTTCTTAAGCCAAGTCAGGGTGATCAATCCTTTCCCAACTAAACCATTGGAATAACACTGAAATAATTCACACATGTCCACACATCCAACAACTCTCGTTCTAATGGACCTCCCACAAGGAAATATACCATGAGATCTATCCCAATCTTGAGGTATTCCGACTATTGTCAGGCAATCTCCTCCTCCCTCAACTGGCTCATCCTCAAAGGCTGAGACCCTAGGATCAAACAATCATGTGATCAACCAACCATCCAGCTAGAAACCACAACCTAACTCAACAAAGAAAACATCTGCGATTCTCTGCACTGATGCTTCCTAGTCCAATGTTCCCCAAACATCTAACTTAACCATTATAAACCACAACTAACATAAGACAAAAGGGTACTAACACATTTAAACACTACATAACAAATACACACTATATTACAAAGTCCTGTCGAGTTGCAAAAAATAGAGAGTGGGACCCCAAAATCACCCTTCAAAATACTAGAGCATCTTCTATTACTTTATCCTTTATGCATACTTCTATGCATGAAAATAAAAATGATAAAAATAACACTTTTGATATAAAAATTTATCCTTTATGCATACTTCTATGCATGAAAATAAAAATTGATAAAAGTAACACTTTTGATATAAAAATTTATCCTTTATGTATACTTCTATGCATGAAAATAAAAATGATAAAAATAACACTTTTGATATAAAAACTTATCCTTTATGCATAATATAAAAATTCAATTTCTCCATGATTACAATGAAATTCTTTTAATTAATCTAGGATGATAATTCCTAGAATATGGTAGGAAGTCCTCTTTTCATGCTTTAAATGAAATTATTTTATGTGTAAATTTTTACAAAATTTTACCATAGCTCCGCTGTAATGACTGATAAATCTCAATTATTTTAAAAGATAAAGCTAAAAAATACCCTTTCAATCTACATGGACGCATAACTCTGAATATATATCAATAACTGAGACACACTCCTGTCCCAAATCTATCCAAGTCCCACCACCAGGTTCAAACGATACACATGATCACTTGCTTGCATCTTCACTCCCAGCTTCTAAATAAGTTTGGCATTAACGAAGGTCTGAGTGCTACCAGGGTCAAAAAAGGATGTGCAGAGTGTTCCCTAACACCAACCCATACATACGTATTAAGTCGTTAGGACTGAAGACTTCCATGCTGAAAACATATTCCATGCAAGCACTCTGACTTAAAACAATAATATCTACGGTAAGAACTTCAGGTTTACCTCTGACTTTGGTCAAATGAGCTGCCTTGGTCTTTGCCTTCCGCCAACTCGCCTTCATATCCCCCTTCTGACCGCAAGAGAAACACCTACCCTTCCTAATGTTCTAGAGGATCTGTTGATGCTTCTGATCCTTCTTCGGACTGGGTTCACCCAAAGACTAGGCTTGGTTCTATGGATCCTTCTCATACTTAAACTTTCGTTTACGCGTTCAAAGGTTTCTGTGGTTTGAGGTTTCTCAGAGACATTCTTCTACGTCTCTCCATCTCTTTATAAATGCGAGCATACCGGATGGCATCCTCCAATGTCTTGCTATGGTTGTTCTTAACTTGGAGCTTATGTTTCCAAGCCAACCCATGGATAAAAAATACACACAACGTTGTGGGATCCATGTGTGCCACACAGGACTGCAACTCTTTGAATCTATATAAATACGTGTCAAAAGACCAGTTCTTCATGTCCAAATCCATAAACTTGGCCACTATATCAAACTTATCCTCCGCATGGAGGAACTCGTCGCCAAACACTTTCTCAAACTCTGCCCCAAGTACTCGGTTTATTCTTGAGTTCTCTCCACCATGTCAGGGCTTCCCCTTTCAGGAGACCCCTAACCATCTGAATCTTCCGGGCTTCCGAGAACAAGTGAAACTAAAGTGTATGCAATAGTTGAGCCAAGAGTCAACCACCTCCTGGGTCCTCTCCTTTTTCTCACCAACAAAAGCCTCGGGCGCGAATGAAGGAGCTACTACTACTGGTCGAGCAGGGCCGCTACACCAATCACCGCTCTCTGAAGTACAACCATCTCATCCCGCAAAAGCTGGATCTCTTCCCGAAACTCTGCCCGGAGTTGAGCCATCTGCTCCTCGAAGTAAGCTTTCTTAACCACCTCTTGTTGCACCTTCAAGTGTTCCCCTGACCCCTGAGGACGATCTTCCTCATGGTCGGAAACATCATCAACAAAGTGGAGTCGTGCCGCCATGGTGAATGGAGTAAATAGAAAGAAAGAAATGTCTACTGCTGCAAGATACCTATGTGACCGATTCTGAAAATTCAAAGAAGCCGCCCGGGGAGGGGGGGGGGGGGGGTAAAACACAAGTTTCACACAAGAAACTAAAGAAAAGCACAAAAAATAAGGTGACCCACCTGTACTCCATGCATGAGAGATGAAGATCCGGCTGCAAATTCTCGCAACGGCTGGCTTCAATCGATTTCGTCACACGGGCACTATGTCCATGGCAGGAGTAAGCCTCTTGGTCCAAGTCAATAATAACCTAAGACTCACTTATATAGTGCTTATTGCTGCTATAAATAACAATCCAGTCATAAATAGCCAATAACCTTGGATTATTAAATCTGAACCCTAGTTGTCATGCGCATGGACATGGACATGGCTGATCCAAAACTAATCCCTGATTTGCGGCAGATAAAACATCACGATTTGAGCAATAGCAGCTATCTCACAGGCATGAGGAGACCTTGTTGGGTTTTATGCTGTGTATGCACCCAGAGGAGTGCTAGTGATCATCAGTAGGTTACTGGGGCACTTTTTACTTCAGTTAGTGGAGGTTTTTTCCCCCAGTTTAGTTCAGTTTCACTTATATGCAGTTTATAAGTGTTTTGGTCCACCCGGCACATTTATGGCCGGACATGTGAACACTTATCCTTTAGGGGTCACTATCATGTGGCTTGTACTAGACTTTTCATTCAATTGAAGCATATTGGAAGTCGTGTTCTCTCATCTTGGTTTCCACGCTTGCTTGCTTGAACCTGTGTAAACCCTAACCCTAACCCTTGAGTGCCTTCAATTGGTATCAGAGCATTGAAGCTCTGCATTGCTGCTGCCCGTACAGCATACGTACACACCATTGTGCGCCGCCATCAGCTACACGTGCGCATTACCTGCCCATACGTACAGTCAAGCGCCGCCTACAACCTCAGTACCTGGTCGCCTTCAGTCGGGTACTCTGTACCTGCATCGCCTTCAATTACTGTACCTGCCCGTGCCTAGTCGCCTTCAGTCGACCTTCAGCCCGTACACCTGTGCGCCGCCTGCATTGCCTTCAGTGACTGTACCTGCCCGTACAGTCAAGCGCAGCCACCGTACAGTCAAGCGCAGCCATCATTACTAGTGCGCCTTCATTACCAGTGCGCCTGCTGACTGTACACACCTTCTGTATCTGGCGACTGTACACACCTGGCGACTGTACCTTCTGTGCGCAAACTGTACCTGATTCGAAGACGGCGCCAGGACAGTACTGTGGAACTGGTAGTACACGACTGCTTTAGTACAATCTAAGTACATGAACAGTACAGCACCTCGACTGAGTTGCTGAGTACCTGCACAATACAGAAGTGGTAAGCATTACATATTTTGAATATTGGGCATTTTTATTTTCTCTGTGAAAATATACAGGCACAACAGGCAGATTTTCTAGCAAGAAAATATACAGGTTTTTTTGCACAGTTTGGGTGCAGCAAATTTGGGCATTTTTGGGGCATTTTGGCATTGTGTACGCCATTTGCTGCTCTACTCAGTCATTGGTGCATTGAGCTGCACATTCAGAGGATTGAGAGTGCAGGCAGATTTGGGTGAACTGTATTCAGTGGAGTACAGTTGTTATCAGGGTTTTTGCTATTGGGTTTTTTGGTAAACAGGTACAACATTGTGCGTAAAGCATAATGGCAAATCAACAGCAAAGTGATGTATTCACATATTTGTCTAAGGAAGACAAATTGGATGGCACGAACTACTCCTTGTGGAGTTTTATGCTGAAAAATGTGCTTGTGGCAAGAGGTCTTTGGGATTTTGTTAGTGGTGATGAACCACGTCCAGGTCCATTGGCTCCAGAGACTCCTCCCCAAGGGGGTGCTCGTGGACGAGGACAACAGGTACAGGCTCCAGGACAGCCATTGCCTGTTCAGAGAACAAATGCTCAAAAGACATGGGATGCCAGGGATGCACAAGCTTTGTCACTCATTGCATTGTCAGTTCAGAGGTCCATTATACCTCATATTCGTTCAGCTGGCTCTTCACAGAATGCATGGGTGACTTTGGAGCAGATGTATGCTGCTCGTAATGAGGCTAGGATCTCATTTTTGAAAAGAGAGCTGGAAAATCAGAAAATGAATGAAGGAGATGATATGTCTAGCCACTTAAACAAGCTGCAGGATTTGAGAGAGCAACTCATCAATGTGGATGAGATTATTCCTGAGACACAGCTTGTGTCCACCATCTTGCACTCTTTGCCAAGATCCTACTTGGCTTTCCATACCTCTTTGAACCTCAGCATGAGGAATGCTGTTGAACCCCTCAAGTATCAGGCACTTGTTGCTCTCTTACTACAAGAGGAGCAAATGAGGAAGAATATGAATATGAACACAAATGCTGAACAAGCATTTACTACAGGTCAAAAGGGGAAAGGGAAATCTCAGCCAAAGAGTGCAAATCAAAATTCAGGTGATGGTGGTTCTTCACAGGATACCAAGAAAGGTGATGGACAGCCCAAGAAGAAGGGCAAATGTCATTACTGTAAGAAGCCAGGTCACTACATCACGGAATGTAGGAAGAGGATTGCCAAAGAGAAGGCAAAGGAAGCTGGGATGTCTGTTAATGATGCTCCTAAATCTCCTCCAGAGACTGCTTCTTTTGTTGAGGACAGGGATTACTGTTTTTTTACATGCAGCTATGATGCCTCTTGGTCTTCACAGGCACTCAGTTTGACAGAGCATGCATGTACTTGGTATTTTGATAGTGGTGCCTCAAAGCATATCACATCTCGCAGGGATTTGTTTAGTCATGTTGGCCCTGCCCCTGTTGGCAAAACTGTTCAGTGTGCCAACAATGCTTCATATCCAGTTTGTGGCATTGGGGAGATTCAGCTTACAGCCATTGATGGCTCCATTCTTCGCCTTACAGATGCCTTATATGTACCAGGGATAAAGAAGAATTTGTTGTCCATTTCTTCTTTAGCACATTGTGGAATGCAAGTCCACTTTGATGATGATAAATGCATGGTCAGAGACAAAGCAAATGCCTTGACCTTGATGCTTACTGGTACATTATGTCATGGACTTTATGAGTTGGATGCATTTCAGCCAGTGGATCAGTCTGCTTATCATGCATTCACTCTTACTCCAGCTATGGTTGATGCGGAGTTATGGCATGCTCGCATGGGGCATGTAAATTTTGGTAGTCTTATGCTTATGCAGCGACATAATATGTTTACAGATCTACCTCTCATGGAGAAGCCTCCAGATCACATTTGTGAAGGATGTATTTTGGGAAAAATGCACAGGTTTTCCTTCCCACGTGATCAGGCTCTAAGAGCAACTGCAAAGTTGCAACTTATACACAGTGATCTTTGTGGTCCCATGCAGACGAAGTCATTAGGTGGTTGCTTTTATTTTGCAACATTTATTGATGACTTCTCTCGTATATGCTGGGTCTATCCTTTGACACAGAAATCACAGGTATATGATGCATTTTTGGCCTTTGTAGCACTTGCTGAGACAGAATCAGGATGCAAGGTGAAGACTCTCCGTTCTGACCGAGGGGGGGAATATATGTCACATGTGCTGAATTCCTTTCTTGGGAGTAGAGGTATAAAACATCAGTATACTACTCCTTACACTCCACAGCAGAATGGGGTTGCAGAAAGGAAAAATCGGTCACTCATGGAGATGGCCAGATGTATGCTAAAGGCAAAAAGACTACCACATATCTTTTGGGTGGAAGCAGTAATGTGTGCTTGTCATATTTTAAATCGATGTCCCACAAAGGCATTGGTTTCTATTACTCCTTTTGAGGCTTGGCATGGCCGCAAGCCTTCTGTATCGCATTTTCGTATCTTTGGGTGTCTTGCATATGCACACATACCCAAAGAGTTGAGGAGGAAGCTTGATGATAAAGCCACAAAATGCATTTTTGTTGGGTATAGCCGTGAGAGCAAGGGCTACAGGTTATATGACCCACTATCCAGGAAGATATTCATCAGTCGGGATGTGGTTTTTGATGAAAAATCAGAAATATCCATGGCTGGTTATGAGGCAAATCAGGCTGAAAATGATGTGTTTGAAGGTCTACTACCCATGGAGTTTCATTCTACAGTTGGTGATCCAACTCATGTGGGTACTGGACAGCCAGCAAATGATGTAGGTGGTGCAGAAATTCAGCAGCCAAATGAGCCAGAAGCTGAACCAAATATGGGACAGCAGGCACCACAGGTCAGACATATACCTAGATGGTATTTGAGGACATTACAGGACAGCCATTTAGAGGGTCCTCTTGCTGGTCGTACTCGTAGGGAGACAAGGACCAATGAGCATGCACACATCATGGATTTGAATCTGGTTATGGCAGCCAGTTTACAGGATGATGATGAGCCTGATTCATTTGTGGATGCACGAGATATTGTGCATTGGAACAAAGCCATGCAGGATGAGATTGATTCTATTAAAAAGAATCAAACATGGGATTTGGTTGATCTGCCCAAAGGCAAGAAAGCCATTGGTACTAAATGGGTCTATAAGTTGAAAAGACATGCAGATGGATCCATTGACAGGTACAAAGCCCGTCTAGTTGCAAAGGGCTATGCACAGAAGAAGGGCATTGATTATGAGGAGACATTTGCTCCTACATCCCGTATGTCGACACTTAGGTGTGTCATTGCATTGGCTGCACATCGTGGTTGGGTTGTTCACCAGTTGGACATAAAGACTGCATTCCTACATGGGGACCTCGAGGAGGAAGTTTATGTATTTCAGCCCATGGGATTTGCAGAACATGGTCATGAGGGAAAAGTATGCAGGCTGAAAAAGGCCTTGTATGGTTTGAAACAAGCTCCACGAGCTTGGTATGCAAAAATAGATGCTTTTCTACTCACTCAGGGATTTGTGAACAGTCCATCAGAGACCACTTTGTATGTGAAGAAAGAAGAGACAGATCTGCTGGTCATCAGTCTTTATGTGGATGATCTCTTGCTCATGGGATCAAATGATGACAAAATTGCAGCATTTAAGGAGATACTGCAACAGACATTTGACATGTCTGACTTGGGCCTTGTACATTACTATTTGGGCATACAGTTTGTGCAGAATAACAGAGGCATTGGGTTGTTGCAATCACGTTATGTTGCTAAAGACATTTGACATGTCTGACTTGGGCCTTGTACATTACTATTTGGGCATACAGTTTGTGCAGGATAACAGAGGCATTGGGTTGTTGCAATCACGTTATGTTGCAATCACGTTAAGTTTAAATTTCAGGATTGCAAGCCTATTAGTACTCCTATGGAGCCTGGGATGAAACTGTCACTACAAGATGACAGTGTTTCCTTTGATGCCACTACATATGCTCAGGCTGTTGGGTGCCTCATTTACTTGTGTAATACAAGGCCAGATATTCAGTATGCAGTCTCTCAGTTGAGCAGATTCATGCACAGCCCACGGTTGTCACATTGGCAAGCTGTGAAGCGTGTATTCCGTTATTTGCAGGGTACCTCGTCTCTTGGTTTGCTTTATCCTGAGGGGGGTGACATGCAGTTACACGCTTACAGTGATTCAGATTGGGCTGGTGATTTTGATACCAGACATTCCACTAGTGGGAATTGTTTCTTCCTTGGCGCTTCATGCATTTCTTGGCTAAGCAAGAAACAGACCACAGTGGCCACTTCGTCTTGTGAGGCAGAGTACAGAGCAGCCTACACTACTACTGTTGAGTGTGTTTGGCTGCGTCGTCTTATGACTGATATGGATATTTCAGTGGAGGAGCCTACACCTATCTATACTGATAGTCAGAGTGCCATTGCTGTGGCCAGGAATCCTGTGTTTCATGCTCGCACGAAACACATTGAGATTCACTATCATTTTGTTCGGGAGAGACTCCAGGCAGGAGATATCAGTCTGATCTACTGTCCTGCAGATCAGAATGTGGCAGACATCTTCACCAAGGCATTACCACGTCCGAAATTTGAAGCATTCCACAATGCTTTGAATTTGTTTCCTTTTGGTGGATGATGTACAGTGATCACATATCACTCCAGGGGGGTTTGTTGGGTTTTATGCTGTGTATGCACCCAGAGGAGTGCTAGTGATCATCAGTAGGTTACTGGGGCACTTTTTACTTCAGTTAGTGGAGGTTTTTTCCCCCAGTTTAGTTCAGTTTCACTTATATGCAGTTTATAAGTGTTTTGGTCCACCCGGCACATTTATGGCCGGACATGTGAACACTTATCCTTTAGGGGCCACTATCATGTGGACTTTTCATTCAATTGAAGCATATTGGAAGTCGTGTTCTCTCATCTTGGTTTCCACGCTTGCTTGCTTGAACCTGTGTAAACCCTAACCCTAACCCTTGAGTGCCTTCAGACCTAGGTGTGGACTAGAACTCTGTCAGCCAGCAGTTCAACATTCTTCTGATGAAGTCGGCCTATTGGTGTCCATGGAACTGGCCAACAATACGTCGGCCAGTTGATGTTGTAGTCTTCCAAGGGACTATAAAAGACACCCAAATCTGATGTAGAGATCTGTGTATTTGTTCCACTTTGTCCCCTTGCCTTCTTGCCCTATCCATGAACACAAACATGAATCCTTCTTCTTGAAACTAATCCTGGCACTCTTGGCTCCACCCCTTGGATGAACATCCCTTGGAGTGCTCCAAAAGCCTTCCTAGGCAGCCCCAACTGGCTACCAACTCTCATGAAATCCTCCCCTTTGGTTTGCCTCACACCAACCAGCTTCTGGGGGGTCTTGACACGTGCTGAGTTTCTCTCCTTGGACTTGTGCACTTCTTCTAACAGCACTTAGCATAGCTGAGCCTGATGGTGATACCAATGTCACATGCAGAAGCTCTGGGAGTCTTCTTTCAACCCTAAGCCAAGAACAATCAACATAGACAAAGAATATTAGTATATTCATGTGATCCAAAAAGGTACAATAGTTTGTGGCCTTGGCCTTCCAAAAAGGATAATCATGCCTATCTATGACCTAACTCCAAGTGGGAGTGAAATGATCTAAACCAAGCAATGTAGTGGAATCAAAGACAGGGCAAGGTTTATGTAATCCGGGGTGACGCCCCCTATGGATTTTGTGATGTAAACTCAACTCGGGCTTCGGCCGAGGATATATATGAAGCTCTTGTTTATCCAAACTTTGAGTCATTTTGTTGTTTTCATGATCTTTTCAATTCTGAAATTTTGTTAACATCATCTACTTGTGAATGTGATTCAATCTCAAGCAATGAAGTTTCTAAAGAAACAACAATTTTAAGAGAGTTTCGTGATGTATTTCCAAGTGAGTTACCAGATTGTTCACCACCCGAGAGGGGCATTGATCATGAGATTGAGCTATTGCCTCGTAGTTATCCCATCTCCCGGCAACCTTATCGATTTAACCAAAAAGAGGAAGACAAGATTGCTCGACAACTACAAGATTGTCTCAATAAAGGTTTTGTCCAGTCGAGTAAGTCTACATGAGGCACTCCAATTATTCTATCACAAAAGAAAGATGGTAGCATGCACTTCTAAGTGTAGATAACAAAGGCTTGAATAAACTCACTGCTGTCAAGAACATGTATCCTTTGCCGAGGATGGATGACTTTGTAGATCGTCTTCAAGGTGCTAAGTATTTCACCAAGATTGATCTACGTTCAGACTATCAGCAAATAAAGATTAAACCGACGCGTTATGACCACTATGAGTTTTTGGTCCTACCTTTTGGGTTGACGAATGCTTCTGCTACTTTCTGTAGATGATGAACAATTTATTTCGCCCATATCTGGGAAAGTGAATTGTTATCTTCTTAGATGACGAACTGATTTATAGTAGGTCGTTCAAAGAGCACATACAGTCGTCTTGGGGATACTCAGACAAGAGAAGTTGTATGCGAAGGAGTCAAAGTGTGATTTCTTCAAGCAGGAACTCTTGTATCTAGGTCACATCATCTATATCGATGATGTGAAGATTGATCTAGATAAAGTTCGTAAGAACCTAGAATGGTCAATTCCACAGCTGATTAGACAAGTGAAATCATTTCTTGGTTTCACTAGCTTTTTCCAAAAGTTCATCGAGGCTTATGCCAGGATTGCTACCCCCCTGACTCAGTTTTTGAAAGGGGTGAGAAGCAAGAAGGGCACATTAAGTCCTCCGGTGGTTTGGAGTGACAAGCTGGTTTGGAGTGACAAGCTGGATCAGTGTTTTAGAGCATTGAAGGAGCTAGTCACCTCAGCACTTATGTTGTCGATCGTGGATCCTAGTAAACCTTTTGTAACTAAAACACATGCCAATGATGATTATGCAATAGGTTCTACCCTGTTTCCAGGATGAAAGACCCATAGCCTTTGAAATCAAGAAGCTTTCAAAGACGCAGATGAGATATTCCTACCCGAGAAAAGGAGCTTCAAGCTTTTATTATTGCAATGAAAATATGGAGATACTATTTGTATGGTCTCGATTTTTTGTCTAGATGGATCACAACTTAGTGAAATATATTTGTGACCAACCTGACCTAAAGGGTCAGAAGGAGCCAGATTGGTTGACCTCATGCAGGAGTTCGACTTTGAGATCTGTTACCGTAAAGAGGCAACCAATCGAGTTGTTGATGTCCTTAGTAGGATCCCCGAGGTCAATGCTATCTCTTTTGCTGAGATAACGACTGACTTCTATCTCTCTCTCAAAGGGTGTTGCCAACATGATCCATTTTGGCCGATTCCACTCGCAACCCCCACAGTTATGGTTCTAGATTCCATTAGCCTTTGCCCTCCAGGAAGTCCTGGTGTGAACACTCTTACACATGGGCACTTTTTACCTTGTGCAGGCAGGGGTTTTTTCCAGTGTGAACACACTCTCGTGTGTTGGGATTTTTTAGCCTTAGGACTAGTGTACTTTAGTAAACACACTTGTACTTAATCATATCATTATCTTACATACGTTTTCCAGCACACCCCCTTGGTTTTTGCTCTCTGTGTTCTCTGTGTGTGTAGTTGTTGCCATTAAAGGCATTGGCAATGTGGAGTTTGACCTCATGTAGTGGGGACACATTTACTCTTGAATTTACTTTGTATATACATGGAATTCGCAAAAATCTTATTTGTCTCAACACTTGCAAAAGCTGGTCTCAAAATCATGTTTTCTGATCATTCCTGCTCCATTTATGACAGAACAGATTCTAATGCACTTATGCTCTCTGGTACATTGAGCAATGGCCTTTACATGCTTGACATGTATGACAGTAGTTGTGATTCTCATGATGATGCTATGGTTGCTTCCACATCACAGGTTATGCATGACACTCAACTATGGCATGCTTGGTTTGGTCACCTTAATTTCCCTTCTCTTATGCATTTACAACGTCAATCTATGGTTCATGAGTTGCCACCTATGCAGTTCCCACACAAGCATGTATGCGAGAGATGTATATTGGGAAAGATGCATCATCAGTCCTTTCCAAAGCATGGTACTGTGCAAGCTACTAGTGTCACTAGCCTAGACATTTCCTAGTATGAAAGGGGTCTGGTGGACTCTAGGACGTCTAAATATTTGGAAAGTATAAGCTCTAGGAATGGGGGATTATCCTAGAATACAAAGGATCACACTCCTAAAATCTAGGAGGGTTGCTGTTTTTGGCCTGACTCTGATGGAAATTCTATTCGCATCATTACATTTGGAATTGAGCAAATACCAAGAGTCGCCATTACGTTTGGGATATTTTTAGAGAGACAATTTATGGAAAGACCCATCTCTTAGATTGGGACACGTGGCAAGAAAGTAGATCAAAATGAGACAAGTGGCCTCACACTTGTCACTTCAGCTATTGTGTGGCTCTCCACTTGTCATCATAGCCTTTTCTTTCCATTTTCTCTCATGGGAACCCCAAATCTATAAATTGGAGCCCTCTCTTTTTTCATTTGGAGAGGCTCTCTTGTTGCACACTAGCCTCTACCACCGTTACAGGCTGCCCTAATGATGGCTACTCTCTTGAAGGCTGCCCATGAAGAATACTGACTGTTGGGGACTGTTTTGGAGGCTTCCATCGCGAAGAAATACTAAAGGCAAGGGTATTTAATCATTTTATTATGATTTCTAGCCCTTGTACTTGTTGTACCAGCCCTTGTACTTGTTGTACCTACTATACCAACCACTATACCGGCTGTACAACCACTGTATCTGCTGTACCAGCCATTGTACTTGTTGTACCGGCAAAATGGAGAGTTGTAATTGCTGCTCCAGCTCTATTGCATGAAGACCCGTGGTTTTTGGGGAAGAATCAGTACCCACACGGAGGTATATGGATTATATTGTTGGATCGGCATTTCTACAGCTATGTGCCGGCTAAATCTTATGGTTGCCTGGTGTTGGGCTATGTTATGGCATTTGTATATGGATAATCCGGCATCTCCCATGGGAGAGTAAGGCCCTCAAAGCTTGTACATGATATTATTCTCCTTGGGTAATAAAAGACGGGGTCGGCCCATTCCGGCCTCTATGTGGTGCCAGTTGTGCAACTTTTATTTTCAGCTTTGTGGATTGTTTAATGGCTGTGATTAAATGCCGAAATGTTTAATTGTGCTCATGGTCAAAGCGATGCACACCCAGTCCCGCGCATCCCGGGCGAGTTACATTGGTATCAGGGCATAAGGCTTTCTCATTCTTATGTGAGAACGATCTTATTAAGGTGCATACTATGGCCATTGGTAGGATTATACATTGCAGTACCAAGCATAATGGGAAGTGAACATTATGGTTTCTTGGAGTCTGTGAGGAGGCGCCTGTCTGTCAAAATACGCAGCGGGAATGATAACCAAACTTGAGACCACAAGAGCAAGTAGAGTGCAGAAAATAGACAGCACAAGAAAAGGAGAGAGATAGGCGTATAACTCTTCTCTATACACAAGATCCCGAGGAAAACTGAATGAATACAATGTGGGGGCAATGGGGCCTATTTATATGGCCCCATGGGCCAGAAAATGGACAGCCGACTAGACCTGAAATGCCCACGACCTGAAAATACAGCAGTCGGCCAGCATATCAAAGTCGGCCATCACTCGTGTGCAGTCGGCCAGCAGAGCAGGGAGCAACTAGGACTGCCTGTGACCAGTCGGCCAGCATCTACAGCCGACAGGTCCTACACTGCCTCCCACACCCTGGAAAAATAGGGAAAAATGGGGAAAAAATACGGGGAGTGAGGAAAAATGATAAAACACCTATACAGGGCGGGCACACCCACAACAGAGGCCCTGGTGTCTGATAAAGACAGGAGATGACTTCTAACACCCCCTCTCGGCTCCTAGCTGTGAAATCAACCCAAGGGAGCTGGAGTGCCGCTTGAGCGTAGCCTGAGGTAGAGACTTCGTGAAGAGGTCCGCTGCATTGTCCTCCGTCGAACAATAAAGTAGCAAGATGTCACCAGCCAAGATCTTCTCACGTACAAAGTGATACTGTATCTCTATGTGCCTGGTCCGGGCATCCGAGCAATAGCTATACAACTTTGGTTATCGCACTGGATGACTGTGGGCTCCTTCTGTGGAAACCCAATCTCGCCTAGCAGCCTCCGCAACCACACAACCTCACAAGCAGCACCACAAGCAGCCCGGTACTCTGCCTCTGTCGAAGATAGGGCAATAGTTGGCTGCCTCTTACTGCTCCAAGAAACTGCTCCTGAGCCGAGGGTAAAACAGTAACCTGAAGTAGATCTCTCCGTGTCTGGATCTCCTCCCCAATCTGAGTCACTCCAACCTTGGAGTCTGACTCCATCCCCTCCTGTGTAAAAGAGTCCTAGATCCTTTGTACTTTGCAGATACCGCAAGATCCGCAATCCTGCATCCCAATGAGACTTCAATGGCGTCTACATAAAAGAGCTCAACAGCCCCACGGAGAAGCTCAAGTCCAATCTGGTGTTCAGCAACCAGATCAATGAACCAACCAACTTCCGATACTGCGAGGCATCAACTGGCTCACAAGGATCATTAACGGTTAACTTTGTGTTTGGGTCCATCGGCGAAGTAATAGGCTTGATGTTCTCCATCCCAAAGGCCTCAAGCAACTCATGAACATACCGCTGCTGAGAGACAAAAAACCCCCTCTGGGTCTGCCAAATCTCCAATCCCAAAAAGAAGTGGAGTAAGCCTAAGTCGGTCATCTTAAACTCCTTTGACAAGGCAGCCTTCGTCACGCTAATGTGCTCCACATGACCACCGGTGAGAATGAGATCATCCACATAAAGGATGATAATCGTAACCATGCCGCGTTCCCGCAAGAGATACAGGTTAGGATCTGCAACCGATCTCTGAAATCCAGTCCGAACAAAGAAGGAATCAATCTTCTAATTCCAAGCCCTGGGAGCCTGCTTAAGACCATACAAGGCCTTACGTAACCTGTAAACCATCCCTTCTGATCCTGGAACAACAAAGCCTGGAGGCTGCTCAACATACACCTCTCCTGCAGGTCACCATTAAGGAACGCAGATTTTACATCCATTTGATACACGGGCCACCTCTGAGAAGAAGCAAGGGCAAGAACGGTCCGAATCGTGGACATCCGTGCTGTCGGTGCAAAGGTATCCTCGTAGTCGCGATGCCTGGCCGCTGAGCATAACCTTTAGCCACAAGTCTGGCTTTGTGTTTGTCCACCGACCCATCTGACGCATATTTGGTCTTAAAGACCCATTTGACACCAATGACTGACCGTTTCGACGGCCTCGGTACCAACTCCCATGTGTTCTTCTCGATGGCATCAAGTTCCACCTGCATGGCTTTCCTCCAAGTATCTATGAGAGGGCTTCCTTGACGGAAGTGGGCTCCTTGTCCCGCATAATACGAGACATCAGAGCATAGTTTACCTGAAGAAGCTCCGCTGTATTGCTTTTGTCTCGGACTCTGTGTGATCTTCGAGGGCCGTTCTCTGTGGTCCACTCGGAGGGTAACTCCGTGACACCTGACTCCCGAAGGGTGTCCAACAACCACCTAGGTACTCGAACAGATCGTGGAGCCTCCTGCTGTTGCGGGGGCTCTACTCCAGCTGCGGGTTCAACCTCTTGTGTTGACTGAGGGTGATCAACTGGAGCAATGGTCTAGGAATCATCATCAGACTCTTCTGGATCTCCAAGAAGTGGCGGCTCCTCGACAGTGGATACTGGAATATGCTCATCAAAGACCACATCCCGGCTGACAACAATCTCATTCCTGTCTGGATCATACAATCTGTATCCCTTGGAAAGAGAATTATACCCCACGAATATAAGCTTGCGGGACTTGGAGTCAAGCTTCCCCCTCTGCTTCTTCGGAATATGTACATACGCATCACTCCCAAAAACACGGAAGTGCGAGACATCAGGTTTCTTGCCAAAGTATGCCTCAAACGGAGTCATATTAGGTACTGAAGTCGTTGGAGACCGGTGAGGGTATGGACAGCCGTTGCCACAGCCTCTCCCCAAAGTGGACGAGGAAGATCACGATGCTCCAGCATGGTCCTCGCCATCTCCACCACAATCCTGTTTTTGCGTTCTACAACTCCATTCTCTGAAGACGATCCGATATTGGCCAGTTCACTCTTGATGCCATGGTCTGCACAAAATCTGAGAAATACAGTCGAGGAGAATTCACCCCCTTTGTCAGCCCTGAGAGTCTTTACCTGCAATCCAGACTCTTTGTCCACCATCACGTGCCAATCCTTGAACCGTGCAAAAGCTTGGTCCTTCTGTGAAAGAAAGTAGACCCACGTGAATCTGGTACAGTCATCAACAAGCAGCATAAAATAGAGAGATCCTCCCAATGATGGTGTCTGCTGAGGTCCACACAAGTCAGTGTGAATCAACTCCAACGGTTTCGAAGCCCCCCGCCTGGAAGCCTGCTTCGAAAAGGATTCCCTGTGCTGCTTACCACGTATGCAAGAACTGCAACGTCCTTGCCTACTGCCAACATCTGGCAAGCCAACCACCATCTGGTCTCGGAAAGCTCGCCGCAGTGCGTCCACATTTAAGTGGCCAAAACGAAAGTGCCACAGATCTCCAACTTGAGAGCCTGTCAACGACCGTTGGCCAGTTAAGGCCTCCGAACCTCCGCTGTGAGGAGGGTTCATGAAACGTTCCTCCTGGTCCAAGACCATGGGCACAAGCTCCTCCCAAGTAATGGTGCTAAGCCTGCTACTCGTAATCAAAGAGGAGTAGAAAGCGAAATACTGAGCAGGCAAGTGCGACAACAAAGTAATGGCCATGTCTTCAGATGATATCTCCTTCCCAACCTGGAGGACTTCCTGCTAAAGAGCCTACAGCTTGTTAATGTGCTCCCGCATCGTCGATGACTTTGCAGGGTTCATAACCCGCATCTGCACTTTCAAGGAGATCCTCTTCATGGGTGATACCCTATTATAAAGAGAAGCCAAGTGCTGCCATATGCCTCTGGCCAGCGTCATGTGCTTTACGTGATTGATTACTTGTGGTGTGCAATTGAGGAAAATAAATGACCGGACCTTGGCGTTGACACGCTCCCACATCTATGCCTGTGCCTCTCGGTCCTTCTTCATCGACAGTAACTCCCCTTCCTCTGCTTCTGGCCTTGGAACCCCGATAACGATGAAATCAGCAAGGTCATATGACTCCAACACAGACTCCATCATCACCTTCCAGATGCCGTAATTGTTCCCGTCCAACTGACGGTCTACTGGGAACGTGGGGAGAGTCGGGATCTTCACATGCTTCTCAGCCATCTCTAACAAATCTGCCATTGTGGGGATGTAACTGAAAAGGGTGGGTGGGTGGGAAAAAAAAACTCTAAACCTACAAGTGGCTGTCCAGCACTTTAGCCCGCCTTCCTCTTGCAACTTCTCTTCCCGAACAGTCCAAACAATCCACCAATCAGCAACGTAACTATCCCCCTCTTGCTCAGAAAGCTCCCAAGATCTATCAAGAGCCTAGGGCTCTGATACCATGTCATAATACACAGCAGAAATGATAACCAAACTTGAGACCACAAGAGCAAGTAGAGTGCAGAAAATAGACAGCACAAGAGAAGGAGAGAGATAGGCGTATAACTCTTCTCTATACACAAGATCCCGAGGGAAACTGAATGAATACAATGTGGGGGCAATGGGGCCTATTTATATGGCCCCATGAGTGCAGTCGGCCAGTAGATGGACAGCTGACTGGACCTGAAATGCCCACGACCTGAAAATACAGCAGTCGGCCAGCATATCAAACTCGGCCATCACTCGTGTGCACTCGGCCAGCAGCAAGGAGCAACTGGGACTGCCTGTGACCAGTCGGCCAGCATCTGGTAGCCGATAGGTACACTGCCTCCCACACCCTGGAAAAATAGGGAAAAATGGGAAAAAAATACGGGGAGTGAGGAAAAATGATAAAACACCTATACAGGGCGGGCACACCCACAACAGAGGCCCTGGTGTCTGATAAAGACAAGAGATGACTTCTAACACTATCTTCTATCTTTGTATTATGGAAGCTGCTTCTCAAGCTCAAAGCAAGCTATGATGGAGTTCTATTTGTCTCATGGCTTCATGACGTTTTCGGCAAAGAAGAAGAGCTAAATATTCTGTGAGGTTACAAAGCTATTACTTTTTGATTCTTCATGATTTATGTGTTTTGAACACCTAACCCTTCTGTGTAAATGCAAGGAGAAGTGTTGTATGTTTTTCTTGAATGTGTTTCAAGAAAAATTCTTTTCATGGCTGAGAAGCCTAGAATCTAGAGGTCATCTCTATTGTGAGCATGATGCTTGAGGACTGCAATATATGACATGGTAATATATATATATATATGGTCATCTTTTGCATTCTTCAGTTTGATGGCTTTATGGACTTATGGCTCCTTTAATGGGATGAATTCTTTTCATGGCTCCCTTTATTGGGATGGATTATATCTATGGAGATTTCTTTCTTGGACGAGATTTATATTGATATTGGGCTTTGCAATTAATTTCTATGGCCGAATCTGTCCGAGTTTATAGAGAAGAAACATTTGGATATCTCATAGATATGATACTTTTATGGATAAAGTCCACCTCTACTCCAAGGTGTGTGGTCAGCACGGAATATGTGATAAGAGTTATGGTATATACGTCTATAGATTCCTGGACTTCTTTTCTAGGGATTTCGATCCATCCTCAAGTTTATGGATTATGTTTATTGCTCCCTTTTACTAGGAATAGTCTGGGATGAATTATTCTGTTTGGCTCCCTTTATTTGGGATGCATTGGACTTATGGAACTCATAGTTCACATACCCTATGTAGTGTTCTCTTGTCCTACGTGCTGTCTTGAAGATTGTTTCTACCGTGTGTGGGTGGAAAAATAGATAGCAGATGGAAAGGAACATGGGCACTTCAGAGGGTAGTGTCCAAGTACAAAATACCCTGTGTGGTGTTCTCTTGTCCTACGTGCTCTCTTGAAGATTGTTTCTACCATGTGTGGATGAAACAATAGAGTGCAGATGGAAGGGAACATGAGCACTTCAGAGAGTAGTGTGAGTTGGTAGCCGAAATGCCTACAAACTATTGTGGCCGAAATGCCTATAAACTGTGTAGCAGAAATGCTTATGGAACACCAGGCTATCTATGCCTACAAGTGATTGTTTTATCTTATTACTTGAGCCCACCTCTCATCCAAGGTGTGTGGTCAGAGTACCAATACGGAGTGCAAGTGGTAGAGTGGACATGACGCTTGGTTGGCAAGGGACTTATGTCTACGCCGAGAGTCATGTGGACTGACACCTTATTGTTGGCAGGGGACTATGTCTACGCCAAGTGTTAGTAGGCTGGAATCTGGTATGCTGGGGACTTGACGCCCACGCTCAAATCCAGAGGACATTCTACATCCGTGTGCACGATCAATCGGTCTTCTATTTCTCGGCCTGGTATTTGCATGTGTAAGCATGGAAGCCACTGGAGAGTAGCATGTGTTTGACATGACACTGAGGATTGGGGAATGAGAGATTGCTCCTTCGAGTTGGTGGATACGACACCAAAACTTATTTTGTTTGAATATACTCTTGGAGCATGGACATAGAGATATGATCTCTGGACTTATGGGACTATTTTGTCTCGCTCATTTACTTGGGACATGATTATGATATCTAAATTTATGGGACTGTTTTGTCTCACCCATTTATTTGGAACATGATTTTGATATTGGTATTATGGAGACTTGTTTGGTCTTGCCCATTTATTTGGGACATGGATTCTTTCAGTTATATTGGATTTTTGAGACTGACTCGTCTCGCCCACTTGATGGGACAAGATTATATCTTGAATATATCACTTGAAGCTTAAAGTTGCGGACAACTTTTAAGAAGCTGGGGGGGATGTCACCAGCCGAGAGACATTTCCTAGTATGAAAGGGGTCTGGTGGACTCCATGACGTCTAAATATTTGGAAAGTACAAGCTTTGGGAATGGGTGATTATCCTAGAATACAAAGGATCACACTCCTAAAATCTAGGAGGGTTGCTATTTCTGGCCTGACTCCGATGGAAATTCTATTCGCGTCATTACGTCTGGAATTGAGCAAATACCAAGAGTCACCAAAGTACCTATGACAAATGGGCTACCAGTTGGGATATTTTTAGAGACACAATTTATGGAAAGACCCATCTCTTAGATTGGGACATGTGGCAAGAAAGTGGACCAAAGTGAGACAAGTGGCCTGACACTTGTTAGAAAGTGGATCAAAATGAGACAAGTGGACCCATACTTGTCACTTCAGCTATTGTGTGGCTCTCGACTTGTCATCATAGCCTTTTCTTTCCATTTTCTCTCATGGGAGCCCCAAATCTATAAATTGGAGCCCTCTCTCTTCATTTGGAGTGGCTCTCTTGCTCCACACTAGTACCACCGTTACAGGCTGTCCTAATGATGGCTACTCTTTCTCTCTCGCTTGAAGGCTGCCCATGAAGAATACCGGTTGTTGGGGACTGTTTTGGAGGCTTCCATCGCTAAAAAATACCGAAGGCAAGGGTATTTAATCATTTTATTATGATTTCTAGCCACTGTACTTGTTGTACCAGCCCTTGTACTTGCTATACTTGCTGTACCAGCCACTATACCGGCTATACAGCCATTGTACCTACTATACCAACCCTTGTACTTGCTGTACCAGCCACTGTACTTACTGTACCAGCCACTATACCTACTGTACCAACCATTGTACTTGTACCAGCAAAATGGAGAGTTGTACTTGCTGCTCCAGCTCTATTGCATGAAGACCCGTGGTTTTTGGGGAAGAATCAGTACCCACACGGAGGTATATGGGTTATATTGTTGGCTCGGCATTTCTACAGCTATGTGCCGGCTGAATCTTATGGTTGCCTCGTGTTGGGCTGTGTTATGGCATTTGTATATGGATAATCCGGCATCTCCCATGGGGAGAGTGCCCTCAAAGCTTGTACATGATATTATTCTCCTTGGGTAATAAAAGACTCCAAGGAGGGGGTCGGCCCATTCTGGCCTCTATGTGGTGTTGGTTGTGCAACTTTTATTGACTCCTCTACCCTATTTTTAGTTGCATGAGTTGCATGAACAACATGCACCAACCATTTGTAGGCTTTACACACCAACCACTGACCATTAGCCTATCAACCACATTTAAATTGGACTAAGGAGTTGGGATTACATTTATCCAACAATCCCCCCTTAAGACCAACTTCTTACAAAACATGAATCAAGTCTAAGAAACCTCCTTGACACAATGAGTAAGAGTCCCCCCTGAACAACAACATAGGGTAGTGTACTCTCCTCTACAACTCGTCAAGTTGGAACAACATAAGTCTTGACTCAACCACATACATGACATAATCTAAAAAGCATATTCCTCATCTACATCTTTTATACTGAGACTAGAACAAAGATTTGTTTCTTCTTGTTGGTTGACTTCTTCAACCACATGTGCCTTTGCTTGCTTTTGATCTTTTTGGTAGCACTTTGAGGATGGATGATTCGTCTTTCCACAATACTCACAAGGATGTTTAGAGAAACAATCCTTAGTAAGATGATTTGTACGACCACAAATAGTACATTTCTTCTTTGCCGATGTCGTAGTAACAGTATATGCATAAGGATCTATCACATCCTTTGTAATCTTCTTGTCTTCTTCCTGCAAAGAATTTATAATACTTTCCAAAGAAGGGACTGGCTCCTTCTCTTTAAGTACCGTCACAATTTGTCTAAAGCTTGAAGGTAAGCTTTTGAGCAGGATAGCAATAGCATCTTCTTCAGGAACAGGAGATTTAACATAAACTAACTGTGTCATTAAGCTCTTCAACCTGTTAATCAAAGCTGCTAAATTTTCATTACTCTCCATGGTTAGATCAAAGAGTTGCATCTTCAAACTGATCTTGGAATGCTTTGCCTTTGTACCAAAAGTACGTTCTAATAATTCCCAAGCTTCCATGGTTGGCTGACTCAACATCATCAATATAATGAATAAAATCATCTTCTAAAGCAGTAATGATAATACCAAGTGCTTGCTCATCTTTCGCTTGAAGTACAGCCGTTGTAGCTCTTGTAACTGCAGCAGAAATACCAGCTTCATCTTCAGTAAGTGGCTTGACCATACTCCACAGATTTTTCTTCATGAGATAGCCCTTCACCTTGATTTGCCAGGTATGGAACCCAGTTCCGTGGAATTTGTCGGGGAATTTTGAACTCATGATGATAAAATATGATGATGGATATTGAGAACTTGCTCACATAGATGATTTAAGCCCAAATAACAAAAATATCATCAATATAAAGCAAAATTGGTATCACCATATACTTGGAGCAGAAACTGCAGAAAAGAGGCGACTGGAAAAACGGTTCGTGCAGCTGCTACAGTGAACCAAATTGCATAAGATTTGAGATGCACAATCTTCACTTGATGGTCTTGCTACACCTTGAAGGAATTGATACAATTTGTAGCGACGAAGGCGAATGGCTGCGCTGAACAGAAAACGGGCGTTTTAGCTAGCGATGCAAAATTCGAGCTGCTGCGTTGAAATTGGGCGATGAGAGCTGAGTTGTAGCATGCGTGGGAGCAAACCAACAAGGCTATGTGATTGGATTGAAGTATGATGGCTTAGAATGATTGCATGAAGCCAACCTTTGGCATGCTGTCCAAACAGAGAAAAACTGGCTATGGTGGGATTAGGGTTTTTTCTAATAAACTAAATCTAATTGAGTCAAGCTCTGATACCAAATGTTAGATTTGATAACTAAGCTATGAAGATTGATCAAAACATCCTCAAGGTGGATCAAAGATTGTACAAGACATCATGAATATGAGAGACAAAAATTGGTATATGCAAAAAATTGATATGAGATTAACACAAGAAGACACTAATTGTGATTAGACATGAACCAAACTTACATAATCACTTGATCACGACTTGTACCTTATTTAGAGACTCCTCTACCCTATTTTTAGTTGCATGAGTTGCATGAACAACATGCACCAACCATTTGTAGGCTTTACACACCAACCACTGACCACTAGCCTATCAACCACATTTAAATTGGACTAAGGAGTTGGGATTACATTTATCCAACAGTTTACAACTTTTATGCAGACACATGGTATTTCTCATCAATGTACTACTTCTTATACACCATAGCAGAATGGTGTGGCTGAGCGCCATAATCGTACACTTAAGGAAATGGCCAGATGTATGCTTGAAAGCAGAGATTTGCCATCCACATTTTGGCTTGAAATGGTCAATTGCGCTAACTATGTGCTAAAGCGTTTTCCCATTAAAGCGTTGAAGTCTATGACAGCCTATGAGGCTCGGAATGACATAACTCATATGCGAAAGGGTGTCTGGCTTACGTGCATGTACTAGCACAGCAAAGAATGTGCATCTTAGACGTCAAACCTGCTTTTTAAATGGTGATTTGCAAGAGGAGGTTTAAGTATCGCAACCTCCTGGCTTTGGTCAAAAAGGTACACAGCATAAAGTATGCAGATTAAGTAAAGCACTTTACGGCCATAAAAGCTCCAAGGATTATCTGACCTAGAACCAAAATTCTAACAAGGTTTCGTAGACCCGACATCGTACGCATTACATGACCACAATAGATTGTGGCTAGTGACTCACCACCCAACCGTAGGTTCAGTGCCTTGAACCACCCCCAAGCCTCAGGTCTAATTGCCACAAGCCTGCTGAGTACCAATGGCCCCAACCTAGCGAACCATACCACTAGGCTGAACCACCCACCTTGCAGCTCCATGGCCTTTGATTCACTTAAGCTATCAGGGATTGACACACCGAACCCTAGTTATTGATGATGTCCACCGAGACCCATAGTAGTATAAAGCCCTTTCTCAAAGCTCCTAAGGCTTAGACAGCGTTGAATGTGGTCTTATGTGCCAAAAAATTAAGCATTGTAGAAGCAGCCCCAACACACTCAACATCAAGCAAAATAAAACCAGCTCTAACAAAAAGATTGATGGAGTGTATCTGTGATTTTAAAAAACTTTGCCATAGCAAATTTGAAAAAGATGAAACAAAGGCATAGTGAGCTTACAAGCCACAACCATTTTTCCTTGGCTTTGGGGGGGGACGTCATCATCTTCATCTGAGCTTTCCCCATATGCAAAGCTTCCAAGAACACTCGTTGCTAGGTTATTGCAAAACACCTCCACCTTCCCTAAATTTTCAGTTTCATGAGGATCTAGCCAAACAGATGCATTCACAACAACCTTTGAAAATTGGTCTCTCGCTTACTTCATTGCAGAAATTTTAAGACACCCGAAAAAAGCAAGCCTTCTATTAAGAGATGACTAAGTTTGTTGTTTGGAAAAATGAGGAGAAAGAAACCCACTAACCTGTGGATAATTCATAGGGCTCGAAGCCAAGTGCCGATTTTACCTGCATGAATACATACATACACACAACCTAAGAAGTAAGCTCCAAGGTTATGCATAGTCTTATCAAAGGTCGATTGAAGTAGGGTGTACCTTGGGTATAGACTCAATGGGACCAGGTTTGTACTCATCCTCCCATGAATCCTGTCTGATAGAACCATATATGACTCAATTCACTAGTCAGCAAGCTCTTGCCAGACTCAAGTCTGAACTTTTGCAAAAAAATACATGATTATGTGTTAAAACCTCTAGGTAAATCCAACTTGAATTACCTAGAGGTTTTTTTATTAATTGGCATATCTATGAATGTAAGGGAATGGAATGCCATGCACATTGCCTAATTTCCATGATCTTTGAGTTGAAAAGCTAAGAAAAGCATAGTTATCAAAATGTCAAAACATATTCAATACGGCATCATTGCACACTTACGAATACATAAAACAGGAAAAGTGAAAACGATGAGAGTGCCATATGAAATCATACTTTACATAAGTGCCCAAATCTTACTCTCAAGCAAGGTCAACTGTTAAACAATCAATGCACAAACTAATAAATACATAAAACATGACAAACTAAAACAAACGACAATGCCAGTCACATCATCAAATCAGACTTTACATAAATGCCCAAACCTTATTCTCAAGCATGGTTAACTGTTAACAAATCAATGCATATGAACAGCCCTCTTACAATCATATAAATGCCCAAACCTTATTCTCAAGCATGGTTAACTGTTAACAAATCAATGCATATGAACAGCCCTCTTACAATCATATAAATGAGTGTTCATGCAACTATGAAGAAAAAGAGGGATTAGTATGTGTCTTGCCTGGATGATGTATGTGCATGCAAGGATGATGGGGGTGAAGCTTCTCCACTAATGGCATGTTGCTGCTCTGGAGTCTCTTGTAATTTTCTCTTTTTGCCCACTTTCCAAAAAAAAAAATAGCAAAACAGAATAGATAATCATCACTAATTACATGCAAACCATGGAAAGATTAAAGATTTACTAATTAAGCACGGAAGGTATGATGATGGTGCCGTACAATGGGATCTTCGAGATTCCGAATCTTTGGATTCTGGATTCTGAGTCGGAACAAGGGGCAGTTCTCCAGTCGCAATCTGGTAAGCTGCAGTTTTTATAATTAAAAAAGGGACAATTTTTCAAATATTTCCACTGATTTTCACAGAGACAACGTAATCAATTTTGTTAAAAGACCCACAACGCAGGTTCTCGAGAGCCGAAGAGATCCCGAATTCTTTGTCGTAGCTGTAGGCACTGCTCTTGTAGAAATTTGTGCGAGTTCCCATTTTCGCCACAAATACACACACGTACGCATAGATATCTACATACATACATGTGTATATATGTATATTAATCTTTTTCTGGCATATACATTTATATATACATCTCTTCTCTTCTCTTCCCTTCTCTTCCCGAGTTCAAGTCCCACTGTTGGTCGTATATGCCCTCGTGTTGCATTCTACCGACGTTAATACCCCTCTCTCTCTCTCTATATATATATATATATTATCTTAAGGATGAGTTTTACAAAGCTGCCACGTGACAAGAATTTGGAGGTTCGAGATGGGGAGGAGGAGGTTTGAGGCGGTTTGGGTAGAATTTGATTTTGGAAGCCTCAAAAGACGTGGTTCCCAACTAGTACATATAAATGTAATCTGTATATTAGCCACTAGACATCTGTCAATTTATTCCATACCATGTTATGTCTAGCCTTATAACATTTTCACCTTAACCATCTTCGAATTTTCTTCCTTTTGGCAATGCCGTATTATTTAAACTAGTTGATAACTTTGATTCTGAATCATCGTTGATGTGTTAGGAGTACCTATTCTGAAAAAGGAGGGGTGGCCTATAAGATCATTTGATGTGGAAAGAGACAAGGCTGGAATTGTATACAAGCACAGGAGTCACTAGAAGCCACACCTTCTAAGGCTAGAATTGCATATACGCATGGGACTCACTAACGCATGGGACTCACTAGAACCCACCTTGCGAAGGGAGGTTGAGACCATAACATTTCGTAAAAGAATGATTAAAGACAAAGCAACTCAGATTGAAGATCACCATTGCAAGCCCGATAGTTTGGTGAAAGATTAGGCTAATCAATGTACTTTATACACGACTAGGGATTATATCAATTGTTGACACAACAGGTGCATCCGATTTTCTCCAAAATCCAAAGAAGGAAGGGTTTCATACATCACGTTCTCCTCTTTCCTAATATTTGGAACAATTTTGGGTTCACACACATGTATTGAAGTGGTTTGGTTAATGGTCACCACTAACTCATTTCCAAAGAGGTTACCCTCTATTAGTGAATATTCCATGTTTGAAGGTCTACCTTTAGAACTTGGAATCTTTTTAGAAATTGAATTGGTCTAAGGCCCAATCATGTACCAACCTGGCCTCTCTTATGAAAGGTTTTCTAAATATAACATCATACAAATCTGGTTAATGCAAGAAATTCATCACTATGAATGTGTGATGATATCAGAATGAAAAATTTGAGCCATTTACAAGACTCCCATGGGTCTTGCTGATGTTCCATAACCCATCATTTACAGTAAGATCTGTTTGTTCTAAGGTAGGTTTTTTTCATTTTTCCTAGAATTTTTTTGTAATGATGCTCAACTCTTGCTTCCCCATCCAAGATTGTAGTTACGTGATATCAATTATGGTGGATAGAAATGACAGCATTTGTATCATCATTTTCATCATAATGTCCCAATTGATTGACTAGAATCTGGATGAATATAAAAGCATTACTGTCCTCTCTCAAACGTTGCAAGACATCGACCCTACATAGCAAAGTGCATTTTGAATGCTTGTGAATGGCTTAATTTCATGAGATTTCTGTTTTCGGTTTAAGAATGAAGTAGGAAGGAAACCCCCAACAAATGGTATATTTTGTTGCATTGTGGCTACTTTCTGTTACAATTTCTTGTTAATTTCTATTGCAATTCCTTATTAGCTTAGGGAATTAATATTTAGCTTTTTCTTCTTCTAAATTGGCGTGTATTTTAATTTTTGTAATTTCTGTGATTGCTGTTGCAATTTTTGTTTAGCTTAGGGAATGAATGTTTTTTTATTTGGGGTGTCTTTTAATTTTTGCATTTTTTTTGTTTTTTTTTGTTCATTTCATACATTCACAAAAAAGAAAAGAAATAATAAATTACGCTATTTAGAGTAAACAAACCTCAAAATTAGATTTCGGGCATAGGATTTATCCCAATGCAAAGAGATTGGAGGGGAAACAATGATTTAGGGTGGATTTACAAACCAGATTAATTTTTGCATTTTGCCCCTTTTGTATTTTTGCATTAGTGATAACAATATAGATTAATTAGGCTTAATCTCCTTGTAATTTGGGCCACTAGTAGTTGTTAGCCTTGATTGGCTAACCATATTTAATGTGGGCAGGCTTTTAAGCCACAAGTCAAAGGAGACAAATTGGAAAAAGGAAAAAAATCAGAAATCTTGACAACACCCCTTTTGGTAGTGGTGAAACCGGAAACCATAAATCGCAAAACCGCTTAAACAAATGTAAAAAGTTTTTTTTTTAAGGTAGAAAGAAAAAGGAAAGTAAAAATTTTAAAATTTTAAAATTTTAAAAAGAAAAAGAGAAAAGGGAAAAGGGAAAAGAAAATTATGGGAAATTTTAGAAAAACGCACACCTAAAATCTCTAGAAACCCGTTTTAGACCGCAGGGATCACGTTGGTGCACAACACCCTCAAAATTGTGTCTAAAGGATCCCCAGTCCTAAGAAGTGAGAACCCTAACCAGGCCTCACCAGCTCGGCTAGCTACCAATCTTTTTGACCGCATAACTAGCTACCTCAGAGGTTCGGTCTCAGCTTTGCTACTATCTCTAAACCAAACCTTAGTGTATACATACCACATATGATGGAGGAGTTGAGGTAAACTCCTGAGAGACACCATGATGTAGTCTTGTCATTATACAAGCAACAGGGAGCGTTCATGTTGATATCCTTATCCGTGCACCTTCAACAACTGTGACCATTGATCCACCCCCTGTAGTACAAGTGCTTATGCCTAATGTGGCAGAACATTAGAAGAAGTGCAAGAAGTAGAGGCACTAATCAAGGCTTCTAGAGACAAAGAAGAAGAGACTTTGCAATTAGCACAACAAATGATTAGTATCCCAAACACCTTAGTATGCCCAAAGCCAGGAGCACACAAGTAGTGCCTGATAGCCTAGACACGCGCAATAACATTGCATCTACATTGAGGAAAGAACTAGGCATGCAAGTTTTTTACTAACATCTTCTTACAAAAGACTGGGAGTATAATGTGGCAACAAAAACCCTTGTGGTGGATTTTGGCATAGCTCAAATGTATGGTGTAAGTTGGGAAGAGATTATTCAATCATCAGTCTCTAGGACACAACGGAGGAGGAACGCTTGCAGGGCATCTACGATTGCATACATAGGATCATCAAGCATGAAATAATCCAAAGACCTATGATGCAAGTCGCGACATCCAAAGCAAGAGTGCCCTTAATGAGTGAGATGTTAATACCCCATGTGAGCCCAGCGGATCCTACTTTTGTAGTATCACTCGGCTATACCATGGATTCCCACCCACAGCTTCTATCCCACAAGGCCATGTAGGGACTCAAGAGCATGCTAGCATAAGCTTCACATTCTTAGGTCCTAGAGTTGTCCCTACCCAAGACACTACTAGTGCACGGCCTGATTGAGTGGTAACTAACACATCATTATTTCCTCTAAGGCCACAGGCCCACGACCACGGTAGAGGCCGCCCCCACTTTCCACATAGTCCTCCCTATGCCTGGCACATCTACTATGACCATTCTGAGAGGATCATCAACTTCACACCATTCGTCACATCTCATTCTAGTGCACCCATGACATATCCATTTCCTAGAGTGAGTGTGCTACTATGACCATTCTGAGAGGATCATCAACTTCACACCATTCGTCACATCTCATTCTAGTGCACCCATGACATATCCATTTCCTAGAGTGAGTGTGCTACCCACTTTTGTTGTGAGACCGACTACACTTAATGCCCACATGACTGTAGCAACATGTATTGGGGCACCAATAGGACAAATGCCTTATGTTGCACATCTAGCTTTACCTAGATTTAGACCAATGTATCCTCATACAATGCCACATGTTACACCTACACCTGTTGCACTTATCATACCAACACAAGCTCCACCCCATAGGCCCAATTGCTTTTGCACAAGCCCTGGGAAGAGCGATAAAGCTGAGAGCATAGTGAGATAGGGGTCGACATAGCTATGGAAAGGCTGCCTAAATAGCCAAGCTAACTCAGAGATTCACTGGAGATGGTGATCCTAGGAGACATCTGGAGATATTTGATCAAGTATGTGGGGCCTTAGGGGAACGAAATAGGTTACCAAGACCAATGAATTTATTCTAACATTAGACAGTAAGGCTGGGGATTGGTACATAACTCTCAGGGTCAAGAAATGCTTCATGCACGGGCTTTAATATGAAGCAATCTATAATGGCTTAGTCACTACTACAAGGGAGTCCAGAGATTCATAGGCCATGTTAGCTACTACCATTGGTTTATTCTTTTCTATACAGAGATTGCTCATCGCAAGCTTACGATACACTGAAGCAAGCCTTGGAGAGTTCTCAAATCTTGCAAGAACCTGACTAGGACATCATCTTCCATGTGCACATTGATGCCTGAAACATTGTAGTTGGATGCGCTCTAGCATAGTCAGAAGAACACAAGTTGGACTATCCCATTAGTTTTGCAAGTCAACAACTAGACAAGGCTAAAATAAATTATACTACTACTGAGCGTGAAGGGTTAATAATGGTTTATGATGTAAATAAATTTTGGCATTACCTTCTCGCTAATTGTATTTTATGTTGATCATGTTGTATCTTGTGAACAAACTTTGTTCGATAAGAAGAATCACTAGGTGGTTGTTGATTCTTCTTGAATTTGACTTTACAATGGTTTGTGAGGCCTAGTAAGAAACATGTCATGGCTGATCATTTATCTCACATCCTTAATGGTGAACCACCACCAAGAGTCGATGATGATTTACCGGATGCTACACTATTCAAAGTAGAGGCTATTCGAGAGTGGAGCAAGAAAATTGTTGACTTTTTAGCTAATGGTTTTCCAGAAGGAAAGGAACTGAGGAAATATTTAGCAAAGAAGTTGCTAAAAGAGAGAAAGCGAGCCTTACCAGCAGCTTATTGTGCTGAAACTCTTATAGAAGAGGTAAGGATGATATTCTTAGATTTTGCCCATGAGAGGATAATATATCTCATAAGCATGGAGGAATAGGCACACCAGGGAGTAGTAGGTGGACATTTTGATGTAGAGATCACTGCCAAGAAAATACTCCAATCAGGGTACTGGTGGTGGCCCACATTTTTTAAGGATTGCGCACTATTTTTTAAGGATTGCGCACTATTTGTAAAAGGTTGTGATGAATGCCAACATTGTGCCGGGCCATAGAAGGATATGATGCCACTGCATCCTGTTAGATTCAACCAGCTTTTGAAAAATGGGACTTAGCAAAAATGGATGCCATGGCAACGACTACTAAGTTTCTTTATGAGAACATTATTACCCACTTTGGATGTCCATTTGAGCTAATGCGTGATCAAGGTGAGCATTTCATCAAACGATGTTATTAAAAATCTCACTAACACATTCATGATCGAACACTGCAAGTCAATGCCAATGGCCAAGTAGAGAGCATCGACAAGGTTCTTATTTCAATATTGACAAAGACTGTTGAGGCTCGATGCACTAACTAGGAGATCTATGGGCCTATCACACATCATAAAAAGTTATAATTGGTTACACGCCCTTTAAGATGGTGTATGGAATTGAGGCAGTAATGCCTTGGGAGTTCATGATCCCCAGCTTAAGGGTAGCTGTAACTAAAAAGCTTGATGGTAATGAGCTGGCTAGCCGGTTGTTTGTTTTGGAACAACTCGAGGAGGAAAGACAAATAGTGCAAAATATGTTAACAGAGAAGGACTATATAAAGAAGTAGTTTTTCCAAAATCTCAAGGACAAGGAGATCAAGGAAAGGAGAGCTGGTACTTATGTATGGGGTCTATAGTAAAAGAAGAAAGAGCTCAATTACACTGGAAAGGAACCACTTAAGGTTTACGAAGTTACACCACAAGGTACTATACATGTTGAGACTCTTGACGGAGTTGAGACCAAATTGCGGTACTTCCATCTGAAGAGCCAATTTCCAATTTATGAATCTTCATTCTGAATATCAATTTTACTGGTACTTCATAAATTTTTGACATTTCTTGCTTCTTGGTTGATCCACTTTAGCCAATTCGTTCTGATACCAGCTAAAAGATCCCTGCCCCCTCCGCGCAACAAATTCTGGGGTGCTAGCAGTGGAAGTAGCACTTCTTGCAAATCGACAAAGGGAAGAACCAGATCTAAATCGAACCTTCCTCGCTAGCCTCTAAAAAGATTTGGGTTCGTAGGACTATGTTAAGGATGGAATGCACCTTAGGAAGGGGCGAGACCAAACCTTAATCACCAACAAAACATCTAGAAGTGCCTTAACATCAAGCCAGACTTTATCTACACAAATACCTATAGAGAAAGACCACCCATAGGCAGAAAGGACTACTAATTAACAAGTTCTTGCATCAATGCCATCACCTTTCCAAGAACTTGATAGTCCAATCCCTGCCTATCACAGTCCCTTACCACCTTTAATCCTCGATTACCAACTACCACATCAGCGCGATCATATGTACTCCTAAGCAAGAATCCCACATGGATATAATATGGAAAGGATGGCTACAAAAAGCATACACAAGTCTTCATGAAGTCCATGGATGACATGAGACAAGAAGGGAGGAATTTCTATTAACTTCTATATCTGTGCCCCTTAGAATCTTTACTCCTCCACAATTCTTTATGCTCATATGCAAAGAGAGATTTTTGAAAAATGCTGACACCACAAAATGTGGGGTCGTACCTCTATACATATACTAATAAAAAATATACACACAAACAAATCCATACAAAAAATATTTTTTAAAAGAAAGATATGAGAAAGAAGCATAAAAACTAACAATTACAAAGAGAATGTTTACCTCTAGAGAATCGATTTTTTCAAGGATGTTTGAATGTTGCCCTTTCAGATGTTGAGAAATGGATTTCTCTTGGTGTGACACCAGTGTACCCATTTTGGATGTCGACAATACAAAATGGTAATTTCAAGGGGAGTTAAGTATAATTTACTTCCAAACCCACTCACGATATTTTTATACATCCTTGGGTGAGGTCTGTTGTGAGAGTGCACTTGTTGACCTATTTTGTTTATAATTCCACCCCCTTAACCATGTCATGATTGTGAGAATCACGTGCTCGACAACTACATCCTACCTTTGTTGGCAGTGTAGAACCTACTTTAGAAGGTATGGGACCGGACTTCTTCAATTCCTTGTAGGAGTGACCCCACAATAACATCTAATCAAATTGTTCTTTATTCCATTGTGGTGGATCCCATCAAGTGAGGGGTGTCCAAGAGCAAGAGGTATAGCAATGGAGGATGGAAAGTTATGATGACTTAGCCCCATCACTCTATGATATTTTTCTTCCACGTCCTTTTCCATTTTGGACCAAGGTGACTTCATAGTTTTCATGGGGATAGATGTTTGACTCACTTGCCTGTTATCCAAATGCCATTCTATAGTGAGGATGCCCTAAGACCTCTACCAAGTATGCCACAAGCAGCATATGAGCTAGGAGTACCCCATGAAGATAAGGGACCTAGTGATGATGTGTCTGAGTTTGTATTCACATTATCAACCACATTCGAATTCATCATCTCGATAGTATTAATGCTTATAATTTCAAGTCTTAGATTTACTAGTATATACTGCCAGTAAAGAGCTGCAGTTATACCCTCGGTATATACGGGTAGTCACGGTCCTTGGAACTAAAAGGTAAATACCATCATGTCTAGGCCTCAAGCAAGTCAGGGATTCCATAAAATTACGGTACTTCCATCTGAAGACCCAATTACCAATTTACGAATTTCAGTTTGAATATCAATTTGTATGAATTTTACCACACAATTACAACCTTTTACTACTTCTTCATAAATTTTTGACATTTTTGGCTTCTCGCTTGATCCTCAGTAGCCAATTTGCTCTGATACCAACTGTGAGATCCCTATTCCCACCGCGCAATGAATTCAAGGGTGCTAGCACCGGAAGTAGCACTTCTTGCGTGGGACAGGGTCCCACACTCGGGGCCTCGCCCAGGACAAGAGACTAATCCATCCGTTCTTCCAAATCCGAATCCAGAAAAACTTCCCTTGCCCGAAAAGCACGGGCCATTCCTCCAGGATAACTTTTCTCTAACGTAGTCAAAAGCCTGAACTAACTGAACTGATCTGACCGAACTCGTAAGTCCCATAGTCAGACCAGGGAAAAGATTGTACTTGGATCATAGAGACCAACGCTTTTTTCCTCATTGAGAGGCACAGCCGTTGATTCTTTTCAATAGAACAATTTTTATCCAGGATTTACCTCATCTATCGTACTATATACAAAATTTGAGTCTCGTTTTATCCATCAGTCCAGCCTAGTCCCATGGGTTAGCCAACTGCCCAACCACTGTAGTGATGGGATCCAATTAGGAAAAGAGTTCCCAGATCCCCTAGCCGGATATTCATGCAAACATAAAACTAGTCACACCACATACACCTAATATGAACTTGTCTTTTTCACAGATTCAAAAATCTTTAAAACAATCATTTAATAAAACCATAGTGTCACTGATCATAATCCTTTAATTATCTAGTTGAATCCTTATTTCCAAACATTCCTATATCGATGTACCTATGGCATCATTGGCAACCAGAACGCTCACCACCTGTTCACTCAGGGGCCTTTTCGATAGTTCCTAGCTCATAGTAACCGGAAATATATTCTCATATCAAAATGGAATCTCCGTAGATCAGCAAGATCAACTAACGGATCCATATAAAAGAGCCATGGACTCATCCGTTGGACCAGCAAGGTCAACCAACTAGATCCATGCCCGAATTCAGAAAACAACTCTTACTCCTTGTTCCAAAATCTTCCCCGACGTACGTGTAGGTATCTTCGGCGACCCCCAGAGCCCGAGCACCGTATAGTCAGTACCCTCTAGGATCCTTCGCAGGTCACCTAGCGCTTCACTCATAGGCCGGTTCTTTGGTCCCTCATCCACTGTATCGGGGAAGCTCACCATTTAAATCAAACCGAGGCTGGTCAAGACCTCGGCCGACCTTGCTACACGAGACGTCCTCCAATGACTCTCCGTCTCAACAGTTGCAACTTTAACAAATAGGTCTCCACGACCTCATTCGCAAGACGATCAAAATGCTTCCCCAGCATTCTTAGCATAAAACAGTCATTTAAAAACAGATTTCACATACAAATACAGTTCCAACAATATTTCCATCTTTTTTCATTACTCCACATCCTTTCACATTAGTCCCCATCTTTTCTCATCTTCCCACAATTTTATTTTCTTCATCGATCCCTATCACATCACATCATTCCAACATCAAATCACATCCAATCGCATCATCCATGCATCAGTCCACATCATCCATCCACATCAGTCCACATCATTCATACATCCATCCACATCAATCCATACATCCATCTACATCAATCCACATTATCCACACATCAATCCACATCATCCATACATCCATACATCCATCTACATCAATCCACATTATCCACTCATCAATCCACATCATCCATACATCCATACATCCATCTACATCAATCCACATTATCCACTCATCAATCCACATCATCCATACATCCATCTACATCAATCCACATTATCCACTCATCAATCCACATCATCCATACATCTATCTACATCAATCCACATTATCCACACATCAATCCACATCATCCATACATCCATCTACATCAATCAACATCATCCACACATCGATCCACATCATCCATACATCCATCTACATCAATCCACATCATCCATCTACATCAATCCACATCATCCACACATTATCCACATCATCCATACATCCATCTATATCAATCCGCATTATCCACACATCAATCCACATCATCCGTACATCCATCTACATCAATCCACATTATCCACTCATCAATCCACATCATCCATACATCCATCTACATCAATCCACATTATCCACACATCAATCCACATCATCCATACGTCCATCTACATCAATCCACATTATCCACTCATCAATCCACATCATCCATACATCCATCTACATCAATCCACATTATTCCATCAATCCACATCATCCATACATCCATCTACATCAATCCACATTATCCACACATCAATCCACATCATCCATACATCCATCTACATCAATCCACATCATCTATACATCCATCTACATCAATTCACATTATCCACACATCAATCCACATTATCCACACATCAATCCACATTCATTTCATAAGTATTCCCATTCTCTTCTAATCACATCTTTTTCTATCTCATCACTTATTTCCTCATTTATTCTCATCAGATCTCATCCACTTGCATCTACCCATATATCTCATCACTTTCATCTACTCATATATCTCATCACTTCACATACATTAACATCTATCCAGTTTACATCGCATCTTATCACATTCATTTCACATCACATCTCATTCATTCACATCCCGATTCACAAGCTAACACATTCATTCACGTCCCTAATCGTTCATTCACATCCGGATTCACATGCTAACACATTCATTCACATCCTATATCATTCATCCACATTTATCTGATTCACATCACATCTCATCACATCTATTTACCTCTCATCCTCATCACATCTATTCTCATCGCATCCATTCTCTATTCATTTCTATCTATCTGATTCACATCCCATCTCATCACACCTATTTACCTCTCATTCTCATCACTTCTATTCCCATCACATCCATTCTCTATTCATTCTCATCTATCTGATTCATAACACATATCATCACATCTATCTACTCCTCATTCTCATTATTTCTATTCTCATCACATCCATTCTCTATTCATTCTCATCTATCTGAATCATTTCACATATCATCACACCTATCTACCCCTCATTCTCATTATTTCTATTCTCATCACATCCATTTATAGAATGTAAGAGAGTTCTTATTTTTTATATAAAGATTCTTTACACATCTATTTATGCATAAGAACAACTTCAGTGGGAAATAACACTTTTATAAAAATCCGTTTATGCATCTAATTATGCATAAATTTAATTTTAAGGAGAATAACACTTTCGAAATAAAAATAAATCTTTTATGTATCTTTCTATGCATGAATTCAATTTTAATGAGAATAACTCTTTTGAAATAAAAATAAATTTCTTTATGCATCTTTCTATGCATAAAATCAAAATTGATGAGAATAACTCTTTAGAAATAAAAATAAATTTCTTTATGCATATTTCTATGCATAAAATCAAAATTGATGAGAATAACTCTTTTGAAATAAAAATAAATTTCTTTATGCATCTTTCTATGCATAAAATCAAAATTGATGAGAATAACTCTTTTGAAATAAAAATAAATTTCTTTTTGTATCTTTTTATGCATGAAATCAAAATTTGATGAGAATAACGCTTTTATAATAAAAAATTCTTTTATGCATCTATTTATGCATAAATTCAATTTTTATGAAAGTAACACTTTTATAATAAAAAAATCTTTTATGCATAAAAATTAATTTTGATGAAAGTAATACTTTTATAGTTGAAATACCAATATGCATCTTTCTATGCATAGAAATTAATTTTATTGAAAATAACACTTTTATAATAAAAATATTTCTACTGCATTTTTCTATGCCTAGAATGAAAATAACACTTTTAGAATACACAAACGATGGGGATTACTCTTTTTTAATAATAAAATATAAAACTTATTTCACAAAATTTAAGAAAATTTTGCCATAACCTCCTTTGTATGGCTGACCATTTTTTAATTTTTTCTATCCTTAAGTTACTTAAAAATTATCCCCAAATGGTAAGCATTCTAAACTAATCAAATTCCACTTTTAAAAGAGAAATAATATGAAAAGTTTAATTCCAACAATTAGATTACTTATCTAGGATAAAGAAAGACTGAATTTAAGAAGAAGAGAGGGGGAAAGCCTTTCCAACAATGCATAGCATCATTTTACATTTTAAACAAAACAAAAATTAGAAAACCATTAAAAGGAATAAGAAAAAGTAGGATTTCTAGCTTACATGAATTTCTGGGAGCTTTCCTTTGGCTTGATGGTTTGAGGGATCTACTCTTATTTGCAACAAGAGTGGCCACCAATTCTTTAGAAGAGGGAATGGTCAAAAACTAATGAATTATTAATAAATTCACAGTTTTTGGCTCTAAGGAGGAGTAGAGTAACAGTGCATAAAACACTATTAACCATTTACAAAGGAGGAGGCTTCATTTATAGGAAAAAGTGAGTCTTTAACCAAGCAAACTGATTCTAGATTTTTTCACATCAGTTTGGTCAATTTTTGACCATTTTTAGGTCAGTTTAGCTTACTTTTTGGATCTAGTTGAAGCAGAAGAAAGGAGAGATGAAAATATCTCATTATTTGTGAGTTTAAAACTCAACCACACATGTGAAATAGGCGCCTCCTTCATGAGGGGAATTCCCCCACACTAAGGTGTCAAAAATGCATCATTTCTCTAAATATCTCTTCTTTTTTAACTAATATCCTTGTCCTTAGTCAACTCTTCATCTTATGTGAGTATTTACTCATTTTTGGGGGAGATTTTCTTTATTTCTT
Organism: Cibotium barometz; assembly: GCF_041138505.1. NCBI lineage: Eukaryota > Viridiplantae > Streptophyta > Polypodiopsida > Cyatheales > Cibotiaceae > Cibotium > Cibotium barometz. Next base: position 13,623,730 of record NC_141085.1, read on the forward strand.
CAATTTATCTCCTCCCTACATTTAGATGAATCTGATTGGCCCCTTAGAACCTTATCTTAAAATTTTTTAAAAATCTGAACCCTTAGGATAAGGCCTTTTGAACATATTATAATTGATTTCTAATGCACTTTCTGAAAATCTTTTTGAACTTCTGTTTCGGGGAAATTTATTTTAATAAGAAGAGACATTTTTCCATCTAAAAATTGAATAGTCTCTCTCTAGAATATTTTCTCTCTCTAGGCCAAAACATGGTAAAACAAGATCTTTCTTTTATTTCAGAGAGGGGAATAATTATAAGATCAGAAGGGGAGGTTCTTACACCTACACACCTCAAAAGCCGGAGGGAGGAATCGTACATCCTACCCCACTTAAAAAACGCGAGATGTCCTCATCTCGCAAAATTAGAGGAGAACTCTTTTCCTTAAGATCTAACTGATTCTGGGGTTCCTTATAGTCTGGTGAACCCAACAGAATCCTGGGATAAAGATCCGTTATATAAAATTCATCATCAGATAATAATTCACTCAGGTCGTAAAACATTCAAATCTTTATCACAATAATGGTCCATTAGACCAAAATTTCTATCTGAACAGTCCTTCATGGAAATTTTCAATTTTACAGATTTTTAATTTGACACCCCTTAACTTGATCCACTGGGTCAAGTGTTAACAGCAGCAATCTGCCAGCACAATCCACTAATCTCATAGTGATTTGCTGAAGTCATTAACAACATTCCAGTTACGAACATTATCATAGGGACTCGTCTCATTCATCCTCATTGTGGTTTTGTTTAGTTTATTATATTTCAACCAAAATTCAGGAATCTTCATTTTTTAATCAGAATCCAAATCAACTCATCAGTTCTCAACTAGAATTTAAAATCATATAAACCACATTTAAATTCATTATCGTGATAGTATTAATGCTTACAATTTCAAGTCTTAGATTTACTAGTATATACTGTCAGTAAAGAGCTACAGTTATACCCTCGGTATATACGGGTAGTCACGGTCCTTGGAACTATAAGGTAAATACCATCATGTCTAGGCCTCAAGCAAGTCAGGGATTCCATAAAATTACGGTACTTCCATCTGAAGACCCAATTACCAATTTACGAATTTTAGTTTAAATATCAATTTGTATTATTTTATCACACAATTACAACCTTTTATTGCTTCTTCATAAATTTTTGACATTTTTGGCTTCTCGCTTGATCCTCAGTAGCCAATTTGCTCTGATACCAGCTCTGTGAGATCCATATCCCCACCGCGCAATGAATTCAGGGGTGCTAGCAGCAGAAGTAGCACTTCTTGCACGGGACAGGGTTCCACACTCGGGGCCTCGCCCACGGATATCCGGACAAGAGACTAATCCATCGGTTCTTCCAAATCCAAATCCGAAAAAACTTCCCTTGCTCGGAAAGCACAAGCGATTCATCCAGGATAACTTTTCTCTAACGTAGTCAAAAGCCTGAACTAACTGATTTAATCTGACCGAACCCGTAAGTCCCATAGTCAGATTGTACTTGGATCATAGAGACCAACGCTTTTTTCCTCATTGAGAGGCACAGCCGTTGATTCTTTTCAATAGAACAATTTTTATCCAGGATTTACCTCATCTATCGTACTATACAAAATTTGAGTCTCGTTTTATCCATCAGTCCAGCCTAGCCCCATGGCTTAGCCAACCGCCCAACCACTGTAGTGAGGGGATCCAATTAGGAATTTGGTAAGGTTTTGTCTCGGGTACCAGGGAAAAGAGTTCCCAGACCCCCTAGCCGGATATTCATGCAAACATAAAACTAGTCACACCACTTACACACCCAATATGAACTTGCCTTTTTCACAGATTCAACAATCTTTAAAACAATCATTTAATGAAACCATAGTATCACTGATCATAATCCTTTAATTATCCAGTTGAATCCTTATTTTATAACATTCCTTTATCGATGTACCTATGGCATCACTGGCCAACCAGAACGCTCACCACCTGTTCACTCAGGGGCCTTTTGGATAGTTCCTAGCTCATAGTAACCGGAAATATATTCTCATATCAAAATGGAATCTCCATTGAAGATCAGCAAGATCAACTATAATGGATCCATATAAAAGAGCCAAAGACTCATCCGTTGGACCAGCAAGTTCAACTAACCAGATTTCTTATTACTCCACATCCTTTCACATTAGTCCCCATATTTTCTCATCTTCCCACAATTTTATTTTCTTCATCGATCCCTATCACATCACATCATTCCCACATCAAATCACATCCAATCGCATCATCCACGCATCAGTCCACATCATCCATACATCCATCCACATCATCCACATCAATCCACATCATTCATACATCCATCCACATCAATCCACATCATCCATATATCCATCTACATCAATCCACATTATCCACACATCAATCCACATCGTCCATACATGCATCTACATCAATCCGCATTATCCACTCATCAATCCACATCATCCATACATCCATCTACATCAATCCACATTATCCACACATCAATCCACATCATCCATACATCCACCATCTACATCAATCAACATCATCCACACATCGATCCACATCATCCATACATCCATCTACATCAATCCATATTATCCACACATCATCCATATCATCCATAGATCCATACATCCATCTACATCAATCCACATTATCCACATCATCCACATCATCCATACATCCATACATCCATCTACATCAATCCACATTATCCACACATCAATCCACATTATCCACACATCAATCCATATCATCCATACATCCATCTACATCAATCCACATTATCCACTCATCAATCCTCCACATCATCCATACATTCATCTACATCAATCTACATTATCCACACATCAATCCACATCATCCATACATTTATCTACATCAATCCACATTATCCACACATCAATCCACATCATCCATACATCCATCTACATCAATCCACATTATCCACTCATCAATCCACATCATCTATACATCCACTCATCAATCCACATCATCTATACATCCATCTACATCAATCCACATTATCCACTCATCAATCCACATTATCCACTCATCAATCCACATCATCTATACATCCATCTACATCAATCCACATTATCTACTCATCAATCCACATCATCCATACATCTATCTACATCAATCCACATTATCCACACATCAATCCACATCATCCATACATCCATCTACATCAATCCACATTATCCACACATCAATCCACATTTATTTCATAAGTATTCCCATTCACATCTTTTTCTATCTCATCACTTATTTCCTCATTTATCCTCATCAGATCTCATCCACTTGCATCTACCCATCTATCTCATCACTTCACAAATATTAACATCTATCCAGTTTACATCGCATCTTATCACATTTATTTTACATCACATCTCATTCATTCACATCCCGATTCACAAGCTAACACATTCATTCACGTCCCTTATCGTTCATTCACATCCCGATTCACATGCTAACACATTCATTCACATCCTATATCATTCATTCACATTTATCTAATTCACATCACATCTCATCATATCTATTTATCTCTCATCCTCATTCACATCCCAATTCACAAGCTAACACATTCATTCACGTCCCTTATTGTTCATTCACATCCCGATTCACATGCTAACACATTCATTCACATCCTATATCATTCATTCAGATTTATCTAATTCACATCACATCTCATCATATCTATTTACCTCTCATCCTCATCACATCTATTCTCGTCACATCCATTCTCTATTCATTCCTATCTATCTAATTCGCATCCCATCTCATCACACCTATTTATCTCTCATTCTCATCACTTCTATTCCCATCACATCCATTCTCTATTCATTCTCATCTATTTGATTCATAACACATATCATCACATCTATCTACCCCTCATTCTCATTATTTCTATTCTCATCATATCCATTCTTTATTCATTCTCATCTATCTGAATCATATCACATATTATCACACCTATTTACCTCTCATTCTCATTACTTCTATTCTCATCACATCCATTTATAGAATGTAAGAGAATTCTTATTTTTGATATAAAGATTCTTTACTTATCTATTTATGCACAAGAACAACTTCAATGAAAAATAACACTTTTATAAAAATTCGTTTATGCATCTAATTATGCATAAATTCAATTTTAAGGAGAATAACACTTTCGAAATAAAAATAAATCTTTTATGCATCTTTCTATGCATGAATTCAATTTTAATGAGAATAGCTCTTTTGAAATAAAAATAAATTTCTTTATGCATCTTTCTATGCATAAAATCAAAATTGACGAGAATAACTCTTTAGAAATAAATATAAATTTCTTTATGCATCTTTCTATGCATAAAATCAAAATTGATGAGAATAACTCTTTAGAAATAAATATAAATTTTTTAATGCATCTTTCTATGCATAAAATCAAAATTGATGAGAATAACTCTTGAAATAAAAATAAATTTCTTTATGCATCTTTCTATGCATAAAATCAAAATTGATGAGAACAACTCTTGAAATAAAAATAAATTTCTTTATGCATCTTTCTATGCATAAAATCAAAATTGATGAGAACAACTCTTTTGAAATAAAAATAAATTTCTTTATGCATCTTTTTATGCATGAAATCAAAATTTGATGAGAATAACGCTCTTATAAAAAAAGATCTTTTATGCATCTATTTATGCATAAATTCAATTTTAATGAAAGTAACACTTTTATAATTAAAAAAATCTTTCATGCATAAAAATCAATTTTGATGAAAGTAACACTTTTATAATCGAAATATTCGCAATATGCATCTTTCTATGCATAAAAATTAATTTTATTGGAAATAACACTTTTATAATAAAAATATTTTTACTATGCATTTTTCTATGCCTAGAATGAAAATAACACTTTTAGAATACACAAACGATGGGGACTACTCTTTTTGAATAATAAAAGAAAACTTATTTGAAAAAATTTAAAATTTTTTTGCCATAACCTCCTTTGTATGGCTGACCATTTTTTAATTTTTTCTATCCTTAAGTTACTTAAAAATTATCCCCAAATGGTTTAAAACATTCTAAACTAATCAAATTTTACTTTTAAAAGAGAAATAATATGAAAAATTTAATTAGATTACTTATCTAGGATAAAGAAAGGCTGAATTTAAGAAGAAGAGAGAGGGAAAGCCTTTCCAACAAAGTATAGCATCATTTTACATTTTAAACAAAAGAAAAAATTAGAAAAACATTAAAAGGAATAAGAAAAAGTAGGATTTCTAGCTTACATGAATTTCTGGGAGCTTTCCTTTGGCTTGATGGTTTGAGGGATCTACTCTTGTTTGCAACAAGAGTGGCCACCAATTCTTTAGAAGAGGGAATGGTCAAAAACTAATGAATTATTAATAAATTCACAGTTTTTTTGGCTCTGAGGAGGCGTAGAGTGTAACAGTGCATAAAACACTATTAACCATTTACAAAGAGGGAGGCTTCATTTATAGGAAAAAGTGAGCCTCTAACCAAGCAAACTGATTCTAGAATTTTCTAGATCAGTTTGGTCAATTTTTGACCATTTTTAGGCCAGTTTAGCTTACTTTTTGGAGATCTAGTTAAAACAGGAGAGAGGAGAGATGAAAATATCTCATTATTTATGAGTTTAAAACTCAACCACACATGTGAAATAGGCGCCTCCTTCATGAGGGGAATTCCCCCACACTGAGGTGTTAAAAATACATCATTTCTCTAAATATCTCTTCTTTTTTAACTAATATCCTTGTCCTTAGTCAACTCTTCATCTTATGTGAGTATTTACTCATTTTTGGGAGGGATTTCCTTGATTTCTTCAATTTATCTCCTCCCTACATTTGGATGAATCTGATTGGCCCCTCAGAACCTTAATTGAAAATTTTTCAAAAATCTGGACCCTTAGGATAAGGCCTTTTGAACAGATTATAATTGATTTCTAATGCACCTTCTGAAAATCTTTTTGAACTTCTGTTTCGGGGGAGTTTATTTTAATAAGAAGAGATATTTTTCCATCCAAAAATATCTAAAAATTGAATAATCTCTCTCTAGGCCAAAACACGGTAAAACACGATCTTTCTTTTATTTCAGAGAGGGGAATAATTATAAGATCAGAAGGGGAGGTTTTTGCACTTGCACACCTCAAACAAAAGCCGGAGGGAGGAATCTTACATCCTACCCCACTTAAAAAATGCGAGATGTCCTCATCTCACAAAATTAGAGAAGCTCTTTTCCTTAAGATCCAACTGACTCTGGGGTTGCTTATAGTCTGGTGAACCCAACAGAATCCTGGGATAAAGATCCCTTATATAAAATTCATCATCAAATAATAATTCACTCAGGTCATAACATCACAATAATGGTTCATTAGACCGAAATTTCTATCTGTCCATGGAAAGTTTTAATTTTATAGATTTTTAATTTGACCTCTTAACTTGATCCACTGGGTTAAGTGTTAACAGTAGCAATCTGCCACAGCACAATCCACTAATCTCATAGTGATTTGTTGAAGTCATTAACGTCATTCCAGCTACGAACATTATCATAGGGACTCGTCCCATTCATCCTCATTGTGGTTTTGTTTAGTTTATTACATTTCAACCAAAATTTAGGAATCTTCATTTTTCAATCAGAATCCAAATCAACTCATTAGTTCTCAACCAGAATTTAAAATCATATCAACCACATTCGAATTCATCATCTCGATAGTATTTATGCTTATAATTTCAAGTCTTAGATTTACTAGTATATACTACTAGTAAAGAGCTACAGTTATACCCTCGGTATATACGGGTAGTCATGGTCCTTGGAATTATAAGATAAATACCATCATGTCTAGGCCTCAAGCAAGTCACGGATTTCATAAAATTACGGTACTTCCATCTGAAGACCCAATTACCAATTTATGAATTTCAGTTTGAATATTAATTTGTATGAATTTTATCACACAATTACAACCTTTTACTACTTCTTCATAAATTTTTGACATTTTTGGCTTCTCGCTTGATCCTTAGTAGCCAATTTGCTATGATACCAACTGTGAGATCCCTATTCCCACCGCGCAATGAATTCAGGGGTGCTAGGAGTGGAAGTAGCACGTCTTGCGTGGGACAGGGTCCCACACTCGGGGCCACGGATATCCGGACAAGAGACTTATCCATCGGTTCTTCCAAATCTGAATCCGGAAAAACTTCCCTTGCCCGAAAAGCATGGGTGATTCCTCCAGGATAACTTTTCTCTAATGTAGTCAAAAGCCTGAACTAACTGAATTGATCTGACCGAACTCGTAAGTCCCATAGTCAGACCAGGAAAAAGATTGTACTTGGATCATAGAGACCAACGCTTTTTTTCTCATTTGAGAGGCACAACCGTTGATTCTTTTCAATAGAACAATTTTTATCCACAATTTACCTCATCTATCGTACTATACAAAATTTGAGTCTCATTTTATCCATCAGTCCAGCCTAGTCCCATGGGTTAGCCAACCGCCTAACCACTGTAGTGATGGGATCCAATTAGGAATTTGGTTAGGTTTTGTTCTGGGTACCGAGGAAAAGAGTTCCCAGATCCCCTAGCCGGATATTCATGCAAACATAAAACTAGTCACACCACTTACACACCCAGTATGAACTTCCCTTTTTCACAGATTCAACAATCTTTAAAACAATCATTTAATGAAACCATAGTGTCAGTGATCATAATCCTTTAATTATCCAGTTGAATCCTTATTTCCAAACATTCCTTCATCGATGTACCTATGGCATCATTGGCAACCAGAACGCTCACTCACTCAGGGGCCTTTTCGATAGTTCCTAGCTCATAGTAACCGGAAATATATTCTCGTATCAAAATGGAATCTCCATTGAAGATCAGCAAGATCAACTATAACGGATCCATATAAAAGAGCCATGGACTCATTCATTGGACCAGCAAGGTCAACCAACCAGATCCATGCCCAAATTCAGAAAACAACTCTTACTCCTTGTTTCAAAATCTTCCCTAACGTACGTGTGGGTATCTTCGGTGACCCAGAGCCCGAGCACCGTATGGTCCAGCACCCTCCTCTAGGATTCTTCGCAGGTCACCTAGCGCTTTACTCATAGGCCGCTTTCTTGGTCCCTCATCCACTGTACGGGAAGCTCACCATTTAAATCAAACTGAGGCTGGTCAAGACCTCGACCGACCTTCCTACAACCGAAATTTCTATCTGAACTCTCCTTCATGGAAATTTTCAATTTTACAGATTTTTAATTTGATACCCCTTAACTTGATCCACTGGGTCAAGTGTTAACAGCAGCAATCTGCTAGCACAATCCACTAATCTCATAGTGATTTTACTGAAGTCATTAACGTCATTCCAGCTACGAACATTATCACAGGGTCTCGTCCCATTCATCCTCATTGTGGTTTTGTTTAGTTTATTACATTTCAACCATTACATTTCAACAAAAATTCAGGAATCTTCATTTTTCAATGAGAATCCAAATCAACTCATCAGTTCTCAACCAGAATTTAAAATCATATCAACCACATTCGAATTCATCATCTCGATAGTATTAATGCTTATAATTTCAAGTCTTAGATTTACTAGTATATACTGCCAGTAAAGAGCTGCAGTTATACCCTCGGTATATACGGGTAGTCATGGTCCTTGGAACTATAAGGTAAATACCATCATGTCTAGGCCTCAAGCAAGTCAGGGATTCCATAAAATTACGGTACTTCCATCTGAAGACCCAATTACCAATTTACGAATTTCAGTTTGAATATTAATTTGTATGAATTTTATCACACAATTACAACCTTTTAGTGCTTCTTCTCATAAATTTTTGACATTTTTGGCTTCTCGCTTGATCCTCAGCAGTAGCCAATTTGCTCTGATACCAGCTGTGAGATCCCTATCCCCACCGCGCAACGAATTCAGGGGTGCTAGCAGGCGGAAGTAGCACTTCTTGCACGAGATAGGGTTTTACACTCAGGGCCTCGTCCATGGATATCTGGACAAGAGACTAATCCATCGGTTCTTCCAAATCCGAATCCGGAAAAACTTCCCTTGTCCGAAAAGTACGGGCGATTCCTCCAGGATAACTTTTCTCTAACGTAGTCAAAAGCCTGAACTGACTGAACTGATCTGACCAAACCCGTAAGTCCCATAGTCAGACGAGGAAAAAGATTGTACTTGGATCATAGAGACCAACGCTTTTTTCCTCATTGAGAGGCACAGCTATTGATTCTTTTCAATAGAACAACTTTTATCCAGGATTTACCTCATCTATCGTACTATACAAAATTTGAGTCTCATTTTATCCATCAGTCCAGCCTAGTCCCATGGGTTAGCCAACCGCCCAACCACTGTAGTGATGGGATCCAATTAGGAATTTGGTTAGGTTTTGTCCCGGGTACTAGGGAAAAGAGTTCCCAGACCCCCTAGCCGGATATTCATACAAACATAAAACTAGTCACACCACTTCACACCCAATATGAACTTCCCTTTTTCACAGATTCAACAATCTTTAAAATAATCATTTAATAAAACCATAGTGTCACTGATCATAATCCTTTCCTTATTGAAGTTGAATCCTTATTTCCAAACATTCCTTCATCGATGTACCTATGGCATCATTGGCAACGAGAATGCTCACCACCTGTTCACTCAGGGACCTTTTCGTTAGCTCATAGTAACCGAAAATATATTCTCATATCAAAATGGAATCTCCGTTGAAGATTAGCAAGATCAACTAACGGATCCATATAAAAAAGGCATGGACTCATCCGTTGGACCAGCAAGGTCAACCAACCAGATCCATGCTCGAATTCAGAAAACAACTCTTACTCCTTGTTCCAAAATCTTCCCTGACGTACGTGTGGGTATCTTCGGTGACCCAGAGCCCGAGCACCCTATGGTCAGCACCCTCTAGGATCCTTCGCTGGTCACCTAGCGCTTCACTCATAGGCCGCTTCCTTGGTCCCTCATCCACTGTACCGGAAGCTCACCATTTAAATCAAACCGAGGCTGGTCAAGACCTCGGCCGACCTTGCTACACGAGACGTCCTCCAATGACTCTCCGTATAGCAGTTGTAACTTTAACAGATAGGTCTCCACGACCTCATTCACAAGACAGTCAAAATGCTTCCCCAGCATTCTTGACATAAAACAGTCATTTAAAAACAGATTTCACATACAAATACAGTTCCAACAATATTTTCATCTTTTCTCATTACTCCACATCCTTTCACATTAGTTCCCATCTTTTCTCATCTTCCCACAATTTTATTTTTTTCATCGATCCCTATCACATCACATCATTCCCACATCAAATCACATCCAATCGTATCATCCACGCATCAGTCCACATCCATCCATACATCCATCCACATCAATCCACATCATTCATACATCCATCCACATCATCCACATCAATCCACATCCATACATCCATCTACATCAATCCACATTATCCACACATCAATCCACATCATCCATACATCCTTCTACATCAATCCACATTATCCACTCATCAATCCACATCATCCATATATCCATCTACATCAATCCACATTATCCACATATCAATCCACATCATCCATACATCCATCTATATCAATCCACATCATCCATACATCTATCTATATCAATCAACATCATCCACACATCGATCCACATCATCCATACATCCACACATTATCCACACATCATCCACATCATCCATATCATCCATACATCCATCTACATCAATCCACATCATCCATCTACATCAATCCACATCATCCACACATCAATCCACATCATCCATACATCCATCTACATCAATCTACATCAATCCATCTACATCATCCACTACATCAATCCACATCATCCACTACATCAATCCACATCATCCATCTACATCAATCCACATTATCCACTCATTAATCCACATCATCCATACATCCATCTACATCAATCCACATTATCCACTCATCAATCCACATCATCCATACATCCATCTACATCAATCCACATTATCCACACATCAATCCACATCATCCGTACATCCATCTACATCAATCCACATCATCCATACATGTATCTACATCAATCCACATCATCCACACATTAATCCACATTCATTTCATAAGTATTTTCATTCTCTTCTAATCACATATTTTTCTATCTCATCACTTATTTCCTCATTTATCCTCATCAGATCGCATCCACTTGCATCTACCCATATATCTCATCACTTCACAAACATTAACATCTATCCAGCTTACATCGCATCTTATCACATTCATTTCACATCACATCTCATTCATTCACATCCCGATTCACAAGCTAACACATTCATTCACGTCCCTTATCGTTCATTCACATCCCGATTCACAAGCTAACACATTCATTCGCGTCCCTTATCATTCATTCACATCCCGATTCACATGCTAACACATTCATTCACATGCTAACACATCTCGATTCACATGCTAACACATGCTGACCATTTTTTAATTTTTTCTATCCTTAAGTTACTTAAAAATTATCCCCAAATGGTTTAAAGCATCAATCCACATCATCCATACATCCATCTACATCAATCCACATTATCCATACATCCATCTACATCATCCTACATCCATCTACATCATCCATACATCCATACATCCATCTACATCAATCCACATTATCCACACATCAATCCACATCATCCATACATCCATCTACATCAATATACATCATCCACACATCAATCCACATCATCCATACACCATCTACATCAATCCACATCATCCACACATCGATCCACATCATCCATACATCCATCTACATCAATCCACATTATCCACACATCAATCCATATCATCCATACATCCATCTACATCAATCCACATTATCCACATCAATCTACATCATCCATACATCAATCCACATTATCCACTCATCAATCCACATAATCCATACATCCATCTACATCAATCCACATTATCCACACAATAATCCACATCATTCGTACATCCATCTACATCAATTCACATTATTCACATCAATCCACATCATCCATAAATTCATCTACATCAATCCACATTGTCCACACATCAATCCACATCATCCATACATCCATCTACATCAATCTACATTATCCACTCATGAATCCACATGATCCATATATCCATCTATATCAATCCACATTATCCACATCAATCCACATCATCCATACATTCATCTACATCAATCCACATCATCCATACATCCATCTATATTAATCCACATTATCCACACATCAATCCACATTCATTTCATAAGTATTCCCATTCTCTTCTAATCATATCTTTTTCTATCTCATCACTTATTTTCTCATTTATCCTCATCACATCTCATCCACTTGCATCTACCCATATATCTCATCACTTCACATACATTAACATCTATCCAGTTTACATCGCATCTTATCACATTCATTTCACATCACATCTCATTCATTCACATCCCGATTTACAAGCTAACACATTCATTCACGTCCCTTATCGTTCATTCACATCGCGATTCATATGCACACATTCATTCACATCCTATATCATTCATTCACATTTATCTGATTCACATCACATCTCATCACATTTATTTATCTCTCATCCTCATCACATCTATTCTCATCACATCCATTCTCTATTCAATCCTATCTATCTGATTCGCATCCCACCTTATCGCACCTATTTACCTCTCATTCTCATCACTTCTATTCCCATCACATCCATTCTCTATCTGATTCATAACACATATCATCACATCTATCTAGTCCTCATTCTCATTATTTCTATTCTCATCACATCCATTATCTATTCATTCTTATCTATGTGAATCATATCACATATCATCACACCTATTTACCTCTCATTCTCATTACTTCTATTCTCATCACATGCATAGAATGTCAGAGAATTCTTATTTTTCAAATAAAGATTCTTTACACATCTATTTATGCATAAGAACAACTTCAGTGAAAAATAACACTTTTATAAAAATCTGTTTATGCATCTAATTATGCATAAATTCAATTTTAAGGAGAATAACACTTTCGAAATAAAAATAAATCTTTTATGCATCTTTCTATGTATAAATTCAAATTTCATGAGAATAACTCTTTTGAAATAAAAATAAATTTCTTTATGCATCTTTCTATGCATAAAATCAAAATTGATGAGAATAACTCTTTAGAAATAAAAATAACTTTCTTTATGCATCTTTCTATGCATAAAATAAAAATTGATGAGAATAACTCTTGAAATAAAAATAAATTTCTTTATGCATCTTTTTATGCATGGAATCAAAATTTGGTGAGAATAACGCTTTTATAATAAAAAAACTCTTTTATGCATCTATTTATGCATAAATTCAATTTTAATGAAAGTAACACTTTTATAATTAAAAAAATCTTTGATGCATAAAAATCAATTTTAATGAAAGTAACACTTTTATAATCGAAATATTCCCAATATGCATCTTTCTATGCATAGAAATTAATTTTATTGAAAATAACACTTTTATAATAAAAATATTTCTACTATGCATTTTTCTATGCCTAGAATGAAAATAACACTTTTAGAATACACAAACGGTGGGGATTACTCTTTTTGAATAATAAAAGATAAAACTTATTTCATAAAATTTAAAAAAAATTTACCATAATCTTCTTTGTATGACTAACTATTTTTCAAATTTTCCTATCCTTAAGTTACTTAAAAATTATCCCCAAATGGTGTAAAGCATTCTAAACTAATCAAATTTCACTTTTAAAAGAGAAATAATATGAAAAGTTTAATTCCAACAATTAAATTACTTATCTAGGATAAACAAAGGCTGAATTTAAGAAGAAGAGGGGGAAAGCCTTTTCAACAACGCATAGCATCATTTTACATACAAAATAAAAAATTAAAAAAATTAAAAGAAATAAGAAAAAGTAAGATTTCTAGCTTACATGAATTTCTGGGAGCTTTCCTTTGTCTTGATGGTTTGAGGGATCTACTCTTGTTTGCAACAAGAGTGGCCACCAATTCTTTAGAAGAGGGAATGGTCAAAAACTAATGAATTATTAATAAATTCACAGTTTTTGGCTCTAGGGAGGAGTAGAGTAACAGTGCATAAAACACTATTGACCATTTACAAAGGAGAAGGCTTCATTTATAGGAAAAAGTGAGCCTCTAACCAAGAAAGTTGATTCTAAAATTTTCGAGATCAGTTTGGTCAATTTTTAATCATTTTTGACCATTTTTTGGTCAATTTAGCTTACTTTTTGGATCTAGTTGAAGCAGGAGAGAGGAGAGATAAAAATATCTCATTATACATGTGAAATAGGCGCCTCCTTCATGAGGAAAATTCTCCCATTGAGGTGTCAAAAATGCATCATTTCTCTAAATATCTCTTCTTTTTTAACTAATATCCTTGTCCTTTGTCCTTAGTCAACTCTTCATATCTTATGTGAGTATTTACTCATTTTTGAGAAAAATTTTCTTTATTTCTTTAATTTATCTCCTCCCTACATTTGGATGAATCTGATTGGCCCCTCAAAACCTTAATTTAAAATTTTTCAAAAATCTGGACCCTTAGGATAAGGCCTTTTGAACAGATTATAATTGATTTCTAATGCACCTTCTGAAAATCTTTTTGAACTTCTGTTTCAGGGAAATTTATTTTAATAAGAAGAGATATTTTTCATCCAAAAATATCTAAAAATTGAATAACCTCTCTAGAATATTTTCTCTCTCTAGGTCAAAACAAGGTAAAACAGGATCTTTCTTTTATTTCAGAGAGGGAAATAATTATAAGATTAGAAGGGGAGGTTCTTACAGCTGTACACCTCAAAAGCCGGACAGAGGAATCTTACATCCTACTCCACTTAAAAAACGCGAGATGTCCTCATCTCGCAAAATTAGAGGAGAACTCTTTTCCTTAAGATCCAACTGATTCTGGGGTTCCTTATAGTCTCGTGAACCCAACAAAATCCTGGGATAAAGATCCCTTATATAAAATTCATCATCAGATAATAATTCACTCAGATCGTAACATTCAAATCTTTATCACAATAATGGTCTATTAAACCAAAATTTCTATTTGAACAGTCTTTCATGAAAATTTTTAATTTTACAGATTTTTAATTTGACACCCCTTATTAACTTGATCCACTGGGTCAAGTGTTAACAACAGCAATCTGCCAACACAATCCACTAATCTCATAGTGATTTACTGAAGTCATTAACGTCATTCCAGCTATGAACATTATCATAGGGACTCGTTCCATTCATCCTCATTGTGATTTTGCTTAGTTTATTACATTTCAACCAAAATTCAGGGATCTTCATTTTTCAATCAGAATCCAAATCAACTCATCAGTTCTCAACCAGAATTTAAAATCATATCAACCACATTCGAATTCATCATCTCGATAGTATTAATGCTTATAATTTGAAGTCTTAGATTTACTCGTATATACTGCTAGTAAAGAGCTGCAGTTATACCCTTGGTATATACGGGTAGTCACGGTCCTTGGAACTATAAGGTAAATACCATCATGTCTAGGCCTCAAGCAAGTCAGGGATTCCATAAAATTACGGTACTTCCATCTGAAAACCCAATTACCAATTTACGAATTTCAGTTTGAATATCAATTTGTATGAATTTTATCACACAATTACAACCTTTTACTGCTTCTTCATAAATTTTTGACATTTTTGGCTTCTCGCTTGATCCTCAGTAGCCAATTTGCTCTGATACCAGCTGTAAGATTCCTATCCCCACCGCGCAACGAATTCAGGGGTGCTAGCAGTAGCGGAAGTAGCACTTCTTGCATGGGACAGGGTCCCACACGCGGGGCCTCGCCCACCACGGATATCCGGACAAGAGACTAATCCATCGGTTCTTCCAAATCCGAATCCGAAAAAACTTCTCTTGTCCGGAAAGCACGGGTGATTCCTCCAGGATAACTTCTCTCTAACGTAGTCAAAAGCCTGAACTAACTGAGCTGATTTGGCCGAACCCATAAGTCTCATAGTCAGATCAGGGAGGAAAAGATTGTACTTGGATCATAGAGACCAACGCTTTTTTCCTCATTGAGAGGCACAACCGTTGATTCTTTTCCATAGAACAATTTTTATCTAAGATTTACCTCATCTATCGTACTATACAAAATTTGAGTCTCGTTTTACGGATCCATCAGTCCAGCCTAACCCCATCCAGCCCCATGGGTTAGCCAACCGCCCAACCACTGTAGTGATGGGATCCAATTAGAAATTTGGTTGGGTTTTATCCCGGGTACCAGGGAAAAGAGTTCCCAGACTCTCTAGCCGGATATTCATGTAAACATAAAACTAGTCACACCACTTACACACCCAATATGAACTTGTCTTTTTCACAGATTTAACAATCTTTAAAACAATCATTTAATGAAACCATAGTGTCACTGATCATAATCCTTTAATTATCTAGTTGAATCCTTATTTCCAAACATTCCTTCATCGGTGTACCTATGGCATCATTGGCAACCAGAACGCTCACCATCTGTTCACTCAGGGGTCTTTTCGATAGTTCCTAGCTCATAGTAACTGACAATATATTCTCATATCAAAATGGAATCTCTATTTTAAAGATCAGCAAGATCAACTAACGGATCCATATAAAAGAGTCATGGACTCATCCGTTGGACTTGCAAGGTCAACCAACCAGATCCATGCTCGAATTTAGAAAACAACTTACTTCTTGTTCCAAAATCTTCCTCGACGTACGTGTGGGTATCTTCGGCGACCCAGAGCCTGAGCACCGTATGGTCAGCACCCTCTAGGATCCTTCGCTCGTCGTCGCTCGTCGCAGGTCACCTAGCGCTTCACTCATAGGCACTGCTTCCTTGGTTCCTCATCCACTATACCGGAAGCTCACCATTTAAATCAAACCGAGGCTGGTCAAGACCTCGATCGATCTTGCTACACGATATGTCCTCCAATGACTCTCCGTCATCTCAACAGTTGCAACTTTAACAGATAGGTCTCCACGATCTCATTCACAAGACGGTCAAAATGCTTCCCCAGCATTCTTGACATAAAACAGTCATTTAAAAACAGATTTCACATAGAAATACAGTTCCAATAATATTTCCATCTTTTCTCATTACTTTACATCCTTTCACATTCTTTTCTCATCTTCTCACAATTCTATTTTCTTCATCGATCCCTATCACATCACATCATTCCCACATCAAATCATATCCAATCGCATCAGTCCCACATCAAATCACATCCAATCGCATCATCCACGCATCAGTCCACATCATCCATACATGCGTCCACATCATCCACATCAATCCACATCATCCATACATCAATAAGACTTGCCAGTACTTTCATGTTGATATTTGATCCACCATGCTACACAAGAATGTTTGTGCCTATGTAAACACTCTTGAACAGTATGCACATAAGAAATATCATTTCTTTATGGTGTGAGGACAAGAAGAATGTTATATCCATAATCTTCGAAAAGTGTATAGGCCAGATAAGCCTACTGTTGAGGCTATGTTTAAACCTTTACTCGAGGTTTGGAATTAGTGCCAAGATATTTGCAATAAGAAGAATACATTGCTTATTGATGATAGACCTTTCAAGGGATGTGTTAATCCAAAAGACAACTGTCTCTTCCCTGAAAGTTTTCAAGGAGGACATGACTACGTACTGTGCAATGACCTTCTACCCTACCTTTTAAATCTAAATAATACAAATGATATTAAGTCTATTATTTTGCTTAATCGGCTAGGTCAATCTCCTATCACACATCACATCTATTTACCTCTCATCCTCATCACATCTATTCTCATCACATCCATTCTCTATTCATTCCTATCTATCTGATTCGCATCCTATATTCTTATCACACCTATTTACCTCTCATTCTCATCACTTCTATCCCCATCACATCCATTCTCTATTCATTCTTATCTATCTGATTCATAACACATATCATCACATCTATCTACCCCTCATTCTCATTATTTCTATTCTCATCACATCCATTCTCTATTCATTCTCATCTATCTGAATCATCACATATCATCACACCTATTTACCTCTCATTCTCATTACTTCTATTCTCATCACATCCATTTATAGAATATAAGAGAATTCTTATTTTTGATATAAAGATTCTTTACACATCTATTTATGCATAAGAAGAACTTCAGTGAAAAATAACACTTTTATAAAAACCCGTTTATCCATCTAATTATGTATAAATTCAATTTTAAGGAGAATAACACTTTCGAAATAAAAATAAATCTTTTATGCATAAATTTAATTTTAATGAGAATAACTCTTTTGAAAAAAAAATTCTTTATGTATCCTTTTATGCATAAAATCAAAATTGATGAGAATAACTCTTTAGAAATAAAAATAAATTTCTTTATGCATCTTTTTATGCATAAAATCAAAATTGATGAGAATAACTCTTTAGAAATAAAAATAAATTTCTTTATGCATCTTTCTATGCATAAAATCAAAATTTGATGATAATAACGCTTTTATAATAAAAAAATTCTTTTATGCATCTATTTATACATAAATTCAATTTTAATGAAAGTAACTCTTTTATAATTAAAAAAATCTTTTATGCATAAAAATCAATTTTGATGAAAGTAACACTTTTATAATCAAAATATTCCCAATATGCATCTTTTTATGCATAGAAATTAATTTTATTGAAAATAACACTTTTATAATAAAAATATTTCTACTATGCATTTTTCTATGCCTAGAATAAAAATAACACTTTTAGAATACACAAACGGTGGGGATTACTCTTTTTGAATAATAAAAGATAAAACTTATTTCACAAAATTTAAGAAAATTTTGCCATAACCTCCTTTGTATGGCTGACCATTTTTTAAATTTTTCTATCCTTAAGTTACTTAAAAATTATCCCCAAATGGTTTAAAGCATTCTAAACTAATCAAATTTTACTTTTAAAATAGAAATAATATAAAAAGTTTAATTCCAATAATTAGATTACTTATCTAGGATAAAGAAAGACTGAATTTAAGAAGAGAGGGGGAAAGCCTTTCCAACAAGGCATAGCATCATTTTACATTTTAAACAAAATAAAAATTAAAAAACCATTAAAAAGAATAAGAAAAAGTAGGATTTCTAGCTTACATGATAATTATAAGATTAGAAGGAGAGGCTCTTACACCTGCACACCTCAAAAGCCGGAGGGAGGAATCTTACACATTCCGGATAATCCGAGAAGTGTGCATGTTCCAATCAATATCTGGCTAGAAACCACTGAATTTCCAGAATTATGTCTGCTCCTACGAGAGAGGCAACCATAAAATCTCACACAAATTCTCTGTCCTGAATCACTAATTTAGTACCTTGAGCTTCAAACTTGATGCTCATCGTCATTCCTGTGTTAAATCTCTCAACTTTCTTGTCTACCAAAGTAAGGACAAAACAGGTTCACTGAGTGGCCTATTCCGTGACCGCATCCTCCGTGTTGCCGCTATCAAACAAGACAACGACTCTCTGGCCACCTATGTAGCCAAAGTTCTTGAGCAATTTGTTGTGCTCATACTCCTAGTCTTGGGTGCCCTTCTACTTATCTTCAAGCTCTCGGCTAACGATTGCACCAACCAAAGCACTAGGATCTGAAGAACTAGAGACAGTTGTTGGAGTCATTGTGGAAGCTGGGCTCACCACATAAGCCGTGAAGGCTGGGGTGGTTGTCTGTGGAGTGGTAGTCTTCTTTGGACAATCCTTATACGTGTGTCCTTTTGTGTGACAAAAGGAACATCTACCTTCCTCCGTGTACTAAGCTGTCTCCTCAGCACTCAATTTTCCACCGATCTTGCCTGCCTGAGCTTTCTAGTCTGGAGTAAGCTTGGGCGTGTTAGGCGAGTTCTTGGAGCCAGAGGCTCTCGTGCTCTGTCCTGAGGAAGCCCCCGTCTAGTTCTGGCCTTTTTCCATCGAGGCGATTACCTATAGTTGGTCACACTCGTCCAAGATCTATGGGTCTGTTGGATTTCGAGATTAGTTTCTTGACAGAGACACATTGACACAGGGCTAGAGGGCAGACTTGGGCTTTCCGCCATTATACTTCATTTCAGCACTTTGCACAAGTGAGAGTGCAAAGATGGCTGGCCTAAACATATACACCTCCCACTGGATTTGTGTATCAAGACCATAAAGAAATTGCCCTTTCTTGTTCTTGTCAGATATGCCCAATTGCAAACATAAGTTCGAAATCTTATTGACAAACTGTAGGACTGGTTGCGCATTTTGATGCACCCTCCTAAACTCGTCTTCGAGTCGCTGAAGGTAATGGGGCAATAGAAACTGCTACTTAAGGTCAAGGAAAAACTCGTCCCAAACATAAGCCGTCACACCTAATACGGTGTGGGCATAAGCCCACTGGGTCCACCAAGGAATGGCCTCACCTTCCAAGTACCAACTAGCCAAGATCACTCTTTTAGTATCATTTTTTCTCATAGCAGCAAAATAAGCTTCAAATTGATGCAACTAGGAATAAAGAGTTGTGGGGTTGAGTTTACCATTATACTTACTAAATTCATTTTCTTAGGAAAATGAGTCGACGAAGCCGTTGGTGTCATTCTCTAATCTAAAGCTGCAAGATATCCTTCGTGTTCCACGCGTTGCCTAGTGTCGTCTTGTGGAGCAACACGGGCTGTTGACGCACGGTCTTCTATCATTCGAATCTCCATTGCTTGCATCTGCAACTCGAGTGTCGAACTTGATTACAGTCATAACCCTTCAAAAGGGTCATTCCGTAGAGGATCTGTTGTCGAGATTTCAAAAATGGAAGGAGAGAGAGGAGGAGACGGAGAAAAGGGGTTGGAAAACAAGTTCGCTCTTCCAGGGCCAAGATCTGCGCCTTCTGCTCTTCCAAATTGGTGCTCTAGTCTGTGATCGCTCGAATCATCTGCTGGAACATATCCTGCACACTCATGTATGCTGCCCCCGAAGGACTGCCTCGTGCACTTTGTTTCGAAGTTCGTCGTTCTCTCTCTTCGTCGAAGCTCGCCGCAACAGGAAAATGCACTTCCTTTCTGGAGCGCAATCTCACCATCCACTACGCGTGTGGGAGACTTCCAGAGGCTAAAAACCAAGCGTCCTTCTAGGGACAGGAGTCACACCGAAAGGGGTGGTCCGCCGGAGTCTAGAAACCTACCACACAAGCAAGGAAAAAAAAATCTTTCTTTTTTTCTCGTTTTCTGGCTGAATCTTCACACTTGAAGAAGGCTCTGATACCAATGTAACACGCAAAGACTCGGTGGAAGAATCAGTAACTTCAATGCTCAGAATTCAGCAATCATTTACGACGAATATAATGCACAACATACAAGAAGATGTGCAGAAAATAGAGAGAGAGAGAGAGAGAGAGAGAGAGAGAGAGAGAGAGAGAGAGAGAGAGAGAGAGAGAGAGAGAGAGAGAGAAGAGAAATAAAGAAAGAAAGATTTTATTAACGTCTTCCAAAAGACCGAACTCGGGCTATGAGACAAATCGGAGTACCTGTATGGAGTATCCTCTGTCATCCCAACAAAATGAAAAAGTACTGAACAAAAAAAAAGCTGAATCTGGGTGTGCAGGGGATGGAGCTCTACTACTAGGAGAGAGAGAGAGAGAGAGAGAGAGAGAGAGAGAGAGAGAGAGAGAGAGAGAGAGAGAGAGAGAGAGAGAGAGAGAGAGAGGGAGAAAACACAATATTGGGTCCCGAATACCCTCTGTAGGGCCCCCACCACGGCCCCTGTAGACACTCCTCTCATGCTCTCTGAACCTGGTAAGTCGGTCTTGAGCTGGCTTTGTAAAAGGGTGCTAATCTCCCAAAGTCCTAAGTCGAGCGTGGCCACCTCTCCTAGTCTAAAAGTGAGGGACTCCCAAATCTCCTGGACTCTCTTGGTGATCTCAGGGTCTTAGACCAAGCTGTCAAGGATTCGGACATTTTGGTCTCCAAGCAACCTCCAGGAGAAGTAGTACCCATACAACTGTATCTCTGTACCAGCCTCATAGAAAAGTCTATAATCAACTGTGGACTTTATGTACCTGAGGATTCGTCTAGCCGCATCCAAGTGTGGCTTCCTAGGGGCCTGCATAAACTGACTCACAAGTCCAACAGCATAGCTCAAGTCTAGCCTTGTAATGGTCATGTAGATCAAACTATCCACTATGCGCCTATATGTAGTGGGGTCCTCCAAAAGCTCACCTGTATCTGTGGAAAGCTTTGTGTTCTGCTCCAATGACACTGAAA
Source organism: Cibotium barometz (assembly GCF_041138505.1). NCBI lineage: Eukaryota > Viridiplantae > Streptophyta > Polypodiopsida > Cyatheales > Cibotiaceae > Cibotium > Cibotium barometz. The sequence goes on from NC_141085.1 coordinate 13,646,036, forward strand.
TAGGCTTACAGCCTGTTATACCATACTTGGACAACATGTCCAAGCCATACTGCCTCTAGAATAGCAAAATGCCATGAGGTGATCTCACCACCTCTATGCCTAAGAAATACCGTAGCTCACCCAAATCCTTCATCGCAAACTTCTGCTTCAAAAGCATCCTGACATCATAATTAAGTCATCCACATAGATGACTAATAGCATGATCCCTCTATCTGTCTTTTTCACAGATAGTGAAAAATCTGCATTGGATATATGAAATCCAATGGTAACAAGATACTCCCCGATCTTGTTTGACCATGCTCTGGGTGCCTGCTTCAAGCCATACAAGGCTTTGTGTAACCTGCATACAAAATCTGGATGTGCATCACTCTCATAACCTGGTGGCTGCATCATGTACACTTCTTCTTGCAAATCACCATGCAAGAAAGCATTCGTTACATCCATTTGATGTAAAGACCAACCCTTCACTGCAGCCATAGCAATGACAGCTCTCACGGTTGCCATTCTTGCAACCGGACTGAATGTCTCCTCATAGTCTATGCCATAAGTCTGCGCATAGCCCTTGGCAACCAATCTTGCCTTGTACCTGCTCAATGAACCATCAGCATTGTGCTTGACTTTATACACCCACTTACATCCAATTGCCTTCTTTTCCTTAGGCAAAGGCACTAACTCCCATGTTGCATTTGCATCCAATGCTGCCATCTCCTCATCCATGGCATCTTCCTATTTCTTACTTCCAATTGACTGCTCAAAGCAAGTGGACTCAACCTCCTGTATTGCTTTTACCATGTAAGCAATGATGGACTGTATATCCATCATAACTCAACCTGTCTCAATAGGGTATCTAACCCTCGTAGACCTGCGTACACCTGGATCACTTCCAGGTGTTCTCAAAACAGCCCTGGTTCTCCTTACACTAGGAGTAACCACATACGGAATGCCAAGCTCCTCATCAAGGCTCTCCTCAGAGCTACTAGAGTCACCATCCACATACGAATGACCTGCTGACAGATCAGGCACAAAAGGTTGATCTACCTTTTTCTTCCCTTTCCGTGATGTGATACATGTGTACCTGCATCATTCCTCAACCTGCCTGACCATGGGCTAACATTGGATCCACTGCCGAGAACTCCCCAGGTCCGCTCAGCACCTGTAATTGCTGCTCTACATGTGGTGCAACATCTGCATCTTTTGTTGCCTTCACTACTGGTGCATACTAGCTACTCATCTCATCGAAGACATCTCTGCTTACTCGCATCTCACGAGTGGTAGGGTTATAGCATCTATAACCTTTTTGCTCCATAGCATAACCAATGAAGATGCGTTTGTCTGCCTTTGGATCCAACTTTGTTCTCACTTCATCAGGAACATGTACATATACAATACACCCAAACACTTTCAAGTGAGATACATCCGGTCTTATGCCTGTAAACTTCTATTCACGAGTCATACCATGAACAACTGCAGTGAGTGTCCTGTTGATAATGTACACAGCAGTTGCTACTGCTTCTGCCCAAAATTAATGTGGCATATTCTTTTCAGCCATCAAGGCATGTGCGACTTCTGCATTGTGCCTGTTTTTCCTTTTTGTAATACCATTTTGTTGCGGAGTGTACCTGCACGTAAACTACCTCTTGATTCTCTGCTTTCTCAAAAAATCGCTGAACTAATTGGGGAGATTCTCCCCCACCATCTGATCTTAGGCATCGTAAACTATCTCTTGATTCCTTGCTTTCTCAAAAAATCGTTGAACTCATTGGGGAGATATTCTCTCCCACCATTTGATCTTAGGCATTTTATTTACATGCCTTTTTCCTTCTTGACCAAGGCTTTAAATCTCTGAAAGTGAGCAAACACCTCACTTTTCTCCTTCATGAAATAAACCCACACTTTTCTAGTGTGGTCATCAATGAATACCTGCAACCTGCAATTGTTGCAGTCTTGGTCGGTCCCATACATCTGAATGTATGACATCCAATGGCCTTGCACTGACATGCTTTTCATGTGGGAAAGCATGTTTGGCCTGCTTACCAAGTTGGCATGCTTCACACACCTTATGCATATCGTCAACCTTAAACTTTGGTAAACCTGCAACAATATTTTGGGCCTGCATAGACTTCAGTTGCTGTATATTTACATGACCAATGCGCTTGTGCCATATGTCAATATCTGCAATGACACCTATTCCATGCGCAAACATGGCTACCTTTATCTCAGGCATGTTCACATCCAAAGTAAACATCCTGTCATTTCTATTATCCTTTGCAACCAAGCGACACTTATTTTTGAAGTCTTCTACAAAACATCCTTGAGGATTAAACCTCACTTACAGACCCCGCTCAACCATCTGTCCAACAGAAACCAGGTTCTTTGTAATATTCGAAGCATGAAGTACATCAGCCAAGTACTTCATTTTGCCATCTTGCATAGACAATGGCACTTTACCAACATGCGCAATGGGATGCATAGTATCATCACTTGTTTCTACATAACCTGGTTTTTTCATTTTCTGCATATCTCTACACCACTCAGTATGACTGGTCAAGTGGTTAGAGGCGCCAGAATCCACATACCATATATCTTGAGATCTTGACACATCTCTTGTTATGGAACTAAGCATGTGCTGCATCACAAACAACTGCTCACTTTTGTCATCACCTCCATGTTTACTAGATGATGCATAATTGCCTTGCTGCAACTTTCCACTTTTAATGTCATTCTCTTTTTTGTAGCAGTCCTTTGCCATGTGTCCTGGTTTGCCACACTAATAGCACTCTATGCTATTTGCATTTTGATTTCTTTGCCAACCATGTGAGGGCTTTCTAGTCTATTAAGACATGATTAAAATTGAATACAAGAACTAAAGATAATTATAGAGCGGAAAGCTGAGTTGTTTGCATTGAGACACAAGGCCTTGTTAAATAGGACCCGAAGAGGTACAAATGAAGACACATCCGTGTGACGAAAGGGTGTGACTCTTAAATGAATAGTTATGTCTTTTGGACGTTGTCCTTTAATCAATAGATGTGTCCCTTTGAAGAGAAGTGTCCTTTTTGTTGATAATGACCCATGTGACAAGGTGTGACCCTTCACACTGGTGTCCTTTCAATGATTAAGAGTAATTAAGGATAATTAAGGATAATTAAGTCACAATCGTGACATTCCCTCCTACTTAAAATAAGATCCATGGTTATATAAGTGACTGTTGTTGGCGAAAGAACTCTTGAAGTAATTCTAGGTACTGTTGTAGATCTTCGTCACTTTGTTAAGTTGAATCTGAATCATCGAAGTCTTTCCATTGTTCTAAGAATTCTGTAATAATCTTCTGCCGAGTTTCTTTCTGCCGTACATCAAGAATATTTTATGGGATTAAGATCATATGCTCATCTTCAATCTCTGGAACATAATCTGAAATATCTGGAATAGGAGAATCTCCTTGTACAAACTTCTTGATCCATGATATGTGAAAAGTCGGATGAATCTTTTCCCAAGAAAGCGGTGACTCCAACTTATAACTCAAAGGAAAATTCTTCTTAATAATCTGAAAAGGACCATAGTAACGTGGTCGCAACTTTGAAAAAATTGATTTCACTGGTTTATATCGATGAGGAGCCATGAACAAAAGAACCATGTCACCTTCTTTGAATTCATCATGTCGGCGGCGATGTCGGTTAGATGCTTGATAATGTTCTTGAACTCGAATCATCTAATCTCGAACTTGAAGAAGAACATCTTGCATTTCTTGAACTAACTCATCTGCTAATGCCACCTTGTGTTGAAGAACAAAGTTTGATGGCATAACTGGTGTATGACATAAGCGGCTTGAAAAGGACTCATTCCTATTACTGTGTGATGAGAATTATTGTAAGCAAATTCCATCAATGGTAGATAATCTTCCCAAGATGCTAAGCGAGACTGAATATAATGTCGAAGCATCTCTTCAAGAATTTGATTAACTCTTTCAGTTTGGCCATCTGTCTGTGGATGATAGGTTGAACTGAACAATAAATTTGTGCCAAGTGACTTCAAAAGTGAAGTCCAAAAATGTCCTCTAAACTTAGGATCTCGATATGAAATAATGGACTTTGGCAACCCATGTATCTTGAAAACGTACTGAAGAAATAATGACGAAGCTTGAGCTGTCTTCTTGCATGGTATAAAATGTGCCATCTTGGACAATCTGCCGACCACCACCATTATCTGTGTATTACCTTTTGAAGAACGAGGTAAAGATATAATGAAATCCATACTGATACTTTCCCAACGTTCATTTGGTACTGGAAGTGGTTGTAGAAGACTAGCTGGACCTTGTCTACTGGCTTTCATTTGTTGACAAGAAAAACATGCTGTAACAAACTTTATAACATCTTGCTTCATTTGAGGCAAATAATAAGAAGTTGTCAGCAACCGATATGTCTTGTTGATACCAGGATGAGCTGCATAAGGAACCTCATGATGTTCCTTTACCAAGAGTTTACGCATACTTGTGTTATGAGGGACACAAATGCAATCCTAATAATATAATAAGCCATGGACAAGAGAATAAGCTGCATAAATCTTCAAATCAGAAGGACTACAGTGTGGAGTCGTAATCACTCGAAAAGCATTTGCAAAATCTTGATCGTCTGCATAATGATCCACAAAAGCTGCTGGAATGTCGATTTGAACTGTAGAAATTGCCATTGCTAAGGCTTGAGGCATTTGGCTAAGAGCATCGGCAACCACATTGGAAAGGCCAGGAACATATTCAATAGTCATATGGAAGTTTGCCAGATACTCCACCCATCTGCCTTGTTGTGCATTCATAACTGGTTGGGTGAAAATATACTTTAAGGAATGATGATTTGTCTTCACAACAGAATCTACTCCCAAAAGATAATGTTTCCATGCTCGATAAGCATGAACAATTGCCAAGAATTCCTTATCATACACTGGATAACGTTTTTGAATTGCTGAATGCTTATGACTGTCAAAGGCAATGGCTCGGCCTTGTTGCATGAGAACTGCGCCAGTTGCAAGATCAGAAGCATCTGTCATAACTTCAAAAGGAAGACTAGGGTCTGCAAGTACCAGAGTTGTTATCAATGCCACCTTTAGCTTATCAAAGGCATGAGAAGCATCATCTGTTCCATCGGAAAGCAGGTGCTCATTTCAAAACCTCTGTCAAAGGTGTTGCAATTTCTGAAAACTTAAAGACCTTCGTGTGATAAAAATTGGCAAGACCCAAGAATGATCTGACATCATGGATATTTTGTGGTGTGAGTCAATCCTGAATAACTCGTATCTTCTTAGGATCAACAGAAATGCCTTCAGCTGAAATGATGTGCCCGAGGTACTCTAGTGATGCCTTGAAAATTCACTCTTTTCTGGTTTGACCAAAAGTGCATTATCTCATAAAACCTGGAAAACTGGCTTTTTGTGCTCATCGATTGAAGCACTAAATACCAGAATATCATCCAGATAAATAATCACGAACTTGTCCAGAAATGGTCGAAAGATGTCATTCATGAGACTCATAAAAGTTGCCGGGGCATTGGTTAACCCGAAAGGCATGACCAAATACTCATAATGTCCATACTTCGTGCGGAAGGTAGTATTGTGCTTATTACCTTCATGAATACGGATCTGATGATATCCGTACTTTGGCATGAAGCAACTGATCAAATACTTCATCAATTCGAGGAAGAGGATATTTATTTTTGATGGTCAGTTTGTTGAAGGCATGATAATCAATGCAAAGTCGCATTGACTTATCTTTCTTTTTTACGAGCAAAACTGGTGTACCAAAAGGACTCTGACTAGGATGAATATGACCCTTGTCCAAGAGTTCCATAAACTGGCGTTGAATTTCTTGGGATTCAGCAAAAGAGACCCGATATACGGAGCACGAGTTGGTGGCGAATTGCCAGGAAGTAAACCAATCAGATGATCCACAAGACGTCGAGGAGGCAAAACTGGAGGTAGTTCTGCAAGAAACAAATCCAAATGCGGGGCAAAGAAGGGTTGAGCCAAATATGCCACTTTGGAGTTCTGGTCAAGCACCGTCTCCGTAGCAGAGAAATACCATTGAGATTTTTGAAGAGCAATCAGCCTTACGAACCCACCGCTTTGCCTATAATGCAAACAAGGTTGGTGTGGAGGGTTGATTGCGAACACCTTGAAGATCGATGTCCATACCATCTTTGGCAAACTGTAAAGTGTGGCTGCGAAAACTGATGATAGGATCATACTGATATAGCCATTGTTGACCCAAGATCATATCGTATTGGGACAAAGGCATAACCTCAAAATCCATCTTATCACGGTATTGGTGAATGCGAAAGGAAAGTCGAGGAGCAGTCGTATTGCAATTAAAACCCGATCCATCTGCCAACTCAATCTCATAAGTGTGGGTACTGCGAGTGGTGTGTATCTTCAAGCGTTGCTCCATAGTTGTGGCCACAAAATTGTGAGAACATCCGCTGTCAATTAGGATGGTAATGGGACAGCCAGAAATAGAGCCAATTAGTGTCAATACGTGAGTAGACACAGAGGCTGGAATTGGAGAGGTAGGATGTGTTTGAGCCACTGATGTAATAATGCAAGCTTGCGCATGCTGGGATATAACCATAACACGCTTGCTTTTGGAAGTTTCTGCAGATTGGACCTGAGACTTGTCTTCGGAGGTGGAAGGTTCGACATTGGAGTTGCGCCGATTACTGGATCGTTTAGGGCATTCGAACCATCGGTGGTCTCCGGAACAAATGGTGCAGAGACCTGTCTTCTATTGATTGGTAGTAGTAGTAGATTGCTTTGGGTTTCGTGAATGGTCGCGTCCAGAGTTACGACCACGGTCTGATCCTCGTGGTTGATAAGATTGTTAGTGCCATGGTCGGTCAGAAAAGGACCCCTCTCGTTTGTCGAGGCTTCTAGAAGGAGTGCTGCTGCTGTTGCTGCTGAGAACTAGAGCGAGGTTGAGAACCGCCAAAGGATTTAGAACCATCACGAACAAATTTGTTGCCGTTTGCCGAAAGTAGAAGAGCCTGGGCAACCTTGTGACGAAGATCCCCATTGTGTGGCCGGGATGTTGGCTATGCGTTCAGCATAGCGAATAGCAGCTACAAGGTTGACTGGGTCATATTTGTGAAGATCGATGCGCAACGTGGGAGTAAGTCCCTCGACAAAAGCGTGTAGCTTGTCTTCTGGGGACAATGTGGAAATCTCCAGTACCAAGCTGGTAAACTGCGAGATATAAGAGGCCAATGATCCAGTTTGGGTCAAATGGCATAAGCAAGATTGTGCTTGAAAATCTGCATTGGCAGGGAAAAAACTGCTTACGGATGACACACTCGAATTTGTCCCACGTGTTGACGGTCTTCCCATCAGATAGTCGCCGTTGCCACCATAAAAATTGTAGGCACATGCTCACTTATGGTACTGCTATGTGTGAACAAGGCTTAACCAAGGGCACTTTTTCCCATGTGGTTTTTCCCCTTGGACATCAAGTGTGAAAGGACACTCTAACATATAATATTTTGTACTTCTATATTATATGGATGTGGCACACATGCAAGGATTGACTTGCATTTTGTGGATACCACACTTTTGGCTCTCCCTCTCTCTCTCTCTCTCTCATTTACGTGTGTGAGCTTCTCTACCCTGCACCTAACCCTAATGTGCAAGTTTGTGTGTGTGAGTGTGTGAGTCCAACACCCAACAATTGGTATCAGAGCTGGGAGCTGGGAGCTGGCCTTGGTATTCTGCCTGTGGAGAAGCAGCACCTGCGAATTTCCGTCGATTTTGTCCGTCGTCGCTGTGGATTTCCGTCGAGGGACCGCCTTTCGTCCGCCAGACTTGGTCGACTCTGCCGCCTAGAACCGGCGGCACTAGTGGGGAGCCCACTGCCGCCGCCCAGCCCGCGGGCGGCACCGCCCTCTCCAGCCGGCGGCGACAGTGCTGCACGAAGCGCTCCGCCCGTCAGCGCTCCGTTCCAGCCGCCCAGAGCCACGCTCGCCGTTTCAACCACAGCCGCCCTCGCTATTCCGTTAACGGCTGCTCAGACTCCCGTCCAAGGCTCATGACTGCCGTCCTGGTCGGGTCGCCGTCGTCGTCGTCGCTGCTCACGACTGCAGCCTGTTCGAGTCGTGGTGCAGCTACGCGTGTTTGCGCTCGCCCTGCACCTACCGCTCTTCGCGCCCAGCGCCCGCCTCTGCCTGGCCCGACACCCCGCCTCTGCTCTGCCTCGTACCTGGGCCCCGTTTGTAGCTCTGTGCGCTCCAGCTCCACCTCCCCGTTGACCCTGTGCTACAACGCCTCCGCCTGCTCGCCCTGCGCCTACCACCTCCGCCTGCTCTGTGCTCTGTGCTCCTCCTCGACAACATCTGCACGCCTGGCTGCAGGCCCCTCAACTGCCTGCTCCAAGCCTAGCACCTGCTTTCTCACACGTGCTGCCCTTGCCTAAAGGTATTCACTGTACACATTTTTGTTCAAACACAAATACAAATTTTGAAGCCATTTCAGTGCAGGTCACCTACAATTTTGCAGACACTGTAGTGCATGTGGTGAAAATATGCAGATTTTGTACACTTCTGTGCAGGTCAGATTCAAAGGAAGGTTGCAGGTGCAATTTGGGGAATTTCTCAATTTGAGGCAAAATTGAAAAAATTGCAATTTGGGGGTTTTCAAAATTGAGGTCAAAATCAGCAAATTGAACCTCTTTCATTTGCAGAAATTTGGGGCTTTTGTGAAAATTGGCCAATTAGATGCACATTGAAGCGATTGGAGTGCATAAAAATTAGGGATTTTCAGATTGGAGCATGTAATTGGGCATTACAGCTGTGATTTGTCGCGTATGTATACACCGTATGTATACACATTGTGTGTAATTGGACAATTTGGTGCAGGTTTACACTTGCTCTGGTTTGCAGGCATACATTTGCACAGGACATTTGGTTGCCTGGCAGTGCACATTGGTGCTTGGTTTGCTTGCAGGTATATTTTGTTGACATGGCACAGAATGCTACAGATGTATTTGGTGTGCTCACCCACCAGGAGGACAAGTTGGATAGATCTAACTACTCCCTCTGGAGTTTCATGATCCGTAATTTGCTGGTAGCCAAAGGGCTTTGGGGCATCGTGTGTGGTGATGACACACGCCCACTTACCATACAGCCAGCCACGCCTCAAAGAGCTCCTGATGTAGAACCTACTCCCACACAAGAGCAGAAGAGATGGGACTCTAGAGATGCATAGGCCATGTCATTGATAGCCCTTTTAGTGAAAAGGACTATTATTCCGCACATCCGTTCTTGCAAGACATCGAAGCTTGCATGGGACACATTGGAAGCAATGTATCAGGTACGCAACGAGGCAAGAGTTGCTACTTGAAGAGGCAATTGGATCTTCTTTCTATGGATGAGGGTGACTCCATGGCAAATCATCTCACCAAAGTGAAAGATTTGCAGGAACAATTGCTCAACATTGATGAGGTTATCCCAGACAGACAGATGGTCACCAACACTCTTCATTCTTTACCGCCTTCCTACTTGGGCTTTCACACCTCTCTCAACCTCTCAATGAGAGGTTGAGAGAGACAGATGGTCACCAACACTCTTCATTCTTTACCGCCTTCCTCCTTGGGCTTTCACACCTCCTCTCAATGAGAGGAGGTGGTGATCCCGTCACTTTTGAAGAGCTCGTGGGTTTACTCTTACAAGGAGCAAACTTATCGAGCAACCGTGGTGGAGACAAGGCATTTACAGCCAAGGATAAAGGTAAAACAAAGAGCTTTAGGCATGGAGGACAACAGTCTAGCAAGGCTGGTCATGGACAGCCCTCTTTTGGTGGTGAGAAGTCTGACAAAGGGGATGCAAACAAGCCCAAAAAGAAGGACAAATGTCACTACTGCCATAAGCCTGGACACTACATCAGTGAATGTAGGAAGCGGATTGCAAAAGAGAAAAGGAAAGAAGCAGGCAATGCAATAGCATACTCTTCTGATGACAAAGCACAGCAATCAGCTAATGTAATCCAAGAAGAGTACACTTTTTTGGTCACATGCACTAGTGGCACAAGTGCTTCAGACATTGATATGTCTTGCATTGCATCTAGCAGACAGAATGCATCATGGTATTTTGATAGTGGTGCTTCGAGCCACATCACTTCATGCAAAGATGTATTTCAGCACTTGGTTTATGCTCAGCCAATGGTGCCAATATATGTATGAAAAATGTATTGTATGTTCCAGGGATAAAGAAAAATCTGCTCTCCGTCTCAGCCATAAACGACCAAGGTTTAAAGGTTGAATTTGAAGATGGGAAGTGTTTGGTAAAAGACCCATCAAAGGGTTATGAAATAGTCACTTTTGGAACACGATACAAAGGCTTGTATAAGCTGGACAGCTATGACAAGCGTACTTATGATGCAAATACAATGGCTGCCAACACTCCTGCTATGCATGACGCAGAGCTATGGCATGCTCTTTTTGGGCATGTAAATTTTCAGAGTTTGATGCTTTTGCAAAAGCATCATATGGTTGATAATATGCCGCCTCTTGAGTCTCCACCAAGACATGTATGTGAGGGGTGTATTTTGGGAAAGATGCAACGAAAACCATTCCCCAAAGATGGAACTGTTAGAGCTAAAAGTAAATTACAACTCATACATAGTGATGTATGTGGTCCAATGCGGACACCATCCATAGGGGGGCATCTTTACTTTGTCACATTCATTGATGACTACTCTAGGTTTACTTGGCTTACCCCTTGAAAGCAAAAGCAGATGTGTTTACATGCTTTCGACACTTTGTAGCAATAATGGCTGTGTGGATGTAAAGTCCAAACACTCCGCTCAGATAGAGGTGGAGAATACATGTCAAATATATTCATGGTTTATATGCTTCAAAAGGGCATCAAACACCAATGTACTATGCCTTATACACCGCAGCAGAATGGTGTAGCTGAAAGGAAAAATAGCTCTCTCATGGAGAGGGCAAGATGCATGGTGAAAGCACAAAAGTTGCCTCACAAATTTTGGATGGAAGCTATAATGTGTGCAACTCATGTGTTGAACAGGTGTCCAACAAAAGCTTTGAAAACCATAACACCATTTGAAGCTTGGTATAGCCAAAAGCCAACAGCGGATTACATGCGTACATTTGGGTGTTTGGCATATGCACATGTGCCAGAACAACTCCGAACAAAGCTAGATGATAAATCAATTAAATGTATTTTTGTGGGCTATAGCAATGAAAGCAAAGGATACCGTCTTTATAATCCAACTACACGGAGGATTTTTGTCAGTAGAGATGTGGTATTTGCTGAAAATTCAGAACAGCCCATGTACAGCTTGTATAAAAGCAATGATACAGACATACAGGACATGTTTGATGGACTTTTACCCATTGCAATTAGGGGGGATTTAGATCAGCCAGCCCCAACACAAGAAAATCCTCATGTAGAACATGTGGAACAGCCAGCCATTCAGCCCCCTTCTATGGAAGAAGTGGAAAATCTTGTCAGGGAAGAGCAAACAGCCATAGACACAGCCAAGTCAGTGCCAAGATGGTTGCTGAAAACTTTGCAAGAAAGCAAACTTACAGCTCCACTCACAGGTAGAACAAGGGCTAGTTCCAGCCATGCTTTGAATATACATCGTGGGGAGTCTGCATTAGCAATGGGTGGTCTCTTTGATTCAGAAGAGCCTTCTTCTTATGAAGAAGCACATGAGAATGAGCATTGGTTGCAGGCTATGCAAGCTGAAATTTCTTCTATCATGAAGAACAATACATGGAATCTTATGGAATTGCCTAAAGGCAAGCATGTCATTGGAACAAAGTGGGTGTACAAAGTCAAAAGAAAGTCTGATGGTACTATTGACAGGTACAAAGCAAGACTTGTGGCTAAAGGCTACTCCCAGAAAAAGGGAATAGATTATGAAGAGACTTTTGCTCCTACTTCGAGAATGACAACGATAACATCAGTGATTGCATTGGCTGCACATAAAGGATGGAAAGTGCATCAATTGGACATCAAAATTGCATTCTTAAATGGGGATTTACAGGAGGAAGTATATGTAAATCAGCCCATTGGTTTTGTAGTTCCTGGTGAGGAACATAAAGTATGCAGGTTACACAAAGCATTGTATGGGTTAAAGCAAGCTCTAGGAGCTTGGTATGATAAGATACATGCTCATCTAACCATCCAAGGTTATGAGAATAGTCCAGCTGAAAGCACATTGTATGTGAAGAAAACTGATGCCGATATTCTCATAGTCATCTTGTATGTAGATGACATGCTCATTACAGGTACTAGCAAAGCACAAATTTCAGATTTCAAAGCTGAATTTGATGTCAGATTTGGGGCCTTCACACTACTATCTCGGCATACAGTTTATGCATACAGATGATGGCATTGTTATGCAGCAAACTAAGTACATAAAAAGTTTGCTAAAAAGGTTTCACATGGATGAATGTAAGCCCATTTCTACTCCGGTAGAACCAGGTGTACGGCTTACTATGCATGATATTGGAGAGCCTTTTGAGGCCGGCATTTACAGCCAGGCAGTGGGATGCCTCATTTACTTGTGTAACACGAGGCCAGACATATCTTTTGGGGTGTCTTTGTTGAGCAAATTCATGCACAGCCCAGGCACAAAGCATTGGCAAGCAGTCAAACGCATTTTTCGTTATCTTAAGGGTACCTTGGATCTTGGTTTGTTCTATCCTAGGGGGGGCAGCTTGCAGCTTTATGCATACAATGATTCAGATTGGGCTGGTGATTATGATACCAGGCAATCCACCAGTGGGAATTGTTTTTTTCTTGGCAGTTCATGCATATCTTGGTTGAGTAAAAAGCAACCCACTGTTGCTACATCTACTTGTGAGGCTGAGTACAGGGCAGTCTTCACAGCTACAGTAGATTGTGTATGGTTGAGGAGACTTGGCTGATCTTCGTGAGTGTCAGCAGACACCCACCACCATTCTCACTGATAGCCAGAGTGCTATGGCCGTGGCACAAAATCCAGTATTTCATGCACGTACCAAGCACATTGAGATTCATTATCACTATGTCGGAGAGAGGCTACATGCAGGGGAGATCAGTTTATCTTATTGCCCTACACAGGATAATGTTGCAAATCTATTCACAAAGGCTTTACCTCGAGAAAAGTTTGAAGCTTTCCGCAAAGCTTTGGGCTTACTCTCATACAGAGAGTGATCTGCTACCTTGTACAGGTTCACACTTCCACTACAGGGGGGATTTGTAGGCATATGCTCACTTATGGTAGTGCTATGTGTGAACAGGGCTTAACCAAGGGCACTTTTTTCCATGTGGTTTTTTCCCTTGGACATCAAGTGTGAAAGGACACACTAACATATAATATTTTGTACTTCTATATTATATGGATGTGGCACACATGCAAGGATTGACTTGCATTTTGTGGATACCACACTTTTGGCTCTCCCTCTCTCTCTCATTTCTGTGTGTGAGCTTCTCTACCTTGCACCTAACCCTAATGTGCAGGTTTGAGTGTGTGAGTGTGTGAGTCCAACACCCAACAAAAATGCATTGTCTTTTAACAAAGACGCGGCGAAGGTAATCTTTCGTGCATCGGTGAGGTCCATGGAATCGAAGTACAAGCGGAGCTTGTATATCCATTGGTCAAGTGTACGCTTATTGCGTTGGCCGGAAAAGGATTCAGGAGGTTTTATGTCTAGCTTCTTAGTTTTAGATGCTTGTAACAAGCGATAAATTACTTTTAAGTCATCGGCTTCTACCTTTGGAGGTACAATGTCGGTGTCTGGAACTGGTACGTCGATCGAGGCCGTTGAACTCGCAGGTTGAGTGTCGGGACTGCATCTACTGCATCTGTGACGTAAGAGTCTCCAAAGTCTTCTGGAGTTGACTTTGCATAGTTGCCATTTGGTTCTGCATCTCTTGCTGCCATTGGGTGAGAGCAAGTTCGTCTTTAATGATTGGTTCATCCGCCATGGTTAGGGAAGCAACTGGATTACTTTGCTGAAGCTCCTGCTGGCGTTGTTGTGCCCTAGTGAGTCATCGCCAAAAGAGCGAGTGGGTGCCATGGAGGAAGGCTGAGGCGAGGTGGTCAATGGAGGAGCAGGAATAGACCACCTGGTGTAGTGTGGTCGATCAGGAGGAGAGGGTAAGGGACTAGAACTGGGACTGGCAACTGGTGGCAAAGGAGTGGGTGTCCGAGGAGTATATGTGGGTGTGGAGGGTCGAACATTGAATTCCAAAGGGGCCTGCTCAGGGTAAGTATTAATCTCGTGGTAGACAAGAGATGCCTCTAGAATGGCGAGGCCAAGATAAGGGTGTCCCTCCAAGAAGGAACTGTAATGATGTAGGTCTCGGGGCGAGGTATATATCCTGAAAATCCACATGTCAAATTCCCGATCAACGGGATGTGGGTGTGGCAACTTGGATTCGGAAATAGGCTGGAGGAGCAGGAGCTAGCACTGGAGCAGGAGAGGTTATAGGTACGGGAGAGGGTGTGTCCTGCATATAGCTGAACTCGTATGGTCCTTAGTTTAGTTTTTTTTTTTTTGTGTTTGTACACGTGGCAATCAAGGCCTTAGAGGCATAACCCTTGGATAAGTTGATGACATGGGTTTTGCCCCTTTTTTAATTTAAAAAAAAAATCAGCAAGCAAGCGTGCGCTTCGAAACGGCAGCCGACTGGAGAAGTTTCCACGAAGAGGTGCAATTGCTCATAGGTGGGGTGCCTGACCAAGGTGCCGGCTGAAAGATAAGCCTCCTAATTGAAGGCTTTTTTTGTTTTGTCTTGCCTTTATTGAAGAGTGTCCTGCATATGGCTGGCCCAAACTTAATCAGCAAAAATTAGGAGTTGGGGACTGAATTTGATGGAGCATTCTCTCCTGTTCTTCCATACAACTCTTGCTATTCCTAATTCTAAGGTTAATTAGCTAATTTAGGGTTTTTGATTTTTAGGCTTAGGGTTAGGGTTTTTTGGATGTGGACATCCTACAGGTTGGAGCTTATTTGCTCTGATACCACTGTGAGGACTTCCTAGTCTATTAAGACATGATTAAAATTGAATACAAGAACTAAAGATAATTATAGAGCGGAAAGCTGAGTTGTTTGCATTGAGACACAAGGCCTTGTTAAATAGGATCCAAAGAGGTACAAATGAAGAGACACATCCCTGACGAAAGGGTGTGACTCTTGAATGAATAGTTATGTCATTTGGACGTAGAGGTGTGTCCTTTAATCAATAGATGTGTCCCTTTGAAGAGACATGTCCTTTGATGATGACCCATGTGACAAGGTGTGACCCTTCACTGGTGTCCTTTCAATGATTAAGAGTAATTAAGGGTAATTTAGTCACAATCGTGACAAACCACCTCGGCCTCTTTGGCTCCCTCTACCTCTAAACTAGCCTCTTCCACTTGTATATGATTGCTGTTGTGAATCATTGGACTGCTGTTGTCTAGAATTCTGATTTCTTTGTCGGCCACCACCTTGGCCTCGACCACGGCCTCTACCTCTGCCTCTACCTCAATTAGAGTAGAAGGCCTGTTCCGATGTATTCTTACTTTATGAAGAAAAATCCTCACCTAAAACCTTTTCTTCTATGATCAGCATAGATATCAAGTCCCGAAAGTTAAGAATATTCTCCCTAACTACAATGGAGGTCTTGAATGGCTTGTACTCTTTGCCAAACCCATTCAGACAAACACTCGCCAAATCATCATCCTCCACTGATACATTGATAGACCCAAGGGATTCAACAATGTCCTTGATCTTTAAGGCATATTCATTGATGGACACGCTTTTCTTTTCCACACTATGCAACTCTTGCTTTAACTCCAACTTCCTTGTCTTTGTGTTAGTTTGGAACATCTGAACCAGATTTTGCTATGCAATTGCCGGAGTGTTTGCATCCTGTATGTGTCCTATCATAGTGTCTGTGACATTAATTAAAAGCTTGTATATGACTTTTCTTGCATCTTGATTCCAATCCTTGAATGCCTTTATATTTGCAAGAAGAGTGGCATTCTCCTCAGATAACTCTGGAGGCTCCTCATCGTCTCCTTCTACATAATCCCAAAATCCTTTACCCATTAGGAAATTGGTCATTCTGAACTTCCAAGCATAGAAGTTATTCTTATCTAGCTTCTTACTAACAATCTGATTAATTCCGTCAGACATGTTTTCCTGCAGCAAGGGAAGGGAAGCTACAGTCAAAGCTAAGAGCTTCAGGTCCGCCTCTGAAAAAGGCAAGGGACAGCAGCCTTGGCCAGGGATGATGAGCTGCTATGGAGTCCTCATGGAAGGTGAAGACCAGAAGCGCCGACTCTTGCCGACGATGAAGAATAACCTGGAAGCAACCCACCTACGCGAAGGGAGATGAGCAACGGATGAGGGGGGGCTGGAGGGAAGCGGGAAGTGCGGGAAAGGGATGCGGTGAGGTGGTAGGTGGCACACATTGAAAGAAAAACCCTGAAGGGGCAAGGAGGGGCGATGGCAAACTGGAGGAGGCGGCCGGCTTGGACTCATGGGCAGATGAGAGGGGAAGCCCAAGGGGGGCGGGGGCAGCAGCGAAGAGGAAGGGGGGGAGGGGAGCGAAGACGGGGGGGAGGGCGAAGGATGCAGGCGGGCAGCTCCAGCTCGCGAATCCTAGACAACTATTTGATACCTTCATTTTATCCTTGAGTTTCTCACAAAGAACACGATTCAGCTCCTGTACATCATGTTGCACAAAAGAATCATGTGTCCCAGCCAAAAGATTTTGTGAGGTCTTTAGTTGAAACACTCATATCACTGTACTGAATTTTGTAGAAACACTCAAGAGACAGTGGGATGCTGTTTGAAAGTACATCATTCCCAGTCGTAGGCATATGGTACACTGCCTGTTCAAACCAACGAGCAATAAATACTTTCTGGAGCGAATGCTAATGCCTAGAAACTGACAATCTATAAAAAAGTTAATAACATAAATGAGAGAATCATGGCACAGTCACCTTTTAGAAATAAGGGATATGGTACAAAGTTTGAAGAAGTTCATGTAACAAGTTGCCTTTTGATTCTTCAACCCTAAGAAGTCTATCTCCTTTTGAAATCATAAGCCCAGTAATCTGCCATCTTCATAATACCAATGTCTGCTTCTAGTATTCATGTGTAATTCACCAGGTAGCACCGAGATCAGTCATAGAGACCACGCAGAGACATGAAGGATGTGAAACCCTGATCACTTTCCCTTGCTGTAACTGATGCTGAGCATATGAGACAAAACACTTACGGAATGATCAACCATGTTGCCAATTGTTGATGGATCAGAAACAGAAGCTTAATAAAACTAAAAGCCTAGAGGCATGCATAGCTGGCAAGGCTGAGGGAGTTGGTAGAGAAGGACCCAATTGTAAGAGCCACTCTAGAAGAAAGAAAACAAAGAGTGTGTATAGCCGAGGCAAGGGCCCAAAAGACCAGTGTCTTTTCTATCTTTCCTTCTTTCTTGCATAAGAAGGCCCTGCAGGGCTGGCTGATGTGGAAGAGGTACTGGCCTCTTTCTTTCTTTAGCAAAATATCATATTTCTGGCTTCGTAGTTTTAAGTTCACAAAAATGCGCTCAAGAAAAACACACATGCACATCACCAACCGGCCAGAGATGCCGCCGGTCCCTCTCTGGTGAACTAGACGAAGTTGAGCAGGCGGTGGAACATGTCCTGCTGCCACTTGATGTTGTCCACTTGCTGGAGGGCACGCTTCGTATCCATGCTCACCATGGACGCCTCTGCTTGTGGCTCGCCCATGTATGAAGCGCATCGCTGCAGCGGCAGCGTGATGTTGCAGTAGAGGGAGGAAGTGCTGTCCTGGAAAGCCAAAGCACATACATACAAGAGACTCTGTAAGAAGAGAGCATCGTTTGATCGAAATGAGAGAGAGAAATGAAATGATATATTAACGTCTCTAAGAGGCCATAATGGCCTATGAGACCAAAACTCAGAGTACATCTGAAGTTGGTGTCTCATCAAAGAGAACAACTAAATGAGACTAAAAAGTACAATAAATTGATTGTCTTCCAGTTATAAAAACAGAATTGTAAGACTCCGAGATGATACTGAGTAGAAAATACTCAAAAATGTATATCGGGTAGATCCATGTATGCTGATCAGTTGAAGTGTTGCCCTCTCCTTAGATCAAGTATCTCCGCCATGGGGCTATCTAGAATGGAGAGGTCGTAGAAGCGAGGTAGACACCTCCGATGCCGAGCAATAATGGCTCTAATCTGGCGATGGTGAGGATGCCGTGGTCGGGATCCTGGTGGGCGTGGCCGACGAGCACAACATAAGATGACTGCTCTATCAGTGGTGACTCCCTGGGAGCGTGGTCGGTGCCTTGATGGCCCAATGGAGAAGGTATCAGGAGGTGTGTGGGCTGGGTTGCTGGTCCTGGTGCCGAAGAAATCTGTCAGGGTCCTCTGTCTAGGTACATCATGGTTCGGTCTCCTGTCTGCCAAGAGGGTCTCTCTGTGTGTCCTGAGCTCAAGTAGGAACAATCCCAGGCATCTCTGATCCTCAAACTCCATGACCCTGCGTAACGGTCCAAAACCCTCTCGGAAGAGGCAGTGATATCTCCCTCAGATCTCATAATAGACTGTACATCGGCAAATGTAGTGCTCCTCTGTCTCTGCCTCCTAGTAGCATAGCTGACAAATGTGGTCATCCAAGATTTGATGCACATATCGCCCTGTCTCAATCCGCAGCTGGTGTGATGAGGTCCAGATCTGTCCAATGGCACAACATATCCCATGTGATAGGTGTACATCCATGTATGCCGGGCGGGTGATAAAATCATCTGGTGAGAGGTGTAGAAAATGGCTCTTGTAATGAGCCATTTTCGTGCCTAAGGGCTCAAGGGGGCTAGTCCATGTCCTCTCTGTGTCCACTCTGATGATATCCATCCTAATCACACGGTTTTGCTCTGAGAGAGAGAGAGAACAATGTTCTCTCCTGCAAAATTATTTTTCCTCGCTCTCGATATCTTTTCCTGGAAATCTTTCTCCCTTCTTCTGGGCATCTCCATGCTAACCACCACGGTGGTCTTTGGTTTCCATCTTCTTTCAATTTCTTTGCAGTCTTTATTCTTCTTTTAACTGGTCTTGAAATTTCAGTACACGATCTTTGATGCATCTTCCCAAGTGTTCCCATTTTTTATCTCCCTACCTTCTTTCATGTTCTTCAGACTGGTTCCTTTCCTCTTGGGGCTCCATCCAACACTTGCCTTCTCTTTGCTTTGTATCCTCTCTCAACATTCCCCATGCTTCCCACAGTCCCTGCTTTGTTTAATATTACTTCCCAAACTCTGACCTTCTCCAGGATCTTGTCTCCTTTTCCTCTAAAACACTTCCTTGAAACTCACTTTTCTGGAATTCTCGTCCTTGACCTCAGTCGTCAGCTCAGTGGAGTAGAAACTGTCGGCCTCACACTAGCTTGACCAGTTGAGCTACATCCTTGCTATGGGCCAGGCCTGGCTGATCCAAGCTGTGATGCGCATGAAGATCGCCTAGTCCCTGGTTGTGGTGGATAATGAAGAGCAGTCCCACTCGCAGTCCAGAACTACACTTAATGCGAAAGAAAAAACTAATACTCCTACATAGCAACAGGCTGGAAGACCACATAGGGCAGGTTTGTGGAAGACCACCTATATGGGCAGGTACCAGAGAAGGAATAATCCATTTGGTGCCCCATAATCCCAGGGGTTGGGTGGTGGCAGGGCCAGACTCCTAGTCCGGATTCAAGCCCATCATGCTACCGAACTACGTCGAGAGTCCTCGGTTTTGAACAAGGGATAAATGAGCTAGAGCAGAGATGGGCGAGGATGCTATGATGGACTCCACCGGGTCCTGAAGCACTGAACGCACCATCGCCTGGCTGAGAGGGCAAGATCATGGGCGGGTAGGGGAGAGGCACAATTGGATGGTGAGGCGAGCAAAGGGGAGGACAGAGCTCTTTACTAACAGAAGGATCTTTTCTTGATTAAAAAAATGCACAATTCTGCCGGCATCCATCATCGCACCAACTATGTCTTGGCTTCTTACATGCTCTGTTTTCCACTCTCATTACGTCAACCTCATTTGCCATGCAGAATTGCCTTAACCTTGTTTGCCTCCTGCATGGCAGCATCTGCATAGATGTTTGACATGCAGACATAAGCTGCTATGTCGTTTTCATCCCATTGCACTGCATGTTCAAAGGCATGTCTTCCAAGCTCCACATTGCCCCACTTTTGACAAGCCCCCAACACAGCATGCCACACCACACTACCAAGATGGAATGGCATCTCCTTAAAGATTGCTGTGACCTTGTCTATGTGGCCTGCCCGGCCAAGAAGATCAACCATGCAAGTGTAATGCTCAAAAGTTGGGATGAAACCAAAGTCATTTCTAATGGCCAAAAAGTACATCTGGCCCTTCTCCACTAGACCTGCATGATTGCATGCATTAAGAACACTAACACATGTAACCAAATTTGGCTCTACACCTTCTTCTTTCATTCTCTCCAAGATATGGAAAACATTTTCACACTCTCCAAGCTGGGCATATCCTGAAATTAATGCAGTCCATGAGACCACGTCTCGAACTAGAAGCGTGTCAAAGACTTCCTGTGCTTCTGCAAGCAAGCCACATTTGGCATACATATCGACCAAGGTGCTGCCGACAAAGAGGTCTTTTTCCAATCCTTTTCTGGCAATGTCAGCATGTGCTTTGCATCCCATGTGCGTGGATCCTATGCTACCACAAGCTTTCAAACTGCAAACAAATGTGGCAACACCCGAAGAGATACCCTTGTGTTGCATCTGTTCAAAACAGTCTAGTGCTTCCTCACCACGCCCGCATTCTGCATATCCTACCATAAGCACAGTCCATGACAAAACGTCTTGAACTGGAAGCTTGTCAAAGACTTCTTTTGCTTCTTCAAGCAAGGCACACCTGGCGTACATATCGACAATGGTGTTGCCAACAAGGAGCTCTCTGTCCAACCCTTTTTTGGCAATCTCAACATGTATTTCTTGGCCCTTGCCTATGGCTCTTATGTTGCCACATGCTTTCAAGCTGCAAACAAATGTGACAGTGACCGGAGAGACACCCTCATGTTGCATCTGTTCGAAACAATTGAGTGCCTCCTCACCACCTCCGTGCTCAGCATATCCTGCTATTAGTGCAATCCACGAGACTACATCATGAACTGGGAGCTTGTCAAACACTTTCTGTGCTTCTGCAAGGGAACTAATTCTAGCATACATATCGACCAAAGTGGTGCCAGTGAAAACATCTCTTTCTAGCAACCCCTTTCTGACAATCTCGGCATGTATTTCGTGGCCCTTTTCTATGGCTCCTATGCTGCCACAAGCTTTCAAGCTGCAATCAAATGTAGCAGCATCTGCAGAGATGCCCTCATGTCGCATCTGTTCACGATAGTGGAGTGCTTCCTCACCTCGCCCGTGTGCTGCATAACCTGCAATTATTGCATTAAAAGAGACTACATTTCGAACTGAAAGTTTGTCAAACACTTCCTGTGCTTCCACAAGCAGGCCACATTTAGCATACATATCAACCAATGTGCTGCCAACAAAGAGTTCTATTTCCAACCCTTTTCTGGCAATCTCATCGTGAATTTCTTGTCCCTTGAGTGTGGATCCTATGCTCCCACAAGCTTTCAAGCTGCAAACATATGTGACAACACCCGGAGAGACTCCCTCATGTTGCATCTGTTCAAAGCAGTGGAGTGCCTCCTCATTACACCCGTGTTCCACATATCCTGCGATTAGTGCTGTCCATGAGACCATGTCTGGGAATGGAAGGTTATAAAACACCGCGTGTGCATCTGCAAGCGATCCACATTTAGCATACATATTGACCAAGGTGCTGCTGACAACAAGGTCTCTTTCCAACCCTTTTCTGGCAATGTCAGCATGTAGTTCTCGTCCCTTGGCTGTGGCTTCTATGCAGGCACAAGCTTTCAAGCTGCAAACAAAAGTGATAGCAACAGGAGATATGCCCTCATGTTGCATCTGATCAAAACACTTGAGTGCCTCCTCACTACCCCCGTGTTCGGCATAACCTGTGATTAGTGCTGTCCATGAGACTACATCTCGACTTGCAAGCCTGTCAAACACAACCTGAGCTTCTGCAAGTGAGCCACATTTGGCATACATATCGACCAGAGTGCTGCCAACAAAAACGTCTCTTTCCAGCAACCCGATCTTGGCAATCTCAGCATGTATTTTGCAGCCCATTTCGGTAGCTCCTATGCTGCCACAAGCTTTCAAGCTACACACAAACGTGGCAGCACCTGGACAAATGCCCTCGCATAGCATAAGTTTGAAACAGTTGAGTGCTTCCTCACCACACTCGAGTTCTACATATTCTGCAATTAGTGCATTCCATGAGACTACAGTTTGAGCTGAAAATTTATCAAACACTTCTTGTGCTTCTGCCAGCGAGCCACATTTTGCATACATATCAACCAAGGCATTGCCAATAAGAAGATCTCTTTCCAACCCTTTTCTAGCAATTTCAGCATGTAATTCTTGGCCCTTGTCTGTGGCTCCTGTTCTGCTACAAGCTTTCAGGATGAAAACAAATGTGACAGCATCTGGAGGCATGCCCTCATGTTGCATCTGTTCGAAACAAACAAGCGCTTCCTCATAACAGCCATGTTCAGCATATCCTGCAATGAGTGCATTCCATGAGACTACAACACGAACTGGAAGTTTATCAAACACTTCCTGTGCTTCTGCAAGGGCTGCACATTTAGCATACATGTCAACCAAGGTGCTTCCAACAAAGACGTTTTTCTCCAACCCTTTTCTAGCAATGTCAACATGTATTTCTCGACTTCTGTATATGGTTCCTATCTTCCCACAAGCTTTCAAGATGCAAACAAATGTGACAGCATCTGGAGAGATGTTTTCATGTTGCATCTGTTTGAAACAATCAAATACTTCCTCCCCACACCCATATTCTGCATATCCTGTGATAAGTGCATTCCACAAGGCCACATCTCGAACTGGAAGCTTGTCAAAAACGTTCTGTGCTGTGGCAAGCGAGCCATATTTAGCATACATATCAACCAAGGTACTGCCAACAACAAGGTCTCTTTCCAACCCTTTTATGGCAAGGTCAGCATGTATTTCTCTACCCTTGTCTCTGGCACCTATGCCGCCACAAGCTTTCAAGACGCAAACAAATGTGACAGCACCCGGAGAGATGCCCTCGTGTTGCATCTGTTCAAAACAATAGAGTGCTTCCTCACCATGCCCATGTTCAGCATATCCTGCCATAAGTGCAGTCCAGGAAACAGCATTTCGAACTGGGAGCTTGTCAAACACTTCCTGTGCTTTTGCTAGTGAGCCACATTTGGCATACATATCAACCAAAGTGCTGCCAACAAAAATGTCTGTTTCTAGCAATCCCTTTCTAGCAATGTCAGCATGTATTTCACAGCCTCTTTCCACATCTCTGAGGTTGGTGCAAGCCTTCAATAAGGGCACAAAAGTGTATCCACTAGGATGTACAGAACCATCCTCCTGCATTTTTTGGTACAGGGACAAAGCATGCTCTGACTCTCCACATTTAACATAACCTGTAATGAGAGAATTCCACAAACACTCATCGCGATACACCAGCCTGTCAAAGACCTGCTGGGCATGGCACATGCTTCCAACTTCCACCAACATCAAGACAAGGTAGTTCCCAAGTGATGCATGGTCTTCAAGGCCATCTTCCTGAATGTAGGCATGCAGGCGCAGCGCATGGGCTAGGTTTCTCTCCTTTCTGCACTTGTGCAAGATGCATGCAAGGTCCTCAATGGAGGGAGAGGGCAGCATCCCTCCTTCCAAAGAAGGAAGTGCCTCCTCTAAGCTAAGAAATGTCCAATGGGAACTGCGGACACCATTGCTACTGTGGTAGGTGTGGTGATTGAATTGGTTCGATTCTTGATGTGGCCTGATCATGTGGCAGCAGGCTCTGGCATGCCTTGAACCAAGCTTAGATTGTAGCAGCCATGCACCCATAGCGACTCTTGGATGAGGCTATCCTGGAGAAGAAGATGACAGGGACTTGGGTTTTCCTGTAACACTCAAAGGAGAGGGCATTGTCATCAACACAAGCATGGCAGCTTTCTTTCTCTGCAACATTCTAAATCAAAATGGCATACTCCAACTTACTTTACTATTTCGTTTGACCGAAAGGAATCCCTCATGCACTCTCTCCATAAGTGCTCCGTACGTGCTTTTGTTGTTGAGTTGCCCCCCACCACCACCACCTGTTGAGCTCCCTTCTAGCCAAAAGCCATCTCTCGAGTACATTATTTTACTACAGGCTAATTTACTGTATGCCATGGAAAAGTTAATATCAAATAATCAAGAGAGGATGGAAAGCCTCAGAGGATTACGGGCAGAATTCGTAAGCGAATTGCGATACATGCCTTTTTACGGGATTTATAAAGAAATTACTAGATTTATAAGGAATTAATATAGAGTTTAATTTACCATAAACTAACTTACCCAAGTACTAAGGAAATGAAAAAATTTAGTTTATATATCTCTCAAATGAGGTATTGTAATAGCGATATTTAGTGTTTGCAAAGGATTTGGAGAGAGAGAGAGAGAGAGTTGAAGAAAAGTGAATTGTCTCTATCCATGTGAGCTTTGTCTATGAGCATGTTCTCATGTCCCAACAGGCTTTCCATCTGTTTCCCCTGTTGAGCGTCCGACAGGAGCTGATTGGTGGGACCTAAAGAACTGGCCGGAAGAGACAGGCCGACAATAAAAGGCCGGCACACCAACAGTCAGGCACAAACGGCAACACGCACGCACGCCCATTGTAATCATATGTACTTTGTTGTAACACTCTATTAACAGAATGAGTGTGGTAATAGTAGGCAACGGCTAGAAGGGACAAGAAGAAGGACCTTCTAAGATAGTAAAGAAGGAAGAAGATAGATATATAGAGAGATAGAGAGGATCAATAGGCAAAGAGTTAATCTGGAGCACATAGCATTGTACAAGTCTTCGTAATACAAAGCCCTTCAACATTATTTCATTGTGTACTGTCTGAGTGAGCATGAGCAGAGAGAGAGAGTGAGCTTTGTGGTTCTGTGTGCGCTTTCTGTTTAAGCTGATATCTAGTGAGTTTCACACCCGTTGGGCTTAGGCATTGACAAAATTACCTGTGGGACCAGTGGTGATGTCTTGCCCATCGGTCTGACCCGCCGACACTTTGGCGACTTGCTGCTGTCCATCTCACCATTCTCTCACGAAGGCAACATTTTGGCACAACACTTCAAAAGGGGAGAGGAACTTCTTGCAGAATCAATAGCAAGGCAGCTCATCACCCAGTCTGTGCGGAAGCAACTACACCAGTAGCGTGTCCCGCTCGGCCCGGTAAGCACTCTACACCTCCCCATAATCCATCAGCATCAAATGGCTCATCAAGGAGGCAACAACAAGTATCCAACATACAAGGGTAAGAAGTCTAAAGACCCCGACACCCACGTCACAAAGTTCGAGGTTGTCTAGAAGGTAAGTCACACTCGTCCTGATGAAAGGAAGCGGGACCAGTTCCAAGCCACATTCAGGGACATACCCACTGAATGGGTATCCCAGTATAACCCGAACTACTTCCACACCTTCCATGCACTCAAAGAAAGCTTTCCTCAAAAGATTCAGAGCTGTCAAAACTAACTCTGAACTGCAGGATAAGTTGCGAAGCTTGAAACAGAAGTTGCTACCAGTAGAAGATTATGCAGCCAAGTTTTGCACTCTACGTGCACGACTCTCTCTAGCTCACAGACCATTTGAATCAGTTCTTACAGACTAGTTCCTGCATGGTCTTAACAAAAAACTCAAACCAACGGTGGTAGCAACCAACATCGATGCCGAAGGGTTCGATGGGCTCGTGGAAGCTGCTAAGCGAGCGAAAAGAAACATGGGATTGGAAAAGAAGTCAAAGAAAAAGAAGAGCAAGAAGTACAACTCTTCAGACAGTGACACTGGTAGCGAGTTGCAATCAGAAGACTCAGAATCTGAGTTAGAAGCCGAGGAAGAATCTAGATGCAGCAAGAAGAGCAAACGCAAAGGCAAAAAGGACGTGGTGGGTGTCTTGGCCAAAAAGGTGGTGAAGAAGCTCGTTGTGCAATCTGGTAAGTCCTCTACCTCCTCTGACTACAGAACGGGTGTATTCTACCTGACGTGCAAAAATGAAGGCCACCTTAAAGAGGAGTGCAAGATGCAGCCGACCTGCGCAATTTGCCAAACTTTCACACATCTAACAGCCAACTGTCGATACAATGTCAGAAACAGGGAAAGCGCGGCTGTCAATGCAATGTCAATAGCACCACCCATGGCCACTACACCGGCCCCTTATAGACCATACTATGGCCAAGGGCAAGGCCGAGGAAGAGGGGGTGCTGGGCAGTCAGAATGTTATTACTATCGGAAGCCTGGACACCGGCGGAATGAATGCTAATTGTTCCAGAAGCATCAACGAGAGCTGCAAGAAAAGATAGGCGGGGCGGATGCACGAGCAACGTCCATCAACATCATCGACATTAAAGAGCTGGAAGGTGCGCAGCCAATTGGCTGCCGTCACCAGATCCCAAAAGGGGAAAGAGAGGTTGGTTGTGTCAGCAGAAGAACCAGTCAGACAGAAGAAAAATAATGTGGATTGGGGAAAACAAAATCAAGTCAGAGACTTTAAGGTGAAAGAAGCACAAAAGGAGGATGGGAAGCAAACCTTTCAAAGAAAAGCATAAGAAAGCCCGGAGGAGGCGAAAGAACAGATGTCAGAAACTGCAAGAAGATAAGCCTCACAAGGATTCAGATAAAGAAGCAATGCGGGAAGAAAATCCCTGCATAAACCTCGCAAAGAACAGTAACAAGCTAGAGAACCAAAGGAAGAAGAAGAGCACAAGCACATGCAGCCACCGTCAAACAGAAGACACTGTGCTCATGAAACAGGCACAGCCTGCACAAATGCATCAAAATGGAGTGGGAGTGAGCAAGATGGGAAAGCCCACAAAAAGAACTCAGGAAGCATCAAGAAGCAAGCTTGAGGCGGAAACCTCAGGTGCTCCAAATAGAAGACAGCAGCAAGCAAAACAATTTCCTCTGCAAAACAGCAGACCACGGGAGAAAGTAGAACAATATGACATATGGGAGGATATGAAGGGGTTAAAACTCAACATATCCCTGGATCAACTCCTATCCTTAGTGCCCAATTACAGGAAGAAATTGCTAGCAATCTGCTGGGATCCAAGGAAGAACACAGCAGCTTGTCTGACTCCTCCAACAGTGAGTCAGAAGCAGACTGCAAGTCAGTCAAACCAAAAAAAGCCACAATGACAAACAATGATGTACCCCAATTAACAGTAACGTTAAAGGGGTCCAGATTAGCCGAAATATGTCCAACGCCCCCAGTGACCATTAAGTGTAAGCTAGGAATCCCGAACACTCGTAAGTCACTTGCAGGCTAAATGAGCAATCAGGAAAGGCGCACATTGTGCGATGATTTACATCCAGACTGCCCAGACGGTGGCCACTGATTCCGAGAAGTATTTGGCTCTCCATGAAAAGTTCCAGAAGATTTTTCTTCAAGACAATCTCCCTCCCCAGCTCCCCCTGTCCAAACCGGATGACCACAAGATCGACTTCCTCCCAGGCTCCGAAACCCTCGAGAGCAAGTTTCCATATCGCCTTTCCAAGGCACATTAGGGAAAAAGGGAGCTCATTTTGGGGCCTTTTACGGTTTGGAAAAATAAGCTCTCAACCAATGAACAGAGGGCCAACGTAACGTTGGAAATTCACAAAAATAAAAGAAAATAGATAAAAGAAACAATATTTTATGTAGGTACAAGCGTGCTACATTAATGTGGAGATTGGTTTTTTATTCTCACAAGATCTTTGGACATGAAGATAGAATCTAGTCTGACATTTTCTCTGACAAGGGCCTTCCCGCTTCCACCTCCCTTTGAACTTTGAATTGTTGTGCTGCCTTTCCTTCGAAAGGTCTACCACCCACTACTTTGAATTGTTGTGCTGCCTTTCCTTCGAAAGGTCTACCATTCTACACCACTACCATTCTACACCACTTTGAATTGTTGTGCTGCCTTTCCTTCGAAAGGTCTACCATTCTACACCACTACCTCATTGTGCAGTAACCTCTTCTTTTCCAAAACTGCTCCCTTGATCCAGTTTGGCTTAGAGTAAGATGTTTCTTGTCAACTATCTGTCTGCCTACTTTCTCTTTCTTGAAACTTCACTTTGTTATCTTGTTTACATTACTTTGCTGTGGTTACAGATTCACAAGGTATCCATGGTGAATAAAAACTATGGTCGTTCTTGTGGAAGACGCTCTGTGGATGATAATGCTATGAAGGCAGAATTATACCACACATCCTTACCCCGTCGACTTGCTTCTTCTATTTCTTCGGTAGAGAATTCAAGTACAGTCAAAACGGAAGGAACTTGGGAAAGGTTTACTGTTTCGAAAGGAGCATGGGTGCTCATGCAACCTAGTAAAAGAAAGAGACCCTAGACAAAAAATATTTTCTTGGCATCATGGAAGGGAAGAGTACGAGATTTTAAAATCACCAGAGGAAAGATATCGGTGAAAGAAGTTTTGATTCAGCATGTGTACATGCATAAAGAACTTGTCTTGCGAGACTATCCAAATGATCTTCCGCAACACAGGCCTAATTGTATATTTTTCTATTGTGGTTTTGTTCTTTATGAGGTGCATGGATTTTTAAGACAAAGCTTTCTTTCTTTGCTTATTGATATTCTTGTGTTATTTTATTTCAGATTTATACCCTTCATCGTATGAGACATGGCAAAACATCGATTGTATTCTGGGATTTATAGATGTTTTGCATGGATCGATAGGAGAACAACAATACGAAGGTCGATGTGCAACAGAGCTAGCTCAATCCGGTATATTTTTTACTGATCCTTTTTATTAGTTGCTGGACAATGCAAACACACATGGTGTGTTAAGAAAACAAGACCTTCCAGCATGGAATTCAGTGGATTAGCCTCTCCCACATTTTAGTGTTACAGAGGCATATAGAGCCAAGCTTTTCAAAGAAGTACAGAAAGCTCTGAGGCCCAATATTGCCACAAGGATAATAAAAATTTCTTTGTGCATGCCTCTCACAGTTTTTGTAGACTTGTTTAATACCTTTCCAGTGAAGGTTTCAAAAACAATGTTCACAGTTAAAGCAACAAGTCTGGCATGCATGCCACAATTTTTGGATAAAGGTTGGGATAAGAAGACATGTAGTTCAGTGTTTTGTGAGGTTATCCAACCTTCTATGCAACTGAAGTACATGGTTGCATCACAAAATTTCATTTTTTCTTTTTATTATAAGCGCAGTCGAATGCTAGGTACAAAACTAGTCCCTATGGATCAAGATGAAGATTCTTTTGGTGCAAAAAATAAACTTCTTGATATTGATGTTGTTGAGAATGGTGATGTGCTAGTCAATATCACATTAAGACAATGTTGCTCCCTAGCTCAATTGCGCAATGACATTCTATTTGAGACAGAAGGTTCTATTTCAAAGGACTTTTTATTTATCTACAACAATAAGAAGGTATACCATGTGACTTATCCTAGTCTCATTAAGCACTGCTATTAGTTTACTTTACCCTATTGTTTCATATTGCTTTTTTGCAGGTGCTCAAAAGAAGAGAGAGATCAATAAAATGCAAAGACATTGAAAATTTTAAAATTGAGATAACACAGACTCCATAAACAAAGGTATTATATTCAGAAATGTAAAATTCTGTACAGAAGTGTTTAATTACATATGTAGAACATATTCTTGACAACAATTTTCTATTTATCTACAGGCTGATCTAGAGGCTGCTCTACATGGTCCAAGCTCACCGTATCATCTTTATTTGGAGAATCTACTTTCTGTTGCTCCATCTTGTCGTGTACAGTCTCTTGGTGCTGCTCCATTGTCTCCTCTACTACCCTTGGAGCATCTGTTTGCTGTTGCTCCATCATTTCCTCAATAACATCAGCAGCAACAGGTCCTTGTTCTTGTGGCTTCTCCTCATCAGCACTAGGTCCTTGTTCTTGTGGCACCACATCTGCATCATCTATGTCATCAAGGTGTATGACACCTTCTCGGACTTTAGAGCTCTCACCTAACTCGACAGTAGCTGGTACAATAGGTTTGGGGAAGGCATACTTCAAAAACTTCCAAATTATATCAGCTCTGAAACTATACACATAGCTCGAGTTGAAGCTATCTTCTCTCATCTGCAATGAGATATGATGATTTAGAACACTTTGTACCAATATCAAATTTTTTGAAGCTAAATGAAAATTATTTTTTCTTACAAGCTCTGGCTGTCCTATCTCAAAATAGCTTGAAAGTATATATTTGGCACTAATCAGCACTCTCCAGCCACAGCTACTTGAATCATCTTGTTGTGGTGTCTGGATAGTTGGAAAGATATGTTAGAAACTGTTAATGTCTGAACAAAATAAAATTATTCAATAAGTTCAAAGGCATAGCATGAAATAGACATCAGTAGAGGGAGCAACTTTCTACCTCTAAATCTATTGGCTCTATTGAATCCAAAAGATTGACATTAGGAGGACACTGATCCAATGCATCTAGAAGTCTTCTAATACAACTGCAATACATATAATTCAGTTAGTGTGCATTAAATCCAAATAATGAAGTTTAAAGTTAAAAATAGCACACAAACCACTTACAATTTAACCTCTCTGTGTGTGTTTCTAAGAGAGTTGAATAAAAAGCATTGCTTCTGCTGGATGTCAATAGAAGCAAAGCTCCAGTGGTCACTGCATAAGGAAAAAAGCATTAAGAAATCAAAGGCTACAAGAGTACTCAATCTTGAAGGAAAATCCCAAAAGAAGCAGCCACACACATAGTTGTTATGGTATGGAAGTAGCAAAATATCAACATGATCAAAATCACAGTGTCTGAACCAATTGGAAATATCCATGGGAGTTTCCTTTGGATCTCTTAACTTGAAGGAAATTGCAGGATCAATAATATAAACTGTATGCTGTACAGCATGGTTCAGCCAGCTTCTCATCATGCTACATTGGACAAAACAATAATTAAGGTAAGGTGTAAGGGAGGAGGTACAATAAGGATTGTTTTGCAAACAAATGTAAAATAAAAGACACTTACTAGAGCATTGCAAGAATGATAGTATCTGAGCAATACTCATTCTTATGAGCCAATGCTGCCAAGCATGCTCTTGTCAAGTCAAAATTATTCTCTGAAAAATCATCTTCAATATGGACAACTATGTTAGGGCCCAGCTCCTGCAACCTTCTCTGTATCTGTAGCTCCATCTGTACAGTCTCCACATTTATAGCAGATTTGGATTCCTCTATTTGCTGCTTCAGTGACTCCTCATAAGCAGCTTTCCCTCTGGTGCTCATTGAGTGGGTCACTTCAACAACCTTCACCTTGTCTGCCTTCATTTTCCTTGTAGGTGGAATTAATAATATGTCTCTCATTTTAATGTCCTGCCATTCCACAGGATGGA
This sequence comes from Cibotium barometz, assembly GCF_041138505.1. NCBI lineage: Eukaryota > Viridiplantae > Streptophyta > Polypodiopsida > Cyatheales > Cibotiaceae > Cibotium > Cibotium barometz. The sequence goes on from NC_141085.1 coordinate 13,677,597, forward strand.
CCAGCTTGTCATACCTCCACCTCACTCTGGACAATGTGTTGAAGTCCTTGGCCATCAGAGTTACCCTGTGAGCATGGGCTGCTACAAGCATTGCATCTTCAAAGTACTTCTCCAAGTAATCCTCTGCCATTTCCTGTAAGGAAAGAATGGCAGTCCTGTTCCACCTGAAACCAAGGTGCCAGCTATCACAAATTTCTCTCACTAGCCTCTGAAAAGGTGCCTTGGGGATTGCAAAGCCTATAGCTTTTTGCTGTTTCCTGATCTCCTTTAGCACACCAGCAGAATGCTTTAACCTCTTGGACTTTTGCTGTAGCATGCTCATTGGCTTCCCCTTCCTGCCATGTGCAACTCTTCCTTTTGTAGGCACACTAGATTCCTTGACATCAGCCCTAGCTGCTGCTGCTGCAAGCCCTGGCCCCTTGCCAGACCTCCTTGCAGTTGCCTTGGTTCTTGCCATCACTCTGAAAAGGTCCATACAAAGCAATAGTAAAAGATTAGAAACATGGAGAACATAGAATGATTAAAGAAGGTGATGACAAATTGGATGAAGCAAAATTGAACAATTTGCAACAAAAGGCGATTATGAAGATTTGAAATTTGTAACAGCTCAAAATCGCGTTTTTCTGCAAATACTTGAAACAACATGCTATTGCATTCATATGATGAATTCTCTATCTTTCCAACTATAAACAATATGTATTGTGTTTATAGAAGAACTATGCAGGCTTGAAATGGGTGGATGAAGAAGCATTTTAAAATTTGCAACAAAATGCGATTTGGACTATTTTGAGATTTCTAAAATCCTCTCCTCGCGTTTTGCTGCAAATTCTAGAGACAACATACTTCAGCATGCCTTTAGTCATTTCAGTGTGTATGCAGCTTGGTGCAACATGGATTGAGCCTATGGACATCAAGAAGTGATCAAACTCTCATTCAACAGGCCCAAATAAAAAGTCTTCCTGCTTCTACATGCAGTGGAGAAAATCTAAAAAATGCATATAATATTTATCATAATACGTAACCTACATCACATCAATCAATTCCTTACCCTAATATACTATTAAACAAGAAGAAAAGGAAAAAGATTTTCTTACTAACCTGGAAGCTATCTGCAAGTGTTCTGTGCTGATGATGAGTATCCTGTGCTGGGTATGAACCTCTGCTGCTGGTCTGGATGCTGATGGTGTGGAGTAGGGAGGTAGAGATGCAAGAGAACTGAGTTAGGAGAGTAGATTATTACAAAATACAAATAATGGAGTTATTAAATACCACACGTGTGAGATATAGTCGTTTTTTAACACGTGTGGGTCCCACCAAATCTTTTGGGATTTGAAATTTGTGGGTCACTTTTTGCCTTGGAAATTGTGCGAATCATGATTTCATAATTAGATCCATTAACACTTTTCCCTCCCCGTATTCCATCCCTGCCGCCAGCACCCTCCCATCATCCTTTTCTTTCCCACTTTGACCACTTTCTACCCAACACACTCCATCCACTCTGCAACCTGTCTGAAGACTACTACCATTACCAGATCTCCAGGTTACCAGTGCTACAGCTCAGTTTTGGAAGAGAGCAGGAGAATCTCCAGGGCTATTCCAACAGTATGGAAGAGTAAAAGAAAGGTCAGAGATCTATACCCTTTCCAATGTTTTCTGATATATATTTCTTCCATCTGTAGAATTCTTAAATCTCAGTGCCTAGAAATCTAGCAGATCACCCTAGGATTTGATTAGAGATGGATATGAGTAGGATTTAGAATTTTGCAACAAAATGCGATTATAGAGGTTTATATTTTCCAAATGCTCCAAATCGCGTTTTCCTGCAAATTCTGATATTTGTTTTAGTTTTTATTTTTTCCTCCTTCTTTTAATCTCTTTTGCACTGGGGAATTCCTCCTTACATCATTTACTGTCCTGAACATTGTGAGATATCCCTAGCATTTGATTGGAAATGGATGTCAGTAGAAATTCAGAATTTGCAACAAAATGCGAGGAGAGCACTTTACATTTTTCAAATGGATCTGCATCGCGTTTTGTTGCAAAGTCTTGTGTCTCTTTTGGTTTTTACTGTTTGCTCATTGTTTTGCTTTCTATGTCCATGGAGATGTCTTTCTTGATGATGAGAAATGTTTTTGCTTTGGAACAGTTGATCCTCAGGCCCCTCCTTTCAAGAGGAAGTTGGACTTTTCTACTGCTATACTCAGACCACAGCAATCACCAGGTGATTCATGTGTGCTTATGAAGAGTTTTGTTTGGTGATATCCTATACATTATCTGATTGCATATGTGAGCATATAGAATTCATGTTATATAAATTTTGCTTCAGGCAAAAGCAAGAGACTAGAGCAGAAAGGTGAGTCTTCCCTTTCAAAACAAAGGGAACCAGAAGAGGACAAATCTCCAGATTTGCTCCTATTTGACTTTCTTCACAAGTGCAAGGCTCAAAGGAACTTCCACATATACCACAGTATTTTCAACAGGGAGTTCACTATGAGCTCTCTTTTGGACCATCACAGAGATTTCCTTTCAGACCATTGGGATACCTTCAAACAACTGACAGAGGCAGGAAGGATTGTGGAAGGTGAAAAGGTTTTTGTGCATTTAAATCATATTGTCTCCATTGACAAGCTGAGGTACCATGTGAATAGAAGGTTTGACAGCCTGCCTGAGGAATATAAATTCAGCTGTAACTTGCACACCAGAAAGTGTAGAGTGCTTGAGGAAAACATGGCATTCCTTATGTACATTGTCTTTCAACAGCAATCTCTAGAAGAGCAAGGGCAGGAGACTGAAGAAGAAGATATATCTGTAGCGGAGGTAAAAGAGGATATTCCTATGGCAACAGATATGGCAGAGCAGGAAGAAGATATCAACCTCGAGGATGAGGGGCTGCAAGTGGCTGCTCTTGACCTTGTTCAACTAAGGACTGAAACTCTTAGGGCAGCACAGCCAGTTGAAGACTTTGATGTTCAGAGCAGCAACTATGCAGTGCCCATGCTTCCAGGTGTCTTGATTGGTGGTAAAGATTATGTTTTCCTCCATGATATAGAGTGTATGTTCAATTTGAGGGAGGACTATGACATTTCCCTTATTGCCCAGGCTTCAAGGCTTGACAAGGAGGTTGGCATAGAGGATGACCATTCACTGCTAGCTTTGGAAACAACCTTTGATCCTGCAGAGGCCCTTACTATTTGTTTCAAAGAGGCTGAAAGTTTCCAAGAGCCAGATGAAGATGCCTTCCAGCTCACCCAGGAAGCTATGAATCTCTCATCACTTCATAAGGAAAAACTGAAAGAAGAGGCTGGACTGGAGGGGAGAGGAATAAATCTTTGGAAAGATGAACTTCTTGTTGCTGATGGAAATGAGAGGGTATGATATTATTACTTCAAATCAAATACTTTATGTTGTGTTTAAATGTTTTGTAGTTATGTATCATTGTCTCACTATAATCTTTTGATACATGGCAGCTACAAATTGAGGATGACACATTCCTCCAGAGATCAAGTGGAAGCAGGCCAGCTGGGTTTGGCAAAATGTCAAGCCTAGCTCATTATATTCATGATCTAGGCAGTGCTAAGATCTTGATTTACCATAGGCAGTTGAGCAACAATGGAGAAGCCATTGTTTACTTCTTTAAATGTTTGTATAGGGTATTAGGTGGACATGATCTTCCATGGCAAAAGGAAAAGATCATTTTAATAGAGAGGTTGTCCGCCATAGATATATTTGGGGATTATGTGAATAAGCAGGCCTCTAGGGCCTCTTACTTTTTGTCTTACACTTCTTATGCATTAGCATGTGGTGTTAAGGAGCCCAAATGTCTAGAGGGCTATGGAAAACACAAGCTCATAAGGTTTCGAGAGCCACCCATGATTACATCAGGCCACACAATCCAAGAAGAAGAACACGTGGAGATAGCTGAAGACAAGGATACCCCTCTCAGACAAGCAACAGAGGCAAGCATTGATAAACAGAAAGTCGACATCAAGCCAATAAGGAAGAAAAAGAGTCCAATCAAGTTCAAAAAGAGAGTTCCGACTCGCAAGCCTTGGGAGTAATAGGATTTAGTCATCAAATATAGCACAAACATTATGTTGAAGTTGAACTGATTTGTACAAAGTCTTTGATCCTCATCAGTTCCTTGTCCGTACGGACGATCAGTACCCTTTTGCATTTGTCCCATCACCGTACGACACTTCAGTACTCTTCCCACACTCAAAAGCTTCTAAAAGTGTTTGACACTCAGTATTTTATTGGTAAGGATCAACAGTATGTCTAGCATAATTAAGTAGTATTGATTGAATTTTTTGTGTGTTAATATATGGATGTATTGATGCTTGTTAATATAGATCACATGTTTCACAAAAGACTTACTTTTGATGGAGTCTCAAAACATATAGGCATTACACCAAGAGTCACTTGTTCCACAGAATAAAAATCTATTGATTGAGTTTGAAAACATGTGGACATAACACCAATAAGTTACAAACTGCTATTCATGTTTACTTGTCCATTTATGGTTTCTAAATATCTTCGAATCCCTCCACTGTCTATGTCTCTCTGCTGCCATTGAATTGTCCAAAGTTTGTCTTCGTCTTTGCTTTTGGGCTAGAATAAAAGCAAGCTTGACTTTGGAGCTAGCAACTTTTCTTTTAGCATGCAGCCTTTGTAGAATGCCTCGGTAAAACCATTGGAAGACTTCCTTCAGACTATTTGCCTTTTGACTCCCTCCATAGTGTTGTGTGTGTCTGAAAAATGCATTACGTGCCATGTAGTGAGACTTCTCCATGCCTTGGGTAGACCAAATTGCTGGGCATCCATACTTTTTGACAAAATAGGGAAGGTGGTTGTAGATGATATGCTGTTTTCACAAAGACATAAGAATGCATAGTAAGTTATAAAAGAAAAGAGGATCACACTTAAGTAAAAGAAGAAGACATCACTTTACCATGTAGTGAGTTATATTGCAGGCTGTCCATGCGTCTTTCATTGACTTCCCAAAATGTTTTATTGCCTCTTCAAAGTTCTTGTAATCACTCTTTGTCCATGTTACATTGTCACAGAACATGAAGAGTTGATCAAGAGACCTCCACACCTCTGCCTTCACATTTCGTGCTTCCCCATCTGCCTCATGATCTTTCACGGCATTATGGACTTGCTTCCACAATCCATAACTAATCCTTGAAACTGTTCTACCTTGCCTTACTTGCTTACTATTGTGTTTGGGTCGAGACAAGAATCTTCTTGCCTTAACACCACCAATAGAGGGCTTGATTGGTACCTCCTTGCCATTGCTAGACTTTTTAAAATCCTTTGTGATATGAACATCACCTCCATGCAGACCTATATCGGATAACACTTTTTCCAATGCATGAAGAGCATCCTTTCTATTTCTTTCGGGACGGAGTTTCCAAGCAAATCCAATATACAAAAATACCAATTTCTCAATAATTCGACATAGAGCATGCAATGTGCATATGTGAACATTACATAGTGGAATGTCAAGAATGGCCTTGAAGTCAGGGTCAACTTTATCTCTATTAGGTACTCTCTTCCACCATTTAGAATCCATTACTTGCGCTGATTCTTTGCAGTAAAGACAAGGAGACTTTGAGTTACCTCCTTTACTAACGTTATACATGCACTTAAGTGTTTTAAGATCCCCTGCCATGTGCCACTCTACTTGAAAATTACCTTTTCCTGCAACATGGAGATTCTCTCCTTGCACCTGTCTTTTAATTATTCTTGGTATTTCCGTGTGGTGAAACACCCAATCTAGTGTTTCATGGTCTTCTGTCTTTACCTGTGATTATACAAAACAAAAGTCTTACTATAAAAGATTTGAAAACATTGACTAAAATCAAGTACGAAATAAAAAATGATCATACCTGGAATGAGTCCAACCACCATATGTGTTTCTCCGACTGCACACTAAAATACTTCGAACTCGCTTCATTCAATGATGTATCAAGTGCTCCATTCATCAATGTGATAGTAATCCTTTCCATTTTCTTTTCCTTTACAACCTCACACTCATCCAGTTTGATAACAAATTTCAAAATGCCTTTGCACTCTTCAAATGTTATTCCATAAAACTCGACCATTCTTCTTTGAAGTTGTTGTAGATCTACAAATATATTGTTCCAAGGGTCATACACAGTGGTTCCTTTAGCACCATGAAATATATCTTCAATATGGATATATGGTCCAATAAACTCATCTATACTTTCATTCAAATGACCTCTTATCTTCCACACTGTTGCTGGATTTGGCAGTAAAACTCGTTTAATCCTTTGATCTCTCAAAGTTGAGGATATCGCATGGAAAATCGAACTATATCCCTTCCTGCTAACTCCACTAACATCAAGAGCCTCTTGGATTGTAGTACCATCAACTTGATTATTGGATATAAAGTCCTCTACAACATTGCGTTTGATTGTTTTGTATTTTTTTTCTTCAATCAAACCTTTTGCTACACCACAAGAAAGCAATCCTTTCATTTGTTTAACTGGAAGAAGGTTGGGATCCATATTTTCTTTTGCAGGCTCCAATAATTTCCTATAGTAACAATATAGTAACAACACAATATGCCTATATTATTCAACACTTCCAATCCTGTTTTGCATTAATGGACAAAATACATAGTCATTTGAGAGTATTTTTGAGTTTAAAAAATAAAAAATTGCAAACTAACCTTGCTTCCTGAATTCTTCGCTTGCATCCACCAGTCCCAGCCTTCAAATTTGCAATGTTTTTAATCTTCCTACTTCGTTGTCTGTCTCCAAGCATGGTTCTCTTCCTTCTTGATCTTGTTAACTCTTTTTTACTCTTTGAATGCTCCTCAATTTCATTCTGCAACTGCTGCTCCAATTTTGCACGAATAGCTATCTCTTGAATCCTGGCTCCCTTTTCTTGTAGGTACATTGTTTTATATGTTTCTGCAAATGCAGACTGTGCTGAAATATAACCAAGAAGTCCATTTTGTCCATCGCCCGCAAACCTCAATAGTGTGGTTGGATTGACAAATGGAGGTGTAGAGTTTTGTACTAGACATTTTGGATATATACTTCCATCACACCATAAGTCAATATGTTGGAGCCCTTCTCTTCTCATATTTTCCCGTTGTTGAGCTTTTAGCACCGTATCCTTTCGTCTTTTTTGTGCTGGAGCATATTGTTCTTCTAAGTCGATGTGAAGATGATATAATCGCTTCTTCTGAGATTGTACTTCACTAGTATCGGCCATTTTTGTGCTTTTGAGGTTGCAAAGTTGGCTTGTCAATCTCATAGTCTTTTTGTAACATGAATTGTGGAAGTGTGGCGGTATCCATACAATCATTAAGTTCAGTGATGGATTCTTTATGAGAGGCCTGCACACGTCGTCAAAAGAGATGCGAAATCTTCGAGAAACAAAAAAAATTAAGGAGATATTTAATGCAAAATCGTGTTAGTTAGACAAAAGATTATCTTATTCTTTTCTGAACTGACAGTTCAGTGGTCCTTACTGACAGTTCTGAGCCACGTTTCCATATTTTATTATTTTTGAGATCTTTTAGGAGAGAAATAAATCAAAAAATAGTGAATTTCTTACAGGGCCCCAAAATGAGCTCCGTTTTTCCCTAATGATAGAATCGGAGTTGGTGGACCGCCAATTCCAAGAATTATTGCAATCTGGCTTCATCTGTCCCAGTGTGTCGCCATTTGCAGCACCAACCCTGTGTGTCAAGAAGAAGGATGGGTCTTCTTGATTGTGTGTCGATTATCATGCACTCAATAAGCTGACTATCAAGAGTAGATTCCCGATGTCTCGAATAGACTATATTCTCGAGAGGCTGAATGGGGCTAAGGTGTTCTCAAAACTCGATTTGAAGAGTAGGTACCACCAGGTGAGGATTGTTGAGGGGGACATCCCCAAGACAGCCTTCTGTACGGAATGGGCCCACTATGAATTTGTGGTCATGCCTTTTGGCTTGACGAATGCCCCAGCCACATTCAACCGCATGATGATGCGGGTGTTCCGAGAATTGATTGGAAAGTGTGTGTTCATATTTTTGGACGACATACTAGTATTTTCAGCTACTATTGAGCAGCATGACATTGATGTGGAGAAAGTCCTGAAGTTGCTAGAAGGCAACAAGCTCTACGTCAATGAGAAGAAGTCGGAATTTTATTTGTTTAAGGTTCATTACCTTGGATATATAATTAGTGCAGAAGGCATGAGACTAGATCCGAAAAAAGGTGGCCACCAAGATTGTCAATTGGGAAGTACCACAGACTGCTATGACATCAGATCCTTTGTGGATATATGCCAGGCATACTCCACCCTCATAGACAAGTTTTCTGACCTCTAGGCGGATCTCACCGCGATCTGCTAAAGGATGTCAAGACTAAAAGGCAGCGGATTTGAATGACTCCACGAGCGTTGGAGGCATTCAAGAACCTCAAGGTGGCTTTGTCAGAAGCGCCTTGTCTAGCGCTTGCCTCGTGGAACGAGCCGTTCCAAGTGATCATCGATGGCAGTAACATCGCAATTGGATGTGTATTACAATAGAATGGCCATCCAGTAGCTTACATGTCTCATAAGTTACTGCCTACGAAAAAGAATTACTCGGTCTACGATCGAGAACTCCGCGCAGCTATTCAAGCCTTGAAACATTGGAAACATTTCCTTTATGGCTAGGAATTTTAGGTTCACACGGACCATCAGGCATTACGCTGGATCCAGACAATGTCAAGTGCACAGTGGAGTGGCCGACAACACCGCTGGAGCCAGATATTCGAGCAATTTGGTGGTATGATTGAGTACCTTCCAGGATCGGCCAATCCCGTGGGCCGATGCTTTGAGCCGGAAGGGACAAGTGACTTTGATTCAGACCACTAGACCTTGTTGGTACGGGACTAGACGACATGAAGCACACGTACGCGGATTTCGAGAAATTTGATACATAGTGGGAACAAGCATTGGATGCCATAGGACAATGCCACTTTTTGATACGATAGTTGGCTTTTCTACAAAGACCGACTCTGTGTCATGAAGTCGTTCAGGGCAACTCTTCTCCCCACAACGCCCATGACGCCATTGCTAGTGGTCATCGAGGGATGAATTCGCCTTTGGAGAAGTTAGAATGGCAATGTTATTGGCCAAAGATGAGGCGAGATGTGTTTGCACATGTGCAACAATGTGACATTTGTCAAAAGGTGAAAGCTCCTCGTGGGAAGAAGATAGAGTTGTTACAATCCTTACTGATTCCTGAGGGACCTTTCCAAGATATATCAATGGATTTTGTCGCGAATCTGCCTCCCAGTCCGGGTAAGCGTAATACTCAGTGCTTGGCTATAGTTGATAGATTTAGCAAGCATCGATTTTGCTTGAGGATTTTCAATATCGTAAGGTTGCGTTTCGCTCGTCCGATTTTCGCTCGATGAAGCCTTCGCCCTGCTCGAGCTGCCGTCTGCTCGCACCCCCCCTCATCTCCCTCGTGACCTAGCCTCTCCCCGCCTGCTCGCACCCCCCCTCCTTCTCTCGCCCCCTGCCTGCCTGTTTCTTTTGCGCCCCCCGCTCCCCCCTTCCTCCGCGTCCCGCCTCCCCTACCTGCCCCCGCCCTCTCCCCCTTGCGCGCTTTCCCCGCCCCCCCTTTCATTCCCCGCTGCCCCCCCTCCTCCGCTTCTGCCCTTTCGCTCCCCACTCCCCCCCCTTGTGCGCTTTCCTCGCCCCCCCTTTCGTTCCCCGGCCGCTGCCCCCCCTTTCGTTCCCCCGCCCTCCCCCTTTCTTTTTTTCTTTTCCTTTTTTTTCTTTCCTTTTTTTCTTTTTTTCTTTTTTTTCTTTTTTTTTTCCGCCCCCCTCCCCCCTCTGTTTTCTCCGCCCATCCCTCTCCTCCCCTCCCCGCTCCGTTTTCTCGTGCAGCTTGGTTCTTGCAGGACCCCCCCTTTATCGCTTCGCCCTCGACTCAGCTTAAGACTCTGATGGAGCCTCCCGCCCCACCTCAAAGGGACTCTTCCGCAGCCCCCTCACCCGCCCCTGAGGATACCCCCATCAGCTTTCTCTTTCGCCAGAAGAGGAAGCGAGCCTCGCCGCGCCGCAGAGGTGGAACGTCTCCAGGCACATTCCACCATCTGCCGTATAGTTGGCACCCGCCCCAGCAGAGGGGAGATCCGGGCCGCCTTCTTGCAAATGTGGGCAAGATCCTGGACGTTTAGTTACTGGGCTGCGGACACTAGCAGATTGAGTTCGAGACAGCCCAGAGCATGGCCCAGGTCCTAGCCATGAGTCCCCTTGACATCAGGGGTGCTCAGGCCTTCTTCAAACCTTGGCAGCATGGTTTCGACCGAGCAGGGAGAGCACCTATTGCATGTTACAGTCTGCTTCCCTGGACTTCGCCGCCCGCGAGTACCTTCTGCTCCTTTCTAGGATCGGATCATTGGTGGGCTCGGTGTTTGAGACTGGCCCCATAGCAGCTTCAGTGGTGGCTAGAGTAGCTGGCCTGCCTTCGGTCAGAGTTTTGGTTTCTGACATCTCCTCCCTTCCAAAGGTCATTCAGTTACCTAGGATAGGGGGGGATGGATTGATTAGAGAGTGGAGTTTTCGGGGCTCCCGAACCAGTGTTTTATATGTAGGTAAGTCGGCCACCTGCCCTCGCTGGAGACCTCGACCTTCATCGCAGCAGCAGACCCTCAATGGCCCGCCCACAGATGCGGCTCGACAGGCAGCCTCCGGGACACCTGCTCAGCCCACAGAGACCTCAGATTGGCAGCCTGGACAGGGGCGTCGTAGGGAGACAGCCACAGCAGCATGCCCAGAGATCGACGTAGCACACAGCCTCAGCATCACTGGGTTCTAGTGAGGAACAGCTTCGCTCCCCTCCAGGAGGAGACCCCAGCGCAGGCTGAGGATCAGGAGATGCCAGCACCCCCCCTTCGTCCTCACCCCCCCTCCCCCTCACCCCCCCTCCCGCCTTGCTTCCACCTTCGCCAAGTCAGGACGAAACGGGCACGCTGAGCGGTCTATTTCGTGACCACATCCTTCATGCTGTCGCTGTGAAACAAGAGACAATGACTCTCTGGGCCACCTATGTAGCCAAAGGTCTTGAGCAATTCGTTGCGCTCATACTCCTGGTCATGGGTGCGGGCGCCGTTCTGCTTATCTTCAAGCTCCCGGTGGCTAATGATTGCTCCAAGCGAAGCATTGGGATCCGAAGAACTAGGGATAGCTGTTGGAGTCTATGTGGGAGTTGGGCTCACCACTGAAGCCATAGAGGCTAGGGTGGCGGTCTGTGTGGAGTGGTAGTCTTCTTAGGACACTCCCTAGACGTGTGTCCTTTTGTATGACAAAAGAAACACCTACCCTCCTTCTTATATTGAGAGATCTCCTCAGCAGTCAACTTGCCACCTGTCTTGCCTGCCTAAGCTTTCTAGTTTGGAGTAAGATTGGGAGCATTAGTCGAGTTCTTGGAGGCAGAGACTCCCGTGCTCTATCCTAGGGGAAGACCCCATTTGGTTCTGGCCTTTCCCCCCCGAGGTGTTAGCCTTGGGAGTAGCAGGCTGGGAAGTCGAGGGCTTTCCACCATTGTGCTTCATTTCAGCACTCTGCGCAAGTGAGAGTCCGTCTTCAAAGGTGGCTGGCCTAAACATACGCACCTCCCATTAGATTTGCGTGTCAAGGCCATGAAGGAATTTCCCTTTCTTGTCCTCGGATAAGCCCAACTGCAAACATAAGTTTGAAATTTTATTGGCAAACTGAAGGACTGGTTGCGCGTTTTGACGCAAGTCCCCTAAACTTGTCTTTGAGTCGCTCAAGGTAATGGGGCGGAAGAAACCACTGCTTAAGGTCAAGGACAAACTCATCCCAAACATAAGCTGCCATACCTAATCTGGTGTGGGCATGAGCCCACTGGGTCCACCAAGGAATGGCCTCACCTTCCAATTACCAACTAGCTAAGATCACCCTGTCAATATCACTTTTTCGAATTGCGGCAAAATAAGCTTCAAACTGACGCAACCATGAATAAAGAGTTGTGGGGTCGAGTTTACCATTATACTTACTGAAGTTCATTTTCTTGGGAAAATGACTTGAGGAAGCCACTAGTGTCAATCTTGCGTCCAAAGCCACAAGGTATCATTCATGTTCCATGCGTCGCATGGTGTCGTCTTCACGTTGTCAAATCTTCATTGCACGCATCTACAACTTAAGCATCGAACTCCGTTGCGGTCCCTTTGTGGAGGATCTCGAGTCTGGGAAACGGAAGGAGAGGGAGGAGGAGACAGAAAAAGAGGAGCTGGAGAACGGGTGCGCTTTGGAATGGGTGCGCTCTTCCAAAGCCAGTATCTGTGCCTTCTGCTCTTCCAATTTGGTACCCTGTTCTGCGATTGCTCGCATCATCTTTTAGATCATCTCTGGTACACTCATGCCTGATGCCCTAGATGGACTGCCTGGTGCACTTCGGTGTCCTAAGGTTCTTCTTCTCTCTCATCGTCGTAGCTCGCCATAGCAAGAAAATACATTTCCTTTCCGGAGCACAATTTGACCATTCACTATGTGTGTGGGAGACTTCCGGAGGCTGAAAACCAACCGTCCTTCAAGGGATAGGAGTCACACCGAAAGGGGTGGTCCACCGGAGTCTAGACACCAACCACATAAGCAAGAAAAAAATTTCTGGTTTTTTCTTCTTTTTCTGGCTGAATCTTTACCATTGAAGCAGGCTCTGATACCACTGTAACATGTGGAAGCTTCGGGGTTGATCGGTAACTTCAATGCTTAGAAATCAGCAATCGTTCACGACGAGAATAACGTGCAAAACTGAGAGTAGATGTGTAGAAAAGAGAGAGAGAGAGAGAGAGAGAGAGAGAGAGAGAGAGAGAGAGAGAGAGAGAGAGAGAGAGAGAGAGAGAGAGAGAGAGAGAGAGAGGGGGGGGGGGAGAAGAGGACACACTATTGGGTCCTGAATACCCTCAGTAGGGCCTCCACCACGAATGGTGTATTTGCTTCTATTAGAATGATGCAAATCAGAAAATAAAAGAATGAAAACTTGACCTTCTTGGCTGAGGAAAATCCTTTGCCTTTGACCTTCAGAGTTTACCCTTGTGTTAACTCCTCCTTGGCTGTCCTGGCCCCTTAAGTAGCTTCATCATTTGGTGAATAATCAGATGACTAAAACACTGAGAAGGGCTGGGTATTTATACCCTCTTTCTCATCCAGTCGGCCAGCTAACTGGAGTTGGGGCCTAGCACCAGGCCCAGCACCAACTTCCTCACGACTAGATAACTTATGCAACAAATGTTTTATAAGGAAGCGTTCTCACACCAATATGTTTTATAAGCAAGCGTTCTCACACCAATATGTCCTGGCCATCATGCGCATGTGCTTGATGCTGTCCGGGCTGCTGTCCAGCCTGCGTATTGGTCGTGGGACAGCACTTAAAGTCTGGCCACCTGGCTGGGCAGGGCCCAAAGGCCTGTCGGCTGTATGGCCAGGCCCCTAGGGCTGGCCGATAGCCTGCCCAGCCCATGTTAGAAAACATGGGAGCTCAAGATGGATTGAGCACATGATTAGAGCAAGGATTAAGAATTAGGAAGCAAGACTATGCTTAAGCATGGCAAGATTAGCTGAAGACAAAACATATGAGTATAATGACAATGTGAATAGGGCAAAAGCTTGGTGTCTTCTTCATTAGATGAGGAGCCTTTAAATAGGCTGAAGTACAAAAGGATTAAGGAGGAGATTAGGATCTAATCCTAATCAAGATGCTTATCACTTGCCTAAAAGTGAGCACCCAAAGCCTAGAGTAGAGTGCAAGAAGTAGAGATTCTCCACTAAGGCATATAAAAAGCTGAAAATAGGACCATCCAAAAAAGGTGCTACTAACCCTTAGAGAAATTATCTACTAAGGTCCACTACTAAAGCCATGCTACTAAACCTTAGAGAAATTATCTACTAAGGTCCACTACTAAAGCCATGTAGAGGGGCCATAAATTCCAATACCCTCCCTGGACCTCAACATGGCCAAGAAGTGTGAAGGAATACCAAAATACCCTCCCATGTTCCAAACGCTAACTATGATTTGCCCTCCCAGGAGGCAAATGTCTAAAACGTTACATGAGCTACATCATTTGGTGCTCAGAGGTAACCTACAAAAGTCCCACTACTACTACTAAAAAGTTACATGAGCTACATCATGTGGTTCTCAGAGGTAACTATCCAAAAGTCCCACTACTACTAGTAAAAAAGTTACATGAGCTACATCATGTGGTGCTCAGAGGTAACTATCCAAAAAAGATTTTAAAAAGCCCAATCAGAATCAATAGAAGCAAAATTTGCTTCTTCTTCCTTTGCCAAAACTTCTTTTTCCTCAAGCAAGTGTGTTTTATCCTTCTTTTTTGGTGTAGTTCTTTGTGCTCTTGGTCTTCTTTGTGTCTTTACATCCATGAAGAGCTTTTTCTCTACTTGGATTGTAGTCCTTGTCTTCCTTCTTGTGATGATGTTGACATCTTTTCTTTTCTTGATGAAACTCAATCTGCATGGTGTGCATGCCATCAATGAAGGATTTCAAGATGAATACAGAAATCCCATTGTCCCAAACAATGTTGATACAGATTTATACCCGATTTTGGATTAACAAATTGACCACTCAAATCAAGGAGCAAATTTGATTTGATGCTTTACAGAGGTTTAGCAACACTCAAATGTGAGATATGAACCATTAATGGCCCTAAAAACCTCGGATGATTAGCACTAATCAAGGCATTAGTGAATGTAATTTTCTAGTTTTTGAGCAGAAAATACCCTCATTTATAGAGCACCGTCGGAGGGGCAAATCAAGGGGCTTTCTTGATATGAACCAATGGTAGGTTTGAACCCTCAATGGTCCAAAATCACCTCAAAGATTAGCATTAATCACTTGATTAACAAAGGTAAAAAACTATGTGCAGTGCAAAAGAAGGGGTAACATTGGAGTGAAAGAATGGATGTCTTTCACTAAACATTTTAAAAAAGGCTTCAACATGCCTCAATAGCAATGTGTCCACATGATAATCATCACCCTAAACACTTGATTAAGCAAAGAAATCATTACTTAATCTCTGTTTTGACCAAAGTGCCTTCTGTAGTTGCAACAGTGCTGGAGGAGCTACAAGCAGTCATTTTCAGCCAAATCTGATGCTACAGGCATGTTCGCCATGCCCGAAAACCCCCAGGGTTAAGGGGAATTAGATCAATTTGTAGTGGTTGGCTCAATTTTTACAGAAAACTAGATTTTTCCCTTCATGATGGCGATGGCGATTTCGCCTGCTTTGAGCTGCATTTTGCTTCGAGCCTTCATGTAGAGGGTGGCCTAGGAGTTAGCTTGAAGCCCCTAAGAGGGCTTGATCATTGGTGAAGTGGTTTGTGCACAGCAAGGCAAAGTTCAGCTGTGGGTGCAGATGGGCTATGGTGAGAAGAGGTAAAAGTGACTTAGTTAATGAGGGATGATTAGCAAATGAGATTAGGGACTACACACAGCTTGAGGGTGACTAACTTGGCTCTGATACCATGTTAGAAAACATGGGAGCTCAAGGATGGATTGAGCACATGATTAGAGCAAGGATTAAGAATTAGGAAGCAAGACTATGCTTAAGCATGGCAAGATTAGCTGAAGACAAAACATATGAGTATAATGACAATGTGAATAGGGCAAAAGCTTGGTGTCTTCTTCATTAGATGAGGAGCCTTTAAATAGGCTGAAGTACAAAAGGATTAAGGAGGAGATTAGGATCTAATCCTAATCAAGATGCTTATCACTTGCCTAGAAGTGAGCACCCAAAGCCTAGAGTAGAGTGCAAGAAGTAGAGATTCTCCACTAAGGCATATAAAAAGCTGAAAATAGGACCATCCAAAAAAGGTGCTACTATCCCTTAGAGAAATTATCTACTAAGGTCCACTACTAAAGCCATGCTACTAAACCTTAGAGAAATTATCTACTAAGGTCCACTACTAAAGCCATGTAGAGGGGCCATAAATTCCAATAGTCCACACTTGGGCTGGTGGGCAAGGCCTAGGGCCTTCCTAGCCCTTTGGGGTGGCTTATAGCCTTCCCCATACATAGAAGTCTGGCGCCTGGCAGACCAAACACACAGAGCAACTGACATCATTCCAGAGGGAGACTCATAGCACAGACTGGCACTGCTCCATGTGCAAGACAATGCACACTTGACCTTGGACACATAGAGTGGAACCCTGGCTGAATCGTCCCGGACTAGGCTCACATGGGACCAGTTTCCCACTCGAGGTCCAACACTTTCTTGCTCAGATATGTCTACGTGGCATCCAAGTGCAGGATGCACGTGACAGTCCTGACTGAAAGACTCAACCCTGAGGAATCAGTCACAACACCTCATGGAAATGGAGGAAAGTAGGCTCCATAGTGCATGGGTGGCAGATATCACCCAAAAAAGAAGAAAGAAGTGGGTAGACAGAAACAACAAGCTGAAGATATTTTAAGAGGATGACAAGGTGCTATTATTCAACTCAAATCTCGGACAAGACCCGAGTAAGCTCAAAATACGATGGATGGGTCCATACCAGATACCCGAAAAATTAAGCTCCAGCACATTCAATTTGAAAACACTAAGTGGGAAAATACTACCCAAGCTTGTCAACGGATTTAGACTCGGACCCTATAGAGAAAGAACGGATGAGGAGCAGCAATAAACCGGTCACGTGACCACAGAGGCAGATACAGAAACCCATTTGTCATGTGCATCCCGCACTTGGATGCCACGTAGACATATCTGTACAGAAGGTGCAGGACTTGGGATGGTAAACTGGTCCCATGTGAGCCCAGTCTGGGACAAGTCAGCCAGGGATCCATCCCAGTCGTTCGAGGTCAGGTGTGCATTGTCGTGCACATGAAACAGTGCCAGTCCACGCTGTGAGTCTCCCTCTGGAATGATGTCAGTGATTCTATGTATCTGGTATGGTACTGGATGCCATATCATTGTGTAGGTAGTTAGGGTTTGCTTTTAGGAAAAGGGGCCAGCCCATAGGGCTACCCCAAGTCATTGTGTGGGCATGGGGATAGTGTAAAACCACCCCCATAGTGTCAGACCGCGATGCCAAGTTTACTAGTCATTTTTGGGGGCACTGTTTGATAACTTTGGTACTAAATTGAATTTTTCTAGTGCATTCCACCCACAGACAGACGGCCAGATAGAGATATACAACCAGTTGGCCTTTGATGTGCTGAAGTGTTATGTCCACGATCAACAAGGTAAGTGGAAATCTTATTTGCCTTTAGTTCAAGCTGTTTTGAATGATTCTTTTTCTTCAGCTATTGGCAGGACTCCATATGAGGCAGCATTTGAAAGACCTTGCCAGTCATTGTTGACCAAGACCTCGTCTTCAATACCTGAAGACGAGTGACAAAGTCTTATCAGTACACCTGAAGCGAACAGAGTGACAGTCTTATCAGTCACTCTGTTCGCTTCAGTACCTGAAGCGAACAGAGTGACAAAGTCTTATCAGGAGATTTTAGAGTCAGTAAAACACATATTGGCTAAAGCGCAAGAGGCCTACACTCGACAGGCCAATAAAGACAGAATGCATATGAAGTTTTCGGAAGGGGATTGGGTTCATCTTTGGATTATGAAGCAAAGGTTGAAACAGGTGGGAAGCGATGCCCAAAGTTGTCTTTCAGGAGCTTCGGACCTTTTCCCATCCAGAAGAAGATTAATGAGGTGTCTATGCAGTTAAAGCTACCTCCGAGTTAGACTATGCACGATGTATTTCATGTTAGTTGGTTAAAGCCATATGCAGGTCCGATCCCTTCAGAAGTTAAAGACGAGGTGGAACCAGATATTGTTGAGGGATGAAGCAGAAGTAATGGTTCCAGAACAGATCCTTCTGCACCGTTTCAAGCATGGCTCAGGCCAAAGACAAAGACAAATCCTCACGAAGTTTCAGGACGACCGAGGGACCCATAAAGTGGTATGGCTTGACAAAGAGTTTTTCGAAGACTATCCAACGTTATTGACGGATTATTTAGAGGCTATGCAGCTTCTGTCAAGTTAAGCAGAAGGGGATGTCACGTGCATCCCACACTTGGATGCCACGTAGACATATCTGTACAGAAGGTGCAGGACCTGGGATAGTAAACTGGTCCCATGTGAGCCCAGTCCAGGACGAGTCAGCCAGGGATCCATCCCAGTTGTCTGAGGTCAGGTGTGCATTGTCCTGCACATGAAACAGTGCCAGTTTGTGCTCTGTGAGTCTCCCTCTGGAATGATGTCAGTGATTCTATGTATCTGGTATAGTACTGGATGCCAGATCATTGTGTAGGTAGTTAGGGTTTGCTTTTAGGAAAAGGGGCCAGCCCATAGGGCTACCCCAAGTGTCACGTGCACACCCATCAGGTGTACAAGTGGCATGGCATCATCAAGCATTAAACAGGACATTTAAGTATTATTCAGGCATATATCAGCATAAACATGTATATGGGGATGTTTCAGCACCAACATCAATACTTTAGTCATCATGAGCATATAAGGCATTCATTTGCATCAGGTCGGGACTGTTAGCACCAGCCGACAGCAGTATGACTAGCCGACAGCAGTATGACTAGCCGACAGCACATTATGGGGAGTTGACAGCAGTTGGGCATTTATGGCATGGTCGTGAGCATCCAGGAGCTGGCCGACTACAGCAAAGCTGGCCGACCAGCATCATTCCCACATATAAATAGAAGTGCATCATTTCAGTCCATGATCTCAGATCAGCCACGCATTGAGCATCCTCTCCTCAGCGTTTCCTTCTTAGGCAACAAGGATAGCATCAGTTCGTCATCTGTTCATCAGTTCCACATCAGTACATCAGCGTTTTAGCATACAGATAGCATCGCATCAGTTCCAAGCATTCCCTTCAGCCTTTCATTCCCACTAGGAGACAAGGGAAAGTCAGTGGGACAGCAGTTCATCCAGCATATAGTCATCAAATCAGCATATTCAGAACCATAGGCAGCATATTCAGCATAAAGTTCATCATTCCTATCTCCTACATAGAGGGAAGCCGGCATCAAAGCGTGGACCTCAGCATTGGAGTAAGGAACAGTCCTCATCTTCAGCATTCAGCCCATTCTCTCATCCCGAGAAGGATCTTCATCTAGGACAGCATCATAGATCTATTTAGATCTCATTGTAAACCCATTCATCTAATATACCTGCATTGCATTGCATTGACACTATTTGTCTATCTCTTAAGCATCATTAAGTGAAGTTTAGTTAGCCTAAGGTTGTGTTTACAACGGTCAATCACTCACATGTCACATTGGTATCGGAGCGTTACAGAGGGTAACTAGCCTTAGATTATTTTCATTCCATCAGTCATTCAGTCAGACATCATGTTAATTGCTTCCGCAGAGTTAAACCCAGTTCTCAAAATCTGTTGCCATATATATAGGCAGTGATGTGTGTGAACACACTTAGGACCGCCGGGGCACTTTTTCCCTCTTTAGGAGGTTTTTTTCCTCGGCTTGTATATACGCCCATCATTCTAGGGCTAACTTATCTTTTGTACATTGACACAATCTAATACATTGTGTGTTGTGTGCATTCTTGCTTCTTCCCACAAGCTTTGTGTGCTTTCCTGCAACCCTAATTCTAACAATTGGTATCAGAGTAGGCATTGGCTCCCAGGGCTATGCCGCCAGCACCCTCCGACTCATGTTCTCCGATTGAGGTGAGCTTTCACGAGCGCTTGCAGGTCCCTATACTCTGCGAATTAGCTCGTAGGGATTTGTGTTCTCAGAAATTACATCTGAGGTCGTTTCGGGCTCCGTTTTTGCATTGCACAGGTGTTTCCGTCATTTTGTGCAGAAATTTTGACAGTGTAGTTTTCTGCAAAACAGGCATACGTATTCTATTGTGGACCGTGCTACATAGCACGAGTTGTTTTCTGTTCAGTCTTTGCTTCATTACAGGTAGCTTTTGCATCAATTTCAGTCAGTGGCCATGGCTGATAACAGCAATGATGTATTTCGCATGTTGTCTGGCTGATGACAAATTGGATGGAGACAACAACTACCCACTTTGGACATACATGATGCAGCATGTTTTGGTTACAAAAGGAGTGTGGAACATTGTGCAGGGTATGGATGTACGTCCAGGTTCTGTGGATGTAGGATCTGTTTGAGGATGTTGTAGGTTCTAGCAGCTCTACTGTTGCTGCTATTTTATCCACTGCTGAATAAGCTCGTTGGGATGGTAAAGATGCGCAGGCTCAAGCCGTGATTGCACTTTCTGTCAAACATAACATCACTCCACATATTCGTTCAGTTAAAACAGCAAAACAGGCTTGGGATATTCTAGCTGGTTTGTATGCGAGCCGTAAACGAGGTAAAAATCTCTTACCTACAGAAAGAGCTAGAATCGAAGATTATGCAGGAAGATGATGACATGAATGTTTTTCTTGCTGAGATTAAAGATCTCAAGGAACAGTTGATTTCTGAAGTGAGATTATTCCTGATCATTCTCTTGTGCAGACTGTTCTTGATGCTTTACCTGAGTCATATCAGACTTTTGCTTCCACGTGGAGACTTGTTACTGAGGACAGACCTGATGTTGTCAAGTATGATACTTTAGTCAACAAGCTCTTGCAAGAAGCGCAGTCCAGGCAAAACAGGGCTAGGCAGCGTGCAGTTGATCAGGCATTTGTTGCTGCCCAGCAGAGAAGAAGTGGTAAGGCAGCCCCTTCCACTGTTTCTTCTCCTATTAGTAGGTCTGCAACTTCTTCTCCTTCCACAAGTAGCAACAATAGGTCTGAGAAGGCCCTTGATAAAGGCAAGAAAAAGATCAGGTGCAACTATTGTAAGGCAATGGATCATGTCATAAAGAATTGCCCTAAGCTAAAGGCTAAAGAGGCAAAGAAGAAAGAGTCAAATGCAACCACAATAGCGGATGCTTCTATAAATGCAGATTCTGCAAATGTTGTGCAGGATACAGAATGGGCGTTTAGCGTGTATTGCCAGTTTGACCCATCTGTACATGATGCATGTTTTTTGACAGTTTTTGTTGACTCTGATATATGGTATTTTGACAGTGGTGCTACAAAGCACATTACCTCGCATCGTGATATGTTCACTTGTCTTGAGGCTGTCCCTAATGGGAATACTGTCACATGTGCCAATAATGCCTCTTACCCAGTGAAGGGCGTTGGTAAAATTATGCTTACTGCTGCAAATGGCAGCGCTTTCACACTTTCAGATGCTTTGTATGTGCCAAGGATAAAGAAGAATCTATTTTCTGTCTCTGCACTTGCTAGACTTGGACTTGTAGTCAAATTTGTGGATGACAGATGTACTGTTCATGATTTGACTTCTGGTGATACGATTATTGCATCTGGCACCTTGTTTCGTGGGCTGTATAGGCTCAATTCTTATGACAAGTGTGTGGAAGATTCAGCAAATGTAGTTTCTAATGAAAAGGCAGTTTCAGATGCAAAACTATGGCATGCTCGTTTTGGTCATCTGAACTTTGCTAGTTTACTGCGTTTGCAGAAATTTGATATGGTTGCTTCATTGCCCCCTCTTGAGACACCATTGAAACATGTTTGTGAAGGCTGTATTTTGGGCAAAATGCAGCGTTCTGCGTTTCCAAAGGATGGTTCTATGCGGGCCACTCGCAAATTGCAACTTGTACATAGTGATGTATGTGGGCCTATGCAAACTCCGTCATTTGGCAAACACTTGTACTTCGTGATGAGTGACTTTCATTGTTGATGATTACTCAAGGCATGCATGGGTATATCCACTGAAGGCAAAGTCCGAAGTGTTTTTGTGCTTCAAACAGTTTTTGCTTATGGTTGAAAATGTATCCAATTGTACTGTGGGCACCCTCCGTTCTGATCGAGGGGGGGAGTACATGTCTAAAGAGTTTGATGCATTTCTGGCTAGTCGTGGGATAAAACACCAATGTACAGTGCCGTATACCCCTCAGCAAAATGGTATTGCTGATGAGAGAAAAAACAGGTCACTTATGGAGATGGCACGATGTATGGTCAAGAGCCAAGCTTTGCCACATGCGTTTTGGCTTGAGGCTGTCATGTGTGCTGCATATGTACTCAACAGGTGTCCCACTAAGGCCTTGCAGTTTATTACTCCATACAAAGCTTGGCATAGCAGGAAGCCTTCTATTGGTCACTTGCGTGTCTTTGGTTGCTTGGCCTATGCTTTAGTGCCTGTGCAACAACGCAGAAAATTGGATGATAAGGCTGTCAAATGCATTTTTGTTGGTTACACTGCTGAGAGCAAGGGTTACAGATTGTATCATCCGCAGTCAAAGCGTATCTTGATTAGTCGAGATATTGTTTTTGTGGAAGATGGTGTGCAGCCTTTTTTATCATGTACCAAAGAGACAGGTGTGAGCTCACGGGATGTATTTGATACGTTGTTGCCTCTCTTTACAGGTGGAAATTAAAATGTAAGTCCTAATGAGGTAAATATTCAGCCTATGCAGATTTCAAACGACATCATAGATCAACCTATTTTTGATGCAGATTTACAGGATGTAATTCATGAGTATAGGGTTGAAAATGAGTAGGCTAGAGGTATGCCTAAATGGCTGGTGCAAACCTTGCGTGATAGTAAAATTGATGCACCTATGACTAGTCGTACTCGTTCAGGTTTTCAGTTTGCCTCTTATGCATTAGATTGTTATGCTTTGGCTGTGTCTAGTATGTGTGAAGAGGAAGAACCTCTTTCATTTGATGAGGCACAAAAATCAAAAAATTGGTTGGCTGCAATGCAAAGTGAATATGATGCTATAATGAAGAATGGTACATGGTCTTTGTGTGATTTGCCTATTGGTAAATAGGTCATTGGATGTAAGTGGGTTTTTAAGTTGAAACGAAAGCCAGATGGCAGTGTTGATCACTATAAGGCTAGACTTGTTGCAAAGGATTATGCTCAAGAAAAGGGCATTGATTTTGATGAGACCTTTGCTCCCACTTGTCGTATGACTACCATTCGTAGCATTTGTGCATTGGCAGCTCATAATGGTTGGAATATACATCAGTTGGACATAAAGATTGCGTTCTTGAATGGAGATTTGCATGAGGAGGTGTATGTATCGCAGCCTCGTGGTTTTGTTCAAAGAGGGTAGGAAAACAAAGTGTGCAGGTTGAAAAAGGCTTTGTATGGTTTAAAGCAAGCTCCACGATCTTGGTATGAAAAGATACATGCATATTTGACTGCACATGGTTTTCAGAATAGTCCAACAGAAAGCACTTTGTATGTTAAATGTGTGGATGATGTACATCTAATCGTTGCTCTCTATGTCGATGACATGCTGCTCACAGGACCAAATGAGAGTCATATTGCTGATTTTAAGACTGATTTGAATGTCTCTTTTGAGATGTCAGATTCGGGGCATTTACATCATTATTTGGGGATACAATTTAAGTAGTGTGATGGAGGTATTGCTTTGTGTCAGACAAAGTATATTGAGACATTGTTGCGGAGATTTGGCCTTGAAGACTGCAAGCCTATTGCTACTCCAATGGAGACAGGTTTGAAGTTGAGTCTTCATGATGCTGGAGATCACTTTGATGTCACACTCTATCAAACAGCTATTGGTTGCCTCATTTATGTATGCATTACGAGGCCGGACATTCAGTTTGCAATCTCACAGGTGAGCAGGTTTATGCATAGCCCAGGGTCTCAGCATTGGAAGGTAGTTAAACGCATCTTTCGAGTGGCACCATACATCTTGGGTTATTTTATCCCAAGGGGGGATCGTTGCCGCCAGATTTACATGCTTTTTCAGACTCAGATTGGGCTGGTTGCTATGGTATCCACAAGTGGTTTTTGTTTCATGCTTGGTAGCTCATGCATATCTTGGTTGAGCAAGAAGCAACCTACTGTGGCCACTTCTAGTTGTGAAGCTAAGTACAGGGTAGCTTTCACAGCTACGGTGGAGTGTGTGTGGCTCAGACGGCTTATGGTTGGCTGACTTGGGTGTTGGACAGGAGTCTGCCACCTCTATCTACACTGACAGTCAGAGCGCATTGGCAGTTTTTATGAGAAACCCAGTTTTTCATGCTCGCACAAAGCACATTGAGGTGCATTATCACTATGTCAGGGAGAGACTCTCAGGAGAGATCAGCTTGGCCTATGTGCCAACACAGGACAACCTCGTCGATCTTTTCACAAAGGCGCTTTCTCGTGAGAAGTTCGAAGCTTTTCGCAAAGCTTTGGGCTTGCTCCCCTTTGTGGACTGATCTACTTCGGGCATGGCACTTCCCTATACATGAGTGCTAGCTCTCGTTCACACCATCACTCCCAGGGGGGATTTGTTGCCATATATATAGGCAGTGATGTGTGTGAACACACTTAGGACTGCCGGGGCACTTTTTCCCTCTTTAGGAGGTTTTTTCCCCCGGCTTGTATATACGCCCATCATTCTAGGGCTAACTTATCTTTTGTACATTGACACAATCTAATACATTGTGTGTTGTGTGTATTCTTACTTCTTCCCACAAGCTTTGTGTGCTTTCCTGCAACCCTAATTCCAACAATCTTGCAGGCCATCCTTAGGGATTTCCCCTTAGGCATGCATTAGTAACCCATCCATCTGTTGGAAGATTGGCGATTTCGAGCTTGTGATCTATGGCTAGAAGGTGCCTTGGATTATCCCATAAGTGGAAGCATGGGAAGTTGAAGAGCCATATATAACGCTAGAGTGGCACCTTATCATAATCATCTCCTCTAGCTGGTGTTTTGGGAGGAGGCACCTCACCGGGAGATGGGAGCCCGGTGGAGGGATGCTGCAGTGCCCGTTTGGGGGTGTTCGTGGAGCTCGATGGTGATGCGTCTCCTACGTGCATTAGTCTTCCACTATGCATTCTGACATGGTATCAGAGCCCGGGCGTGTGTGGTCCTGGGTGGCTCAGGCGTGTGTGGTCCTGGGTGGCTCAAGCGTGTGTGGTCCTGGGCGACCCCCTCGCGCCTCGGTGGCTTGCGGAGCTCGAACCGAGGGAGGGTGTTGGAAGGTTGGTGATTTCGAGCTTGTGATCTATGGCTAGAAGGTGCCTTGGATTATAAGTGGAAGCATGAGAAGTTGAAGAGCCATATATAAGGCTAGAGTGGTACCTTGTCATAATCATCTCCTCCGGCTGGTGTTTTGGAAGGCAGCTCACCGTCGGGAGATGGAAGCCCGGTGGAGGGATGCTGCAGTGCCCGGTGGGGGTGTTCGTGGAGCTCGATGGTGATGCATCTCCTACGTGCGTTAGTCTTCCGCTGTGCATTCTGACATGGTATCAGAGCCCAGACGTGTGTGGTCCTGGGTGGCTCAGGCGTGTGTGGTCCTGGGTGACCCCTTGCACCTCGGTGGCTTGCGGAGCTCGAATCAAGGGAGGGTGTTGGAAGGTTGGCGATTTCGAGCTTGTGATCTATGGCTAGAAGGTGCCTTGGATTATCCCATAAGTGGAAGCATGGGAAGTTGAAGAGCCATATATAGGGCTGTAAGGGCAAGTATGGGGCAGTCCCCAAAATAGTCTAAAGACTGTGCCCAGCCCCTAAGGAATCATGTGCATGAAGCCCAGCCAACAAGGGAAGAAAAGCACAGTTTTTATTGAATTTTTCTAGCATTTAATGCTAATATTCAGTCGTGGGATAGGATTATTGCTAGCCGCCTGGCCGACTGTTGTTTATGGAGTAGTATAAATAGTGAGCCCACAATCCCATTGGGTGATCTCATAATTCACCAACAAGTGCTCAAGCAACCAAAGGGCCAGGACAGCCAAGGGCTTGCTAACGCAAAGGGGTGAAGGACTGCAGGTCAAGGGCAGAGATTTCTCAGCCAAGAAAGGTCAAGATTTCTGTATTTTCTTTTTAGATTTACATCATTCTAATAAAGCAAACACACCATTCGTGGTGGGGGCTCTATAGAGGGTATTTGGGACCCAATACTGTGTCCTCTCTCTCTCTCTCTCTCTCTATTTGGGACCCAATACTGTGTCCTCTCCTCTCTCCCTCTCTCTCTCTCTCTCTATTTTTTGCACATCTTCATTTAGTTTTGTGCATTAATTCCGTCGTGAAAAGTGTGCT
This sequence comes from Cibotium barometz, assembly GCF_041138505.1. Taxonomy (NCBI): domain Eukaryota; kingdom Viridiplantae; phylum Streptophyta; class Polypodiopsida; order Cyatheales; family Cibotiaceae; genus Cibotium; species Cibotium barometz. The sequence goes on from NC_141085.1 coordinate 13,703,659, forward strand.
GATTTCTGAGCATTGAAGTTACCGATCTCCCCTGAAGCTTCTGCATGTTACACCAATGCACAATGATGTTGATTTCCATCTACATAGTGCAACCAGATGAAGACACGTGCACCGATGGGCGACATCAAACAGCAGATGTATGATGAAAAGAAAAGGTATGGGAATGTGGAGCAGATGTATGATGAAAAGAAAAGGTATGGGCGACATCAAACAACGAGCAGATGTATGATGAAAAGAAAAGGTATGGGAATGTGGAGCAAAGAGTAGTAAATATGGCACACAAAATACGGCACACACACGTGGGAATCATGACTTTCTTGGGCAGCTACCTCGCTTTTGGAAAAATCATCATGGGTAAGTACAAACACCTCAAAAAAACAGCCCCAATCAAGGAACCTTACCACAACCAACCTCCCTCACCCTTGCTCTCCCTGAATCAATTGCAAATCGCTCTCCCACTCTTCCCTGCTGCTTCACCTTCTCAAGCCCCCTCGCTATCAACCATCTTTCTCACTTCTTGCCAAAATCAACAACCATAACCTGCCATGGCTAGCAGTAGCAAGACTATAGAGTTCGATTCCTGCAGCACTATCCTAGACCCTGTGCTTCAGCAAGGCTGGCTGCAGAAGGTCGAGTTGTTCGGGTTCGCAGCAAAGAACTGGATGAACCTACAAGAAAACATAGAAGCCGAAGTGCAACTAGTAGAGTTGTCAAAGCACAACACACAATTAAGACGGAAGGATGAAAGGCGGTGCTGGTCACACCAGAGAACATCGCCAAGGCATACAGAAGGCATCAGCAACGCCGACTCCTATGATATGGATATCGAGGTGGAGCTCTCCAAAGTCGTTAAGGAATACTCTATTGCCACATGCTATGATCCAAAGAGGCAAAGACAATTTAGATTTTACCTCGATATGATTTGTTTGCTTGCCAAAAACACCAACATCAGCAGAACTAACTACAGACTGTTGGCAGCAAAACATGGCCAGAAGGTGAATTGGGCAGTAGTGGTGGCTAAAAACATGCAGCAGCAAGCTCAAAAGCTGCAGCTATCCGGAGGTCACACAAAGATGGCGGGACATTTGAAAGCCTTAGCACAGTTTGGGGAGTTGGAGAAGGATAGCTTCGCTGCACAGCTTCGCTGCACACCAGGAAAGTGTGCAGAAGAAAAAGGAAGAAGCAGCAGCAAGGAAGAAACTAGAGGAGGAGTCTCAAATGCAAAGGCTGAAGCTGGAAGAAGAAGCGACGAGGAAGAGACTAGAGGACGAGTCTCAGAGGCAAAGGTTGGAAGAAACAGCAGCCAGAATGAGACAAGTGGAGGAAGCTGACAGACAAAAGCTGGCTGCAGAGGCAGAATAAAAATGCCTTGCAGCCGAATCTGAAACAAGGTTGGCTAAAGAAGCAGAACACCAACACCTTGCAGCTGAATCTACAACCAACGACAGAGCAGACACCGCCACCACAAAAGCTGCCAAAACAACACAAGAAGAAAGCTCAAAAGCAGACTCCCTCAAAAGAAAATTTGAATGGTCTCAGCACGTCACCACTCTCAAACCAAAGAAGCAAAAGGAGACCCAGGCAACCAAGGAGCAACAAAGGCAGCAACTTGAGGACATAGGCAAGCATCTGGTCAAAAGTGGACTGTCCCCAAGTAGTGAGCAAGTGGTAGAAGAATCAGCACAGGGGGACAGCTACAAAGCATCATTGGGTGATAGGCTGAGTAGAATGAGGCAAACATCTGACTCAGCAACACAGCATTCTCACAGCATTGGAAAACATTGCAAATTGTGTCAGGAGAATGAAGAAAGACTTGCCAAGATAGATTAAGTAGAAGCATGCTAGCCACCCAAGTCCAACAATAGAATCAACAAGCAGCCCGCGGGGAGAACAAGCTTCGGCAGCATAGCAGCAAGACATCATCGCAAGGTTGGAGGATGAAGCAACAACCCTACAGAGGAAGGTAGATGAATTAGAGATGGTTCGCTGAGCTCCAGACAACCAATTTGGACATCCAAAGCAAGCTACAACAAGCAAAGCAATCCGCTCAAGCAGCAACACAAAAAGCAGCCTGCATTGTGGACCATGCCACTCAAATGATCCACAATGTGAAGCTAGCAGCAAGAAAAGATCGCAAGGAGCTAGTCCTTGTGAAAGGGAAGCTGCAAATACAAGAGGCCATGGAGGCTGAAGAAGAGCTTCCTATAGTCCAAATGCATGTGGAGCTCATGGAGCAGTGGGAGGAGGGACTGACGGTGACACAAAAAGCATGCTGGGAGGACAATCTACAACAATTACTGAAAGAATACATGATATTGCCAACTCCCACATGTCATCTCCTACTACCACCAATCCCACCATAGGACCAAGACGAAGCTAGAGGAGGCGGAACCGGAGAATCATCCTCTGCACAGCGACATGGAACCACAGCTATAGCAACCACCACCACCTCCATAGCCACCACCTCTGAAGGGAACACTCAGTCAAATCAGCAGAATAAAGAGCTTTGGCACAGAATACATAGTCTGATGGGGTAGATAGAGGGAAAAAACAAACTGGAGATCCGGCTAGAGCTGCTCCAGAAATAGGTGTCAGCCAAAGGCGCTGTAGGAGAAACCCCCACAGATCAGCTGCTTGTGGACCAGCAGAAACAGATTGAAGCACTCAAAAAGCAGCTACAACACGAATAACACAGAGCCAAGCTGGCACTCACCAAGGGCAAAGAACCAATACAGTAGTCGGAGAACACAACAAAAATCGTCATCAACAATCTGCATGCCATCAATCACATGACACCGGCTCAGCTAAAAGAGCAGATAATCATCATGGAGAAGCAGATGTCAGTACAAAAGGACGAAAACACAGCCAAACAAACTGTCCTGGTTGAGCTAGAAGAAGAGTTTAAGAACACAAACAAGGCACTAGGCCAGTCATATGCAAAGATGGACAGGCAAAAAACTAAACTCATTTAGCTCGAAGAGCAGGTGGCGGAAAAAAAGACGTCTCCCAAAACAAGGTCTATAAAGAAGACTAACGTAGCAGCAGCACCCCAAGAGACCATCATGGCCAAAAAATTACAACAACTGTGCAATCTGAAGAAAGAAAACTCCAAGCTGACTTCCCAGCTACTACAAAAAACTCAACAAGAGTTGACAGCTGCCAAGGAAGAAGCCAGCAAACCACAGGAAAAATAAGAGGAGCTAACATAGGCCATAAAGAAACAACTAGTGGACCTGTACAAAGAAATTCAAATCAAGCACACCAGGTTGGAGAAAGCTTCCCAGATGGCGCTGGAGCTACAAAAGCTCCGAACACAACTCATGCAGGAACAAAGCGGACACAGAAAGCTGCATGAAGAACTGTTGACAGTAGAGCCAAACAACAGTTGAGAAGAGCAACTCCGCTAGCTGCCACGAACAATCAAGTACACATCCTCCGTCAACACAGCTGGTTAATCTTTAGGAAGTGCATCAACGAGATAAGGCACAGACAACAGAATAGCTAAAGGCCATAGCACAGAACTTGGAATACGCCGCCTACTTGCTTGCAAAATTCAAACAACAATACGAAGATGAAGACTGGGACCTGCCTATTAACCCCTACAAGCTGGACGAATTCCTCTGCAAGTACAAACCAGAGGAACAATCTGCATCCCAAGTCCTAGGATCCTCAATCATCATCGGATCCAAAATGATGGTGCACAGCTACCTACAGGACGCGAAGAAGAAGAACTGGACATCTGTGAAGAAGAACGAGAGGCCCTATAGAGCAGCTGGACCCAAGCTCACAAATACAAATATCTACTAAACTATTCTTTCATTCTTTAAATTACCAGGCAGCCCATGCTGATGCAAAAATAATTTTTGATCTAATTTGATCCCAAGATAACATGGGGGGTTTAGGATATGATCCACAGGAAGCAAACAGATACTGGCCAATAAAATAAAGGGTTAGCCACATCAACCCCCCAACCACCTCCACCTATTCACCGACAAGAGCTGACTGTCAGGACTTGAAGAACTGGCCGAAAGACACATGCCGATAGTAAAAGGCCGGCTTAACAGTCAGGCAACACAGACGACAACTCACATGCGCACCCATTGTAATCATATGTACTTTGTTGTAACAGTCTGTTAACAGAATGAGTCTTGTAATAGTAGGCAACGGCTGGAAGGGACAAGAAGAAAGACCTTCCAAGATAGTAAAGAAGGAAGTAGTTAGCAGTTAGAAGATAGATATATAGTGAGGTAGAGTAGGCAGAGAGTTAATCTAGAGCACATAGCATTGTAGTAATACAAAGCCCTTGAGCATTAGAGTGAGCAGAGAGTGACAGAGTGAGCTTTGTGATTCTATGTGCGCTTTCTGTTTAAGCTGATAGCTAATGAGTTTCGAGCCGCTTAAGCATTGATAGAATTACCTCTGACCAATGGTGTTGTCTTGCTCATCGGTCTGACCCACCGACATCCCCCAATGCAGTTTATGTGGGGCAGTTTTCTATGATTTGGTTGGATTTTGGTGGTGAGCCTATACTCAACAATAAAAGCACCACACCAACATAGAAGCTACCAACTCTTCTCCACCTTTCTTTGTTAGTGCTATAGTCCTCTTAGTGCTCAATAAAGAAGGGATAAAAACAATAAAATCATTTGAGGGACAAGTTTGTTGAAGTAACAAGTTCCTAAAACGTGGTTTATCCATGAAGAAACCTATCACATCCTTAGGTGTTGCAGAGCGGCGGTGGGTGGATGACCATGCCGCACCCTCGTGACAATCCTCCGACATTTAAATTATGGCAATCTGAATCCTGATATTGCTTTGGCATGTCGAAATCTGGAAAGGAGGTATGCCATACCTAAGGGGTCACCATAGCAGACATAGGGTGTACCCACCCATGAAGTATATAGCAGGCTGAATGTACGTTTGTAATGCAATTCCAGGACACAAGGGCATGCCCTAGAGACACAGTAGCCAAGCGGGGAGAAGTTCCATTTCCCAGCTCAATTAAAACACTTTAACAAAACTTCTATCAGCAGTCAATATGCAAAGAGCTGCCTACCTTGTCAGAGAACACCACTTTTCCCATTCACAGGGCAAGGACCCAACACATCTTTGAAGCCCACGACCTTACCACAGATGCCTAATTTCGCTTGGGCACCCTTGAGAGACATGGATTTCCTTCACATCATCTGGAGCTGGTATGTTGTGTTAGATTACGTCGGCTCTCTTTCAAGTCAGTAGTTTAATATCAGACATGAAAATTGGCAGATATATGTAGAAGATTTCTCATTTCAAGCAACAACTAGGAGTTTATCAGACCCCAAGTCATCAACTCCACAAGTCACCTTAATTGTGCTGAAAGAAGTTGACAAAGTTTCTTTAACAAAGATGAATAACTCAAAAACTAAAAGAATTTGACAAAGCCATACAAAATAATTGGTGAGGCCTTATCTTTGAGACTTTACCCTCTCATGGACACCTTTGTTTGGCCAAAATAAAAAGGATTCATCAAAGGCAGACACATTCGTGAAGCCATATTGTCCCTCTAGAACGGGCTTCTAGACAAAAAGTTTTTTAAATTAAAAGACTTTGACAAAGCATATGATAGTATTGAATGGGACTTTATTTCCCAATCCTTTACATGATGATGGGTTCAACCCTTTTTTTTTCTAATGGTGTGCCCATTGCTTTATGGAGCTGCAGAGTAGTGCAAGTACAAGAAGTGGATGGACATAGGATATATAAGTTTATGCTTAGCTGGCCTATTCATCAAGGATCCTCTATCTCCTCCCTTCTTTTTACAATAATTGCATATCCCTTGGGATGGCTCGTCCAAGAACATATAGATATTAGTAAACTTGAAGGCATATACACTACCTGATATCAGCCATGTCAAAAACCTACTCAATGACCTATTTGCAGATGACTCAAAATTCGCTTTAGAATTTCTTGAAAATTCATTGATACTTTCTACCTAGCTTTAGGTTTTAGAACTTATAAAAAAAAGACCCTATGTGTATTGGGCAGTTGGGGGAGTTGAATGCCCTTATTTTGAAGCACAAGGCTACTAAAGAATCAAAGAGGGTTGAAATTTTGACTACTATGGTTTTTGAAGTCAACCCTAAACAGTTGGGATTGGCTTTAAAAAGGTTTATCACTTAGGTGTGCTAAATGGAAAGGTGTTGAGAAACATGGTGCCATGGAGCACAAGGAAGGTAGGGAGTGAGTGTCAGTCTAACAAACATCCACATGAGCAAGAGTGAAATATCCCACATGAGCTAACAAAGCTAAGTTGTACTCACCTCGTATAAAAGAGATCATTTTCAAGTAATCTCTCAAGTCTTTCTATGAGTACAAATCTCAATCTTGTAACATAATTGAACTTCAGTCTAAGCTTTATTAGTGTTAATCTTTCATCATTATGAGTGTATTTAGGCTGCATCCACCTTAGCTTAGTGTTTTGCAGTATCACATTTATCCATAACTCCATAGTTATCTTGTTTGAGATACTCATGTTTTTTAACATGGTATCAAAGCCATTCCTCTCCCCATAGCTCACCTCACTCCTAGTTCATGTCTACACACCCTCAACTACTTAATTTTTAACATCATTAGCACTAATCACTGTGATTAGTAGAACCTTATCCTCTTGCATAGTGTGTGTAGGAGATTGGAGCATTGAGATCTCACCATTCTCTCCTCCATTCACCTTGGGGACATATTGCCCATATCTAGGTGGCTCTCCATCTCCAATCTCTTAGCCTGATTCACGTCGTTTCGGGAATCTGCAGAAATTTAGTGTAAGGAAAAAAATAACCATTCTCTCTCTGTGGTAAACATTGAGAAAATTTCTCTTAGGGGCTCATAGATCAAAGGTCAAGCATTCTATAGCTCGAAGCACCCGACATTTCGTCCACAAGTAGCAAAAAAACCAATTGCCCATGGTCTGTAGATCTACTGTAGATCTACGCTGATTAGAAGGGTTTGAGCTGAAAATTGTTGCTTGGGCCACTTCCTCCCATCAAGGGCAACATTGCTATGCAAAAAGCCCCATAAAAATCATATTTGATTTGCTCAATTAAGCCCTCCAAATTTGCAACTTACTAATCTCTATTTATAGCTCTTAAACATAGTCATTAACGAATGATTAACAGAAATTGAGGTAAGTGGATTTCAAAATTGGACCATTGGGGATGTATTCAAGCTAGAGAAGCCCTCTATCATCTTCAAATCCCTTCTACCTAGCTACATCAGACAATTTAGGTAAAAAATTCTAGCATTTAAGCACGTTATAGCCATTTTTAGCTATTTCCTTACACTGTTTTCACTACATGAGCATGTTTTCTAGCATTTAAGCACTTTATAGCCATTTTTAGCTATTTCCTTGCACTTTTTGCACTACATTGAGCATGTTTTCTAGCATTTAAGACCTATATAACCATTTTAACCTATTTTCAGCTCATTTCCTTGCACTATTTTCACTACATTGAGCATGTTTTGTAAAGCGACTAGACACTATGTAAACTTGGGTAAGACCTTCATAAATGGCATCAAGAATAATAAATAAATTCATTGGGGAAGGGTTCCATACTTGGGCTACACAAATGAAGTACCTCCTCATACACAAAAAGCTATAGAAACTCATTAAAGACAATGCACCAACTAATCCTAATGAGTGACGAGTGAGTAAAAAAGGATGAGTAATCACTTTCACTCATCAAGCTATACCTAGGGCCTCACCTTATCCATCACATAGACTCCAAGGAACACGTTAAAGATACATGGGAAGAGTTGAGTCAAGTGTTTGGGGCTAAAGCCAACACTCAAGAAATTCATCTAAAAGTGAATTCTATGGGCTAGAAATAAACTTAAGTGAGTCACTAGTAGTAGCTGAAAAGCATAATGACACAACTAGGTGGCATAAATGCCATGATAGGAGATAAATACGCATTAGCTATTCTCTTAAATAGCATGCTAAAAGACTATAATGCCTTGGTGACTACACTACAAAATTTACTAGAACCAACCTTTGAAGGATGTGTCTCCTCTCTTCTTGAAGAAGAAAAGGAGCTGAAGCAAGGAAGCACAACTACGGAACATGCACTCTTTGACAAAGCAACCAAGAAATGCTTCCATTGTGGAAGGATGGGACATTACCAAAGTGAATGCAAACTCAAGCACAAGCCAAAGTGTGACTATAGCAAGAAGCTGGGACATAAAGAAGAGGAGTGCATATTCAAGAACCAAGAAGCCAACTACATGGAGTCTTCATCGAGTAAAGATCAACAACAAACTCTTCTAAGCGCTACATCAACAAACCTCACTACCCAAGCCTATCTTTCAGCTTACGTGTTGTAAAAGGGGTCACCATATGAGTAGACACCCATCTCATTTCATTTCTATTGTTTTCACCATACCTTACCACCTTAAGTTTGCTTACATTCCGGCTGGTTAGTAAATGCAAAAGTTAGTGCATGATGGTTGGCAGGAGTACCTAAACGAGGTGGGGCCCTCTACAAGTGATTACATTTTGCTTACATTCTTGTGAGATTTTATTTTTATTTATTTTTTCTCACTTTCTTTTTGGGAAATCAAATAGGGTCATAATGTTTATTATGAAGTTAGTGAGATTCTGGAGGGTCTAGAGGAACACATGGACATAATCATTCGCGACTAGATAATCTCAGTTTCTCATTTGATACATTGAAGACTTGAGAAATTTAGATATCATCATCTTGGTTGCTAGCTTTCCTTGTTGTTATATCAACTAAACTTGGGGAGGAAATGTCTTTGCATCCTTCATCCCATGTGCTTTTTTTATTTTTTATGTGCTTGAAAGTGCTCTCACAAGTAGATGTACAAATTACATGCATAAAGTTGTGTCCATGTAGCTATTATTGAAGTCAAGACCACTAGAGAGGCATAAAAGAATTATATTGACTTGTAAAGGAACAGTTCTTCACCTTCTTGAGAGAGAAGTGTGGGGTTTGTTACTACATGAACATTTTATTGTAGCAATATTTGGGTTCTTAAATAGAGTATGACAGTGGTGACAATGTAGACAACATATTGTGTGATATACCTTCAAGGGGAATACACCATGGACCATTTTTCACCCACCATGGCCCCCCCCATCCAAAGATGTACCTAAAAGGATGTTGATGAATAAGGCTATGGTGTATACAAACTTGTATTTACATTTCGCCAATGGGTGAATAGGTATTTGTGTTTCACAAATAAATGGCTACAATAAGTAGCAAGCCAAAATAGCTTACCTACTATTGTTGGGGACTGGCTATTGATGGTCAAGGATTGTTGATGAGGATTGGTTGTACTCCTGTTTGTGGGAGGTTCTTGTGGCATTCTACCCTTTTTTTAGATAGACGGTTATTGTGTCTCCCTTTGTATTATCATTTATCTCCTTTTGCAAGCATGTTCTTGTGGCTACCCTCCTTTTTAAGAGAGCATATTTTTATGTATGCCGCTAAGCTTCTACAAACTTTGTGTCATGCCATGATTCAATGGAAAAACTTTGTTATTGAAGTGGATGTTGAAGATTTGATTAGCAACTCTTCAAGTCTCGAGGCAAGTTACATGTTAACTACCTTTGTTCATTGGGTTACAAGAAGAAGGTTCTTGTAGCTTCTTCATTTTTGAGAGTGTGTTCCTATGGTCTTGCTTTGGTCCTTTGATCTCCATACCATGTGAGACTTTGCTGATGGATTCACCCTTTTTGATCAATTTATTACCATTATAATACCCTGGAGCATTTAGTAAGCATGTAGGCACCCACCATTCTGAACTTTGTGGGACTGAGAGTTTGTGCCTTTGTTGTTGAGGTTTCTTTCTTTGTGGGCTTGTGGGCTTCCTAGGAATACACTCTTCAGCATTACCTTCATACTATCCCTAAGCTTGCAACACAAGTGCTTGTAACCCATAACTTTTTAAGTTGGCAAAGGTTTTTGGCAAGCTTGTTTCGGTTTCCATGGAAGGGGTGGTAGGGTACCCTTGTTTTTACACTTCCAAGATGTGTGTGCACCTCCATTGGTGAGATATCTAAATTTTATTGCCAACCCTCTATCATAGTGGCCTTGAGCTACTAGTAAATTGGTTTTTCATTCACCTTTTGATACTTTGCAAATATTTGGATAATGATTTTCGTGGTGGATTTAGTTTCTTTGTTGGGGCTGGTACGCTTCTTGTTATTAGCTTATAAGGAAGCATTTGGTAGCATGTCTGAATAGTGTCAACTATTGAAGAGGGTTGATGAGCTATGTCAATGTCGAGAAAGGTTATTCAATGGAATTACCTTTATCATCTGCAGTGATGACCTTTGACAGTGTTGTCATTGATATGGGGATATTATAAACAAGAGGGGTTATCAATAAAGAGTTTTAGTAAGGAGCCTTTTTCTCCTTTGGTGAGGTTGGTTGATGAGGGGTTCTCAAAGTAGAGGCTTCAACATGGACTATTATTGAGGTAGATTAGATCTTGACTCTCAAACGATAGGCTTGTTGTAGAGCTTATACTCAGACAAAGGGCCTATAATTGTTGTGGTTTGTTTGGTGGAATTACCCTTACGAGAGCAAGATTATTATTGGTGTTGGTGGGGTCTCACAAGGTGGAGAGGATGGACTTGAAGGAATAGGTTTTTGATGGATAAGGCAAGTCTTTAGCAAGAGGGGCTCTTAGTATGGAAGCTAGTAGGCAACATCATAGATTCAGTGTGCAATCCTTTTTATTCCCAAATAGTCTCTATGTTGCAAGCTTTTAGAGCAATTGTGTTGCTATTGAAGCATGGTTTAGCTTTGACAGTAATTGTGTTGCTGGTAAAGCATGGTTTAGCTTTAACAATAATTGTGTTGCTGGTAAAGCATGGTTTAGCTTTGACAATAACCGTGTTTTGTTGGGTGAAGCATAGTTTAGCTTTGATGGTGTAACAATCCATTCACATCCCAAAATTAGATATGCATCCAACACATACATAAGTATAAATTGTACTTCAAGGGGTTAGTGTAAGAAAACCCAATAGCAGAAATAGAATCTTCATAGTACAAAGATTAAATTATAGAAAGAAGTGGAGAGTAACTCAATAAGAAGCTTTGATGGTGATCTAGATAGACTCTAGGGACAAAGGATATCTTGCTTACAAGAGCGCTTGAACACAATGAACGTGATGATGAACAAAGGTTGCCAAAATAACCTATACATAATGCCCAAGGTCGGTAGGTCTCGACCATGTTGTTATGGACTGGTCCAAAATGACCAACCTAGCCATATCATTCGATTGGGAGCATATTAGACTACCGAATAATATCTTGTAGTAGCGACTTTGTATAGCTTCCATGGCCAATATTAGACTACAATAATATCTTGTAGTAGTGACTTTGTATAGCTTCCTGGCCATCTAAGACTGTTTCAACCCTCAAATTGACCTCACAACTCGAGAATTGTGTGTCCTTGGTTTGTTGTCATGGGGTCACATTCCTCGTGCATCCTACTTGGTAGAGTGCCAAGTCTACATAAGTCGTCTCCTAACCATCTGGCCACATTGGCCTCTAAACTAAGAACTGTTGATGAGTACCTAGGTGCTCACCACAACGGTTACTCCTTATATATGGGGCCTTATAGAGCACATCCATCACACCCATAGTGACAACACGAGGGTGAAACGTTAGATTGCATAAGTCGTCTCCTAACCATCTGGCCACTTGGTAGAGTGCCAAGTCTACATAAGTCGTCTCCTAACCATCTGGCCACTATTCAAAGTTGTCTCCTAACCATCTGGCCACATTGGCCTCTAAACTAAGAACTGTTGATGAGTACCTGGGTGCTCACCACAACGGTTACTCCTTATATATGGGGCCTTATAGAGCACATCCATCACACCCATAGTGACAACACGAGGGTGAAACGTTAGATTGCATATATATTGTCTATTCAAAGTACCCTAAACATGGCATGTTCATGTCCAATCTACTAAGGATAAGCTTGCATTAGGGCCAAAAAATGGGTCAGTATGGGCCAAGGTTTATCTTTTGGTAGGTGTGGATAGGGCCAATGGGAAGATCATGCCAGTTCCACACAAATATGACTTTGGTGGTCTCTTTTACTTTTGGAGTTTCTCTATGTTACTCCTAAAAACTTATCCAATTTTTAGTGTGGTCCCTATTAAAAAGGTGGTCTAGCCTATATGGTACTGACTTAAAAAGGTGTACCATCCACTTCCCTCCCACTTGAAAATTGATTAATAATCAAGAGGGACCCTATATTTGAAATTTTGGTTTCTCCCCCATAAAGTTGATTTTCATGCAAAAAAGGTACCTGGTAAGCCCTTGTGCCATGGGAAAGGCATAAGAGTCACTTTTGTCATGGGGGAGTTCACCACACTGCACTCGAGAGTACACAATGCTTAAATCGAGAACTAATATAACATAGCTAGCACATAAATACACAAGTGGGGTATGTCACTTACCTTGTAATATCTTGAGCTTGGGATTCTCATAGGTAGCATTGTTGATGGAGCATGCGAGAGCTCATGCCATCGTGTTGTCGTACACTCCTCGAAGCTCAACCACCTCATAGAACTCGATCCCTCACACATGCATAGATAGGTAGGTAGAAAGCTCAAATCATGCATACAAGAAAGCAAGAGGCAAGAGGGAGAGTAGAGAGCAAGAGCGTAACTTCAAAAACTTTAAATGGTCCTTTTGTCATGTTGTTTTTATAGGTATATATTTTATCACATTTTTGATGCTTAATAATCGCGTAAAAAATTATGCTTGATTTAATGTGTGCAGAAATCAGCTTAATGGAATGTGCGAATGTGCACAAGGTTATTAAATGTGCGAATGTGCACAAGATTATTATATGTGTAAGTGTGCACAAAGTTATTTCATGTGTAAAGGCCCATTAGCATTTATATTTGGGCAAAGGTTTTGATAAGTACAAGCCTTAGAAACTTTGATATGGTTAATAATATGTAAAGTAAAACCCAAAAGTAGGAAAAGCAAGCCTAAATTGTACGCACAATTATTATTAGCTCCTTGGGCTATTTTTATGGAATACAATTCTCTAAATACTGTTGTGGAAGTGGAGCTACACGCATGATGGGAGAGATTGCACCCAATATTGTCTTGATGGTGATGTTATTCTATTTCTCTTGTCTTATGCTATGCTATGCTCTTTGATATCAATTTATTTGTTTTAATTTTTGATGTATTTGTTAGTTTTTAATTATTTCTTCAAGAAGTACAAAAAGATCCGGTGACAGTGGTATCAGAGCTTTGGATTGATTCAAGCTTCTTGAAGCCAGTCAAAGACTTGTGGACAAATAGGTGAAAGAAGCAAAGGCAAAGGTGAAAGAAGAAAAGGCAAAGGTGAAAGAAGAAAAGGCAAAGGTGATTTGGTGATTTTTCAATTTAATTTAAATTGAAGAAGAATACGTTTATGGTTATGTATAGTTGAAAGAAGGCTTGGTTTTAACCATTGGACAATAAATCTCCATCAATCTATTGTCCAAGGGGTAAAGCAAGGTGAAAGGTGATTTGGTGATTTTTCAATTTAAATTGAAGAAGAATACGTTTATGGTTATGTATAGTTGAAAGAAGGCGTGGTTTTAACCATTGGACAATAAATCTCCATCAATCTATTGTCCAAGGGGTAAAGCAAGGTGGAAAACTATTAGTGGGTTTGTGAAAACCACAAAAACCACCTTTAATCTCACTAATCCTCTTCATAATCCATCTGTATGGATTAAATCACCAAATTGAGGAGGTTTGAGCCCAAACAACACATTGCTGAACCACTGCAATATGATAAGATCCATAAAGGATGGTTTCAGCAATGTGTTGTTTGAGCCCAAACAACACATTGCTGAACCACTGCAAGATGATAAGATCCATAAAGGATGGTGCATATGCTTCTACAAATCCATTCTTTTGAAAAGTGCTGAAACGTAGTCTTCAACATAAATTACTTTTGGAAAATAAAAAAAGGGCTTTTTTTTTCTTTCTTCTCCACGCCTGTGGCTATTTGTTCCTTCTCCGATTGGCAGTAGGGCGGCAGCACGAATCGGGTTCAATTATTCTCCTTCTTCACTCTCCTTCTTCACTGTAGCACAACACAGGCTGCGTTTTCCCAATCATGAAGAAGCCTTTTCTTTTATTATTTCCTTGAAGCTTAAGGTTTAAGCTTTGAAGCTTTAAAGATTCATAATATTATAAGCTTTATTTTTGTAAAGCTTATAACTTTTAACGATTACCTACATAAGCTTTTTTTATATATATGGCAGATTTCTCAACCGTTGCCGTGTTTACAGACTATGGATACACTTAAAAAAAACATTTTAGATTAAATCTTACCCAAAACTTTGATTAAATAAACTTTTAACTTCAAGGCTTTTATTTAATTAATTATGATGTCCTTTTTATTTCTTGCCTACGCCCCATCTACTTAAGATTAATAAGCTTAAATAAACTTAATTTCAAAAAAAAAGTTCTACTTAAAACTTCTAAAGCCTTAATTCAAAGCTTATATTATTAAGCTTATGAAACAAACTTCTTACATCATATATATTTAAAATTTAGTTTAAAAAGCCCAAAAATATTATTAATAATAAACCTCATAAGCTTTGCAATGCAATTAAAAAAAATCATAAGCTTTCGGACAACTGGGAAAATTTTGAAGGATTCTTCTTTGAAATTGGAAGTATTTGTTTTCAAGCTCTACAGACCATGAGAAACCTAGCCAAATTAATTTCCTATGTCGATAATTGTGCCTTTCTAATGACTTTTTTTTTGTACTTCAACTTGACACTTTACGAGCTAAGTATCAAGACCTTACACTTTTAGATATTTGCATAAAATATGTTTTGTTATTTTGTCAAATTATTTTTTCAAACTCACATTTTTTTCAGCTCAACTTCCACAAATTAAGAGCTAAGTTTCCATTCCTTAAAATTTCAAACATTTGCAAGTTATTGTATGGATCTTTTGACCTTGTCTCATCAATGTCTAGAATTCTCAAATCCAAAGTTAAATTTATGTTCACTTAAAGCTTCAATTAATTTCTTTCTAAGCTTGTACTTTAAGCTTTTACTTTTAAAAAAACTTTATAAGCTCCTTTTTCAGAGTTAGATGAAATTCCAAAGTGGACACAACTCAACAAATTTTGCATGAGCTAAGTGTCTATATTCTTTTTTTTACACACTTTCTAAATTTTATAAATTAACAATTGAAGTGTTTGATGATTTACCAGTTAACTATTCATATTGTGTAATTTGATTATTTGCATAAAATAAAAAAATTTATTCGTCGATTTGTTTTCTTCTAACTAATATTTTGCAATCCAACCTAAGTAAGTTTCTCCATTTTCCATAATTTTAATCATCATAGTAAATTAAAATGTCACATATGCTTGCGATATTTGTGTTCTTTTAATGATTTATTTTGTAGCAAAGTTATCCGACACTTGCAAGTAAGTTGCTACTCTCTATACCTTAGTAAATAATTCCTCCAATACTTCCATGTAAGCCTTATCTTTCAGACAGTGATTCAAACGCTTTCCAAGTAAGCTTATCCTTACTATCCTTACAACAGTAATCATGCTTAAATATTTATACGTAGAATTTCAACCTATATTACTGTATGTT
The DNA here is from genome assembly GCF_041138505.1 of Cibotium barometz. NCBI lineage: Eukaryota > Viridiplantae > Streptophyta > Polypodiopsida > Cyatheales > Cibotiaceae > Cibotium > Cibotium barometz. The sequence goes on from NC_141085.1 coordinate 13,719,308, forward strand.
TTATTTCTTATAAGGTCATAATTTAATATCATCTTAGCCAGGGTTGGAAGAATAATTATATTTCAATCCATTCGCATTGCTTTCTCATTTTTCTCTCTAGTTTCTAATGAGGTATTCTCAATGTAGAACATCATTGCAATTGAATATATGTAAGGTACGACCTTCTTATGCTTAACTCAACCTTATGATTGCTAAGTTTCATATTTATTTTTCAAGTTATTTCAACTTCAAATGCAAATTAATCTTTTTTATCATCATCTCGTTTGACATTAAGGTAAGTACATAGATTTAGACTTGTTTATTTACAATCAATTATATCTATTGTTTAATTGCAATCTCACACCCTCTCAAACAGCTTTTCAACTTAAGGTTAGTATTTCCTACCCTTATATCCATAATCAATTTATATTTTATTCCTATGGTCTTAACTTTCTCATGAATTATGTTTAATAACTTTATATTCCCTATCCATAGAAACAATAACTCACATCTCTTTGGAGTGTTAAAATTATTTTTGGAAAGATGATTTCAATAACACCACAATGATGGAGGTATGTATATATTCACTTCCTTTTGTAAAACTTTTTCATAAGCATTTCTATAATATTTTTACAACCTAAGAACCTAATTAATAAACCATAGATTCAGCATTAAGATTAGTTGAAATTTAGTAACTGAAAATAAAATTTTAAGATAAAGAAAATTTGTGTCAGAATTTAAGTTTGAGGGAACTGGCCACTCCATCTCAAACTTCTATTATGAAGGAGTGATATATGGAATTAATCTAGTGGTATGGGACATCAGATTCGTTTTATATACTTACTCTAGACACATTTATGTCTTCTATATCTTTTATCATCCTATATGTGTATGTGGAATGCGCCTATGTGGTATGGGACACTTAGACTCGTTTTACATACATTCATATAATTGGTTTATTGCATATGCATTATGAGTTGATCTAGTCTTCCACACCAATCATGAAGCCATCCTTTCATAGATTTACGTAATTGAGAAAAATCGCAAACCCAGCAAGAGGGAATGATATGAGAATTAACTCTTGTTTATTGGGAATTATATTTCTTATTTTATCAGGGACGCCCATGTTTGCCATGCCTGTTGGTACGTGCATTTTGATTTTTTTAGTTGCCTATATCTCATGACAATGTTGGGATTAATTGATGTGTTCAATTTATTATTTAACTAACGTGGATTACGTCTTTGAGTATAGGTACCCACACCATACAAGGGTACAAATTGAGGTGTTGTATGGCATGATATGTGCGAGGGTATCGAATGAAGTGTCGCACTATATGAGGGTACCAATTGAAGTGTCGTATGGATGGTGGATTGAGAGATGGCATGAAGATGAAGATCATTTTGCTAATTATGTATTAGAATTTTATGTTATCTATAGCCTTTCATGTTGCTAGGTTATTTTGTGTATATGATTTGTGACTTGATGATGAGTGCGAGAGTCACCAATTTAGGTGCCGCATGAGTTTTGTTGTTGCGGTCCATGTTCACCCGAGTCTTTGAGACATGCCCTTGTGTCTTTGAGCCGTGTTGGGTCAATGAACTTCTGAGTCTGTTTGTGGTATTCCATGTCCATAAGAACCTCTGAGCCATACCTAATTAGCCTTTGAGCCATGTTCGGACCTCTGAGTTTTCCTTGCAGGTTATGACGTCGATACCTTCAAACATAATGTTGTAGTTGTAGCATTTTCTTCTACACAACTAACGATTGTTGTTTCCTCAAATGGGAGGACTATTACATGTATATATTTTATCATTTTTTAGTGCTTAATAATCGTAAAAAATTATGTTTGATTTAATGTGTGTAGAAATCGGCTTAATGAAATCTGTGAATGTGTACAAGGTTATTAAATGTGCAAATGTGCACAAGGTTATTATATATGAGAGTGTGCATGAAGTTATTTTATGTGTAAAGGGCCATTGGCATTTATATTTGGATAAAGGTTTTGATATGTACAAACCTTAGGAACTTTTGATATGGTTAATAATACATAAAGCAAAACCCAAAAGTGAGAAAAAAAAGCCCAAATTGTACGCACAACTATTATTAGCTCCCTAGGCTATTTTATGGAATACAATTCTCTAAATACTCATGTCGTGGACACATGAGGGTGGAGATTGCACCCAATCTTGTCTTGATGGTGATGTTATTCTATTTCTCTTGTCTTATACTATGCTATGCTTTTTGATATCAATTTCATTCAAGTCTTTGTTTTAATTTTTGATATATTTATGAGTTTTTAATTATTTCTTCAAGAAGTACAAAAAGATCCGATGAGACAGGTACTTGAGGTTTTTCTTCTCATTACAGACCCCATACATACATGAGTACAAGATCTCCTACCTTGATCTCCTTGTCTCTTTGAGGTTTTACAATCTTTTTCAGTTAGCATATTCTTCATGGTAAGTTGTATTTACTCCTCCAATTGTTCCAAAATCAACAACCATTCCACCAATTTATTACCACAATTAAGCTTCTCAGTCATCAAAGCCAATCTCAAGCTAGGAATCATGAAATCCCAAGGCATTACTGCCTACAGTCCATGTAACATCTTAAATTGTGTTGGAGGGGTGTTTGGATTCAAAGCTTCCCGTGAGAACCATCTCTCAGCCCAACCTTACCTCATTATGTGTCACACTCCCCACCATCACATCCTTTGTATGCTGATGTGTCGTACTCCCCATCACATCCTTTGTACTTACACACCTATATAGAGGTGTGCTCCCTTCCATTGTAATTGGTCAACATCATTAATCATCTGGTCTCGTGTCATTTGAATCTAGCATTGAGTCTCTCTCTATCTCTTTCTCTCTTTGTGTGTGTAGCCATGGCTATGGCTGTCCAAGCTCTCCACCCCGCCATAGACAATAGTGATATCAGAGCTCTAATCCATAGGCCTAACTATTCAGTTCATATCTAGCTCATCTCACCCCGAGCATAGCCCACAACGACTACCTGTTCCTACAGTCCTGATGTTGCAAGGGAATAGAAACCCATACCTACTTGATGTGTGTTTGCAAGGCACGATCGCAAATCTTAAAGATGGGACTAGGGAAGCGCATATAGCACAACCAACAACAAGGGGTGTTGCCTATTGCTATGGGCTAAGGATGTAGCCTTGTGGTTGGGGAAGGTTGGAGCTACGCGAATCTAACCTATTGATGAGATGGAAGAAGAGATAATGTCCAAAACGTGTGAAATTTTTAGAGGGAAATCCATTCATTAAATGACGTAGGAACTTCAAAGAGAACATTTCAAATTTTTAGAGAAAAAAAGCACTTTTATTAAATGAGCTGAACGAGGGAAATTTTTAGATTGAAAACTATTCATTAAATGAGTTGAGATTTATTAAATGAGGTGACAACACTCTATTTTTCATATATATTAAAGAAATGACATTATAAAGTGTGGTCAAATGCATTTCGTATTTCTTTAATAACAATATATTCATATAAAGAATATATGAAAAATGTCTAATTATCAAAAGTTTCGTTACGGTGGCTCTCTTCCTATTGGTCAAAAGCCTTGCTCCTCTCTCTAGAGAAAAAAGGCCCAAAGTTGAGTCCAAAATTCTCCTAATGTATGCACTATACAATGGCAAGTCCCAAAAGGGCCCATACTAAAGTTCCTCAGAAAGAGTTAAAGAAAAGTGATAAAGTCTACAAATTAACATCCTGGCTCACATAACAACAGTGCAGTGTTTGTCGTCGCAAAGGAGAGCATGAAGGAGGAGAAGGTGGCTGACATATGCTATCCGAACATGAATTGGTTCCGGTTGCTCCAAATTGTCCACATAGCCCAGAACTGTACCCAGGAGAAGAATGCATCATAAGGCCAGAGCGCAACTATCAACACTCCAAATATCCAGAACTGTTTTCCAAAAAAGTGTGCGGGAAATCTAATACACAAGCAAGCTAAAACCTTGTCCAGGAGCAGTTTGGAATGTGGACAGGTCCAAAGAAGGTGCAACATTGTCTCAGTCTGTGCACCACAGCGCAAGTGCAAAAGCACACCTACTGGGGGAATTCCAAGCATACATCTCCAGAGAGGAACATGCATTCTTTCAATGGCAAGACACTCTTCTAGTCCCTCTCAAACATTTCCTCCACCATAGTAATGGTTTTTGTACGTGCCACAGATTATTACATAAAAGTGTGATCCATGGCAGTGGTTGCAGCCTCACATATAAATTCTTAGCTGATATGGCATCCAAAGGCACCCCCAAGACTTTCTAGTCAGCCAGGCGGTCACGCACTTCAAGTGGTGATATTGGTGGAAAGGGGGATAACAACTCACATATCTCAACCACAAAGGTCTATAATGCATACCCAATCCAGAGGCATGCTGAGCCATAGGGAAGGACTTAATGTTTCTAGCTTGTCCACCACATCATGGATCTTAATGCCCTTTTTTCCAAGAAGAAAGCTTTTCTTGGTTGTGTGAAAGCCAATGGGTAGGCAAGAGCCATTGTCCAATGTATGCTTTCAGCCATTGTCCAATGTATGCTTTCAGCCATTGTCCAATGTATGCTTTCAGCCCTCAGCGAATTCCCTTGCACCATGTCATTGCCATTCCATGTCACATCTGTGATACTTTCTTCCAGTCTTGAATAAGGTGCATGATGTACATGCAATCGTGTATCTTTCCAACAAAATGACCAAACACCACCTCCCAATGTGTAGTAGTCCAGTCACCAAAGCTCAAGGATTTCATTCTAACACACAAGGCTGTTGTTGCGCTGTAAAATCTGACAACAGAGTAGCTTTTCATGTAAGGACATGTATATGTATGTTGAGGATGTTTAATCCACCATGCATACGGGGGGGGGGGGGGGGGGAGTACATAGTTTTGCCATTGACAATAGCCTGAGTGCTTTCTTATGGTGCTTTGATTTCCAAAAGATCTCTAATATTTCTGACATAAAGGCATCAATCTGATCCCGCGACCAAAATAGAAGAGGTAAAAAGAACTGAATATATGCAATGAGTATGGATTGCACTATTCTTAAACACACATGCAGAGTCCAAGTGGCAAGCTTCCAAAACTTCCCTTTTATTCGTTGCTTTAATATCCAATGTGACTGTGCATTAGCAGCAATAGTGTTCCATTCCAGTGACGCACAATTTGTGAAGGCTCAATTATTTTCCTTGGCCATATATAAGCATGCTAAGATTCAATTTTCATTAGTAAGGGTTTGGATTTTTTAAAATTGACTTTGAGGCCTGTCGCGCATGCGAAGAGGTCAAGTGCTTCCATTACAGACTTGAGATCATTCGGAACATTTCTAGGTAGAAAGAAGGAATCATCTACATATGCATGTCCACAAATTGGTCACTTGGTGACAAAACCAGACCATGCAAAGTATGTGTGGCAAGAAGGTGATCCATATGTAAAAGCAGTGGTGTGGTAATGGCATATAGTAATGTACTTAATGGGAAGCCTTGGCTTATTCTCTTAGTAGAGGATATCTGCATATGTACACATGTACATATGTAGATCATGTGTTATGCATATGTATAGATCACATAATCTACATATACACATATATACATGTACAAATCATGTGATCTACATAGGTACATGTACATATGCAGATCACATAATATGCATATACACATATATACATGTACATATGCATATCATGTGATCTGCACATACACGTGTATAGGCAGATCACATGATATGTATATGTACATGTATATATGTGTATATGCATATCATGTGATTTGCATGTGTACATGTACCTATGCAGATCACATGATATGTATATGTATATATGTGTATATGCAGATTATGTGATCTGTACATATGCATATCACATGATCTGCATATGTACATGTGTACATATGCAGATCATGTGATATGCATATGTACAAAGTCTCGACCGAGCAAGCGTAGACTACTTATTCTCTTAGCAGAGGATATCTACATATGTACACATGTACATATGTAGATCATGTGATATGCATATGTATAGATCACATAATCTGCATATACACATATATACATGTACATATCATGTGATCTTCATAGGTATATGTACACATGCAAATCACATAATATGCATATACACATATATACACGTACATATGCATATCATGTGATCTACATCATATACACATATATACATGTACACATATATACGTGTATATGAAGATCACATGATATATGTATATGTATATATGTGTATATACATATTATATGATCTGTATGTGTACATGTACCTATGCAGATCACATGATATGTACATGTATACATGTGCATATGTAGATTATGTGATCTGTACATATGCATATCACATGATCTGCATATGTACATGTGTACATATGCATATATCCTCTACTAAGAGAATAAGTCTTCTACGCATGATGTATACATGTTCTCTAGTGGGCTCTCTCTCTCTCTCTCACCTTGGGGCTACAGGTAGCGCAACTCTCTCTCTCTCTCTCTCTCTCTCTCTCTCTCTATGTTGTGGAAGCGCAACTCTTGCTCTCTCTCGTCACTGGCTTGTGTAGAAGTGTGGGGGCTGCAAGGAAAGGGAGAAGAGGAAATCTCTCTGGCTTTGCTTAGCAAGAGAGCTCCTTCTCTCAGGAGGAAGAGAGGCATGTAGGAGGAGCTTTGCTATCCTTAGGAGGATGCATGTAGGAGAAGCACGTAGAGGGCGATGAGGTTGTATCAAAGATGAGGAGGCGATGACGTGATAAGTGGATGGATTAAAGGTTGAGCACCTTGGAAAATCTTAAGGTGCATGGCATTAATTAATTAATGCCTATGATAGTGGGCATTATTAATTAGTATAAGTACCCACGAAAAAGTGAATAAATATAGTGGGCAAGTGCACCCATCTTGAGATCCCCAATCTGGGACTTAATCTTTTATTGATGTTTTAAACTTTGCCATTGGCATGACCAATGAGTGGCATTGGCACAGCTAATGGGTGGCATTAGCATGACCAATGGAGTACAAATTGGCCTACTCTATTTGTGTTTCTAGTAGAGCAGCTAAATGATGACATTGAGATGAACTATACAACCATATGAATACAAATTGGCCTACCTTGTTTGTTTTTCTAATAGGCAACTAAATGAGGCAGAGATGAACTATATGACCTTAGAAAGAGAAGGGTTGGCTATGGTCTATGACGTGAAAAAATAGAGATATCATTACTATACCTTTTCAACAAGCCTTGCACAACATGATACATTTATACTTTTGTGGACCATCAGACATTGCTATACCTTGTTAACAAGCCTTATGAAGTACTCAATGGTTTCTTTTACTTTTCAAATTTGACTTTATAATTACTGTTTTAGCATGTGTTAAGGAAAACATGCTACCTTGCACATAAGAAAGAAAAAGAAGAGAAAAGAGATACATGCAAGGGTCGAGTCCCGGAGAGTTGCACTTGGCTAACCCTAAGAGGGTTAACTCCTCGATGTGAAGCTGTTAGGGCTCACTCTACCTCTTCTTGGGTCACCCAAGAAGAGATCCAAAAGCTAGGTAGAGAGCAAGAACGAAGGAAGCTATGGAGAGTTCAACCTACACCTCATGTAACTAGCATGCAAAAGGGACTTGGTAGATAGCAAAGACAGGGTAGAGAAGAAGAGAAAGGAGAACACCATCCCTAATTATATACACCGACAATCAAACATGCAAGCAAGCAAGAACACAAGCTAACATGCATCCACAAGCTCAAATGAGAGAGAGAGAGAGAGAAGAGGAAAGCTTAAATGAGACAAATGGGATTGTCCCTTTTCATATTTCATAAAATGATTTATATACAAGAGCTCATAGTTATAATGGCCGGTTGTCCATTTACAATTGGGGGCCCAAAACTAGTCTTCCTAGTTTCTCTAGCTCTATGTACAACTATTCCTCTCATGACCGGCATTACACAAGCTGTAAGCTCAGTCATCTCACGTCTCTTATATAATCAACGCATTGCGCAGTTACAAAAGATAGATTATAAAGAGTGTAGCCACGCAAAAGGTAATGTTAACCAAAGTAGTTAGCATACCCCCTCCCTAATGCAAGTCCGTCCTCAGGAGCTGGCCGGATCTATTTGTAGTAGATCAAGTAGGTTAAGATGAAGACTCGACGCGAGGTTTGAGCAGGGGGGCTCGATGGAAGATCTTGTAGCTTGTCCAGAAGGTGATCTCCATCATATCTTTGAAGGTCTATAGGCACCAGGTGGACATCCACATGATGTGCTCTTAGTATCCAAACATTTGCTTAAAGGTTGGGCCTTTGTTGATGTCAAAGGACAAATCCTGTGCACCTTCATAATAGTGGTCCCAATATGGAAAGGACTCCAGCAATGTGATGATCAGTTGGAAGAAGCAAATTGTTTGCGATCAGTGCTAGATCTGGGACTTGGTCGTAGAGGCAGATGAAGTCGTGGAAGCGCTAGACCATCGTCTCTTCAGTGCATGTCTGCTACATTGATTAAAGGTGCAAACCAAGTTAAGTTAAATTTCAACTTAGGGTTCAGCTTCTGTTCCTCATGGAAAACATGCAATGCCCATCGTTTCGGATAGAGATGTACTCCGGGCCGATGCGGACTGCACGAGGCGCGTTGCAATAAATCTCCCATATGAAAGGTTTGAGGAGGAAAGGGTTGGTTTTGTACTAACCGTGTGCCCAATTCGTTAAGGTGAGAAGTCGATTCCAATTTGGCATTGGCGTTGTGGGGGGTATTACTTGAGGGATTTTGAGGAGGGTGGTAAGGAAGTAATACCTAAGACTGAAGGAGTTGATGATAGCATTGTAGTATTTCCTTGTAGCCTCACAATGATAGGTGGGGGAGTTGCTGACGTTGAGGATATATCAGTAGTTAGCTCTATCCGTGAGATAGAATGGGGATTATAGTGTCACTTGGAAGCTTCTACGTTCTTTTTTCCTGGGCAATCTTTAGGGCAAAGGTTACCTGTGGTTTCTATTGAAAGTTAGGGGACTGCTGGAGTGACATGGGGTGGAAGTTGAGGTTGAGGAGATTTGGGGATCCAAATATGATGGCTTCCCTCGTAGAAATGTTGGGCTTGTAGAGAGGTTTGGGGATCCGTCAAGGGGTTGGCTTTATATACAGTTGAGGGTTTGATTGAGGATTGGAGTTCCGTGTGTAGAGCATGTAGGCCTGCATTTGTCATGTACCCTATAGGCTTGTGGTTGGCGAATTCATTTTTGCCGAGGTGGGGGGCAAGGAGATTTGGGTGCCTGTGGTTGAAGGGGAGGGTTGGATCGTCGGCGGGGGATCCATAATGTAGATTCACCCTCATAATAACCCTATGTTGCGAGACGACGAGAAGCTTTTTACGTACCCAATGATGAGATAGCAAGCCATGTGGATTTTTGTTAGTGATGTTAGCAATGTTAGTTTGGTTAGTTTGTGCAACAGCTTTTGAGGTTGCTGTCGAGTGTGGTGGTTGGGAGGGTGTGAGAGGAATCGATGTGGTGGGAATGAGAAGTGGCCTCTTTTTTGGGGGATGGATTGATAGGGGTGAGGTGACGGAACGATGGTGGGTGGTGGAGGAAGTACTTGGCATAGGGGAGCAACGGGTACTGTCTCTTCATTTGTCATAAGGTCAGTAACTTGGCCGGAGGCCAGATGTAAGGTCACCGTCCGTGCATCCCAATCGATGTTGGACCTATTATGTCCCATCCATCTCCTTCCAAAGGAGTATTTCCTCATGCATGGTTCTTGCAGCAGGCACATCACACAGAACTTCCCTTCCAAGGGATTATTTCCAATGTGGAATAAAAGCGTGATTGTTCCTAAACAACGAACATGCTGTGATGCTACAGTGGGGTAACAATGGCAGGGGTTTCTTTTAGCGAAGGGAACGCCATGTTTCATGGGACATCAAATTGTAACTAGCCCCTATATTGACAAGAGCTAATTTTTGGACAAGGCTCATTGCGGTGGTCATTCCTAACCACAACCGAGCTGGCTTAACTTCCCATTCTTCTTCCTCAAGGTCGACCACTTGGGCCATATTGACCATGATGTATCTTTGCCGAAGATTGGCTTGCCTTGATTTGGCCTCTTGTTGTGTAGCTTTTTTCATATCCTCATGTCTTTCTTGCTCGATTTTTTATTGTGGATGGATCTTAAGGTAGATAGCAGCGTTTAAGTTTTCTACCATTAAAATAACCAACCATTTCCACACCATCCAGTGTTTTGATCCACACTGCGCCTTGTGGGGTTATCTCAATGACCAGAAAGGGTCCAAGCCTCTGAGCTTGAGCTTCTTTTTATGTGTCTTGGTACTGAATAAGAGGACCATATCGCCCTCGTTCATTTGTTTGTCCTTAAGTTGGTCATCGAACCATTGTTTACGCCTTATCTTCTCAACAATCATACTGTATACTGCTAAGAGGCGTGTTTCATCGAGCTTTTCAAGCTCATATAGGCGATAGCCTAAGACATTTCCAATGAGATTTTCTTGTACTATGACACGCAAACTGGGGACTATGAACTCCATGGGCATGACAACTTCAGTACCATAGGTTAAACTGATGAAGGGGGTGGCATTGGTTTCTGTCTTACAGGAAGTTCGATAAGCCCAAAGTGAAACCGGCAACTTTTGTTTTCCTAATCGTTGTGGCCTCCATGGTTTTAGTCAGAATGGCACACAAAACTTTGTTCGTGCTTTTTGCTGGGCCATTTTCTTGTGGGTAATAGGGGGAGGACTTTCTGTGAGTTACAAGGAACTCTTGTAGGAGGAATTGGATTACCTCATTAATGAAATGTGTTCCATTGTCGTTGATGAGCTCGAGGGGACAACCAAAGCATGTAATGATTGATTCATACATGAATTTAGCATTCGATCACTCATCAGCCTTGCGGGTCACCCGAGCTTCTACTCGCTTAGTGCAATAGTCCGTTAGGCAGCTATTATGTATTGATCTTGAGTGTATTTGGCTGTTTGACTGATGGGTCCAATGAAATCTATATCCCATTTCTCAAATGTTCCATTGTAGTTGATGAGATCGAGGGGACAACCAAAGCGTGTAATGATTGATTCATACAAGAATTTAGTAATCGATCACTCATCAGCCTTGCGGGTCCGCCCGAGCTTCTACCCGCTTAGTGCAATAGTCCGTAGAGAAACTATTATGTATCGAGCTTGAGTGTATTTGGTTGTTGGACTGATGGGTCCAATGAAATCTATACCCCATTTCTCAAATGGTCGTAGGGACACAATTGGGTTTAGGGGCATGTGGTCTTTGAAGCGGGGGATTGCTATACGCTGGCACTCATCACATTGCTTTAACATATTCTGTTGCACCCACCATTAGAGTGGGCCACCATAACCCAGCCCGTGAGGACTTTCCGTGTAGTGATATCTGCTCTGCAAAGTGCCCCCTAGCACAAGCAGAGTGAGCCTGCTCAAGAAGGAGTACATACTCATCTTCTTAGACATAACGGCGTAGAATTTTATCTTTTCCTTGCTTATTAAGTTGGCCTGTAATGAGGTGGTAGGGGGCTGCTTGTTTGATTAGATGGCGGGCTTAGTCTCTATTGAGGAGGGAATCTACATGTAAGCCATTGGCTAAGAAGTGTGCCACCTCCTCGCTCCATTCAAGAATCAAGCATAGTTGGAATAATAGGGTGACATCTGGTAATTCATCATCTATTCCCACTGGTGGTTCACCGTTAAGGATCTTGACATGTGGTTTGCTAGCATGCTGAGAGCCTTTCCTTACCGTGAGTTTGACAGTGGAGCCTTGCTCAATTTTGACAGTGGAGTCAAACTCAAGAAATATAAGTAGCCACCTAACGATTCTACCTATCATACAGGGCTTGTTTACTAGCTACAAAAGAGCTTGATGGTCTACAAAGAAAACAAACTTAGTTGCTAGAAGATAATGGCAAAACTTCTTAACAGTGTAGACCATGGCGAGTCCCTCTTTCTCAATCGTGGTTTAGTTTCTCTTTGCTTCATTGAGCTGGCGATTAGCAAAGCTGATGGGGAAATCCATCTTGTGTTCTCCTGCTTAGGCCAGCACACAGCCAACAGAGCAAAAGGTCAGGCAGCATCGATGTGGACGTGGAAAATGATGTCCTAGTTGGGGGACGTGAGAATTGGAGCGCTTTCCAGGGATTTTTTGAGTGTAGTGTAAGCCCTTTGGCATTCTTCAGTCCACTCAAAGATGATGAGGAGTCCATAAAGAGGTGGAGCAATATTAGCATATATAAAAATGAATAGTCGATATAGTAGCCGACATGTCCCATGAAGTGCTGGACTCCCTTGAAGTTAGTGGGTGGGGGAAGCTCTAAGATGAGCTGCACTTTGTTGTCATTAGTAGACATTCCATGCCTTTAGATGATATGTCCTAGGATCACTCCATGTCGAACCCAAAATTTACATTTAATTGGGTTCAACGAGATGCGATATAGCCTACACCTTTCTAGCACTTTACGCAAACATGCGAGGTGCTCCTTCCAAGAGGAATTGACACAAAGGTCATCCATAAAGACCTTTCTAGCACTTTACGCAAACATGCAAGGTGCTCCTTCCAAGAGGAATTGACACAAAGGTCATCCATAAAGACCTCAAGGAATTTTTGAAGATATTTGTAAGTCGTGCACATGAGACATTGGAAGGTACCGGGGGAACTGGTCAGCCCAAAGGGCATAACATGGTATGCATATATGCCCCATTCGGTGGTAAAGGCTATATTGTGCTAGTCCTTGGGATTGATCAGCACTTGATTATACCCAGAGAATCCATAAAGGAAGCTATAGGCTTCCTTTCTTGCTACTCGTTCTAGCACGTGTTCTGTGAAAGGTAAGGGATAATGATCCCTGATGGTGGCAGCATTGACCTTTTTAAGGTCTACGGACACTTTGACTTTTCCATTCTTCTTGGGCACCATCACAATGGGTGATACCCATTCCATATGCTCAATCTCGTAGATGAATCTAGCATCAATGAGTTTGTCGATCTCTTCACGGACCATCTTAGAGTATTTGGGTTCATCGGATAAGCCCATTGTTTGATCAGCCTGGCTCTATCAACCATTGGAATGGTGTGCTGGACTACTTCAGGAGATACACCTTTCATGTCTGTGTACATCTAGGTGATGCAATCTTGGAATTCTGTTAGGAGAGCGATAAGCTTGGTCTCTTCTTCTATAGAGAGGTCTTCTCCAATATACACTGGCCTCAGGTCCTCGCCAGGGCCTGCCAAATTTATCTCCTTATTATTGGCTGGACCATCATAAGAGGTCCTTGGTTGCCCATTGTCAGACCTTTGAGCCGAATCATATTGGACACATCGGTCAGCCATCTGGAAGGTCTTGAAATGTTTAGGCACCTATCTGGTCTCTTTGGCCTTAGCTTTTTCTTCATCAACTAGCATTTTGGGTTCTTTTTCTACTGCCAGTGGTGGTAACTTTTTGTTGCGTGCTTTGCATGCTGAGTGGCAAAGCTTCTTTGATTATGGTTTGGACTCGATGGGCCTTACTATATGTGGGATGGTGTGTGGATCAAAAGGGAGCTATTAGAAAACTCCTTTTGCCACATTTCATTAAAGTGGTCATGTGCTTCCACCACCCCAACATACTAGAGCTAGTGGGTATCTGAATCATCTAGGAAGATGTATCGTTCTGGCTCAGGGAATCCCTCAAGCCTGTGAGTTCTATGGGAGCGCGCACCCCTTGATGGCTTTGTTCTAATAACTTGCTCTGGTTCTTGGGTAGCGACATTGGGTAGGTATGCTAAACTAAGAATATATAGAGATGTAATCTCCTGCTTGTCTGTTGTATAGCAAACCTTGTGCCAGTGTGTCTAGGCAAAATGTCCAAGGTAGCAAGGATATGCATCTAGTTCTCAAAGTATTCCGGCTCTGGAAGAGGTGCACACCCTTCACTATCCTTTTCATCTTCAAGTGTCTTGTGGCACATCTGACATAGATGGACTACCGTAGATTGCATTGTTGTGATAGAGTCCTCTACGAATGGTCTACCGCTCATAGGGTGTACCTTCCACGTGCATACATTGATCTTGAATGTTTGGTCCTTTCTCCGAATGTATATGTGGTCGGTATCCCAGTCATGAATCATTTTTGATTCTCTCATGAATGGTATGCCAAGGATGATGTTGTAAGAAACTGGCTGACATCCAAAATTCATCACCACAAAGGTGTGGCGGCGGTAAGTAGTTCCAAGGATCTTAATTTTAAGATCCCTTAGTAGACCAATGGTTCTAGCTATGGCTCCATTAGCAAGTTTGACCAATAATGAGGTGTCATCCAAGGAAGGTGCTCCCCATTTTTCCCAGCATTGTTTTGTAAAACGATGCTCATTCCTGCTCCTCCATCCAAGATTGCTATAACTTGGAGGCCATCAAAGGTTATCGATAATGCCGCATTGAGTTCGTCTCCTTCAAAGTATTGTCCGAGCTTATTCACTTGAACCATAGGGGTGCTAGTTATCTTATGGGGTATAAGAAATTCTTCTTCCTCGGATTCATTAGAGCTGTCAGGCTCCATAGTTTCTTGCATGCCTACCTTGAGGCGTCCTTCCATCCAGTCTTTCAGATCATTCCATAAACTTGGCTACCTTGGAGTAAGGTGCCGAGATAGGGATTTGGATCTAAGAAGAGAGGAAGGAGGAGAGACCTGCAATGTCTCTTGGAGCTAGGGTTGTCCCATGAGGAAGGTTGGTTTGGCTTAGTCTTAAGGCTATTTTGTGTATAAGGGATGGGAACATGGATTTCAGTACTCGTTCTCCAAAGATGGTCATCTCCCAGGTTTCTAAGATATTCAGGCACCCTATCTCCTCTTGGGGGATAGCTACCTACAATGGAAGCTGCTGCTTCTACTAGCCTTTGTGGGGGTGGCTGGTGGTCTGGGAGCTCTCCAGAATATACTTGAGATTCTTTTGCAGGTCTCAGATTTGAGACTGATGGGCATGGTTCAAGATAGGCTGTATGTAAGATTCCTCCCTAGCCTCTCAAGATGTCCAACATCTTCCCCTGCAATCAAATCCCTCTTCAGAAATATAAAAGATCTTGTTTCTACTAGTTTTGGCCTAGAGAGAGAAAATCTTCTAGAGAGTGGTAATTCAGTTTTTAAATATTTTTGGATGGAAAAATATCTCTTCTTATTTAAATAAGTTCCCCCGAAACAGAAGTTCAAAAAGATTTTCAGAAGGTGCATTAGAAATCAAGTATAATCTGTTCAAGAGGCCTTATCCTAGGGGTCAAGATTTTTTTGAAATTTTAAATTAAGGTTCCTATGGACCAATAAGATTCATCCAAATGTAGGGAGGAGATAAATGGAAAAATAAAAGAAAAATCTCCCAAAAATGAGTAAATACTCACATAAGATGAAGAGTTGACTAAGGACTAGTTTAATAGTTAAAAAAGAAAGATATTTAGAAGAAATGATGCATTTTTGACACCTCAGTATGGGGGAATTCCCCTCATGAAGGAGGCGCCTATTTAACATGTGTGGGAGAGTTTTAAACTCCCAAATAATGAGATATTTTTATCTCTCCTCTCTCCTATTTCAACTAAATCCAAAAAGTGGACTAAACTGACCCAAAAATGGTCCAAAATTGACCAAACTGATCTGGAAAATTCTAGAATCAGTTGGCTTGGTTAGAAGCTCACTTTTTCCTATAAATAGAAGCCTTTCCCTTTGTTGAAGCTTAATAATGTTTTTGCATTGTTACCCTACTTCTCCCAAGAGCCAAAAACTGTGAATTTACTCATAATTCATTAGTTTTTGACCTTCCCTCTTCTAAAGATTGGTGGCCACTCTTGTTTCAAACAAGAGTAGAACCCTCAAACCATCAAGCCAAAGGAAAGCTCTCAAATTCCTTCGTAAGTTGGAAATTCTCTCTTTTTCTATTCATTTTATGGGTTTTTTTTATGATTTTTGTCTTCTCTAAATTGAATATGATGTTATGCCTCATTGAAAAAAGGCATTCCCCTCTCTTCTTTAGTAAATCTAACCATTCTTTATCCTAGATGAATGATTAATGGATAAAATCAAGTTTTTCATAATGTTTCTCTTTGATAAGCAGAAAATGTTTACATTAGAATGATTTATATACTCTTGGTGAACTTCTAATTAATTTAAGAAATGAAAATTCAAAAATGGTCAGCCATACAAAGGAGGTTATGGCAAAATTTTTCTAAAATTGTAAAAAATAAGTTTTACTTTTTTTTAATTCAAAAAGAGTAATTCCCATCATATATGTATTCTTAAAGTGTTATTTTTCATCCTAGGTATAGAAAATGCATACTAAAAATATTTTATTAAAAAAATATTACTTTCTTTAGAATTAAATTCTATGTATATAAGGAAGCATATTGAAATTTTTATTTTGATTATAAAAGTATTATTTTCATCATAAATGGATTTTTATGCATAAATATATGCATAAAAGATTTTTTTATATATTAAAAGTGTGATTTTTATCATAAATGATTATTATGCATAATTGGATGTATAAAAGAAATTCTTTTATATTAAAAGAGTGATTTTTATCATAAATGATTTGTATGCATAAACATATGTATAAAAGATTTTTTTAAACATTAAAAGTGTGGTTTTTATCATAAATGATTTTATGCATAAATGGATGCATAAAAGAAATTCTTTTATATTAAAAGTGTGATTTTTATCATAAATGATTTTTATGCATAAAAGAAATTCTTTTATATTAAAAGAGTGATTTTCATCATAAATGATTTGTATGCATAAACATATGATAAAAGATTTTTTTTATATTAAAAGTGTGATTTTCATCATAAATGATTTTTATGCATAAATGGATGCATAAAAGAAATTCTTTTATATTAAAAGAGTGATTTTCATCATAAATGATTTGTATGCATAAACATATGCATAAAAGATTTTTTTATATTAAAAGAGTGATTTTCATCATAAATGATTTGTATGCATAAACATATGCATAAAAGATTTTTTTATATTAAAAGTGTGATTTTCATCATAAATGATTTTTATGCATAAATGGATGCATAAAAGAAATTCTTTTATATTAAAAGAGTGATTTTCATAAATGATTTGTATGCATAAACATATACATTAAAGGTTTTTTTATATTAAAAGTGTGATTTTTATCATAAATATTTTTTATGCATAAATGGATGCATAAAAGAAATTCTTTTATATTAAAAGAGTGATTTTCGTCATAAACGGATGCATAAAAGAAATTCTTTTATATTAAATGAGTGATTTTCATCATAAATGATTTGTATGCATAAAAATATGCATAAAAGATTTTTTTATATATTAAAAGTGTGATTTTCATCATAAATGATTTTTATGCATAAATGGATGCATAAAAGAAATTCTTTTATATTAAAAGAGTGATTTTCATCATAAATGATTTGTATGCATAAACATATGCATAAAAGATATTTTTTATATTAAAAGTGTGATTTTCATCATAAATGATTTTTATGCATAAATGGATGCATAAAAGAAATTCTTTTATATTAAAAGAGTGTTTTTTTTATCATAAATGATTTTTATGCATAAAAATGGATGCATAAAAGAAATTCTTTCATATTAAAAGAGTGTTTTTCATCATAAATGATTTTTATGATGATAAAAGTGTGACTTTCATCAGAATTAGATTTTATGCATAAATAGATGCATATAGAATTTTTATATTTAAATAAGGGTTCTCTTAATCCTCTGTTTAATTTTCATAAAAATTAGAAAAATGAATAAGTAGATAATTTGTGAGAGGAAATGCTACCGTTTCATATTCACTAAGATGGTAATGAGAGAAAATTAAATTAAACTATTGAAGTTGGAGATCGAGATAAATGATTATTTTATTCCTCATAGAAAATTCATGTTTAGTTTAGAAATCTGTAAGCAAATATTCAACGAACGAAATTTAGAAAAAGAGAAATTGAAATATTACCTTTCGAGAAAGATAGTTTAGGAAGAACCTTTCCGGACCCAAACTCTGATTCAGACTATTGACTAAGAGCTAATTCCTTCGCCAGTTTCAATCAATGATGATGTGCCCAGTTCAGGAAAAATGCACTCAAAACACCCACCGAATTTGAAACTAAGTTAAGACTTTTGATTTTGATCTGAGAATCAAGTTAACAGAATTCAAGGAATTCTCTTTGGAATTCAGACCTGGATCTAGAAGTATTGGGATACGGATTTAAGATTTATTCATGGTATTCAAACAAAATCAAAACTGAAAACTTGCATAGAAACCCTATTTTCTTAAAGGATTGTCTTACGCCAGAATGCTAGAGGGAGCATTTGGCATATGTGTTTATCGAAGCAGCTCTGGCGGGGAGTGTTCAAGGGACAGCTCACGTGGCAAAAACCTGCGCAGGTCTTGACCAGCCTGGGTATTGTGAAAAATGGTGTGCTTCCGGTATGATGGGCGAGGGCCGACGAAGCGGTCCTCCCTGAGTGAAGTACCAGGACACCTAGGGAGGATCCTGGAGGGTTCTGACCAGGTGATGCACGGGCTCGCGGTGCTTAGGACACCCATGCATATGTCGTGGAAGATATATATATGTATGTTGATCAAATGATTATTGTAATCTGTTATTACTGGATCTCGTTGCCGACCAGTGGTCCCCAGAGAGTCCAGAGTGGTACTGTTTTTGTGAAACAAGGGATTAATTTAAAATTTTGAGTTATGAAATCTGTGACCATTTCTGTTTTGTCAATGGATTATTTGTATATTAAAGTTTTAAAGAGGTACGTATTTGTTTTCTAAAGCTAAAGTTAAGAAAGGCATTCAATTATGGGTGGGTGAGTACTTGTTTGGTTCTATCGATTCCAGTGGTAGGGTGGTGGCTAACCCATGGGCCGGATGAGGCTGGAATCAGTGGAGTTTTAATAATCAAACTGAAAAATCTTAGGACTACACTAGGATTCGAGTAGTTAGTTAATTCCCTGATAAATTTCTCAATTGAGTGGATCAACGGCTGTGCCTGATCTTGATTAGGAAAAAAGCGTTGAAATTGCTCAGATGATCAAATTATATCAGTGATAGTTCCTTCTATCTGGTTTATTCAGTGATAGTTCCCTCTATCTGGTTTATTCAGGTGAAGGATAGTTTAGATTTGGTCTCGTTAAAAAAATTCGTTAAGAAAATTCAAAAAGGTGGAATCGTCCCCGCTTTCCGGGCATGGGAAATTTTTCCGGTTTCGATTTTCGGAGTGATCACCAGTCTAGTTTCGTGCCCGGACATTCGAGGGCGAGGCCCCGAGTGAGAAACCCTGCCTCGCGCATGAGGGGGCTGCTTCTGCTGGCTGTCAGCTACTACTGGGAGTCCGACGCGCGGAGGGGGCAGAGGGATCTCACAGTTGGTATCAAAGCGCTGTTGTAAATTTAAGTAACATCAGCAGAAATTACCTAAATTTTTAATAGAAATCTAGGAAAGAAATGTTTTTAACTTGTTAATACTATGTGAATGAACTTCAAAAATTGAAAACTTATAAATTGAATTGGAAATTTATAGATGGACACCCCGAACCTATCTGGAATTCCTGGACTCTCTCAAAGTCAGGATATGATAGCTTTTGCTTTGATCACTTCATCAACTCTGCTACGACGACCCGAATGAGGAGAGTGAGACTCGCTCGCCATTTTGATCCTCTTGAGCGACGTCGGTATATGTGGTTCTGTGGAGGACGGTGTATTAATATCAGTACCAGTCAACGTCAGAGGCTCAAGCAAAATATTTCCTTGGCCATGATTCTGATAAGACTAGGGCTTGTTCAACATGTTCAACTCTTTGATCATTCACCCAGGAACTTCAGAACTTCATGCCGATTTTTTAGACTTCTTAGCCGCTTTATCCCTAGAAATAGAATTACAACACCTCTTTGTGTAATGAATCGTGTGTACCATGGTATGTCTTCTTCACAGTTTCGCTTCTTTATACGATTACGACTGAGGCAGTGATTCTGGAGCCGAACTGCTCTATGTACATATTGCAACTTTTATATAAATATAGAAATGTTTTCTGGAGAAAAATTTCCTGTTGTATAAGTGATTGTTTAAGGACGATCTGATAAAGAAAAATCTGTTATTGGACATATGTCAGATCTCCAGTAAGATCATTGTCTTGTTTAAGAAATTGTTTTCCGAACCTCTTAAGTCTTAGGATCTCATGGATGATATCAAAATAAAAATTTAATAATATATAAATTTTTGGTAGAATCATAAGATGAGGAAACCATGGCCGTCAGCCAGACCCTCTCTTTGAAGATGACGAGCTTGACCCTGATGTTCACAAGGCTCTTCATAGGACTCAGCCAGGACCCTTCACAAGAGAAGGGGAGAACTTGGGGGCGAGGCTGTGGAGAAATGGGTGGAAGCCATGGAAGAATATTTTGACGTCACAGGCTGCAATGAGCGGAGCAAAATGGCTCTTTCCCGGCTGAAAATAGTGGAAACAACTAGGGTAGCATGGAGGAACCACTGTGACACCAACCATCTAGCACCAACCATCTAGACAGAAATACTCAGTCCTCGAACGACCTAAAAACCTATTTAAGAAAGAGATTTTGTCCCCCTGGATTTTTGGAAATCAAAATGAACGAATTCTTAGAGCTAAAGCAGGGGAGCAAAACCATTGAGGAATATCACTAAGCCTTTACTCTTCTACTCAAATATTCACCACCTCTAGATGAAGAATAACTCATGGTGGCCAGGTTCATTCGGGGAATGAACAAACCCTGGACACACTGGTCAAAAATGCCAAGCCAGTGTCCATGGCTGAAGCAGTAAGAATGGCAAAGGAATTTGCCAAAGCCTTTGTCGTAAAGGTCCCACCAAAGCCTGCACCCTCTAACTTTAAAAGATTCCAAGCCCAAGGAAGTACTTCAAACTTTCCACCCCCGAAGAGGCAGCAAGGCCCGAATCAGAATCAGGATGCAGGAAGATTCCCAAGTGAAGGAAGACCCTTCCCCCAGAATACTTTCTCAGGAGCCCCACCTCTTTCAAGAAATCAGAGGGATGAGCTCAGAAGTGAAAACCGATGTTTTGGATGCCAAGGTTTTGGTCACCAAACTGAAAGACTGCCCGACTCTTGCCATGTCAAGGGGACAGGGAAGTCAAGGACCCCAAATTTAGAGACCAACCCCTTCATACCAGTCTAATCAGGGTCCATCTCGCCCAAGCCAGGGAAACCCCAGAAGAACTCCAGCTCAGCCATCTGCCTCTGTCTAGAGTAACCTCAGAACTCCTTCCCAGAACTGGGGCAACCAAAGAGAAAGAGTTCCACCTCAGACTGCAGCAGTCGAGCAGTCACAATTTCAAATGTAGTATAAGAGAAAGAGGGCAGATCTATGCTGTAATTGAAAACCAAAGACCTTCTCAGTCATCCATACTCCAGCAAAATATCAAGGTAAAGCCTTTTAAGCTTTTGATTGATTCAGGCAGTTCTCATTCATTCATTTCCCCTGGATGCTTGCATAAGCTAGTCTTAGAACAGAAATCAGGGAAACCTATGCAAGTTGAGGCTAGTGGGGAGACTCTTTTCACTCACCATGAGACAGATCTTATCCAATTCAATCTAGATGGTAATGTAACCGAATGTTAGTTCAAAGTCTTACCTCTAGAAGTTTTTGACGGGATCCTTGGAATGGATTGGCTCCACAAAAATCAAGCTGACATACACTGTCACAATGGAACATATCTTATCCAGTTCAATCTAGATGGTAATGTAACTGACTGTCAGTTCAAAGTCTTACCTCTGGGAGTTTTTGATGGGATCCTTGGAATGGATTGGCTCCACAAAAATCAAGCTGACATACACTATCACAATGGAACCATTCCCTTCCATGACCTCACGGGAACAAAGTTCAAGGAATTGGAGTTTCCAGATCCCCAGACCTTCAATTAGTAAAAGCTTCTAGGTTGCTGAAAAGACTTAGAAAGAAGCAGCAAATTTATGTTGTCAAAATGAACCCAGTAGACTCAAAGCTTAAGGCTAAAGAACCAGAATGGTTAAATGAATTTGATGATCTATTCCCAGCAGAGCTAACTGAAATGCCTCCAATTTGGGAAGTAGATCATGTGATTGAATTGACCCTCGGAGCTCAGCCAGTAGCCCTGCGCACATACAAAATACCATTTCCTGAAGCCATCGAACTCAAGGAACAGCTTAGATAGCTATTAGAACAAGGGTTTGTAAGACCCAGTGTTTCACCTTGGGGTGTGCCAGTTCTCTTTCAGAAAAAGAAAGATGGAATGCTTAGACTCTGTGTGGACTACAGAGGTCTAAATCAGCTGACAGTTAAGAATAAGTATCCTATCCCAAGAATTGATGAGCTTCTGGACAAGCTAAATGGAGCCCAGATCTTCACAAAGATAGATCTCAAATTCGGGTATTACCAGATCGGGATCAATGATCAAGATATACCGAAAACAGCCATCAATACTTGCCTATGGACATTATGAATTTACTGTCATGCCATTTGGATTAACTAATGCCCCAGCTACATTCAATCGCCTAATGCAAGACATCCTCAGAGAATACTTGGATGATTTTGTTCTAGTTTTCTTTGATGACATTCTGATTTACTCAAAGAATGCAGCTGACCATGAGACTCATGTCCGAAAAGTTCTTGAGATTCTAAGGAAGCACCAACTCTTTGCCAAAAAGGGCAATGCACTTTCTCTGCCAACCACGTTGAATACTTGGGCTTTCTGGTATCCAAAGATGGAATTTCTCCAGATTCCGCAAAAGTCCAAGCAGTCATAGATTGGCCTGAACCAAAGACAGTGAAAGAAGTCAGAGGATTCTTGGGATTGACTGGTTGGTATAGGATTTTTATACCAAAGTATGCTCTCATAGCTTCCCCCCTGACTAACCTTCTCAAAAAGAATACCCCATTTCAGTGGTCTGCCAGGTGCCAGAGTGCTTTTGATAAGCTGAAGACTGCCAGTCCCGTTCTGAAGCTGCCAGATGTTTCTCTACCCTTTGAGGTAGTAACTGATGCAAGTGGTTTTGCCCTGGGAGGTGCACTCATGCAGGAAGGTCATGCAGTGGCCTATGAATCCCAAAAGCTCAGAATGCATGAGAGGAATTATGCTGTCTACGACCTAGAATTACTTTCAGTAGTCTATGCCTTAAAGTTGTGGAGACATTACCTACTGGGAAAAAGATTAACTTTGATGACAGACCATCAGAGCTTAAAGTGGATCTTCACTCAGAAGGACCTCAACATGCGCCAAAGAAGGTGGATGCAGACCTTACAGGAGTTTGATTTTGAAATCAAGTACCGCCCAAGCAAAGAAAATGTGGTAGCAGATGCCCTCAGCAGAAAAGCGTCCTTGCTTGCAATTACTGTAGTATCAAATCCTTTGATTATTGAAGCAAGAGAGAAGATCATGCAGGATAGATTCTTTGGCCCTATTGCTACCCTACTTATGTAGGAAAGCAAAACTCCACAGGAGTTGAACAGAGTTCAAGGGTACAGCCTGGATGATGGCATTATGTATTATAATCGCAGGCTATGCATTCCCAATGATGAGGGAACCAAGGGTCAAATTTTGAATGAAGCCCAGCCTTATAGCAGGACATCCAGGTTTCATCAAAACCTACATGTCTGTAAAGAAAAGCTTCTTTTGGCCTGGTCTGAAAAAGGATGTACTGAATCATGTACGTCAATGTCTGACATGCCAGAAAGTCAAAGCTGAAAGAGTAAAAATGCCTGGGAAGTTACATCCATTGGACATCCCCCAGATGAAGTGGGAATGTATCAAAATGGACTTTATTATTGGATTACCTTCAGTGCAATCAGGTTACAACTCCATTTTCGTAGTAGTTGACAGACTAACCAAAGTTGCCCATCTGATCCCAGTATAAGAAACCTACACTGCAGTGGATGTGGCCAGAGTGTTCCTCAAAGAAATCTTCAGATTGCATGGCCTACCCAGGAGAATAGTAAGTGATCGAGATCCCAAGTTTACTTCAAGGTTCTGGACTGCATTTTTCGAAGCAGTGGGAACTTTCTTGGATCTCGGCACAGCTTATCACCCTGAGACCGATGGTCAAACTGAAAGGGTAAATCAAGTAATCGAAGATATACTTCGGTCATGCTGTGGCAGGGAACCCAAGAAGTGGCTAAGCTATCTGCACCTAGTCGAGTTTGCCTACAATGCTTCTTATCACCGAAGTATCGGGATGAGCCCTTTTAAAGCTCTGTATGGACAAGATTGCTTAAATCCATTAACTTGGTCCAACCCATTGATTAGGGTTGAGATGTCCAGATAGATGCTTGATGACATGGACCAGCAGATGCAGTCAATTCGTAAAGATATTAAAGCAACCCAGGATCGACAGAAGTAGTATGCAAATAAGAAGAGGACAGACAGATGGTTTGAAGAAGCAGATATGGTCTTCATTAGAGTACGGCCCAAAAAAAGTTCTCTATCTCTTGGGAAGTACAAGAAGTTATCCCCCCAGGTATTGTGGGCCATATCTGATTACAAAGAAAGTAGGTGACTTAGCCTACGAGCTTCTTCTGCCTCCTCATCTCAAAGTTCATAATGTATTTCATGTAAGCCTTCTAAAGAAATATGTGCCAAGCCCAAATCATGTACTTGATGATGAAATCCTAACCTCTTCAACCCAAGGGCAGATGGAACTCCAACCTGAAGAAATTCTTGATGTTCGAGAAAAGATTCTCAGGAATAGAATTCTCAGAGAATTATTGGTAAAATGGAAGTTCTATCCTTTTGAGAAGATGCCACTTGGGAGAATGAAGCGGATCTGTTGCGGGATTACCCCCAGTTTGCGAGATGAGGGAATCTCACATTTTTCAAGTGGGAGAGAATGTAAGATTCCTCCCCAGCCTCTCAAGATGTCCAGCATCTTCCCCTGTAATCAAATCCCTCTTTAGAAATATAAAAGATCTTGTTTCTACCAGTTTTGGCCTAGAGAGAGAAAATCTTCTAGGGAGTAGTAATTCAGTTTTTAAATATTTTTGGATGGAAAAATATCTCTTCTTATTAAAATAAGTTCCCCCGAAATAGAAGTTCAAAAAGATTTTCAGAAGGTGCATTAGAAATCATAATCTGTTCAAGAGGCCTTATCCTAGGGGTCAAGATTTTTTTGAAATTTTAAATTAAGGTTCCTATGGACCAATAAGATTCATCCAAATGTAGGGAGTACCAATAAATGGAAAAATAAAAGAAAAATCCCCCAAAAATGAGTAAATACTCACATAATGAAGAGTTGACTAAGGACTAGGTTAATAGTTAAAAAAGAGAGATATTTAGAAGAAATGATACATTTTTGACACCTCAGTATGGGGGAATTCTCCTCATGAAGAAGGTGCCTATTTCACATGTGGGAGAGTTTTAAACTCCCAAATAATGAGATATTTTTATCTCTCCTCTCTCTTGTTTCAACTAAATCCAAAAAGTGGACTAAATTGACCCAAAAATGGTCAAAAATTGACCAAACTAATTTGAAAAATTCTAGAATCAGTTGGCTTGGTTAGAAGCTCACTTTTTCCTATAAATAGAAGCCTTCCCCTTTGTTGAAGCTGTAAGATCCCTATCCCCATCGCGTAACAATTTCAGGGATGCTAGCAGCGGAAGTAGCACTTCTTGCATGGGGCAGGGTTCCACACTCGAGGCCTCACCCACCACGGATATCCGGACAAGAGACTAATCCATCGGTTTTTCCAAAACCGAACCCGGAAAAGCTTCCTTTGCTCGAGAAGCACGGGTGATTCCACCAGGATAACTTTTCCCTAACGTAGTCAAAAGTCTTAACTAGCTGAGCTCATCTGACCGAACCCGTAAGTCCTATAGTCAGATCAGGGAAAAAGACTGTACTTGGATCATAGAGACCAACGCTTTTTTTCTCATTGAGAGGCACAGTCGTTGATTCTTTTCCAGAGAACAATTTTTATCCGGGATTTACTTCATCTATCGAACTAAACAAAAATTGAGTCTCGATTTACAGATCCATCAGTCCAGCCTAACCCCATCCAATCCCATGGGTTAGCCAACCGCCCAACCACTGTAGTGATGGGATCCAATTAGGAATTTGGTTAGGTTTTGTCCCAGGTACCAGGGAAAAGAGTTCCTAGGCCCTCTAGCCGGATTTTCAAGCAAATTTAACTCCAGTCACACCACTTACACACCCAATATGAAATTGCCTTTTTCCTAGATTCAATGTATTTATTTCAGTCATTTAATGAAATCATAGTGTTACTGATCATAAACTTCCAAGTATCCGGTTGAATCTTAATTTCCAATCATTCCTTCATCGGAGTATCTATGGCATCATTGGCAACCAGAACGCTCACCACCTGTTCACTCAGGGGCCTTTTCGATAGTTCCTAGCTCATAGTACCCGGCAGATAATCACTTATAAAAATCAAGATGGAATCCTCATTGAAGATCAGCAAGATCAACCAACAGATCCATATAAGAGAGCTATGGACTCATCAGTTGAGGACCAGCAAGGTCAATCAACCAGATCCATACTCGGTTTCAGAAAACAACTCTTACTCCTTGTTCCAATATCTTCCATGACGCACGTGTGGGTATCTTCGGGGATCCAGAGCCCGAGCACCGTATGGTCAGCACCCTCTAGGATCCTTCGCAGGTCACCTAGCGCTTCACTCATAGGCCGCTTCCTTGGTCCCTCATCCACCGTACCAGAAGCTCACCATTTAAATCGAATCGAAGCTAGTCAAGACCTCGGCCGACCTTGCTACGCGAGACGTCCTCCATTGACTCTCCGTCTCAGCAGTTGCAACTTTATCAGGTCTCCACGACCTTAATCACAAGATGGTCAAAATGCTTCCCCAGCATTCTTGACATAAAACAGTCATTTACAAATAGGTCACAAATACAGTTTCTATATTGAACTCTCGTCTTTCCACATTATCCCTCATCAGTCCACATTACTTATTCCACATTCCATTCATATGTGTACTCATTCTCATCCAATCACATCATTTTCCATCTCATCACCTTAGATTCATTCACATCACATATCATATATTTACATCCCAATTCACATGTCATCACATCTCATCCATTCACTCATATCGACGACACATCATTTCATATACACATTCGCATTCATTATTCTACATACACATCCACATTCGTACATCCACATCATACATCCAATTCCACATCTGCATTCATACATACACATCCATATCCACATCCATACATCCACATACACATTCATACATCCATATCCACATCCACATCCACATCCACATTCATACATCCATATCCACATCCACATCCATACATCCACATCCATACATCCATTTTCATACATCCATACATCCACATCCACATCCACATCCACATCCACATCCATACATCCATTTCCACATCCACATGCATACATCCATTTCCACATCCACATTCATACATCCACATCCACATTCCATATCTACATATATATATATCCACATCCATACATCCACATTCACATTCACATTCACATCCATACATCCACATTCACATTCACATCCATACATCCACATCTACATCTATACATCCATTTTCACAACCACATTCATACATCCACATCCACATTCACATTCATATAGCCATTTTCACATCCTCATTCATACATCCACATCCACATACATACTTTCATACATCCACATCCACATCCATACATCCACATCTACATCCATACATCCATTTTCACATCCACATTCATACATCCACATCCATATATATACATCCACATCCGCATCTACATCTCTACATCCATACATCCATTTCCACATCCACATCCACATGCATACATCCATTTCCACATCCACATCCACATTCCATATCTACATCTATACATCCACATCCATACATCCACATCCACATCCATACATCCACATCTACATCCATACATCCATTTTCACATCCACATTCATACATCCACATCCACATACATACATCCACATCCGCATCTACATCCATACATCCACATCCACATCCACATCTACATCCATACATCCATTTCCACATCCACATCCACATGCATACATCCATTTCCACATCCACATTCACATTCACATCCATACATCCATTTACATCTATCTGATTCCTATCACATCTATTTATAAAATGTAGGAGAATTCTAATTTTTTCATATAAAGATTCTTTACGCATCTAATTAGGCATAAAGACAACTTTAGTAGGAATAACACTTTTATAAAAATCCTTTTATGCATCTATGTAGGCATAAATTCAATTTTAAGGAAATTAACACTTTTAAATTAAAAATAAACCTTTTATGCATTTTACTATGCATAAATTCCATTTTAATGAGAATAACACTTTCAAAATAAAAATAAATCTTTTATGCATTTTACCATGCATAAATTCCATTTTAATGAGAATAACACTTTCAAAATAAAAAGAAATCTTTTATGTATCTAACTATGCATAAATTTAATTTTAATTTTAAAATAAAAATAAATCTTTTATGCATCTTTCTATGCATAAAATTAATATTGATAAGAATAACTCTTTTTGAATTAAAAATAAAATTTTTTATGCATAAAATCAAAATTGATGAAAATAACTCTTTTGAATTAAAAATAAAATTCTTTATGCATCTATTTATGCATAAAATCAAAATTGATGAAAATAACTCTTTTGAATTAA
Organism: Cibotium barometz; assembly: GCF_041138505.1. Taxonomy (NCBI): domain Eukaryota; kingdom Viridiplantae; phylum Streptophyta; class Polypodiopsida; order Cyatheales; family Cibotiaceae; genus Cibotium; species Cibotium barometz. The sequence goes on from NC_141085.1 coordinate 13,747,979, forward strand.
AAAGAAAATTCTTTATGCATCTATTTATGCATAAAATCAAAATTGATGAAAATAACTCTTTTGAAATAAAAATAAAATTCTTTATGCATAAAATCAAAATTCATGAAAATAACTCTTTTGAATTAAAAATAAAATTCTTTATGCATCTATTTATGCATAAAATCAAAATTGATGAGAATAACACTTTTGGATAAAAATAAATTCTTTATGTATCTTTCCATGCATAAATCCAATTTAGTAGGAATTACACTTTTAGATAAAAGAATTTCTCTTATGTATCTAATTTCTGCATAAAATCCATTTATGATGAAAAACACACTTTTAATATTAAAAAATATCTTTTATGCATATGTTTATGCATACAAATCATTTATGATGAAAATCACTCTTTTAATATAAAAGAATTTCTTTTATGCATTATTTATGCATAAAAATCATTTATGATAAAAATCACACTTTTAATATAAAAAAATATCTTTTATGATTACAAATCATTTATGATGAAAATCACTCTTTTAATATAAAAGAATTTCTTTTATGCATCTATTTATGCATAAAAATCATTTATGATGAAAATTACACTTTTAATAGAAAAAAATATCTTTTATGCAGATGTTTATGCATACAAATCATTTATGATGAAAATCACTCTTTTAATATAAAAGAATTTCTTTTATGCATCTATTTTTGCATAAAAATTATGATGAAAATCACACTTTATAATCAAAATAACAATTTTAATATACTTCCTTCTATGCATGGAATTTAATTCTAAAGAAAGTAACACTTTTTTAATAAAATATTTTTAGTATGCATTTTCTTATACCTAGGATGAAAATTAACACTTTAAGAGTACATATACGATGGGAATTACTCTTTTTGAATTAAAAAAATAAAACTTATTTTTCATAATTTTAGAAAATTTTGCCATAACCTCCTTTGTATGGCTGACCATTTTTCAGTTTTTAATTCTCTAAAATTAATTGGAAGTTCACCAAGAGTATTTAAATCATTCTAATGTAAACATTTTATACTTATTAAAGCGAAACATTATGAAAAACTTAATTTTATCCATTAATCATTCATCTAGGATAAAGAATGGTTGGATTTACTAAAGAACAGAGGGGAATGCCTTTTTTCAATGAGGCATAACATCATAATCAATTTAGAGAAGACAAAAATCATAAAAAACCATAAAATGAATAGAAAAGAAAAGAATCTCCAACTTACGAAGGAATTTGAGAGCTTTCCTTTGGCTTGATGGTTTGAGGGTTCTACTCTTGTTTGAAACAAGAGTGGCCACCAATCTTTTGAAGAGGGTAGGTCAAAAAACTAATGAAGTATGAGTAAATTCACAGTTTTTTGGCTCTTGGGAGAAGTAGGGTAATAGTGTAAAAACACTATTACCCTACATCCAACCATTCTTTATCCTAGATGAATGATTAATGGACAAAATCAAGTTTTTCATAATGTTTCTCTTTGATAAGTAGAAAATGTTTACATTAGAATGATTTAAATACTCTTGGTAAACTTCTAATTAATTTAAGAGAGTTATAAATTGAAAAATGGTCAGCCATACAAAGGAGGTTATGGCAAAATTTTTTAAAAATTATAAAAAATAAGTTTTACTTTTTTTTTAAATTCAAAAAGAGTAATTCCCATCGTATATGTATTCTTAAAAAGTGTTATTTTTCATCCTAGGTATAGAAAATGCATACTAAAAATATTTTATTAAAAAAATATTACTTTCTTTGGAATTAAATTCTATGTATAGAAGGAAGCATACTGAAATTTTTATTTTGATTAGAAAAGTGTTATTTTCATCATAAATGGATTTCTATGCATAAAAGATTTTTTTTATATTAAAAGTGTGATTTTTATCATAAATGATTTTTATGTATAATTAGATGCATAAAAGAAATTCTTTTATATTAAAAGAGTGATTTTCATCATAAATGATTTGTATGCATTAACATATACATAAAAGATTAATATATTAAAAGTGTGATTTTCATCATGAATGATTTTTATGCATAAATGGATGCATAAAAGAAATTCTTTTGTATTAAAAGTGTGATTTTTATCATAAATGATTTTTATGCATAAATGGATGCATAAAAGAAATTCTTTTATATTAAAAGAGTGATTTTCATCATAAATGATTTGTATGCATAAAAGATTTTTTATATATTAAAAGTGTGATTTTCATCATAAATGATTTTTATGCATAAATGGATGCATCAAAGAAATTCTTTTATATTAAAAGAGTGATTTTCATCATAAATGATTTGTATGCATAAACATATGCATAAAAAGATATTTTTATATTAAAAGTGTGATTTTCATCATAAATGATTTTTATGCATAAATGGATGCATAAAAGAAATTCTTTTATATTAAAAGAGTGATTTTCATAAATGATTTGTATGCATAAACATATGCATAAAAGATATTTTTTATATTAAAAGTGTGATTTTCATCATAAATGACTTTTATGCATAAATGGATGCATAAAAGAAATTCTTTTATATTAAAAGAGTGATTTTCATCATAAATGATTTGTATGCATAAACATATGCATAAAAGATTTTTTTAAAATTAAAAGTGTGATTTTCATCATAAATGATTTTTATGCATAAAAAAAATTCTTTTATATTAAAAGAGTGTTTTTTATCATAAATAATTTTTATGCATAAATGAATGCATAAAAGAAATTCTTTCATATTAAAAGAGTGATTTTCATCTCATAAATGATTTTTATGATGATAAACGTGTGACTTTCATCAGAATTAGATTTTATGCATAAATAGATGCATATAGAATTTTATATTTAAATAAGGGTTCTCTTAATCCTCTGCAAAAATTGGAAAAATGAATAAGTAGATAATCTGTGAGAGGAAATGCTACCGTTTCATATTTACTAAGATGGTAATGAGAAAATTCAATTAAACTATCGAAGTCGGAGATCGAGATAAATGATTATTTTATTCCTCAGGAAATTCATGTTTAGTTTAGAAATCTGTAAGCAAATATTCAACGAACGAAATTTAGAAAAAGAGAAATTGAAATATTACTTTTCGAGAAAGATAGTTTAGGAAGAACCTTTCTAGACCCAAACTCTGATTCAGACTATTAACCAAGACCTAATTCCTTCGCCAGTTTCAATCAATGATGATGTGCCTAGTTCAGGAAAAATGCACTCAAAACACCCACCGAATCTGAAACTAAGTTAAGACTTTTGATTTTGATATGAGGATCAAGTTAACAGAATTCAAGGAATTCTATTTGGAATTCAGACCTGGATCTAAAAGTATTGGGATACGGATTTAAGATTTATTCATGGTATTCAAACAAAATCTGAAAGAAAGTAACAGGGGTGGGTTAGTCCCTCACCAAGGGAGTGGCTCATGAAGGAGTCACCACTTAGCATCTCACGGGAGAAGCTCACCATTGATTCTTGGAACAGATAACATTATCATGAATGAGCCATAATCCCATTTACATTGATGAGCTAGTTTGGTGTTGGTGCTTCCCTTCAAAGACGCATATCTTGACTTTGGTATTCTCAAAAGAACCCAATCTCCCAGTTTGAATTCCAATGGTCTTCGATGAACATTGGCATATTGTCTCATTTTCTCTTGTGCAACCTTCAAATTACTTTTGCATTGTTGCAACAAAGCTTGCATCCTTTCAGCTTCCTCCTTGGCATTATGGTTAGAAGTCTCATATGTACCCACCAACATAGGCAAATTGACCTTGTAACCATATAAAGCCTCAAAGGGTGACATGCCAATGCTCACATGATATGTTGAGTTGTAAGCAAACTCAAACAAAGGTAACCAATCATCCCATGTGCTTTGAGTATCATGACAATAGTGGCGTAGATATGTTTCCACCCATTTGTTTACTCTTTCTGTTTGACCATCGGTTTCGGGATGATAGGCGGTGCTTGGAGTAAGCTTGGTTCCCATATATTCAAACAATGTTCTCCAAAAAGTGCTCATGAATTTGACATCGCGATCACTCACAATTTGTGACGGCATACCATGCAACTTGAAAACCCCATCAACAAATTGCTTGGCAACATTTTGGGCTGAATATGTGACCTTGGAAGGAATGAAATGGGCCACTTTGGTCAATCTATCCACCACAACATACAAGCTGTCCCACCCTTTCTTTGTGCGCGGAAGGTTAGTAATGAAATCCATTGATATATGACTCCATTTGCCTTCGGGAATGGGCAATGGCTGAAGCAAACCTCCCAGTTTATGTGTAGGATCCTTGTTCAATTGACATGACCGGCACCCACTTACATAAGCATGAATGCTCGTCCACATCCCCTTCCAAAAGAAACTTTTCCTTATTGCATCAAAGGTTTTGTAGACACCCAAATGACCAGCCATAGGATTACAATGCATCTCTTCCATGATCTTCTTGATAAATGATGAAGTAGGAACCAAGTAGACTTTTCCTTTGTAGTAGAGGAGACCATTTTTCAGCTCATAATGGGGTAACTCTTCACATACACCTTGCTGTAATTTCTGCACTATTTGTGAGGTTTCTTCATCAAACAAGTACTCTTCTTGTATCTCCATGATCCAATCTTTATGCACCTCAGAAATAGCATACAATGAGCAGGCCCACATACGAGACAAGGAATCGGAAACCACATTTTCTTTGCCCTTTGTGTATGTGATTTCAAAATCATAGTTTTGTAGTGTTGCTACCCACCTTCTTTGCTTAGGAGACAAATTGGGTTATGTGAGGAAATACTTCAGCACCCTATGATCACTTCTCACATAAAAATGACTCCCATATAAGTAATGGTGCCATTTCTTGATAGCATGGAGTATAGCAATCATCTCTTGCTCATACACATGGAGTTCTCTTTCTTTGTCATTCAGCTTTCTACTTTCATAAGCAATGACTACATGGTCTTGGTAAAGTACCGCACCAATCCCTCTTCCACTTGCATCCGCCCTTATTGTGAAAGGTTTGGTGAAGTCTGGACATACCAAAATAGGTGCTGATGTGAGCATCTTCTTCATATCTTCAAAGCTTTTGTTGGCAATGGCATCCCAAAAGAAGGTTTCCTTCTTCAATTTGTCCGTCTCATTGGGGCTGCAATTTCTGCATAGTGGGCAATAAAGCGCCTATAGAATGAAGATAACCCCAAAAATCCCCTCAATTGAGTAGTGTTTGAAGGAACCGGCCAATTCCTAATACATTTCACTTTCTTTGGATCCACACAAATGCCATTCTTGCTCACAATGTGACCCAAATATTCCACCTCATGTGCCATGAAGGTACATTTTGTCTCCTTAACATACAACTTGTTTTGCCTCAAGACCTCCAAAACCTCTTTCACGTGCTTCAAATGCACTTCCTCATGTTTGCTATAGATAAGTATGTCGTCGAAAAAGACCAATACAAACTTGTAGAGGAAAGGTTGAAGCACTTTGTTCATCAATGCTTGAAAAGTTGCCGGTGCATTGCATAATCCAAACGGCATAACCATGAATTGGTAAAGACCCCTTTCTGTACGAAATGCTGTTTTGAACTCATCACCACTTTTCATCCTTATTTGATGGTATCCGAAACGCAAATCAATCTTTGAAAAGCATGTGGCACCCTTCAACTCATCCAAAAGATCATCCACCCTTGGTATTGGAAAATGATTTTTGATGGTGATCTTATTCAAATCACGGTAATCAATGCACATGCGGAAAGTACCATCCTTTTTCTTCACAAGTAGCACACCGGAGAAGCAAAAGGAGATTGACTTGGTTCAACCCATCCCATGTCAATGAGTTCTTTGACTTGCTTTGCCACCTCTTCCTTTTCAACCTTTGACAAACGATAGGGAGGCTTGTTGATTGGTTTGGCATTTGGTTCCAAATCAATAGCGTGATCAACACTCCTCTTTGGCGTCATTGATTTTGGCATGGTAAACACATCTTCATAATCCTTGAGTAGCTTAACCATGTCCACATTTTCGATGCAATCCTTTTTGCTATTATCTTCCTCTTTGCAAAGCTGTAGTACATAAACATAGCCCTCTTTCTTGAACTCTTTCTTCATTTGAGTAGCATTGATCATGAAGAGCTTGGACCCTTGCATTCCATTCAATGTAATAACCCCTCCATGATGCACAAAACTCATGAAACTTTTCTGTAAGTTCATGGTAAAAGAGTTCAAAGTGGACAGCCAATCACATCCAAGTACTATGTCAATTGGTCCCAACTCAATCACCAAAAGATCAACTTTGCAAGAGTAGCTCTTGGACAACTCCAATTCTGTACTTTGACACTTCATATTGTAACCCATTGAATCACCATTGGCCACTTGCACCATGTGCTTGTTTGGTAAAGAAGTTGGTTGCATTTTGAGAGTGTTCAAAGACCTTTTATTGACAAAACTATGCGTGCTTCCAGTATCAATGAGTGCATATGCTGTTCTCCCATTCACCTTGATCTTCAATCTCAATGTGTTGGCACCCTTACTTCCCACATAAGCATCATGAGAGATTGTACACAAGGTAGTATGTGCACTATTGTTTTCATTCCACACGCATAGAGGCATCCCATCATCCATTTTGTCACGAGCAAACTTTAGTTTCCCACCCGGATCAAAAGGAAACTCGGGATTTTCTTCATCAAAACCATCATCATGAGAACCTCCACCCTCATGAGGATCTCCCCATCCTAAGGCATCATTGCATTCAAGGAATTCCTCCTCCTCATGATTAGCATTATCCTCAGTGATAATGTAGCTTATGGACATATCCTTGGATTTGCATACTTTGAAGTGATCCTTGTTCCATTTTTCTCCACATTTGAAACATAGACCTTTGAGCCTCATTTCATGCAAACGGTCCTCCTTGATAACCTTGCTTTTTGAACCCCCATTTGCTGGCTTGGACTCATTGTATGTAGCTTTGTTGGACATAAATGGTGGTTTAAATGGAAGTCTATTAGACCCTCTATCATACACGGTAGGAAATCTTGGAAGATTAGGTCTTGTGTTTGCATGAGAACTCATGTCAGTCCTTGTGATCACTTCCCCTTTGATATTCCCTTTGCTAGCCCACTTTGTCAAGTACTTCTCTTCATGAATTTCTACAAGCATCATTGCCTTCTTCAAAGTGGCGGGTTCATGAGACTTGACATCACCACCAATAGGAGCTTTCAAGCCCCTTATATACTTGACAACAAGATAATGCTCATCAAAGTCGTCCAAGTATAATAGAAGCTTTAGAAACTTATGAGAATATTCCTTCACGGTAGTGATTTGCTCTAGCTTGTCCCATTCCACAATGTGATTGTCCCTTTGCATGCGAGAGGTAAACTCTTCTGCCATGTCATTCTTGAATTCTTCCCAAGTAGTGATGACATAACCATGAGATTGCTTCCTCCTCCACCAAGTGTGAGCAAAACCTTCAAGATGAAGTGAGGCGAAGTAGACTTTGGCAATCTCGCTCCTTGGGCTGATTTCAAAGTAGAGATCCACCTTGTTTGCCCACTCTTCAAAGTCTTCGATAGAATTTGATTCTCCTTTGAACTTATTAAATATGATTTTGTCCTTCACAGCATTGTCAAAATCACCATGCATTCTTGAACCCCTCTGCCGTGCTCTTGGATCATCAAATCCTCTTCCTTCACCCAAGTGTCTATGCATTTGCTCATCTTCCAATTGCCAATCACCTGCATCTTTAAATCCCTTCTGTTCATACCCTCTTCTTGCATCTTGCATAAAGGATGAAGTTCTTGGAATACTGGCATTGGATCTCTCATAAGAAGCATCACCCATAGGTCTCTTGCCCTTGTCCATGTAAGAAGAATGTGGCATCATTTGAGGTGGCATCATTTGTCTTACTTTGTTCTCTTCTGGCATAGAAGGCTTTCCATCATGTTTGGCATCATAATGTACACCATCCATTGCATTCATATCGGCTTCTTGGTTGAGCTTGAGAGGAGCCAATGCACTAATGGCTTTCTCCAAGTCTTTTAACCCTCTTTGCATCACGTCATCCAGGTAGTGGTGTCGCTTGTCGAACCGTTCCATGAGGTGTTCACCAAATTGTTGTTAACGATTTGTTTGGTTATTTTCAATCCTTTGAAACATACTCTCCATAGCCATTAACATCATGTCCACTGTTAGCGGAGTAGTTCCCAAAGATTGAGGCATTTCCACTGGCTGAGATTCATCTGGAGATGGTGCTTTTATGGTTGAAATTTCTTCATTCCTCATTGATGAACTCGTTGCCATCATTGCTTCCGGTTGTCTTTGATCATTTTCATTCCGGGCTCCCTTGTTTTGACCTCCTCTAGTCATTTCCATGCGCGTAATTGATCCCTCCTTGCAAAGACCACTTACTTGATTTTTTTTCTCTCTATTCAAACGGTATCCGATTTGGGTGATCTTTATATCGATGCGAAGCTCTTGACGAGACGAATAAGAATCCCCAAAAACAGATCTGAAAAAGTCAACAGCCTTTGACAGTCAACTGTACCGGCTGAAAGTCAACAAACCGCTCAATTCTTATCCGATTTGGGTGATCTTTATATCGATGCGAAGCGCTTGACGAGATGAGTAAGGATCCCCAAAAACAGATTTGGAAAAGTCAACAGCCTTTGACCAATCAACTGTTCTAGCTGAAAGTCAACTCTTAACTTTGACCGCTCAATACTACTCCGATTTGAGTGATCTTTAGCTTGTTTGAAAGAGGTTTTCGGGTAGATTGAAGAGCTTTCAGGACAGATTTGAAAAGCTTTTGAAAAACCTTAGAAATTCAAGGATTTGTCCTGGCTGCAAGTAGGCAAATTTTGCAAAAATTTTACCATGGTCTCCCCTCTTTTTGCACCAAATCTCAATCAAATCAAAGCATCTCAATCAAGTATTAAAATCCTTATGCATTTGACCACTGTAAGCAAATCAATCCTCAATCATTTTTCCATCTGAGCATGTGACCTTATGGCATCAATTTTGTCCTTTTGCATAAGAAGTCGATGTAGAGGATTTGCTTGTTTGCTCAAGTCGAATGAAGTGGTCGATGAAGCGCGTCGATGCTTGCCGATCTCCCGGCCAAGCACTTCTCACCCCTTCACCAAGTTTACATCCAAGGTGAAGGTTGAGGCCATTTCTTTACCACCAAGTACCTAATCCTCTTCCTTACCGCGTTACCCGGCACTAACGGCAAGGAAGATTCAAGACATTCTCCCCTTGGCCTCTCCTCCAAATGCCAAGGTACCCTTACTTCATTCTAGATTCTAGGAATAAAATCGTGAGTTACAAGCTCAAATGAATGAGTAGAGTTGACTTACAATTGATTTATAGCATGACTCATGCTCATTCATATCATAATACATGGTTCATAGTGCTTCCTTCATCACATCCACTCATGGCAATGTCAATACATTTCCACATACATCAACAACATCCAAGTGTCACGGAGCGGTGATCTCGGGTCGTGTTCTGGGCGTGAGTTCCTGCTCGAGACTAGAAAATCCAGTACAAAAGTGAAAACAGAGAGCACTTGCTGAATCCTGCACCTCAAGACCTATAGCTCGTCTCGAAGAGGACGACGAGCCGGTCGTTTTGAGTACTAGAACTCCAAAAACGAAGTTCGTATGAGAGAGTTATGACCAAAAACGTGCAACCGGCAATGGAAAACGGTGTCACCAAAAAGTGGGCTTCCAACCCAAAACATTTTATTCAATCCCCCAAATGTGCCAAAAGCTATGCTCACTTATGCCAATATGCAAGGCATAGCATTGAATGACTATGTGTAGCATTCAAGCATTCATAATGCATAAAGAGCAGCATGAATGGCCATGATTAAAGTCCAATTTCTGAAAATTAGGGTTTTATGTGTAATAAAACCCTAATTCACTCCATAGCTTGAAAGAATGCTTCAAAATTGTAAGGAAGTGATGGAGCAACTCACCAATGTCACCCGGGAAGCCTTAATGCTTGAATTTGTTGAAGGAGATGAAGATTAGGGTCACTTTGGTTAAAAACGTGGGCAGCTTTGGTAGTGATTTTCAGCCACATTGGGAGCCCCATTGCTCATGGAAAATAGGTGAAATAATTCATAAAACATTGCTAGATACATGAGAGACTCAATGCCCTTTGCTCATGTTGAGATTCCATGGCTAGGGTTTGCAAGAAAGCTCCCAAACAAAAAAACGTTTTTGATTAACAACTGCTAATCAAGATTAGAAATTTTTCCCAATTTGGTCCACTCATTCAAAAAAAATAGGTCCATGTGCTCAGATTTGAACCACAAACTCTACCTTAGCCATATCCCCTTCCCCCATGAATCAAATGAAGCAGAAATTTCACGAAATGAGAAGAAGAAAAGAAAAATTAAAAATCATGGATCAAAAGCCATGCTCTGATACCAATGAAAGAAAGTAACAGGGGTGGGTTAGTCCCTCACCAAGGGAGTGGCTCATGAAGGAGTCACCACTTAGCATCTCACGGGAGAAGCTCACCATTGATTCTTGGAACAGATAACATTATCATGAATGAGCCATAATCCCATTTACATTGGTATTTATACTCCACCCAAGAGTTCACACCTACTTACTAGTTGTCCATGGCCTTGGGCCCATAATGCTTTCTTACAAAATCAAAACTGAAAACTTGCATAGAAACCCTGTTTTCTTAAAGGACTGTCTTATGCCAGAATGTTGGAGGGAGCATTTGGCATATGTGTTTATCTAAGGGAAGTTCGGTTGCAACAGCTGGCAAGGAGTGTTCAAGAGACAGCTCACGTGGCAAAAACCTGACCAGCCTGGGTATGGTGAAAATGGTGTGCTTCCGGTACGATGGGCGAGGGCCGACGAAGCGGTCCTTGAGTGAAGTACCAGGACACCTAAGGAGGATCCTGGTGGGTTCTGACCAGACGATGCACGGGCTCGCGGTGCTTAGGACACCCATGCGTATGTCGTGGAAGATATATATATGTATGTTGACAAAATGATTATTGTAATCTGTTACTGGATCTCGTTGCCGACCAGCTGGTGGTTCCCGGAGAGTCCAAAGTGGTACGGTTTTTGTGAAACAAGGGATTGAATGAAAATTTTGAGTTATGAAATCTGTGACCAATTCTGTTTTGTCAATGGATTATTTGTATATTAAAGTTTTAAAGAGGAGTGTGTGCATATCTATTTTCTAAAGCTAAAGTTAAGAAAGGCATTCAATCATGGGTAGGTGAGTACTTGTTTGGTTCTACCGATTCCAGTGGTAGGGTGGGCCGGATGGGGTTAGGCTGGAATCAGTGGAGTGTTAATAATCAAACTGAAAAATCTTAGGATTACGCTAGGATTGGAGTAGTTAGTTAATTCCCTGATAAATTTCTCAATTGAGTGGATCAACGGTTGTGCCTGATCTTGATTAGGAAAAAAGCGTTGAAATTGCTCAGACGATCAAATTATATAAGTGATAGTTCCTTCTATCTGGTTTATTCAGGTGAAGGATAGTTTAGATTTGATCTCGTTATAGAAAAATTCGATAAATTCAAAAAGGTGAAATTGTCCCCGCTTTTTGGGCATGGGGAATTTTCCCGGTTTCGGTTTTCGGAGTGATCACCAGCCTAGTCTTGTGCCCGGAAATTCGAGGGCGAGGCCCCGAGTGAGAAACCCTGCCTCGCACATGAGGGGGTTGCTTCCGTCAACTAGCAGGAGTCCGGCACGCGGAGGGAGCAGAGGGATCTTGTAAGAACCCCGTCCCCACCGTGCAACAGATTCTGGGTGCTAGCAACGGAAGTAGCACATCTTGCGCGGGGCTGGGTCCTACACTCGGGGCCTCGCCCATGGATATCCGGATAGGTGACTAATTCCTTGGTTCTTCCAAAACCAAAACTAGAAAAACTTTCCTTGTCCGGAAAGCACAGGCGATTCCTCCAGGATAAAATTTTACCCTAACGCAATCAAGGTCATTACTGACCAAACTGATCCAACCAAACCATAAGTCACTTGGTCAGATCAAGGAAGAAACTTGCACTTGGATTGTAGAGATCAATGCCTTCTTCCCCATCGAGAGGCACAGCCGTTGATTTCTTTTTCCATATGTAAGGTCCCGATCTCCACCGCACAACAGATTCGGGGTACTAGCAGCGGAAGTAGCACTTCATGCGCGGGGCAAGGACCCACACTCAGGGCCTCGTCACGGATATCCGGACAAGAGACTAATCCGTCGGTTTTTCCAAAACCGAACCCGAAAAAACTTCCCTTACCCGGAAAGCACGGGCGATTCCACCAGGATAACTCTTTACTCTAACGTAGTCAAGATCATTACTGATCAAACTGATCCGACTGCACCTCTAACGGTACTTGGTCAAATCAAGGAAAAAACTTGCACTTGGATCATTGGGATCAACGCTTTTTTCCCCATCAAGAGGCACAGCCATTGATTCCTATCCATAGAACAATTACTATTTACTTCATCTATCGTAATAATAGAATTTAAATCTCGATTTACGGATCCATCAGTCCAGCCTAACCCCATCCGATCCCATGGGTTAGCCAACCGCCCAACCACTGTAGTGATGGGATCCAATTTGGAATTTGGTTAGGTTTTGTCCCAGGTACCAAGAAAAAGAGTTCCAAGGCCCCCTAGCCGGAAGTTCATGCAAACATAAAACTAGCCACACCACTTACACACCCAATATGAAATTGCCTTTTTCTTAGCATCAGCTAACTTTAAAACAATCCTTTAATGAAACCATAGTACCACTGATCACAATCTTCCAATTTATCCAGTTGATTCATAATTTCCCATCATTCCTTCATCAGAGTATCTATGGCATCATTGGCAACTAGAATGCTCACCGCCTGTCCACACAGGGGCCTTTTCAATAGTTCTTAGCCCATAATACTCGGCAATATAATCACTTATAAAAATCAAGATGGACTCTCATTGAAGATAAGCAAGATCAACCAACAGATCCATATAAAGAGCCATGGACTCATCCATTGAAGACCAGCAAGGTCAATCAACCAGATCCATGCCCGGTTTCACAAAACAACTCTTACTCCTTGTTCCAATATCTTCCTCGATGCACGCGTGGGTATCCTAGGCGACCCAGAGCCCGAGCACCGTATGGTCAGCACCCTCTAGGATCCTTCGCAGGTGACCTAGCGCTTCACTCATAGGCCGCTTCCTTGGTCCCTCATCCACCGTACTACCGGAAGCTCACCATTTTAATCGAACCAAGGCTGGTCAAGACCTCGGCCAACTTTGCTACGCGAGACGTCCTCCATTGACTCTCCGTCAGCAGTTGCAACTTTATCAGTTAGGTCTCCACGATCTTAATCACAAGATGGTCAAAATGCTTTCCCAGCATTCTTGACATAAAACAGCCATTTACAAACAGCATTTACAAACAGTTTACAAATACAATTTCTATATTAACTCTCATTTTTCCACATTATCCCTCATTAATCCACATTACTTATTCCACATTCCATTTATATGTGTACTTATCCAATCACATCATTTTCCATCTCTTCACTTCAGATTCCTTCACATCACATATCATATATTCACATCCATATCCACATCCATACATCCACATCCACATCCACATTCACATCCATACATCCACATCTACATGCTTACCTCCATTTTCACATCCTCATTTATACATCCACATCCCATATCCACATTCATACATACACATCCATATCCACATCCATACATCCACATCCACATGCATACATCCACTATCACGTCCTCATTCATACATCCACATCCACATACATACATACATTCACATCTACATCCACATTTACATACATCCCTATCCACATTCACATCTATACATCCACATTCCCATTCACATCTATACATCCACATCTACATCCACATACATACATACATCCACATCCACATTCCACATTCACATCTATACAGCCACATCTACATCCCCATTCACATCTATGCATATACATCTTCATGCATACATCCATTTTCACATTCATACATCCACACTCCCATCTCCACATCCACACATCCACATACATACATCTCTTATCGCATCCTATCCCTTCCCATATCTATTTATAGAATATAAGGGAATTCTTATATTTGATATAAAATTTCTTTACGCATCTAATTATGCATAAATTCCATTTAAGGATACTAACACTTTCGAAATAAAAATCAATCTTTTATGCATCTTCCTATGCATAAATTCATTTTAAATGAGAATGACACTTTGAATTAAAATTCAATCTTTTATGCATCTTCCTATGCATAAATTCATTTTAGATGAGAATGACACTTTTGAATTAAAATCAATCTTTTATGCATCTTCCTATGCATAAATTCATTTTAGATGAGAATGACACTTTTGAATTAAAATCAATCTTTTATGCATCTTCTTATGCATAAATTCAATTTAGATGAGAATGACACTTTTGAATTAAAATCAATCTTTTATGCATCTTCTTATGCATAAATTCAATTTAGTAGGAATTACACTTTTAGAATAAAAGAAATTCTCTTATGCATCTAATTTATGCATAAAATCTATTTATGATGAAAATCACACTTTTAGTATAAAAATATCTTTTATGCATAACTCTATGCATGAAATCCAATTATGATAAAAGTAACATTTTTACAATATAATAATCATCTTTTATGCATACCTCTATGCAAGAATTTCAAATGTGATAAAAGTAACACTTTTGCAATAAAATAATCATTTTTAAAAAAACATTTTTACAATAAAATAATTTTTTTTTTCATATCCCTATGCATGAAATTCAATATGCTAAAAGTAACACTTTTGATATAAAAATTTATCCATTATGCATACTTCTATGCATGAAAATAAAAATGATAAAAGTAACACTTTTGATATAAAAATTTATCCATTATGCATACTTCTATGCATGAAAATAAAAATGATAAAAGTAACACTTTTGATATAAAAATTTATCCATTATGCATACTTTTATGCATGAAAATAAAAATGATAAAAGTAACACTTTTGATATAAAAATTTATCCATTATGCATACTTCTATGCATGTAAATAAAAATGATAAAAGTAACACTTTTGATATAAAAATTTATCCATTATGCATACTTCTATGCATGTAAATAAAAATGATAAAAGTAACACTTTTGATATAAAAACTTATCCTTTATGCATAATATAAAAATTCAATTTCTCCATGATTATAATGAAATTCTTTCAATTAATCTAGGATGATAATTCCTAGAATATGGTAGGAAGTCCTCTTTTTATGCTTTGAATGAAATTATTTTATGCGTAATTTTTATAAAAATTTTGCCATAGCTCCGCCTGTTATGACTGATAAATCTCAATTTTTCTAAGGGATAAAGCTTATCATTAAGAAAATAATTAGAATGGTCTCTAATTGGATCATCAATCCATAATAATGGATTGAATCATCAATATGCATAAACTAAAAGCATAGAAAAAAGCCATTAATTTGGCCTCAAGCATAGCTTAATCTTGGATTAAGAAAAAGCTTTATGAAAAGCTTCATTTGGATTGAGAATGGGTCATGAGTATGACCATTTCTTGAGTGAGAGAGAGAAATTACATAAAAAACCATTAGAATCAAGCATAAATGGAAATTTATGTAATTCTTAACTATCATTAATCAATTAACTTCAATAGCATTCATCAAATTATGTAACTCTTCACTAACATTCATCAATTAACTTCAATAGCATTCAAAAACCACTCCAATTAAGCTTCTCAAGCTTGAGAGCGGTTGAGAAGAGAGAAACATTGAGAAATTGTAGAAAAGATCAAAATTCACCATTTACCTTACAATTTGCTTGATTCTTTGTTCACGGTAGAGGCCCCCAACCAATCAATTGGTTAAGTATGTTGATGGAGCCACTAATGGGGATTGAAGAAAGAGGGAAGCTCCAAAAACTAGTGAATTATTAATGAATTCAGAGTTCTTGGCTTAGGTGGAGTAGAGTAACGATGCATAAATACTATATATTTTTCAACAAGGGGGAGGCTTCTATTTATAGGAAAAATTGAGCTCCTAACCAAACAAACTGATTCTAGAATTTTCCAAATCAGTTTGGTCAATTTTTGACCATTTTTAGGTCAGTTAAGCTAACTTTTTGGAACTAGACTTGAATGAGGAGAGAGGAGAGATGAAATATCTCAATTTTTATGAGTTTAAAACTCATTCAAGCATGTGAAATATGCACCTCCTTTAAAGAACTCCCCTTCCTTACATATGTGTCAAAATGGAATCATTATACCCAAATATCTCATATTTTTAATATTGCTCATAGTTTTTTACTAATAAACCTTGTACATTTTCAACTCTTCATCTTATGTGAAATATGCACCTCCTTTAAAGAACTCCCCTTCCTTACATATGTGTCAAAATGGAATCATTATACCCAAAATATCTCATATTTTTAATATTGCTCATAGTTTTTTACTAATAAACCTTGTACATTTTCAACTCTTCATCTTATGTGAGAATTTACTCATTTTTGGGTATCTTCTTTTATAAATTGGATTTATCTCCTCCCTACACATGGATTGATGCTATTGGCCCATAGGAACCTTAATTGGACCATAATCCAAAAATTTTTGAAAATCTAGATCCTTAGGCTAAGGTCCTTTATACCCATTTCCAATTAATTCCAATTGCACATTGGAAAGTTCTTTTTGAATTTCTATTTCAGGGGAACTTATTTTAATAAGATGAGATAATTTTCTATCCAAAAATATTAAAAATTTAAATATTCTCTCTCTAGAATATTTTCTCTCTCTAGGTTAAAACAGTTAGAAACAAGGTCTTTATATTTCTGAAGAGGGATTGATTACAGGGAAAGATACTAGACATCAAAAAGGGGATGGGGGAGGAATCTTACATTCTACCCCACTTAAAAAATGCGAGATGTCCGATAGAGGTAGATGGTTGAGTTGGAGTTCTTCTGGGGTTACCCTGGCTTGGGCGAGATGGATCCTGATTAGACTGGTATGAAGGGATTGGTCTGTGAATTCGGGGTCCTAGGCTTCCCTGTCCCCTTGACATGGCAGGAGTTGGGCAGTCTTTTAACTGATGACCAAAACCTTGGCATCCAAAACACCGGTTCTCACTTCTGAGTTCATCGTTCTGAATCCTTAAAATAGGTGGTCCTCCTGAGAAAGTATTCTGGGGGAAGGGTCTTCCTTCACTTTGGAATCTTCCTGCATCTTGATTCTAAATTGGCCCTTGCTGCCTCTTTGGGGGTGGAAAGTTTGAAGTACTTTCCTGGGTTTGGAATCTTTTAAAGTTAGAGGGTGCAGGCTTTGGCGGGACCTTTACTACAAAGGCTTTGGCAAAATCCTTTGCCATTTTTACTGCTTCAGCCATGGACACTGGTTTGGCATTTTTGACCAGTGTGTCCAAGGGTTCGTTCATTGCCCGAATGAACCTGGCCATGAGCTGTTCTTCATCTAGAGGTGGTGAGTATTTGAGTAGAAGAGCAAAGGCCTGGTGATATTCTTCAATGGTTTTGTTCTCCTGCTTTAGCTCTAAAAATTCGTTCATTTTGGTTTCCAAAAATCCAGGGGGACAAAATCTCTTTCTCAAATAGGTTTTTAGGTCGTTCCAGGATTGAGTATTTCTGTTCAGACGGTTGGTGTCACAGTGGTTCCTCCATGCTACCCTAGCTGTTTCCACTATTTTCGACCAGCCAAGAGCCATTTTGCTCAGCTCATTATAACCTATGACGTCAAAATACTCTTCCATGGCTTCCACCCATTTCTCCACAGTCTCACCCAGGTTCTCCCCTTCTCCTTTGAAGGGTCCTGGCTGAGTCCTATGAAGAGCCTTGCGAACATCAAGGTCAAGTTCGTCATCTTCAGAGACAGGGTCTGGCTACTGCTGACGGCTACGGTTTCCTCGTCTCATGATTCTGTCAAAAATTTATATATTAGAGAGAGAATAGTTATAAGATCAGAAAGGAGGTTCTTATTTCTGAATACCTCAAAAACTGGGAAGAAATCTTACATTCTACCCCACTTAAAAAGTGCGAGATGTCCTCATCTCGCAAAGTAGAGGACAACTCTTTTTCTTAAGATCCAATTTATTCTGGGGTTCCTTATATTCTGGTCAACCCAACAGAATACGGGGATAACTATCCCTTATATAGAACTCATCATTAAATAACAATTCATTCAATCATATCATTCATATCTTCAACACGATAATGGTCCATTAGACTGAAAATTTTCCTTCTGAACATTCCTCCACAGGAATTTTAGTTAAGCAAGTTCTCAATTTGTCATCCCTTAACTTAATCTACCATCTCAAGTGTTAATAGTAGCAATTTGATAGCACAATCCACTAATCTCATAGTGATTTGCTGAAATCATTATCATCATTCTAGTTAAAAATATCATCACAGGGACTCGTCCCATTCATCCTCATTGTGGTTTCGCTCAACTTATCACATTTCAACTAAATTTCAGAATTCATCATTTTCCAATCAGAATACAAATCAATTTCATCAGTTCTCAAACAGAATTAAAAATCATATCAACCACATTCGAATTCATCATCTGGATAGCATTAACGCTTATAATTTCAAGTCTTAGATTTACTCGTATATACTGTCAGTAAAGAGCTGCAGTTATACTCTCGGTATATACGGTAGTCACGGCCCTTGGAATTATCAAGTAAATACCATCATGTCTAGGCCTCAAGCAAGTTAGGGATTCTATATAATTGCGGTACTTCCATCTAAAGACCCAATTACCAAATTACAAATTTCCGTTTGAATATCAAATTGTATGAATTATATCACACAATTACAACCTTTTTGTGCTTCTTGATAAATTTTTGACATATTTGGTTTCTCAATTGATCTTTATTAGCCAATTCGCTCTAATACCAACTGTAAGGTCCCGATCTCCACCGCACAACAGATTCGGGGTACTAGCAGTGGAAGTAGCACTTTATGCGCGGGGCAAGGACCCACACTCGGGGCCTCATCCACCACCACGGATATCCGGACAAGAGACTAATCCGTCGGTTTTTCCAAAACCGAACCCGGAAAAACTTCCCTTACCCGGAAAGCACGGGCGATTCCACCAGGATAACTCTTTACTCTAACGTAGTCAAGATCATTACTGATCAAACTGATCCGACTGCACCTCTAACGGTACTTGGTCAGATCAAGGAAGAAACTTGCACTTGGATCATTGGGATCAACGCTTTTTTCCCCATCAAGAGGCACAGCCATTGATTCCTATCCATAGAACAATTACTATTTACTTCATCTATCGTAATAATAGAATTTAAATCTCGATTTACGGATCCATCAATCCAGCCTAACCCCATCCGATCCCATGGGTTAGCCAACCGCCCAACCACTGTAGTGATGGGATCCAATTTGGAATTTGGTTAGGTTTTGTCCCGGGTACCAAGAAAAAGAGCTCCAAGGCCCCCTAGCCGGAAGTTCATGCAAACATAAAACTAGCCACACCACTTACACACCCAATATGAAATTGCCTTTTTCTTAGCATCAGCTAACTTTAAAATAATCCTTTAATGAAACCATAGTACCACTGATCACAATCTTCCAATTTATCCAGTTGATTCATAATTTCCCATCATTCCTTCATCAGAGTATCTATGGCATTATTGGCAACTAGAATGCTCACCGTCTGTCCACACAGGGGCCTTTTCAATAGTTCCTAGCCCATAATACTCGACAATATAATCACTTATAAAAATCAAGATGGACTCTCATTGAAGATGAGCAAGATCAACCAACAGATCCATATAAAGAGCCATGGACTCATCCATTGAAGACCAGCAAGGTCAATCAACCAGATCCATGCCCGGTTTCACAAAACAACTCTTACTCCTTGTTCCAATATCTTCCTCGACGCACGCGTGGGTATCCTAGGCGACCTAGAGTCCGAGCACCGTATGGTCAGCACCCTCTAGGATCCTTCGCAGGTGACCTAGCGCTTCACTCATAGGCCGCTTCCTTGGTCCCTCATCCACCGTACTACCGGAAGCTCACCATTTTAATCGAACCGAGGCTGGTCAAGACCTCGGCCAACTTTGCTACGCGAGATGTCCTCCATTGACTCTCCGTCAGAGCAGTTACAACTTTATCAGTTAGGTCTCCACGACCTTAATCACAAGACGGTCAAAATGCTTTCCCAGCATTCTTGACATAAAACAGCATTTACAAACAGTTTACAAATACAATTTCTATATTAACTCTCATTTTTCCACATTATCTCTCATTAATCCACATTACTTATTCCACATTCCATTTATATGTGTACTCATCCAATCACATCATTTTTCATCTCTTCACTTCAGATTCCTTCACATCACATATCATATATTCACATCCATATCCACATCCATACATCCACATCCACATCCACATTCACATCCATACATCCACATCTACATGCTTCCCTCCATTTTCACGTCCTCATTTATACATCCACATCCCATATCCACATTCATACATACACATCCATACATCCACATCCACATGCATACATCCACTATCACGTCCTCATTCATACATCCACATCCACATACATACATACATCCACATCTACATCCACATTCACATACATCCACATCCACATTTCCATTCACATCTATACATCCACATCTACATCCACATACATACATATATCCACATCCACATTCCACATTCACATCTATACAGCCACATCTACATCCACATTCACATCTATGCATATACATCTTCATGCATACATCCATTTTCACATTCATACATCCACACTCCCATCTCCACATCCACACATCCACATACATACATCTCTTATCGCATCCTATCCCTTCCCATATCTATTTATAGAATATAAGGGAATTCTTATATTTGATATGAAATTTCTTTACGCATCTAATTATGCATAAATTCCATTTAAGGATACTAACACTTTCGAAATAAAAATCAATCTTTTATGCATCTTCCTATGCATAAATTCATTTTAAATGAGAATGACACTTTGAATTAAAATTCAATCTTTAATGCATCTTCCTATGCATAAATTCATTTTAGATGAGAATGACACTTTTGAATTAAAATCAATCTTTTATGCATCTTCTTATGCATAAATTCAATTTAGATGAGAATGACACTTTTGAATTAAAATCAATCTTTTATGCATCTTCTTATGCATAAATTCAATTTAGTAGGAATTACACTTTTAGAATAAAAGAATTTCTCTTATGCATCTAATTTATGCATAAAATCTATTTATGATGAAAATCACACTTTTAGTATAAAAATATCTTTTATGCATAACTCTATGCATGAAATCCAATTATGATAAAGGTAACATTTTTACAATATAATAATCATCTTTTATGCATACCTCTATGCAAGAATTTCAAATGTGATAAAAGTAACACTTTTACAATAAAATAATCATTTTTAAAAAAACATTTTTATAATAAAATAATCATTTTTTTTCATATCCCTATGCATGAAATTCAATATGCTAAAAGTAACACTTTTGATATAAAAATTTATCCATTATGCATACTTTTATGCATGAAAATAAAAATGATAAAAGTAACACTTTTGATATAAAAATTTATCCATTATGCATACTTCTATGCATGTAAATAAAAATGATAAAAGTAACACTTTTGATATAAAAATTTATCCATTATGCATACTTCTATGCATGTAAATAAAAATGATAAAAGTAACACTTTTGATATAAAAACTTATCCTTTATGCATAATATAAAAATTTAATTTCTCTATGATTATAATGAAATTCTTTCAATTAATCTAGGATGATAATTCCTAGAATATGGTAGGAAGTCCTCTTTTTATGCTTTGAATGAAATTATTTTATGCGTAATTTTTATAAAAATTTTGCCATAGCTCCGTTGCTATGACTGATAAATCTCAATTTTTCTAAGGAATAAAGCTTATCATTAAGAAAATAATTAGAATGGTCTCTAATTGGATCATCAATCCATAATGGATTGAATCATCAATATGCATAAACTAAAAGCATAGAAAAAAGCCATTAATTTGGCCTCAATCATAGCTTAATCTTGGATTAAGAAAAAGCTTTATGAAAAGCTTCATTTGGATTGAGAATGGGTCATGAGTATGACCATTTCTTGAGTGAGAGAGAGAAATTACATAAAAAACCATTAGAATCAAGCATAAATAGAAATTTATGTAATTCTTAACTATCATTAATCAATTAACTTCAATAGCATTCATCAAATTATGTAACTCTTCACTAACATTCATCAATTAACTTCAATAGCATTCAAAAACCACTCCAATTAAGCTTCTCAAGCTTGAGAGCGGTTGAGAAGAGAGAAACATTGAGAAATTGTAGAAAAGATCAAAATTCACCATTTACCTTACAATTTGCTTGATTCTTTGTTCACGGTAGAGGCCCCCAACCAATCAATTGGTTAAGTATGTTGATGGAGCCACTAATGGGGATTGAAGAAAGAGGGAAGCTCCAAAAACTAGTGAATTATTAATGAATTCAGAGTTCTTGGCTTAGGTGGAGTAGAGTAACGATGCATAAATACTATATATTTTTCAACAAGGGGGAGGCTTCTATTTATAGGAAAAATTGAGCTCCTAACCAAACAAACTGATTCTAGAATTTTCCAAATCAGTTTGGTCAATTTTTGACCATTTTTAGGTCAGTTAAGCTAACTTTTTGGAACTAGACTTGAATGAGGAGAGAGGAGAGATGAAATATCTCAATTTTTATGAGTTTAAAACTCATTCAAGCATGTGAAATATGCACCTCCTTTAAAGAACTCCCCTTCCTTACATATGTGTCAAAATGGAATCATTATACCCAAATATCTTATATTTTTAATATTGCTCATAGTTTTTTACCAATAAACCTTGTACATTTTCAACTCTTCATCTTATGTGAAATATGAACCTCCTTTAAAGAACTCCCCTTCCTTACATATGTGTCAAAATGGAATCATTATACCCAAAATATCTCATATTTTTAATATTGCTCATAGTTTTTTACTAATAAACCTTGTACATTTTCAACTCTTCATCTTATGTGAGCATTTACTCATTTTTGGGTATCTTCTTTTACAAATTGGATTTATCTCCTCCCTACACATGGATTGATGCTATTGGCCCATAGGAACCTTAATTGGACCATAATCCAAAAATTTCTGAAAATCTAGACCCTTAGGCTAAGGTCCTTTATACCCATTTCCAATTAATTCCAATTGCACATTGGAAAGTTCTTTTTGAATTTCTGTTTCAGGGAAACTTATTTTAATAAGATGAGATAATTTTTTATCCAAAAATATTAAAAATCTGAATATTCTCTCTCTAGAATATTTTCTCTCTCTAGGTTAAAACAGTTAGAAACAAGGCCTTTATATTTCTGAAGAGGGATTGATTACAGGGGAAGATACTAGACATCAAAAAGGGGCTGGGGGAGGAATCTTACACCATAGAATAATTACTATCCGAGATTTACTTCGTCTAGCAAACTACAATAGAAATTGAGTCTCATTTTACGAATCCATCAGTCCAGCCTAACCCCATCCAGTCCCATGGGTTAGCCAACCGCCCAACCACTGTAGTGATGGGATCCAATTTAGAATTTGGTTAGGTTTTGTCTTGGGTACCAGGGAAAAGAGTTCCCAGGCCCCCTAGCCGGATGTTCATGCAAACATAAAACTAGTCACACACCACTTACACACCCAATATGAAATTGCCTTTTTCTCAGCTATCTTTAAAACAATCCTTTAATGAAACCATTGTATCACTAATCACAATCCTCCAAAATATCCGGTTGAATCTTAATTTCCAATCATTCCTTCATCGGAGTATCTATGGCATCATTGGCAACCAGAACGCTCACCACGTGTCCACTCAGGGGCCTTTTCAATAGTTCCTAGCTCATAGTACCCGGCAATATGATCACTTATAAAATCAAGATGGAATCTCCGTTGAAGATCAGCAAGATCAACCAACAGATCCATATAGAAGAGACATGGACTCATCCGTTGTTGAGGACCAACAAGGTCAATCAACCAGATCCATGCCCGGTTTCAGAAAGCAACTCTTACTCCTTATTCCAATATCTTCCACGACGCACGTGTGGGTATCTTCGGAGACTCAGAGCCCGAGCACCGTATGGTCAGCACCCTCTAGGATCCTTCGCAGGTCACCTAGCGCTTCACTCATAGGCCACTTCCTTGGTCCCTCATCCACCGTATCGGAAGCTCACCATTTAAATCGAACCGAGGCTGGTCAAGACCTCGGCCGACCTTGCTACGCGAGACATCCTCCATTGACTCTCCGTCTCAGCAAATGCAACTTTATCAGTTAGGTCTCCCACGACCTTAATCACAAGACGGTCAAAATGCTTCCCCAGCATTCTTGACATAAAACAGTCATTTACAAACAGGTTACAAATACAGTTTATATAATGAACTCTCGTCTTTCCACATTATCCCTCATCAATCCACATTACTTATTCCACATTCCATTCATATATGTACTCATTCTTATCCAATCACATCATTTTCCATCTCATCACATCATATTCATTCACATCACATATCATTTATTCACATCCCCATTCACATGCCATCACATCTCATCCATTCACTCATATCGACGTCACATCATTTCACATACACATTCGCATTCATTATTCCACATACACATCCACATTCGTACATCCACATCCATACATCCAATTCCATATCCGCATTCATACATACACATCCATACATCCAATTCCATATCCGCATTCATACATACACATCCATACATCCACATCCACATCCATACATCCAATTCCATATCCGCATTCATACATACACATCCATACATCCATATCCACATTCATACATCCATATCCACATCCACATCCATTTCCACATCCATATCCACATCCATACATCCATTTCCACGTCCGCATTCATACATCCATATCCACATCCACATTTATACATCCACATCCACATCCACATTCACATCCATACATCCATATCCACATTCCACATTCCACATTCATACATCCATATCCACATTCACATTCATACATCCACATCCACATCCACATCTACATTCATACATCCACATTCACATCCATACATCCATATCCACATTCCACATCTACATCCATACATCCATTTTCACATCCACATTCATACATCCACATCCACATACATACATCCACATCCGCATCTACATCCATACATCCACATTCGCATCCATAACACTCCACGTCTACATCCATACATCCATTTTTACATCCACATTCATACATCCGCATCCACATCCATACATCCACATCCACATCCACATTCGCATCCATACATCCATATCCACATTCCACGTTCATACATCCATATCCACATTCACATCCATACATCCACATCCACATCCACATTCATACATCCACATCCACATACATGCATCCGCATCCGGATCCGCATCCGCATCTACATCCATACATCCACATCCACATCCACATTCGCATCCATACATCCATATCCACATTCCACATCATACATCCATATCCACATTCGCATCCATACATCCACATCCACATCCACATTCGCATCCATACATCCATATCCACATTCCACATCATACATCCATATCCACATTCACATCCATACATCTACATCCACATCTACATTCACATCCACATCTACATCCATACATCCACATCCACATCCACATTCACATCCATACATCCATATCCACATTTCACATCTACATCCATACATCCATTTTCACATCCACATCCACATCCACATACATACACCCACATCCGCATCTATATCCATACATCCACATCCACATCCACATTCACATCCATACATCCATATCCATACATCCACATCCACATCTACTTCCATACATCCATTTCTACATCCACATTCATGAAAAGATGCAGGGGGGAAGAGAGCTTGAGCTCTTGCAAGCACACACACACACACTCACAAAACCCTAATAGAGAACACACAAGGTGAGAGGCTGAAAATCTTCTTCTTCTCTACTCAACACTCAACACACCATATACAAGAATAAGAGTACACACAATATGAAAGGTACTCAACCAAATACATACACGGGTTCTCTATAGTGTGAACCCGACTAAATGAGCTGGCGCTATAACTATGCCAGTCTCTAGAGTGGCTGTCACATAGCCTGTCATCCCACTGGCCGCATATCACCCAAGATCTCACCAACCATGCCAGTGGTGTAAGTGCGGGGCCTATCCCCCAGGCGGGTCATCAGTGGCCACCGCCTCACTAGACGAGCTCGATATCTCAACACTCCCCCTCGAGCTCAATTCCATCTCATGTACACCAAGCGAAGCCCTGAATCTGCGGAGCTTCTCTGTACCCAATGCTTTGGTGAAGATGTCAGCTACCTGATCCTCTGTGCTGACATAAACAAGGTCAAGGTCTCCTGCCAAGACCCTCTCTCTGACGAAGTGGTAGTGGACCTCTATGTGCTTCGTACGAGCATGAAAGACTGGGTTCCTGGCCAACTGTATACTGCTAATGTTGTCACAGAAAATGACAACTTGTCTATCCACTGATAGACCCAAATCTGCAAGTAGCTTTCTCAACCAAGCTACCTCACATGCTGCCATAGCAGCTCCTCTGTACTCGGCCTCTGTACTCGATAGAGCAACCGTAGGCTGCTTCTTGCTGCTCCAAGTCACAGCAGCACTCCCCAAAGAAAACATGAATCCACTGGTAGATCTTCTGTCTGAGATACTACCAGCCCAATCAGCATCTGTGTACCCATGTACACATATCTCTGTCCCAGTCTCATAGAATAGTCCACAATGCAAAGTAGACTTCACATACCTCAGTATGCGTCTCACTGCATCCAAATGCGGTTTTCGTGGAACCTGCATAAACTGACTCACCAACCCAACAGCATAGCTCAAATCTGGTCTGGTGATCGTCATGTAGATCAAACTTCCTACTATGCGTCTGTACATAGTAGGATCCTCCAAGATCTCTCCTGAATCTGCACTCAACTTGCCATTCTGATCCAATGGCACAGAAATAGGCTTACAGCCTGTCATACCATACTTGGACAACATGTCCAAGCCATACTGTCTCTGCAGTAATCCAATACCATGTGGTAACCTAATCACCTCAATGCCCAAGAAATATCTGAGCTCCCCCAGATCCTTCATCTCAAACTTCTGTCTAAGCAAGATCTTTACATCAAAGATCTCTGCATCATGGTCCCCCGTAATGATCAAGTCATCTACATAGATGACAACAAGCACAACTCCTCTATCACCATATCTCACATACAATGATAAATCTGCATTGGCTACATGAAAGCCAATAGTGACAAGATATTCAGAAATCTTGTCAGACCATGCTCTTGGTGCTTGTTTTAAGCCATACAAGGCTTTCTTCAACCTGCAAACATGCTCGGGGTGACCCACATCCTCATAACCAGGTGGCTGCAACATATACACCTCTTCTTGCAAATCCCCATGCAAGAATGCATTCTTTACATCCATCTGATGTAAAGACCATTGCTTTGACGCAGCCACTGCTATCACAACTCTCACCGTTGCCATCTTGGCAACTGGGCTGAAAGTTTCCTCATAATCAATCCCATATGTCTGCGCATATCCTTTGGCTACCAATCTAGCCTTGTACCTGTTTATGCTTCCATCACTGTTATGTTTAACTTTGTACACCCACTTGCATCCAATGGCTTTCTTGCCTTCAGGCAATTGCACTAAATCCCAAGTTTCATTTCCATATAGTGCATCCATCTCCTCATCCATAGCTTTCTCCCAACAGCCTCATCAATGCATGTGGGCTCAACAACCTGCACAACCTTTGCCATATATGCATAGTGATGTGCCACATAACCATCATAAGTAAACCTCTGCACAGGGTTCTTCACTCTACCAGATCTTCGTAGCTTTTCATTCATGGCTTCCATAGCCTTCTTTACACCAGGTGTTCTCATAGCTGGGATCCCAAGCTCCTCATCAAGGCTCATATCTGAGCCACTAGACTCTCCATCAACATGAGAATGCCCTGCAGAAATGTCAGGCATACCAAGGGGCTCAACCACTTTCTCTTTTCCTTTACGTGATGTAGTAATCACATTTGCAGGACTGGTATTATGACGCAGCCTGCCACTCCATGGTCTATCAACAGACCCACTAGATGAGGACTCTCCTGGTCCACTCAAAGACTGTGATTGCTGACCTGCATTCTGTGCAACCACACTTCCTCACATCAGCCCCAACAGCTTCTTTTTCAGTAGCATACCAGCTGCTCATCTCATCAAAGACAACATCCCTGCTTACCCTCAACTCACGTGTAGCAGGATTATAACACCTGTATCCCTTTTGCTCAAGGGAATATCCAATAAACACACATTTTTCAGCTTTCGGATCCAGCTTAGTTCTCAGCTCATCTGGCACATGCACATATGCAATGCATCCAAAGACTTTCAGATGAGACAAATCTGGTTTTCTGCCAGTAAACCTCTCCTCTGGAGTTACATCATGTATGGCTGTAGTTGGAGTCCTGTTCATGATGTATACTGCTGTAGAAACAGCCTCAGCCCAATAGCAATGCGGCATATTCTTCTCTTCCATCAATGCTCGCGCAATCTCAGCAATGTGCCTGTTTTTCCGCTCAGCAACTCCATTTTGCTGCGGAGTATATCTGCATGTGAATTGTCTCCGAATACCATTCTTCTTCAAAAATTCAGAGAACTCATTGGAGAAGTATTCTCCCCCTCCATCTGACCTTAGGCACTTTACATATTTCCCTGTTTGCTTTTCAACCAAAACTCTGAAATTCTGGAAGTGAGTGAACACCTCACTCTTCTCCTTCATGAAATATACCCACACTTTCCTTGTGTGGTCATCAATGAAAGTGACATAGTACCTGCAGCCTCCCATAGATACGGTCTTCGTAGGACCCCATACATCTGAATGCACAACATCTAGTGCATTTCTGCTCACATATCTGTTACGTGGAAACACATGCTTTGTTTGCTTCCCAAATTGGCATGCTTCACATATTTTCTGCATACCTTCCACCTTAAATTTTGG
This sequence comes from Cibotium barometz, assembly GCF_041138505.1. Lineage (NCBI taxonomy): Eukaryota > Viridiplantae > Streptophyta > Polypodiopsida > Cyatheales > Cibotiaceae > Cibotium > Cibotium barometz. The sequence continues at coordinate 13,777,099 of NC_141085.1, forward strand.
CAGCCCTGTCACGATTCCTTTTGTCTGCATAGACTTCAGTCTCTGCACATTTACATGTCCTATTCTTTTATGCCATATGTCTGTGTCTGCAACAACTCCTGAACCATTTGCAAACATCGCAGCACTCATTTCAGGCATGTCTACATTCAATGTAAACATTCTGCCCACTTTGTTGCCTTTTGCAACCAACCTGCACTTGTCTTTGAAATCTTCAACATAACACCCATCAGGGTTAAACCGAACCTGCAAACCCTGCTCAATCATCTGGCCAACTGAAACCAGATTCTTTGTTATGTTCGGTACATGAAGTACATCTGCAAGGTACTTCACTTTGCCATCCTGCATAGACAATGGCACATCTCCAACGTGGGCAATTGGATGAGCAGTGTCATCCCCTGTTTCCACAAAACCTGGTCTTTCCGGGTTTTTCATCTCCTTGAACCACTCCCCATGACTTGTCATGTGGTTCGAAGCGCCTGAATCCACATACCATACATTATCTTTTTGTGCTGCATCAACATTTTCAGACATGGCATTCACAACATGCTGCATAACAAACAACCTTTCATTATCCTCATTATTTCTGCTTGAGGATGCATAGTTGTTTTGCTGCACTTTCCCATTTTACATGTCAGCCTGCTTCTTATAACATTCTGACTGCACATGTCCAGGCTTACCACAATAATAGCATTCACGTGTATCATTATATTGCCTTTGCCAATTTCCACGGCCTCTTTGACTCCCCCTGCCTCTGAATTTGCCTCTTCCACCTGCGTGTTGTTGTTGTTGTTGATTCTGGGACTGTTGTTGTTGCTGCTGCTGCTGGCCATAATTCTGACTACCTGTTCGGCCACCTCCTTGACCGCGTCCACGGCCTCCTCTACCTCGTCCTCTTCCTGAACTCGTGTAGAAAGCCTGTTGCTCTGAACTGTTTTTACTTTGTGAAGACTGTTCGTCTTCACCCAAGTTCTTCTCTTCGATAATCAGCATAGACACCAAATCTGTAAAGTTGGGAATGTTTTCCCGAGTCTGAATAGACGTCTTAAACGCCTTGTATTGTGGCCCGAGACCACGTAGACAGACTTCCACCTTGTCATCGTCATCTACTGACACACCAATAGATGCAAGGGATTCCACAATACCCTTTATCTTCAGCGCATAGTCATTCACAGACATGCTCTTTTTCTCCACAGTATGAAGTTCATTCTTCAACTGTATCTTGCGAGCCTTGGTATTTGTTTCATAAAGCTTTACCAAGGTGTCCCATGCCTCCTTGGGGGACTTGGCATCCTGAATGTGCCCAATCATGGTGTCCTGTATACTAATGGAAAGCCAATACATAACCTTCCTGGCTCCTTGGTTCCAGTCTTTAAACTCTTTCACATCTGCAGCAGTCGGATTTATATCCGGTATCTCCGGTGCCTCTTCATGCTCACCTTCTATGTAGTCCCAATAACCTTTTCCCATCAGGAAATTTGTCAACCTGAACCTCCAAGCATGGAAGTTATTCTTATCCAGCTTCTCAGCCACAATCTGTGTTATGCCATCATTAGACATCTTGCCAAACACACAATTTCACCAGAAACTGCACTCTGGTTTTTCTGCACAAATGCTGTATTTTCTGCACAGCGGTACTGCAGTACTCTCAAATGTCACAACCAGTGACTTCAATGCACATACATACACCCAATGGCAACTGTTGACCTCTTTGCAGCACCCACAGTGTCTGCACAGTCAATCTGTCTTCCTGCAGTTCTTAAAACAGAGTTCTGCAGAGAATCGATAACTTACCCGCAGTGCTCGAAATCGCCTGCTTTCCGAAAAACGGAGGTCCAGACGCGCCCGAAATGCGTTTTCGGCCTGAAAATTGTAGTCCAAAGGACTGAATAGTTGCCCTATAGCTTTACTCCCGCGAAGAAAGCTCCTCAATCGGAGATCGTTTGCCGGTGCCTCCCGTAGAGCTCCCGACAAGGGTGTAGTCACCAACACAATAGGGAAGAGTAGTTGAAGCTCTTACCCTCGTACCGCTTCCTGTGGTTCTCTTGCTTGCAGCTCAGCCCTTAGCACCAACCAGGCTCTGATACCATGAAAAGATGCAGGGGGGAAGAGAGCTTGAGCTCTTGCAAGCACACACACACACTCACAAAACCCTAATAGAGAACACACAAGGTGAGAGGCTGAAAATCTTCTTCTTCTCTACTCAACACTCAACACACCATATACAAGAATAAGAGTACACACAATATGAAAGGTACTCAACCAAATACATACACGGGTTCTCTATAGTGTGAACCCGACTAAATGAGCTGGCGCTATAACTATGCCAGTCTCTAGAGTGGCTGTCACACAGCCTGCCATCCCACTGGCCGCATATCACCCAAGATCTCACCAACCATGCCAGTGGTGTAAGTGCGGGGCCTATCCCCCAGGCGGGTCATCACAGTGGCCACCGCCTCACTAGACGAGCTCGATATCTCAACAATTCATACATCCACATCCATACATCCACATCCATATCTACTTCCATACATCCATTTCTACATCCGCATTCATACATCCACATCCATACTTATCACATACACATACATCTTTCCTTTCACATACATCCTTCACATGCATACATCTACATCCATTCTTTGTTCATTTTCATTTATCTGATTCATTTCACATCCTCATATCTATTTATAGAATACAAGAGAATTCTTATTTTTTATATAAGATTTCTTTACGCATCTATCTATGCATAAATTTCATTTTAAGGAGAATACCACTTTCGAAATAAAAAATCAATCTTTTATGCATCTTCCTATGCATAAATTCAATTTCAATGAAAATAATACTTTCAAAATAAAAATAAATCTTTTATGCATCTTTCTATGCATAAAATCAAAATTGATAAGAATAACTCTTTTGGATTAAAAGTAAAATTCTTTATGCATCTAGTTATGCATAAAATCAAAATTGATAGGAATAACTCTTTTGGAATAAAAATAAAATTCTTTATGCATCTATTTATGCATAAAATCAAAATTGATAAAAATAACTCTTTAAAAATAAATTTCTTTATGCATCATTCTATGCATAAAATCAAAATTGATGAAAATAACACTTTTGGATTAAAATAAAATTCTTTATGCATCTTTCTATGCATAAAAGATAAAATTGATAGGAATAACTCTTTTGGAATAAAAATAAAACTCTTTATGCATCTATTTATGCATAAAATCAAAATTGATGAAAATAACACTTTTGGATTAAAATAAAATTCTTTTTGCATCTTTCTATGCATAAAATAAAAATTGATAGGAATAACTCTTTTGGAATAAAAATAAAATTCTTTATGCATCTATTTATGCATAAATTCAAAATTGATGAAAATAACACTTTTGGATTAAAATAAAATTCTTTATGCATCTTTCTATGCATAAAATAAAAATTGATAGGAATAACTCTTTTGGAATAAAAATAAAATTCTTTATGCATCTATTTATGCATAAAATCAAAATTGATAGGAATAACTCTTTTGGAATAAAAATAAAATTCTTTATGCATCTATTTATGCATAAAATCAAAATTGATGAAAATAACTCTTTTGAATTTAAAAAAAATCTTTATGCATCATTCTATGCATACATTTCTTTATGTATCATTCTATGCATAAAATCCAAATTGATGAAAATAACACTTTTAATATTAAAAAAATATCTTTTATGCATATGTTTATGCATACAAATCATATATGATAAAAATCACTCTTTTAATATAAAAGAATTTCTTTTATGCATAAAATCATATATGATGAAAATCACACTTTTAATAATAAAAAAATATAATTTATGCATATGTTTATGCATACAAATCATTTATGATGAAAATCACTCCTTTAATATAAATCATATGTTTATGCATACAAATCAATTATGATGAAAATCACTCCTTTAATATAAAAGAATTTCTTTTATGCATCTAATTTATGCATAAAATTATTTATGATAAAAATCACACTTTTAATATAAAAAAAATATCTTTTATGCATACAAATTATTTATGATGAAAATCACTCTTTTAATATAAAATAATTTCTTTTATGCATCTAATTTATGCATAAAATCATTTATGATAAAAATCACACTTTTAATATTAAAAATTATCTTTTATGCATATAAATTATTTATGATGAAAATCACTCTTTTAATATAAAAAATAAAACTTATTTTTCACAATTTTAGAAAATTTTGCCATAACCTTCTTTGTATGGCTGACCAATTTTCAATGTTTAATTCTCTAAAAGTAATTAGAATTTCACCAAGAGTATTTAAATCATTCTAATGCAAACATTTTCTACTTATCAAAGAGAAACATTTAAAAAACTTGATTTTATCCATTAATCATTCATCTAGGATAGAGAATGGTTGGATTTACTAAAGAAGAGAGGGGAATGCCTTTTTTCGATGAGGCATAACATCATAATCATTTTAGAGAAGACAAAAATCATAAAAACCATTAAAATTAAGCATAAATTGGAATTTATGTATTTCCTTACTTCCATTCATCAATTAACTTCAATAGCATTAAAAAGCCATTCCAATTAAGCTTCTCAAGCTTGAGAGGGGTTGAGAAGAGAGAAACATTGAGAAATTATGGAAAAAGATCAAAATTCACACTTTACCTTACAAATTGCTTGATTCTTTGATCACGGTAGAGGCCCCCAACCAATCAATTGGTTTGGTGTGTTGATGGAGCCACCAATGGAGATTGAAGAAGGAGGGAAGCTCCAATTTATTCAATTTGGAGAGAATTTTAGAGAATAGTAAAAATTATCATTATTTCAACATAATTCTGGCATAGTATAATTCTCCTTTTTTTTTACAAAGGACTCAGGTTCTATTTATAGGAGAGAGGGAGGCTCTAACCAAGACCAACTGATTTCTAGAATTTTCCAAATTCAGTTTGGTCGAATTCGGACTAGATTTGGACCTTTGGTTCCTTTTTTATTTGGTTTGATCCAAGAGAGAGGAGAGATAAAAATATCACATTATTTTTGAGTTTAAAACTCATTCAAGCATGTGAAGTAGGTGCCTCCTTGAAGGGATCTCCTTTCCTTACACATGTGTCAAAATGGAATCATTATACCCAAAATATCTCATTTTTTAAATAATACTCATAGTTTTTTACTAATAAACCTTGTACATAGTCAACTCTTCATCTTATGTGGGCATTTACTCATTTTTGGTTATTTTCTTTTACAAATTGGATTTATCTCCTCCCCACACATGGATTGATCCTATTGGCCCATAGGAACCTTAATTTAAAATTTTTCAAAAATTTGGACCCCTAGGATAAAGCCTCTTGAGCAGATTATACTTGATTTCTAATGCACCTTCTGAAAATCTTTTTGAACTTGTGTTTTGGGAGAACTTATTTTAATAAGAAGAGATATTTTTCCATCCAAAAATATTTAAAAACTAAATTACCACTCTCTAGAAGATTTTCTCTCTCTAGGCCAAAACTGGCAGAAATAAGATCTTTTATATTTTTGAAGAGGGGATTGATTACAGGGAAAGATACTGGACATCCTGAGAAGTTGGGGAGGAATCTTACATTCTACCCCACTTAAAAAATGCGAGATGTCCTCATCTAGAGGAGAATTCCTTTTCTTAAGATCCAACTGATTATGGGTTCCTTATATTTTGGTGAACCCAAACAGAATCCTTGGATAAAGATCCCTTATATAAAACTCATCATTAAATAACAATTCACTTAGATCATAACATTCAATTCCTTATCACAATAATGGTCCATTAGACCGAAATTTCTATCCGAAGAGTCCTTCATGGAAATTTTTCATTTATGCAGATTTTTAATTTGACCTCCTTTAACTTGATCCACTGGGTCAAGTGTTAACAGCAGCAATTTGCTAGCACAACCCACTAATCTCATAGTGATTTGCTGGAGTCATTAACATCATTCTAACTATGAACATTATCACAGGGACTCGTCCCATTCATCCTCATTGAGGTTTTGCTTAGTTATTACAATTCAGCCAAAATTCAGAAATCTTCATTTTTCAATCAGAATCCAAATCAACTCATCATTTCTCAATCAGAATTTAAAATCATATCAACCACATTCGAATTCATCATATGGATAGTATTAATGCTTATAAATTCAAGTCTTAGATTTACTCGTATATATAGAAGAGCTACAGTTATACCCTCGGTATATACGGGTAGTCACGGTCCTTGGAACTATAAGGTAAATACTATCATGTCTAGGCCTCAAGTAAGTCAGGGATTCCATACAATTGCGGTATTTCCATCTGAAGACCCAATTACCAATGTACGAATTTCAGTTTGAATATCAAATTGTATGAATTTTATCACACAATTATAATCTTTTAGAGCTTCTGATAAATTTTTGATATATTTGGCTTCTCGGTTGATCCTCATTAGCCAAATAGCTCTGATACCAAGTGTAAGATCCCCGTCCCCACCGCGCAACGGATTCTGGGTGCTAGCAACGGAAGTAGCACATCTTGCGTGGGGCAGGGTCCTACACTCGGGGCCTCACCCATGGATATCAGGACAGGTGACTAATTCCTCGGTTCTTCCAAAACCGAAACTAGAAAAACTTCCCTTGTCCGAAAAGCACAGGCGATTCCTCCAGGATAAAATTTTACTCTAACGTAGTCAAGGTCATTACGGACCAAACTGATCCAACCGAACCTAAAGTCACTTGGTCAGATCAAGGAAGAAACTTGCACTTGGATCATAGAGATCAACGATTTTTTCCCCATCAAGAGACACAGCCGTTGATTTCTTTTTCCATAGAACAATTACTATCCGGGATTTACTTCGTCTAGCAAACCACAATAGAAATTGAGTCTCATTTTACGGATCCATCAATCCAGCCTAACCCCACTGTAGTGATGGGATCCAATTTAGACTTTGGTTAGGTTTTGTCCCAGGTACCAGGGAAAAGAGTTCCCAGGCCCCCTAGCTGGATGTTCATGCAAACATAAAACTAGTCACACCACTTACACACCCAATATGAAATTGCCTTTTTCTCAACATCAGCTATCTTTAAACAATCCTTTAATGAAACCATTGTATCACTAATCACAATCCTCCAAAATATCCGGTTGAATCTTAATTTCCAATCATTCCTTCATCGGAGTATCTATTGCATCATTGGTAACCAAAACGCTCACCACCTATCCACTCAGGGGCCTTTTCAATAGTTCCTAGCTCATAGTACCCGGCAATATGATCACTTATAAAATCAAGATGGAATAGATCAACCAACAAATCCATATAAAAGAGCCATGGACTCATCCGTTTGAGGACCAGCAAGGTCAATTAACCAGATCCATGCTCGGTTTCAGAAAACAACTTTTACTCCTTGTTCCAATATCTTCCACGACGCACGTGTGGGTATCTTCGGCGACTCAAAGCCCGAGCACCGTATGGTCAGCACCCTCTAGGATCCTTCACAGGTCACCTAGCGCTTCACTCATAGGCCGCTTCCTTGGTCCCTCATCCACCGTACCGGAAGCTCACCATTTAAACCAAACCGAGGCTGGTCAAGACCTCGGCCGACCTTGCTACGCGAGACATCCTCCATTGACTCTCTGTCTCAGCCGTTGCAACTTTATCACAGTTAGGTCTCCACAACCTTAATCTCACAAGACGGTCAAAATGCTTCCCTAGCATTCTTGATATAAACAGTCATTTACAAACAGGTTACAAATACAGTTTCTATAATGAACTCTCGTTTTTCCACATTATCCCTCATCAATCCACATTACTTATTCCACATTCCATTCATATATGTACTCATTCTTATCCAATCACATCATTTTCCATCTCATCACATCAGATTCATTCACATCACATATCATTTATTCACATCCCCATTCACATGCCATCACATCTCATCCATTCACTCATATCGACGTCACATCATTTTACATACACATTCGCATTCATTATTCCACATACACATTCGCATTCATTATTTCACATACACAGTCGCATTCATTATTCCACATACACATCCACATCCATACATCCAATTCCATATCCGCATTCATACATACACATCCATATCCACATCCATATCCACATTCATACATCCATATCCACATCCACATCCACATCCATACATCCATTTCCACGTCTATATCCATACATCCATTTCCACGTCTGCATTCATACATCCATATCCACATCCATATTCATACATCCACATCCACATCCACATTCACATCCATACATCCATATCCACATTCCACATTCATACATCCATATCCACATTCACATTCATACATCTATTAAGGGACTAAGGCTATGTAGAAGGGGAAGAGAAGGGTGTGAGTGTGAATGGACTTAAGGTCCACTTGCTCACCTATTTAAAGGTGGAGCTATGAGGCATTTTGTATGGAGCAAGGCCTAGTTGTATTCATAAGCAACTTAATAAGCAAGAGATTATTCTTGTATTTTGTGAGCTCTTTTTTCTCCACACACTTGATCTAGCATGAGCACCACGTTTTCTCAACATGGTATCTAGAGCCTAGGTTCATTAGGACTCTTGTGGTGTAGATTAGGTCATTTTCTCTTCATTTTCCCTTATCTTTTACTTGTGGAGCTCAACCCCCTGGCAGTGGAGGAGCTCTACTAGCTTGTAGAGGCCATATCTCGTTGGAGATTTCTTCATGGGAAATGTAGAGGAGGACTAGGCGAATGTACTCGTATGGCTAATTGCGGAGTAGCATCACTCCACGCGGCGGCATTGCTCACTGAGGTCGACGGCGTCGTTTTTTGTAGCGCTGGCCGTACAGCCATACGCTGACTGTAGGCCATCATTAGGCAGCAAGAGGCTTGAGGGCTTTGGTAGCCCACTCAATGAGGACTCCACAGCTCAAGTTTGAGCTTCAACAAAGCACTGACGTGCCGGCCTACAGACAAAAAACCAGACGTCTCATCTCCTTCTCAATGAAGCTTTCCATCAAAGCTTCATAAGTGAGTTTTTCTTGCTCAAATCACCTCCTCCCTTGCTCTAATCATCCAAGTGATGATGTGAATGATTGTTGCTAATCTTTCTCTTGATTTTGAAGAGTGGCCAACCACATGAGGTATCCATAAGCCTCATTCTCATCAAGCTTCATCATCAACATCAACTTTCAAGCTTTCAAAGCTTTTAAAATGTGCTTATGAGCACTAATTAGTGTTAATTAATCTATTAATCCAACAAAAGGAAGTTACACTAATTAATCTATTAATCCAACAAAAGGAAGTTATTATAAAGTGTTCTTAAACACTAATAGTGTTATTAAACACTAATGGTGAACTAATCACCAAAATAAGTGTCATTAGACACTAAAAATGTGCTTTTAAGTACTAATTATATTTTCTACACACTAATGGTGATCTTAATCACCAACCAAAGTGTTCTTTAACACTAATGCAGCTAATCCCCATCAAAATTAGTAATAAAGCACAAACCCTAAGTGTTAAACCATAAAAATTACTATTTTAATCTCCTATTTATGCAACATTCTCAACTTGATTAGGGTTGTTGCACTCTCATAAGCCAATCTCTTTCTAATTAAGCCTAAATATCATAAATTTCTGGTTTTTTCTTCTTCATAATCAGCCCATTACTCTCTCATAATCTCTTTCAATACCCAATGTCAAAGGACAACACTCAAATCAAGAAGTTCTCGGGAGAGAGCTTCCACACTTGGCAAGTCCTTGTCAAGTACAAGATAATGTCCAAAGGCTTTTGGCCATTCATCTCCGGCACCAAGGTTATTGATCGAACAAAGGATGAAGATGTTGAAGATGATGAGAGGGCACAAGCCATCATCATGCTTCATCTTGATGAGGCACTCATCCACCATGTGGACCAGCTTCCGACTGCAAAGGAGAAATGGGATGAGTTTGATAAGCTCTATGGAGCTCGTGGTAAGAATTCCAAGATCTCACTCAAAATTGAAATTTTTAGCTTGGAACTCAAAGAGGGAGATGGCATTGGAGCCTTCATCTCTCAGTTGAAGGGCCTTATGGCTCAACTTGCATCAGTGAATGCGAGAATGGATGAAGATGATGCAGTGGCTGTTTTGCTCAAAGCAGTCAAGAAGGTGTACCCCACCTTGGTCACCACCCTGAAGAACATACCTAATCCCACCGTCGAAGGAGTCATTCAATCATGTCTTGATGAAGAAAAGAGGCCAAAGGGAGCAGCTGAATCTTCAAATGCAACCACTTCATCGACTATCGAACAAGCTTTGTCACATCAAGTGGTCAAAGTAAGATGTGCCCATTGTAAAAAGGTGGGTCATTTGGTAAATAATTGTTGGATCAAATATCCCAACAAAATGAAATGTAACAAATGTAAACAAACGGGGCATATCACTTCTAAATGTCCTTACAAAGAGTCAGAGGCAAACTTTGTATCAGTCTCTACCTCTGCTGAGAAATTGTTTTAATTCTCAATGTAATCACACCTATATTCCAAACCTTGTACGCCTAATGTTATAAAGGCATCCTATGTCCAATACCACCTATTCCATCCTTTCATAGTTGGTATTAAGGGGGGGTATTAAGGGACTAAGGTTATGTAGAAGGGGAAGAGAAGGGTGTGAGTGTGAATGGACGTAAGGTCCACTTGCTCACCTATTTAAAGGTGGAGCTATGAGGCATTTTGTATGGAGAAAGGCCTAGTTGTATTCATAAGCAACTTAATAAGCAAGAGATTGTTCTTGTATTTTGTGAGCTCTTTTTCCTCCACACACTTGATCTAGCATGAGCACCACGTTTTCTCAACAACATCCACATCCACATCTACATTCATACATCCACATCCACATCCACATCCACATCCACATCCACATTCACATCCATACATCCATATCCACATTCCACATCTACATCCATTTTCACATCCACATTCATACATCCACATCCACATACATACATCCACATCCGCATCTACATCCATACATCCACATCCACATCCACATTCGCATCCATACATCCATATCCATATTCCACATTCCACATCTACATCCATACATCCATTTTCACATCCACATTCATACATCCACATCCACATCTGTATCTACATCCATACATCCACATCCATATCCATATCCACATTCCACATTCATACATCCATATCCACATTCACATTCATACATCCACATCCACATCTACATTCATACGTCCACATCTACATTCATACATCCACATCCACATACATACATCATCTACATCCATACATCCACATCCACATCCACATTCGCATCCATACATCCACATTCGCAGCCATACATCCATGTCCACATTCCACATTCATACATCCATATCCACATTCACATCCATACTCCACATCCACATCTACATTCATACATCCACATCCACATTCACATCCATACATCCATATCCACATTTCACATCTACATCCATACATCCATTTTCACATCCACATTCATACATCCACATCCACGTACATACATCCACATCCGCATCTACATCCATACATCCACATCCACATCCACATCCACATCCATACATCCATATCCATACATCCACATCCACATCTACTTCCATACATCTATTTCTACATCCACACCCACATCTGCTTCCATACATCCATTTCTACATCCACATTCATACATCTACATCCATACTTATCACATATACATACATCTTTCCTTTCACATACATCCTTCACATACATACATCTACATCCATTCTTCGTTCATTTTCATTTATCTGATTCATTTCACATCCTCATATCTATTTATAGAATACAAGAGAATTCTTATTTTTGATATAAGATTTCTTTACGCATCTATCTATGCATAAATTTCATTTTAAGGAGAATAACACTTTCGAAATAAAATATCAATCTTTTATGCATCTTCCTATGCATAAATTCAATTTCAATGAAAATAATACTTTCAAAATAAAAATAAATCTTTTATGCATCTTTCTATGCATAAAATCAAAATTGATAAGAATAACTCTTTTGGATTAAAAGTAAAATTCTTTATGCATCTAGTTATGCATAAAATCAAAATTGATAGGAATAACTCTTTTGGAATAAAAATAAAATTCTTTATGCATCTATTTATGCATAAATTCAAAATTGATAAAAATAACTCTTTAAAAATAAATTTCTTTATGCATCATTCTATGCATAAAATCAAAATTGATGAAAATAACACTTTTGGATTAAAATAAAATTCTTTATGCATCTTTCTATGCATAAAAGATAAAATTGATAGGAATAACTCTTTTGGAATAAAAATAAAACTCTTTATGCATCTATTTATGCATAAAATCAAAATTGATGAAAATAACACTTTTGGATTAAAATAAAATTCTTTTTGCATCTTTCTATGCATAAAATAAAAATTGATAGGAATAACTCTTTTGGAATAAAAATAAAATTCTTTATGCATCTATTTATGCATAGATTCAAAATTGATGAAAATAACACTTTTGGATTAAAATAAAATTCTTTATGCATCTTTCTATGCATAAAATAAAAATTGATAGGAATAACTCTTTTGGAATAAAAATAAAATTCTTTATGCATCATTCTATGCATAAAATCAAAATTGATGAAAATAAAACTTTTAATATAAAAAATATCTTTTATGCATACAAATCATTTATGATAAAAATCACTCTTTTAATATAAAAGAATTTTTTTATGCATCTAATTTATGCATAAAATCATTTATGATGAAAATCACACTTTTAATATAAAAAAATATCTTTTATGCATACAAATCATTTATGATGAAAATCACTCTTTTAATATAAAAGAATTTCTTTTATGCATCTAATTTATGCATAAAATCATTTATGATAAAAATCACTTTTAATATAAAAAATATCTTTTATGCATATGTTTATGCATACAAATCATTTATGATGAAAATCACTCTTTTAATATAAAAGAATTTCTTTTATGCATCTAATTTATGCGTAAAATCATTTATGATAAAAATCACACTTTTAATATTAAAAATTATCTTTTATGCATATAAATCTTTTATGATAAAAATCACTCTTTTAATATAAAAAAATAAAACTTATTTTTCACAATTTTAGAAAATTTTGCCATAACCTCCTTTGTATGGCTGACCAATTTTCAATGTTTAATTCTCTAAAAGTAATTAGAATTTCACCAAGAGTATTTAAATCATTCAAATGCAAACATTTTCTACTTATCAAAGAGAAACATTTGAAAAACTTGATTTTATCCATTAATCATTCATCTAGGATAGAGAATGGTTGGATTTACTAAAGAAGAGAGGGGAATGCCTTTTTTCGATGAGGCATAACATCATAATCATTTTAGAGAAGACAAAAATCATAAAAACCATTAAAATTAAGCATAAATTAAAATTTACGTATTTTCTTACTTCCATTCATCAATTAACTTCAATAGCGTTAAAAAGCCATTCCAATTAAGCTTCTCAAGCTTGAGAGGGGTTGAGAAGAGAGAAACATTGAGAAATTATGGAAAAAGATCAAAATTCACACTTTACCTTACAAATTGCTTGATTCTTTGATCACGGTAGAGGCCCCCAACCAATCAATTGGTTTGGTGTGTTGATGGAGCCACCCCAATGGAGATTGAAGAAGGAGGGAAGCTCCAATTTCTTCAATTTGGAGAGAATTTTAGAGAATAGTAAAAATTATCATTATTTCAGCATAATTCTGGCATAGTATAATTCTCCTATTTTTTTTTACAAAGGACTTAGGTTCTATTTATAGGAGAGAGGGAGGCTCTAACCAAGACCAACTAATTTCTAGAATTTTCCAGATTCAGTTTGGTTGAATTTGGACTAGATTTGGACCTTTGGTTCCTTTTTGATTCGGTTTGATCCAAGAGAGAGGAGAGATAAAAATATCACATTATTTTTGAGTTTAAAACTTATTCAAGCATGTGAAGTAGGCGCCTCCTTGAAGGGATCCCCTTTCCTTACACATGTGTCAAAATGGAATCATTATACCCAAAATATCTCATTTTTTAAATAATACTCATAGTTTTTTACTAATAAACCTTGTACATAGTCAACTCTTCATCTTATGTGGGCATTTACTCATTTTTGGTTATTTTCTTTTACAAATTGGATTTATCTCCTCCCCACACATGGATTGATCCTATTGGCCCATAGGAACCTTAATTTAAAATTTTTCAAAAATCTGGACTCTTAGGATAAAGCCTCTTGTGCAGATTATACTTGATTTCTAATGCACCTTCTGAAAATCTTTTTGAACTTCTGTTTCAGGGAAACTTATTTTAATAAGAAGAGATATTTTTCCATCTAAAAATATTTAAAACTGAATTACCATTCTTTAGAAGATTTTCTCTCTCTAGGCTGGCAGAAACAAGATCTTTTATATTTCTGAAGAGGGAATTGATTACAGGGAAAGATACTGGACATCCTGAGAGGCTTGGGAGGAATCTTACAGATCTCACACTGTAGGAGGCTCATCTTCCATTTGTGCTTGGTATTCCCTGACCAACTCTTGGGCTGAGAGTCTCTCTTTTTTCTTTATAGGGTTCGGATATTCAGTGAGCTTTTTCGGTCTACCGTTGGTGCATGTCTATAGGTTCTTTGGCTTGAGTGGCAGAGCGTAGCAATTCTTCTTCTTTAGATGAAGAAATTGACACATGAGTTGTCATCATGCCATCTTCTGAACCACTTTTGATAAAACCACTCGGTTCTCGCCCTTGCCAATCTTTGTGGCTTTGTGTCTTGAGCGCCTAGTCGCTCGTGCTTGTTCAGGGGCACTAGCTTGGCCCTGGTCTCATGAGGTTGATGCTTCCATTGGCATCATGAGTTGCGGCCCTCTGCTTGCTCTGTAGTCTAGTTACAGTGGTGGGAGTGCTCTTATGAAGCCGTCTTTCTCTAACACTCACCAAGTTAAGGTTGGTGCTCGGATTTGCTTTGTGAGCCCTTCCTATTGTTACAAGTCTTAGTGGAAAATCCTTATACATGTGATCAATACCACACCGAACACACATGGGAGTCAAGGCGGGAGCACTTGCAGAGGTACTCACCATCCCTTTCCTATTGGGACACTCAGCCACTTGGTGAGGTCGCGTGCAATCATAGCACTGTATGGGTGGTCGTTTAACCATCCTATTCATGTCTCTAGCCTGCGACATGGGGGCTGCTAAGTACACCGGGTACATTTGGTCTCCCTCCATAACATAGTGACTTAAGATTTGAGAGGGTGGGCTTATTGGCTCTAGGGTTTTATAAGTGGGAACATCAGGAATCTCCCCCTCGTTCCCATCTTTGAAGATTTCAGTTAGGGTTAGCTGACGAACCTGTGTAACTCTTAGTAGTAGGGGTTGAGGTGGAAGAAGCGAGGGTGGTAAGGGAATTTTGGGCACCATGAGGATTCCTCTTTGGGCCACTTCTTGGCTAGGTTGAGGTGCGTTATGGGGCGCTGGTGCTAGCAGAGCTAGTGGTGGTTGCTTTGGGGTTGCTGGCAAAGCTTGAGGTAGAGCTCGAGCTAGAGAAGCTTTCTGATGATAGCAGTTGGAGACTTCATGATTGCCCCATTTTATGCAATATGTATAGTATAGATGCTAGGGTAGGGTCTTAGATGTGGACACTCCATGCTGGTATGGTTAGCATGATAGACCGGGCACGATACAAGATCCCTCTTTGGATAGAGATGAGGTTGACCTCCCCGATCTCGACCTTGGCCGGTTCTCCATTGTTGGGTCATTTGCTGCTTTAATGTAGTGGCCAATTTCTCTACATGTTGTCCTGACGTGGACTCCCTGCTTTTTCTGTCAGGCTTTTTGCTGGTGGTCTTAAAATAAGCTTCTGATGTGCCCTCATGGTGTGGAACGGACGTTCGCTTATGAATGGATCTTATAGGATCAGCCACACCTTATAAGGATCAGCCACACCCTATAAGGATCAGCCACACCTTATAAGGATCAGCCACACCCTATAAGGATCAGCCACACCTGAGACGTTCGCTGAATGGAATGGACGTTTGCTTATGAATGAGAAAGGAACGGGCATTCACTTTTGAGATGAAAGAAGGAACAGGCATTCGCTTCCAAAGGTTGAATGGCACGGATGTTCGCTTTTAGAAGGAGAAAGAAACGGGCGTGCGCTTTGTACATGAAAAGGGAATGGGCATTTGCTTTCCATGGATAACTGGCATGGACGTTCACTTTCAAAAGGAGAAAGGAACAGGCATACACTTCTCAAATCAAGTGGCAGAGTGAATGGCATGGGCGTGGCATGTTTGGAACAGTGCTGGCACTTTTGAAATGGCTGTGGCACTTTCAAATTTTGCAATTTTAAAGATTTTTCTAGGAATTTAAGGCTGCAAGTTTTACAACCACCCAGTATATTCTCTAACAGTTCAGTTACACCCACTTGATTGAATGCAGTTAATGCTTAATTCAATGCAAATATTCCCATTTTAATGCATTTGCCACATTTAGCCACCTAGAAAATCTTACTAGATTTGGTCAACTGAGGAAGGGAACAGACGTAGCAAAGATGCCATGGCCGTGACCTGTAAAGCAAATGGACGTTCACTTCTCAGAACAGCTAGCAGAATGCAGTTTTGCTTGGTTTTTTACTCGAGGGTTAACTCCTCAATGTGAAGCCGTGAATGGCATGGGTGTGGCACATTTGGAATGGCGGTGGCTTCTCGCACTGATTTTTTATTTTTTGGATTCAATAGAGAGAGCTAGAGCTAGTCTCTAGCTATCTATTGGTTGGTGCCTACAATGCATAATTAAAACTAACAATTTGAGATTAATTTGCTAATTAAACTAAGATGCAAGCTTGAAGAAAAAAGAACAATTGCATGAATGTTAAGGGCAATGTGAGAGCACCTACTTGCTCATCTCATGCTCGGTGAAGAATTGAACGCTCGAATGCTCAATTAACCTCCAATGAAGGGTAGAAACTGCTTCGGAAGTAGTTAATCGAACACTTCAGTGTTTCTAGGGCAGACTGCACAGTTTGGAATACTTCCATGCCCATACTCACTAACACCTTGCAACCCATGTGTGAACGATCTGGCATTGTGTGAAGAAACAACACTTTTTCCAACCCTAAAAAGGGACTTTTTGGATATTTTATATTATATATTTTGGGGGTTTTTTGTTTTGGCTACTGGACTATACCTTTATGGTGACCGGACCAGCACCCCCCCTTCACTATATATAGCATTACCTATACCTCATCATTCATGTACGTCTTTATCATCGTACAGCAGGGGCTCATATCTTCGTTTTCCTTTGCTGGTCCAGGCCACCTTCTGCAGGGCTCACATTAGCCTTACATCATGCCTTACATCATGCCTTCTTCTGCTCCACATTTGCATTTTACTTCAGCATATGTCAGCACCTACATCATAGCATACATCATGATGTGTTTATACATCAGCTTACATCAGCGCTTTGCTTCAGCAATCATGTGTGTTTTTCTGCAGCATACATCAGCCCACATCTGTACACTTACATCAGGGCTTATATCTGTGTTTATCTTAGCCTTACATCAGTGCATACATCAAGGCTCACATTTGTGCTTACCTTTAGCATATCTTGTGCATTTTGGCATAGCCCTTGGGATAGAAACCCTCTCTTCTACTTTGGGACAGAAGCCCTCTCTGCTACATCAGGACAGCAGCCCTCTCTGCTACTTCGGGACAACAGCCCTCTGTGTTACATCGAGAGACAACATACCTCTATGCTACACATCGAGACAGTAGCACTCTTTGCTACATCGGGATGGCATCCCTCTCTCCTCTTCAGGTATACAACACCCATGTCACCAGAGCTTGCACCACTCGGGATGATAACCCTCTCTGTTTCAGGTACACAACACCCGTGTCATCAGATACTGCACCACCAACATCATCATTGACATTACCTTTTTATGCTGCCACTATCATGTTGGAGTGCTTTGACTCACATTGATGCAAGCCTTCATCATTGACCGTGCTTCAGCTCTCTGACGTCCTTCTCTGCTTCTTCAGCATTGGTCTTCTTTCTGCTCAAAGTCACCTCTCATATGAGGGCTCTTGTACATATGTGCACTCACCTTTTTATATATATTCACTCACATATTTCATGCTGTGTGGTTTTACTCTGATCTCTCGTATTTCTGGTCCTTCCACATCAGCAAAACATTCTCGTGTTTAGGTGGACCCCAAAAAGTGAAAATTTTTAATTTTCTATTTTTTTTTACATTTTGAGGTAGAAAAAACACCACCCAACCAATATGTATGATGAAAATATTATTTTCCCTCCAAAAAGCTTGTAATTCAAGGGTCACATCAGAAGCCTGTCTCAAGAGCCAGTACATCCATAACTAACTGTCACGTCCCCACAACCCCATAAACATAACTAACTGTCAGGAACCACTACATCCATGAGATCCCGAAATTGTGGAGACCCCAAATTTTATTTTTTAAATTTTTCTCATAAATGCAATTTATTGATGAAAAACTCCATGTTAGTATATTTGTATATCAAAAATATCATTTTCTACTCAGAAAAATGGATTTGTGTTAAACCTCCAACAACAAACCTCCAACAGCAAAGTTTTAACAGTCTCTCTCACTCACTCACTCTCACTCTCTCTCCCTCTCCCTCTCTCTAAGGATTCTCTCTGAGGATCTCTCTACTTTAGCTTTTTCCTCTGCTTTAGCTATGGAGCCTTTGCAAGCTATGTGTGTAGCCCCTTGTAACGCTAGAAAACGGAAGGTTGATTTACACATCCATATTCTTGAAGAGTATGGCAGCTCTAAAAAAACCCATCCTACTGATGCACAATCTATCCAAGCTCGTAGGATAGCTAAGGAGAAAAATGTAGATCTTTAGGTTGATGGTGGGCGTCTCTATCCAATTGACCCTCCATTAAGAGCAAACCCTCCTTTCGCGATTTATCATCTTTTATGCAATTTGTTGGTGAAGGAGAGCTTGGCTTGTTAGGATACTGCAGAAGATTGACTACAAGTGGAGCTTGGCAAACCCATATTCTCCACTCTCAATTGCAAGCATCACAATTAACATTTCTTGCATATTTTGTAAAAAATTTTGCACTGCATCATGCTGAAGTCCTTTAAATTCCATTGTAACAGGTGATCTAGGTTAAAAACTATACATAAGCATAAAAGGATTGAAACCTGTACTCGTATGCTTAGTACTATTAACATCCATTGTAGGTATGAGAAATGAAGAAAGTAGAATCAAGACACAATGGAAATCATTATACAAAGAAGAATCCATTATATTTCCAAAATCAACTATATTTACAAGAGGTCCCTGAGAGGGTTGTATACAATCACCTAAGATACAATACTGGGTGTTCCTATGTTCAAAAGAAAAAGTATGACTAGATCAATTTTTCTGGACACCTGAAGAGTCTTAAACCACTCAATCCCTAATAACAAGTCTACATGCTCTAGAGGCATAATATAGCACTCCAGTGTATCTTCGTAGTCCTGAATCCGGATCGGTAGCTTCTCTATCTTTCGATCCCATACTTGCCGACCCGCAGGTAGGCGTACCTCATAGGTATGATTGCTGGGTGTTGTGTCAAGACTTAATTTCTGCACAAGTTTGTAATTAACAAAGTTGTGTGAGCTGCCAGGGTCTAGAAGAATGTGGATTCTATGGCCATTCACTTCTCCATTTTAGAGTTGAATAGATAATCAGAACATGAACTAGGGCGAGAAAGTACAGTAACTGATGTACCTGTCAAAGACAAACTGGTTAGCTGCCTTTGGCTTGGGTCTTGCGTTGGTCTAGCTTCTACTATTATGTATTCTTACATGGTATTAGAGCGTAGGCTCTATACAAAGATTTTGCTATTTAGTGCTTTGTAATATGTTGATCCAGCTTCTGCTATAATTGTGTATTTTTACATGGTATCAGAGCATAGGCTCTAGGCAAAGCCTATTTTTGATAGTTTGCTATTTAAAATGCAAATTTGTGGAGAGATGGCCTAACCTACAAATAACGCAGCCACTCGTGCCCGCCCTCCAAGTTAGATGGGACAAATTACACTCTTTAGAAGTTCAAGATTAGGTCCATTCTTTATTCATATGAGTTGTGGGAAACTACAACAGGAATTAATGCAAAACAGGTCCTACTCTAGATCCATTAGATCCACTATAAACCATACCACCAGATCTTGTTCTAGCGTGGAGGGAAAGGAATGCAAATTTTCCAATGTCCCTAATATCATTGATTCGACATTGATTCGGTGATGATCTTGATTCAATGTACTACCACAACTTCTAAAGCATGGCAAGTTCTAAAGAACCAGTATGAGATGAGAAATCAAACAAGGATTTAAAATGCAGCAGTACAAATTCTGATGGAGAAGAAGTAACAGACCAGTTCATATTGCAGATAAAGGATTTGAAAGATCAGAGATGGCAGTAGTGGTGGGGATCACTAAGACCAGTGAAGAAATAACATTCATCAGGTGCATCAGAGTGTTACCCCTAAAGTATGATAGTTTGGGGACTTCATTGAACACATAGGTGTGCCTCTTACTTTTGAGGAGTTTGATGTATTACTAGTGGAGGAGGAGGGGATGCATTTCAAAGCCAAAAATAGTAGTGATGTGGCATTCTCTGCAAATACAAAGAAAGGTAAGGGAAAGGGATCCGATAACCCTGATGCTTCTGAAAAGAAGAAGAAATCTAAGACAAAGTGTTTCTACTGCGACAAGCTTGGTCAAGCTTGGTCACATTAGGGGAAGGTTGAGGTCTATGGGGGCCCTTTAAGCTGCCATGAGATTAAGGAGATGATTAGTGTGAAGGCCAATAGGAAAAATACATGTGTACAAAAACGTTGGGTTGATTAAGACCCCAAATCTTGTGGTCAAAGGTAGAATCTTACCTTTTTCAGATCTGCCAGCAAAGAAAATCTTCAATATCTTTTTTTTAAATATTTTTTTAAAGGAAAAGTTTCAAAAAGTTACCCCCCCTCACTTCCCTCTTCCCTCCAAAAGTAGGGGCGTGTTTCTCTCTCCTCCCTTTTAGACTAACCCACTTTCCCCATCTACCACTCACTACACCCTCACTTGCAGCCCTATCTTCATCTCCAACTTGAGGAAAGCTCTTTGCTACCACCTACTCAGAGAAAGCTCTGTTATCAGCCTCTTTCTCTCTCTAGAGGAAGCTCTATTATCAGACTCTCTCTCTCTCTCTCTCTCTCTCTCTCTCTCTCTCTCTCTGTGTGTGTGTGCAAGCAGGCACCTAATGCAATCTCTCATTAGCTTTCTTTTGAGGAAAGCTCTTTGCTACCAGCTACTCAGAGGAAGCTCTGTTATCAGCCCTTCTCTCTCTCTCTTTCTAGAGGAAGCTCTGTTATCAGACTCTCTCTCTCTCTCTCTCTCTCTCTCTCTCTCTCTCTCTCTCTCTCTCTCTCTGTGCATGCAGGCACCTAATGCAATCTCTCATTTGCTTTCTTTTGAAGGTTTAGCTTTCTGTGTGTGTGTGCATGTGTGTGTGTGTGTGTGGGTGTGTATGGATTTGCAGCAAACTTCTTTGAAGCTTTAGCTAGCTCTCTCTCTCTCTCTCTCTCTCTCTCTCTGAGCAGGTATTTGCTTTTTTGCCATATTCTTAACATTCACTTTCTTTTCATTTGGGCCATCTATGGCTCTTCAGTGTGTACGCAGGCCATCATCCACTATCGAGTCCATGGCTATTTCCAAAGTACAGGATGATGAAGGTTATTGGATTCCTACCGTTTTTAAGCGGTTCATGTGGATAACAATGCAGCCCAGTTTGAGGGGTGCACACAAGGTTCCTCGAAGGCACATGGCTTCCACAAGCCATCACTGGAAAGGAAGGATCTTAGAATTCAAAGTTTGCAACAAGGATGGAAAGCGGCTTGCAAAGGTGCAACATGTTTACACCTCAAGCCAAATACATCTTGAAGATGAGAACTCACCACGTTTCCCAACTAACTGTAAGTTTCAGAACTTGTTTAATGTTTCTTTGCTTTAGAGAAATGCTTGCATGAAGACTATGTGAATATCAAGAACTCCAATGTATTCTATTGTATGCAGATGTTTTCCCTTCAACATGTGTGGAATGGCAGCCTCTAGAATGTTTTATAGGGACCTTCGAAGCATGTCATGTTGATTTAGGTAGGCTTATGTATGCTGGGGAAACAAGTTCCGAACTTGCAAATAGAGGAGTATTTTTCATTGCTGCAACATATGTTGTGCCACAGAGGGGAAGGTTTGGAGCACTTGAGCCAATTTCTCCTCCTGCACTAAATAGCCCGGAATGGCCCATTCCAGACTCCACCACAATGGAGAGCTTTCAGCGCAGGATTTTCCATGACATTCAGTCAAGCCTAAAGGCTGCATATGGATCCCACAGGATAAGTGTATCTCTTTTCATGCCTTTACATGTGTTTATTGCTATTTTCAAAGCAGGCAAGTTCCATCGCACCCCAACAATGTGGATAAGCAAAGATGGGGCCTTTGAAGCTCTAGATACATTTCTAAAAGGCGATTGGACCACCAAGGTGGTAGAACATCAGGGCGATGTAATAAAGTGCTCAGCGGTAACGTTAATGATAAGATGCAGGTATCAGATAGGCAAGCAAAATCTAACTATGGTGTACCCTGTTAGAAGGTGGAAATGCTCGCATGGTGAATGGGAAGCTTTGGACTCTGATCTCTATGCTAGGGAGGAGGTAGAACTTCATATTGAAGTTTACCCAGGAGAGGAGCATACAGTGGTAGTTAATGATGATTGGAATTTTGCTTAGTTGAGAGATCGTATTGTCATGTCCTTTAATGTAAGGAACCAATTCAAGTTTGTTGTTTCTAATCGACCCATGCGTCACAGGTCAGAGAAACATACACTCTGTGTGTCATTGGAGCCCCCTAGGGTCCTTAGCTTGAAAGACTGTTAAGTTGCAGACTTAGGTAACATTTTGAGTGATTTTGGGCGATAATTTGTAGCGGTGTACTTTTGAATACAAAATTATTGATTGCACCATAGTCCCAATGTCCTTTGTATTTCACTGCAATTTGGATTTTAATTTTGTTAATTTTAAATTTTTTAAGTATGTTCTATAAATTTATTAAATGTTATAGTGGAATGCTTTATAAGAATAGGTTTTGCTCTATAAAGCTCATTTCATTCTTAAGATCTTGCAGTTTCTATTTCCCTTCAATATCCCGCCATGGCTTCAAGCTCTAACTCGCTACGCGCAAAGCTTGAGAAAATTGGGCTCTCAGCAGGTGCAGGTGAGAACATCGCCATTTTTGAGGGGGTGATTGATATGCAAAAAACTATAGACCTTCATGCAGAGGCTTTTCAAGAGCAGGTCCAGTACATGAATGATGTAGTGGCACAATATGTCGTGCAATTGCCTGAATCCACCACTAAATGGGTTCCAGTGGACTTAATCAGGCATCTGTACCATGGTGACAAGTCGTTCCGATTCAAGCTCAACCAATTTTTGAAAGGGCTTACATCTAGCAACTATAGGGTCGAAGATGATGACACCGTTTATGAATTGCAGGTTGGTAATGTAGGCACCACCTTCCTTTCATGGGATATGACATTAGCACTGTTTCTGCAAGAAGCCAGGGATACAGAAAAAAAGAAGGGAAAGGCAGTGAGTAAAGAAGTAGCTCTTGTGAAGAAATCCAAAGGCGAGGTGGAAGAGGTTTTTCTCAGAAGAAGCTGAAGCGTCCATGGCCTTGGTGCTTCTCCAACAAGGGTCAACTGAGGATGAAGAGCCTCATCGTGACCTCGAAGGGGATGAAATTGTGGAAGAAATCCCTGAGTTGGATGTAACCACTTTGAATCCCATCATCATGGATAACAAGGAATTTCTTTTCCTTGATGACATTTGTAAATCCTTGGGGTTAAGGGAGGATGAGGCCCTAAGCATATTAGCAATTGGGTCTAGTTTCTGCAAAGAAGACACACTTGAGCAACAAACTGCAGGTGTACAGATTGATTTTGATGACCATGATCTTACCAAAGCGCTAGCATTCCAAGGTTATGATATAGAACGTACAATTGAGGAAACTGTTTCCAATGCTCTTGTTGCTATAGAAAATGTAGCAACAGAGTATGAAAGTGTCCCTCAAGAAGCATTTCAACCACATAAGCGCTTGCATGTAGATACATCAGTTGAGCAGCGTGGAAGCAGTATAGACATATGCAACCCACGCATTAGCCAATGTGATGATGACATTGAGGTGGGGTTAAATCAAAGTTGTGCCTTCATATTTATAAGTGAGTTATTACTAACACCTGATCTTTTTCTCTTGTAGAAAGCTTATATTTTTGACAAGTTTGCTGCACGTGGAGGTGGAGTTCGTGTGCAATCCGATGGACGAGACACCTCCCTGATTCATTACCTTCCTAGCCTCTCTCCATCATTTATTCGAGTAATCCATTTAGAGTACTCTGAGGAGGCACAAGCAAAGCTCATCAAGTGTAAAACTCTAAGTGGGGTTCTCACCAAAGATGGGCTAGCAAATAATGCAAACAAATGTATACTTATTAGCAGGGAGGCAGCTATGTATACATTTGCAGGCAACTATACCGGCCATGTGCTAAGCCATTGTGCTACATCAATCTCCAAAGGTGTAACCAATCCTATTATTATAGCTAATAGCCTAGGTGAGAAAGCCACGCAGAGTGACGAAGCTAAAGAAGCTCTCAGAAATCTTCTTAGGAACTTGTAATTTTCTTTCTACGAAATCAATACAAAATGTATACTTTTTTAATTGTAATGTTTCTAAGAAGTCTGAACCATTTCTCTTGTTTATTTGTTGTGTCAGCACTGTGCCCTATAAACTTTTGGCAGGCATGTGAATGTGTAGGAAATTTCATTGATAAATGATCAAATATTTGTTCTTTGAATGTCACTTAACATCCAGCTGAAATCTGGCAGTACAAAATCTGAACAATTTTAAAAAAATCAAAATTTTTTATGTTTTTTGATGTTTGTAAGCATATTTTTCATCAAAAAAGTGCACATAATGCTGGAAAGAGTACAAAAAAGAAAAAAAAAGGCTGTGCGCTACGGTGCGAATTTATGCCTTTCAAAGTGCAGGACAGGCTTGAATTCGCGCCGTAGCGCACAGCCTTGTTTTGATCATTTTTTCACACATTAATGCATTGTGTGCACTTTTTTGATGATTACTCTGCCTAGAAACATCACCAGGTGAAGAAAACTGTTGCTTTTTTTAAAAATGTTCTATCTAATGCCAGACTTCACCAGGTGATTTTGAGCCCCAAATAACTTTTTTTTTGTCCGTGAGCTTTTCTAAGGCCTTATTGAGCTTTAAGCCTTTTTTTGGACCTAAAATAAATCCAATTTAATTTTGTTTCTGCACTATGTAAGGATCCTTTGTTCACTGCCAACAACAATACCACGTATAACAAGATAATGTTGCACAATCACCTTATCAATAATATAAATTTTGTTCCTGTTTAACTAAGGCTCTTAATACATGATCAACAGTTTTACCCATTCAAACAACAGTACAAGAAATGAAATGTCTGCTTTTATAACACAGTTGAAACAAATGAATACGTTGGTTAACGAGTCATTGACAATATCTTATAGATTCAAAAAAATGTATTACAATGTCGAGATTACAAAAGGCACAAAGGCCGCTGCCTAAAAGCTTAATCCTATCCTATAAATCCTTCCTTATGGAGCGCTTTATCCTGACGTAAACGTAGTGCAAGTGCCATGTCAACAGGCTTTAGGGTCACCCTTTTGGCGTGAGCATGGCACAGCACCGAATCTTGAAATAGAGAGACCAAAATTGTTTCTGACGCCTCTTGGAGGGCCTCCCCAGTGCCATACTCTATACCTGAGTGACCCTGTCACTGTACTTGTCGATGACTTCTTTTACAACTCTTGCAAAAAGGGCCTTCGCCATGATGGGGTCTGTGCTCTTTTGGTACTTTCTGATTTCTCGCAGAGCCACGGTCCCTGGTTTCTATCTTCTCTTCTTGTTGGCTACAGGGGGTGGTGGTGGATGCGACCTCTCTTCCCATGGTTGTCTATCATTTCTAAAATTTTTTCGCCTTTCTTGCTCGGCTGGATCTAGATTTAGTCTTCTTTTACTTGCTTCTGCCTTCTTCTTTTCTTGTTCTTGTTTTAATCTGCGTGCTTCTTGAATTCTTTGTTCCCGTCTTTCCCTCTCCCTTTGCACCTCCTGCTCCAGTCTTTCCCTCTCCCTTTGCTCCTCCTGCTCCAGTCTTTCCCTCTCCCTTTGCTCCTCCTGCTCCAGTCTTTCCCTCTCCCTTTGCTCCTTTACTTGTCGTCGATCCTCCTCTTCCATCTCCACCTCTTGCTACCTGTTTGCACGTTCCTTCTTTCTCTTGACACGAATCTTTATTCTTTGTTTTTTAGGTGGAGACGAGGGCTGACGCCTCTCAAGTTCCTCATGTAGTGTTTGTGCTAGGAGCCTATCCTGCTCTTCACGATGGCTTATTTCCTCTGCTTCATAGAGTCAGCAGCCTGTTGATACTGCTCTTGCTCGATACACAAAAGTGCTTCCTGGTCTTCCTCAAATGCGACCCTTAGCTCCTCTTCGGGAATAGGGCTTGCTGTTGCTCTCTTCTTCTATGCGCCTCCTCATCAATCTGGCGTTGTTGCTCTTCCAGCACACGCTCGTGCTGCTCAGCCTCTGAGAGAGGTTGGGGGAATGGTGTACGCGGCGTGGCTCTAAATGAGCCGGTGTCTCCAGGCTGCTTGGAGACATCCTCAATATTATCCAGTCCTGTACATCTTCCTGTCGGGTCTCTACCTCTCTGTCCATGCTTGTATGCTTCTTTTTGATACGTTTTTGCACTTGTTGAAATGCCTGTGCCACGGCGATTGCCTGTATCAAGTTGTGTGCACCAGACGGTACGTTTGGGTTCTCAGTTTTGCATGCAGTGTGCTTAGTTCTAGCCATCCATTGACTTACACGAGTGAATGAACGTGAAAATGTAATTTTAAAACTCACTTTTATAGGTTTATATAGTTTTTGAAAAAAACTTATTAATAAAAAAAATCTCTAAAAATTAATAAAAAAGCTTTAACTTAAAAAAGGCTATAATTTTTTAATATGAAACCCATTTTCGACCCATACGCCTCCGCGCAGCGAACCACTCACGCATCCCATGCATGGCACTTGATGCTCGCCATGCAATTGCTCGTTTGCAGATTGACATTTTTTACAACCCTTCGTAGTAATGACACCTGCCCTTTTGGTTTTTGTCAGCGTCGACCTCCCAAACTGTGATAAAACCAATTAAACATCTCATGCAAGGCATTACTTTTTTCCTTACCACCTCCACCATGTCGCGTGTTCTTAAAGTATGCTGCCTTAGCTTGATAATGAGAGCCCTCCATTCCTTGGGTGCTCCAAATTGCCATTGGACCATATTCGTCGAGAAAAAACTGTGCGTGGGCAAATATAATGTGCTGCAACAAAGATCATATCAGAATTTTACTATTTGGCGATTAATATCAGTAAATAGATAGAAAGGTAAATACCATATAGTGGGTGATATGTGTTTCTCCCCATGCATCAACCATTTGCTGAGTAAATGTATGTATTGCAGTCTTTAAGTTTGCAATCTCCTCAGCAACAAGTGGAGCCTTTTCTAGCAATTGAATCATTTTGTCAAGTGACTCCCACAGCCTTGCCCGCTTGAGACCAAGCTCTGCATTATTCCCACTATAAGTGGTGCATTCACAAATGGCCTTCCATAATTCATATTTTGTGTGACTATTGTACCCCTCGTAATTTGAGAGAAGGTGTCTTGCTTTGGACCCACCCATGCATATTTTGTTTGGATTATCGTGACCCGGTCCAGACTTTTTAGTATCCTTACTCTGATTTTGAATGGCAGCAATAAATACATGGAAAAAAAGTATTTGATCCTAGCTTTGCATCCCAGCATACACTTCAATGTCTTTAAATCACCTGCCATGTGCCACTCAACTGTAAATGTTCCTACATCTTCCACATGCAAAGTTTCTCCTTTTGATTGCAATGATATGACATTTGGGATGCCTGTTCGGGTAAGGTACCATCGCAATGTATCATTCGTCTCCTGTGGAAGCTCAAATGCTGACAACCACCATATATTCTTTTCTGATTGCACTCCATAGTAATCTTTTCCCTGAGATTGACTTCCCTTGTTGGAATTTGAGGCTTGTGCACTACAGTCAAGAAGATTATCATCCTGTTCCAGATTTCCTTTGATAGCCCTGTTCATAAGTGTTAGGCTGACTCTTTCTAATTTTCGTCCTTTTACAATTTGACACTCATCAAGCTTTAACACAAACACAGCCTGACCTTGGCACTCCTCAATTCTTAGACCATAATAAGAAATCATAGCTCTTTGAAGGGTCCTTAAATCAATAAAGACATTGTTGTACTTGTTGTATTAAAATACCTTTGTAGTACATACAGGCAGAGCATCCTCCACATGACAGTAGCCACCTAACATGGTCGCAATTTCTGAGTTTGCACTTTTTCTTGCCATGGTTACACTGTATGGAATTGGTAGCATGGGTCGAAGAAATTCTTTAGCACGATGACCTAGTGTAAACACCCTGTAAATGGCTTCATATCCCTTCCTTGTAAGATTCCTCCCCCAACCCCCTTTTTGATGTCTAGTATCTTCCCCTGTAATCAATCCCTCTTCAGAAATATAAAGACCTTGTTTCTAACTGTTTTAGCCTAGAGAGAGAAAATTATTCTAGAGAGAGAATATTCAGATTATGAATATTTTTGGATAGAAAAATAACTCATCTTATTAAAATAAGTTCCCCCGAAACAGAAATTCCAAAAAGAACTTTCCAATGTGCAATTGGAATTAATTGGAAATGGGTATAAAGGACCTTAGCCTAAGGGTCTAGATTTTCAGAAATTTTTGGATTATGGTCCAATTAAGGTTCCTATGGGCCAATAGCATCAATCCATGTGTAGGGAGGAGATAAATTCAATTTGTAAAAGAAGATACCCAAAAATGAGTAAATGCTCACATAAGATGAAGAGTTGAAAATGTACAAGGTTTATTAGTAAAAAACTATGAGCAATATTAAAAATATGAGATATTTTGGGTATCCAAAAATGAGTAAATGCTCACATAAGATGAAGAGTTGAAAATGTACAAGGTTTATTAGTAAAAAACTATGAGCAATATTAAAATGATTCCATTATGACACATATGTAAGGAAGGGGAGTTCTTTAAAGGAGGTGCATATTTCACATAAGATGAAGAGTTGAAAATGTACAAGGTTTATTAGTAAAAAAACTATGAGCAATATTAAAATGATTCCATTATGACATATATGTAAGGAAGGGGAGTTCTTTAAAGGAGGTGCATATTTCACATAAGATGAAGAGTTGAAAATGTACAAGGTTTATTAGTAAAAAAACTATGAGCAATATTAAAATGATTCCATTATGACACATATGTAAGGAAGGGGAGTTCTTTAAAGGAGGTGCATATTTCACATGCTTGAATGAGTTTTAAACTCATAAAAATTGAGATATTTTATCTCTCCTCTCTCCTCATTCAAGTCTAGTTCCAAAAAGTTATCTTAACTGACCTAAAAATGGTCAAATATTGACCAAACTGATTTAGAAAATTCTAGAATCAGTTTGTTTGGTTAGGAGCTCAATTTTTCCTATAAATAGAAGCCTCCCCCTTGTTGAAAAATAGATAGTGTTTATGCATCGTTACTCTACTCCACCTAAGCCAAGAACTGTGAATTCATTTAATAATTCACTAGTTTTTGGAGCTTCCCTCTTTCTTCAATCCCAATTAGTGGCTCCATCAACATACTTAACCAATTGATTGGTTGGGGGCCTCGACCGTGAACAAAGAATCAAGCAATTTGTAAGGTAATTAGTGAATATTGACCTTTTCTATAATTTCTCAATGTTTCTCTCTTCTCAACCCCTCTCAAGCTTGAGAAGCTTAATTGGTATGGTTTTTTTAAATGCTATTGAAGTTAATTGGTGAATAGTAGTGAAGAGTTACATAATTTAATAAATGTTATTGAAGTTAATTTCCATTTATGTTTAAATTCTAATGGCTTATATGTAATCTCTCTCTCTCACTCAAGAAATGGTCATACTCATGACCCATTCTCAATCCAAATTAAGCTTTTCATAAAGCTTTTCCTTAACCCAAGATTAAGCTATGCTTGAGGCCAAATTAATAGCTTTTTTCTATGCTTTTAGTTTATGTATATTGATGATTCAATCCATTATGTATTGATGATCCAATTAGAGATCATTTTAATTATTTCCTTAATGATAAGCTTTATCCCTTAGAAAAATTGAGATTTATCAGTCATAGCAGCGGAGCTATGGCAAAATTTTTCTAAAAATTATGCATAAAATAATTTCATTCAAAGCATAAAAAGAGGACTTCCTACCATATTCTAGGAATTACCATCCTAGATTAATTGAAAGAATTTCATTATAATCATGGAGAAATTGAATTTTAATATCATGCATAAAGGATAAGTTTTTATATCAAAAGTGTTATTTTTACCATTTTTATTTCATGCATAGAAGTATGCATAATGGATAAATTTTTATATCAAAAGTGTTATTTTTATCATTTTTAATTTTCATGCATAGAAGTATGCATAAAGGAAAATTTTTTATATCAAAAGTGTTACTTTTATCATTTTTAATTTTCATGCATAGAAGTATGCATAAAGGAAAAATTTTTTATGTCAAAAGTGTTACTTTTATCATTTTTAATTTTCATGCATAGAAGTATGCATAAAGGAAATTTTTTTATCAAAAGTGTTACTTTTATCATTTTTAATTTTCATACATAGAGGTATGCATAAAAGTTAATTATATTATTATAAAAGTGTTACTTTTATCAGATCTGGATTTCATGCATAGAGGTATGCATAAAAGATATTCTTTTATACTAAAAGTGTGATTTTCATCATAAATGGATTTTATGCATAACTTAGATGCATAAGAGAAATTCTTTTATTCTAAAAGTGTAATTCCTACCAAATTGAATTTATGCATAAGAAGATGCATAAAAGATTGATTTTTACTTCGAAAGTATTAATCTCCTTAAATAGAATTTATGCATAAATAAATGTGTAAAGAAATCTTATATCAAATATAAGAATTCTCTTGTATTCTATAAATAGATATGAGATGTGATAGGATGTGAGAAGAGGTGTATAAGATGTGCAAGAGGTGATAAGATGCTTATGAAATAAGTTATGAGGTGATAAGATGAATTAAGATTTGATAAGATGTGTATGGGATGAGGTAAGAAGTGTATGTGATAGGATAAGATGTATATGGGTTGTGATAGGGCGAGAATGGATGTGATGTAAAAGATTAGATGAGAAGGCATATGGGGTTATATGAATGGGAATGTGGAAATGGATGTATGTATGTGGATGTGTGGATGTGGAGATGGGAGTGTGGAT
The DNA here is from genome assembly GCF_041138505.1 of Cibotium barometz. NCBI lineage: Eukaryota > Viridiplantae > Streptophyta > Polypodiopsida > Cyatheales > Cibotiaceae > Cibotium > Cibotium barometz. The sequence continues at coordinate 13,808,614 of NC_141085.1, forward strand.
GTGTGGATGTGGAGATGGGAGTGTGGATGTATGTATGTATGTGGATGTAGATGTGGATGTATAGATGTGAATGGGAGGTGGATGTGGATGTATGTGAATGTGGATGTAGATGTGGATGTATAGATGTGAATGTGGATATAGATGTGACTGTATAGATGTGAATGTGGAATGTGGATGTGGATGTATGTATGTATGTGGATGTAGATGTGGATGTATAGATGTGAATGGGAATGTGGATGTGGATGTATGTATGTATGTGGATGTGGATGTATGAATGACGACATGATAGTGGATGTATGCATGTGGATGTGGATGTATGGATGTGGATATGGATGTGTATGTATGAATGTGGATATGGGATGTGGATGTATAAATGAGGATGTGAAAATGGAGGTAAGCATGTAGATGTGGATGTATGGATGTGAATGTGGATGTGGATGTGTATGTATGAATGTGGATATGGGATGTGGATGTATAAATGAGGATGTGAAAATGGAGGTAAGCATGTAGATGTGGATGTATGGATGTGAATATGGATGTGGATGTGGATGTATGGATGTGAATGTGGATGTGGATGTGGATGTATGGATGTGGATATGGATGTATGGATGTGAATGTGGATGTGGATGTGGATGTATAGATGTGAATGTGGATGTGGATGTGGATGTGGATGTATGGATGTGGATATGGATGTGAATATATGATATGTGATGTGAAGGAATCTGAAGTGAAGAGATGGAAAATGATGTGATTGGATGAGTACACATATAAATGGAATGTGGAATAAGTAATGTGGATTAATGAGGGATAATGTGGAAAAATGAGAGTTAATATAGAAATTGTATTTGTAAACTGTTTGTAAATGCTGTTTGTAAATGGTTGTTTTATGTCAAGAATGCTGGGGAAGCATTTTGACCGTCTTGCGATTAAGGTCGTGGAGACCTATCTAATAAAGTTGCAACTGCTGACGGAGAGTCAATGGAGGACGTCTCGCGTAGCAAGGTCGACCGAGGTCTTGACCAGCCTCGGCTCGATTAAAATGGTGAGCTTTCGGTACGGTGGATGAGGGACCAAGGAAGCGGCCTATGAGTGAAGCGCTAGGTCACCTGCGAAGGATCCTAGAGGGTGCTGACCATACGGTGCTCGGGCTCTGGGTCGCCTAGGATACCCACGCGTGCGTCGAGGAAGATATTGGAACAAGGAGTAAGAGTTGTTTTGTGAAACCGGGCATGGATCTGGTTGATTGACCTTGCTGGTCTTCAATGGATGAGTCCATGGCTCTTTATATGGATCTGTTGGTTGATCTTGCTGATCTTCAACGAGAGTCCATCTTGATTTTTATAAGTAATTATATTGCCGAGTATTATGGGCTAGGAACTATTGAAAAGGCCCCTGTGTGGACAGGTGGTGAGCGTTCTAGTTGCCAATGATGCCATAGATACTCTGATGAAGGAATGATGGGAAATTATGAATCAATCGGATAAATTGGAAGATTGTGATCAGTGGTACTATGGTTTCATTAAAGGATTGTTTTAAAGTTAGCTGATTCTAAGAAAAAGGCAATTTCATGTGGGGGGTGTAAGTGGTGTGGCTAGTTTTATATTTGCATGAACTTCCGGCTAGGGGGCCTTGGAACTCTTTTCCTTGGTACCCGGGACAAAACCTAACCAAATTCCAAATTGGATCCCATCACTACAGTGGTTGGGCGGTTGCTAACCCATGGGATCGCGGATGGGGTTAGGCTGGACTGATGGATCCGTAAATCGAGACTCAACTTTTGTTATTACGATAGATAAAGTAAATCCCGGACAGTAATTGTTCTATGGATAGGAATCAACGGCTGTGCCTCTTGAATGGGGAAAAAAGCGTTGATCCCAATGATCCAAGTGCAAGTTTCTTCCTTGATCTGATCAAGTATCTTGAAGATGCAATTGGATCAGCTTGATCAGAAATGATCTTGACTACGTTAGAGTAAAAAGTTTTCCTGGTGGAATCACCCGTGCTTTCCGGTAAAGGAAGTTTTTCCGGGTTTGGTTTTGGAACAACCGACGGATTAGTCTCTTATCCGGATATCCGTGGGTGAGGCCCCGAATGTGGGACCCCTGTCCCGCGCGAGAAGTGCTACTTCCGCTGCCAGTATCCTGAATCCGTTGCTCGGTGGAAATAGGGATCTCACAGTTGGTATCAGAGCTTTTTGGTTAATAAGGATCAACCGAGAAGCCAAATATATCAAAAATTTATCAAGAATCAAAAAGGTTGTAATTGTGTGATATAATTCATACAAATTGATATTCAATCTGAAAATTCATAAATTAGTAATTGGGTCTTCAAATGGAAGTACCGCAATTATATAGAATCCTGACTTGCTTGAGGCCTAGACATGATGGTATTTACCTTATAATTCCAAGGGCCTTGACTACCCGTATATACTGAGAGTATACTGCAGCTTTTTACTGACAGTATATACGAGTAAATCTAAGACTTGAAATTATAAGCGTTAATGCTATCTAGATGATGAATTCGAATGTGGTTGATATGATTTTTAATTCTGTTTGAGAATCGATGAATTGATTTGGATTCTGATTGAAAAATGACGATTTCCGAAATTTAGTTGAAATGTAATAAGCTGAGCGAAACCACAATGAGGATGAATGGGACGAGTCCCAGTGATAATATTCATAACTGGAATGATAATAATGATTTCAACAAATCACTATGAGATTAGTGGATTGTGCTGTCAGATTGCTATTGTTAACACTTGACCTGTAGATCAAGTTAAGGGATGACAAATTGAGAACTTGCTTAACTGAAATTTCCGTGGTGGAGGAATCTTCAGAAGGGAATTTTTCGGTCTAATGGACCATTATCATGTTAAAGATATGAATGATATGATTTGAATGAATTGTCATTTAATGATGAGTTCCATTTAAGGGATAATTATCCCAGTATTCTGTTGGGTTGTCCAGAATATAAGGAACCCAGGAAAAAATTGGATCTTAAGAAAAAGAGTTGTCCGCTACCTTGTGAGATGAGGACATCTCGCACTTTTCAAGTGGGGTAGAATGTAAGATTCTCCCCTAGCCTTCGAGGTATACAGGAGTAAGAATCTCCCTTTCTGATCTTATAATTATTCTCTCTCTAAAATAAAAGAAAGATTCTGTTTAAAAAAGGAAGAACCTTTTCCCTGAATACTTGTCAAGAGTCCCACCTGTTTTAAGGATTCAGAACAATGAGTTCAGAAGTGAGAATCGATGTTTTGGATATCAAGGTTTTGGTCTTCATTCGAGTACGGCCCAAAAGAAGTTCTTTATCTCTTGGGAAGTATAAGAAGTTATCTCCCAGATATTGTGGACCAAAGAAAGTAGGTGATTTAGCTTACGAACTTCTTTTATCTCCTCATCTCAAAGTTCTGAATGCCTTCTATAGAAAAATGTGCCAAACCCAAATCATGGAAAGACGAAAAAACTTCAGTGGCAAGTTACCGTTGGCTTCTAAGTTATGCTAGCTCCTTCCTTTATATAAGTCGTAACTTTTACTTGTCGTTCACAGTAATCTTACTCCCATCAATCTCCTTTCTTTCTTAATCTCCTTCATGGCTTGGCAACAAGAATTAGTTTTATCCATAATGATTCCTCACCTTTAAGACGCAAGTGAGTCTGTGAAGAAGGATTTTATAGAACAGTATGAGCGCTCACTTTTCCCTCACTTGGGAACTTCTGTAGCTCAGACCAAATGGCGGACCTATCAAGACATAACTAGGGTAACACCCTGGGGTCAGCAGCACTTTCGTAACAATGTTCGCTTGGCCATGGTTATCGAAGCCTTGGGTTTGGGTTCCCGATACTACTGCGTCATGAGATCAAGACATCTTGGGTTTTCTGAGCGGGTCTTCTTACTGGCGTGTTTTCTTCCTCATCAGAAGATATGCCTTTACCCCGTTTTTGGCTTGCCTCTCAGAGGTCCTTTTGTTAGAACACCTCATACCACTGAGATAGGTGCGGCAATAATCAACAGAATCATTCCCATAGATGAGTTACCTTATACTTGTGCAGCTTGTGAGGACTGCTTTTGTGACCATATGATGGACGGGCTTATGGAAGTGTAAAGAGTTCCTCTATCTTTACTGTATAAGTTCCGAGAATGAATAAAGTTTAAATCTTGTTCATATTTTGAATCTTGCTCTCTTTAAGACTTATCTTGGTGGTTAATCTTGATTAAAATTTTTCTCTAAGTCTCATATTCGTGAATCTTGCGAAATTATCACAAGTTGCGAGATGAGGACATCTCGCGTTTTTTTAAGTGGGGTAGAATGTAAGATTCCTCCCCCAACCCCCTTTTTGATGTCTAGTATCTTCCCCTGTAATCAATCCCTCTTCAGAAATATAAAGACCTTGTTTCTAACTGTTTTAGCCTAGAGAGAGAAAATTATTCTAGAGAGAGAATATTCAGATTATGAATATTTTTGGATAGAAAAATAACTCATCTTATTAAAATAAGTTCCCCCGAAACAGAAATTCCAAAAAGAACTTTCCAATGTGCAATTGGAATTAATTGGAAATGGGTATAAAGGACCTTAGCCTAAGGGTCTAGATTTTCAGAAATTTTTGGATTATGGTCCAATTAAGGTTCCTATGGGCCAATAGCATCAATCCATGTGTAGGGAGGAGATAAATTCAATTTGTAAAAGAAGATACCCAAAAATGAGTAAATGCTCACATAAGATGAAGAGTTGAAAATGTACAAGGTTTATTAGTAAAAAACTATGAGCAATATTAAAAATATGAGATATTTTGGGTATCCAAAAATGAGTAAATGCTCACATAAGATGAAGAGTTGAAAATGTACAAGGTTTATTAGTAAAAAACTATGAGCAATATTAAAATGATTCCATTATGACACATATGTAAGGAAGGGGAGTTCTTTAAAAGAGGTGCATATTTCACATAAGATGAAGAGTTGAAAATGTACAAGGTTTATTAGTAAAAAACTATGAGCAATATTAAAATGATTCCATTATGACATATATGTAAGGAAGGGGAGTTCTTTAAAGGAGGTGCATATTTCACATAAGATGAAGAGTTGAAAATGTACAAGGTTTATTAGTAAAAAAACTATGAGCAATATTAAAATGATTCCATTATGACACATATGTAAGGAAGGGGAGTTCTTTAAAGGAGGTGCATATTTCACATGCTTGAATGAGTTTTAAACTCATAAAAATTGAGATATTTTATCTCTCCTCTCTCCTCATTCAAGTCTAGTTCCAAAAAGTTATCTTAACTGACCTAAAAATGGTCAAATATTGACCAAACTGATTTAGAAAATTCTAGAATCAGTTTGTTTGGTTAGGAGCTCAATTTTTCCTATAAATAGAAGCCTCCCCCTTGTTGAAAAATAGATAGTGTTTATGCATCGTTACTCTACTCCACCTAAGCCAAGAACTGTGAATTCATTTAATAATTCACTAGTTTTTGGAGCTTCCCTCTTTCTTCAATCCCAATTAGTGGCTCCATCAACATACTTAACCAATTGATTGGTTGGGGGCCTCTACCGTGAACAAAGAATCAAGCAATTTGTAAGGTAATTAGTGAATATTGACCTTTTCTATAATTTCTCAATGTTTCTCTCTTCTCAACCCCTCTCAAGCTTGAGAAGCTTAATTGGTATGGTTTTTTTAAATGCTATTGAAGTTAATTGGTGAATAGTAGTGAAGAGTTACATAATTTAATAAATGTTATTGAAGTTAATTTCCATTTATGTTTAAATTCTAATGGCTTATATGTAATCTCTCTCTCTCACTCAAGAAATGGTCATACTCATGACCCATTCTCAATCCAAATTAAGCTTTTCATAAAGCTTTTCCTTAACCCAAGATTAAGCTATGCTTGAGGCCAAATTAATGGCTTTTTTCTATGCTTTTAGTTTATGTATATTGATGATTCAATCCATTATGTATTGATGATCCAATTAGAGATCATTTTAATTATTTCCTTAATGATAAGCTTTATCCCTTAGAAAAATTGAGATTTATCAGTCATAGCAGCAGAGCTATGACAAAATTTTTCTAAAAATTATGCATAAAATAATTTCATTCAAAGCATAAAAAGAGGACTTCCTACCATATTCTAGGAATTACCATCCTAGATTAATTGAAAGAATTTCATTATAATCATGGAGAAATTGAATTTTAATATCATGCATAAAGGATAAGTTTTTATATCAAAAGTGTTATTTTTACCATTTTTATTTCATGCATAGAAGTATGTATAATGGATAAATTTTTATATCAAAAGTGTTATTTTTATCATTTTTAATTTTCATGCATAGAAGTATGCATAAAGGAAAATTTTTTATATCAAAAGTGTTACTTTTATCATTTTTAATTTTCATGCATAGAAGTATGCATAAAGGATAATTTTTTTATGTCAAAAGTGTTACTTTTATCATTTTTAATTTTCATGCATAGAAGTATGCATAAAGGAAATTTTTTTATCAAAAGTGTTACTTTTATCATTTTTAATTTTCATACATAGAGGTATGCATAAAAGTTAATTATATTATTATAAAAGTGTTACTTTTATCAGATTTGGATTTCATGCATAGAGGTATGCATAAAAGATATTCTTTTATACTAAAAGTGTGATTTTCATCATAAATGGATTTTATGCATAACTTAGATGCATAAGAGAAATTCTTTTATTCTAAAAGTGTAATTCCTACCAAATTGAATTTATGCATAAGAAGATGCATAAAAGATTGATTTTTACTTCGAAAGTATTAATCTCCTTAAATAGAATTTATGCATAAATAAATGTGTAAAGAAATCTTATATCAAATATAAGAATTCTCTTGTATTCTATAAATAGATATGACATGTGATAAGATGTGATAAGAGGTGTATAAGATGTGACAAGAGGTGATAAGATGCTTATGAAATAAGTTATGAGGTGATAAGATGAATTAAGATTTGATAAGATGTGTATGGGATGAGGTAAGAAGTGTATGTGATAGGATAAGATGTATATGGGTTGTGATAGGGCGAGAATGGATGTGATGTAAAAGATTAGATGAGAAGGCATATGGGGTTATATGAATGGGAATGTGGAAATGGATGTATGTATGTGGATGTGTGGATGTGGAGATGGGAGTGTGGATGTGTGGATGTGGAGATGGGAGTGTGGATGTATGTATGTATGTGGATGTAGATGTGGATGTATAGATGTGAATGGGAGGTGGATGTGGATGTATGTGAATGTGGATGTAGATGTGGATGTATAGATGTGAATGTGGATATAGATGTGACTGTATAGATGTGAATGTGGAATGTGGATGTGGATGTATGTATGTATGTGGATGTAGATGTGGATGTATAGATGTGAATGGGAATGTGGATGTGGATGTATGTATGTATGTGGATGTGGATGTATGAATGACGACATGATAGTGGATGTATGCATGTGGATGTGGATGTATGGATGTGGATATGGATGTGTATGTATGAATGTGGATATGGGATGTGGATGTATAAATGAGGATGTGAAAATGGAGGTAAGCATGTAGATGTGGATGTATGGATGTGAATGTGGATGTGGATGTGTATGTATGAATGTGGATATGGGATGTGGATGTATAAATGAGGATGTGAAAATGGAGGTAAGCATGTAGATGTGGATGTATGGATGTGAATATGGATGTGGATGTGGATGTATGGATGTGAATGTGGATGTGGATGTGGATGTATGGATGTGGATATGGATGTATGGATGTGAATGTGGATGTGGATGTGGATGTATAGATGTGAATGTGGATGTGGATGTGGATGTGGATGTATGGATGTGGATATGGATGTGAATATATGATATGTGATGTGAAGGAATCTGAAGTGAAGAGATGGAAAATGATGTGATTGGATGAGTACACATATAAATGGAATGTGGAATAAGTAATGTGGATTAATGAGGGATAATGTGAAAAAATGAGAGTTAATATAGAAATTGTATTTGTAAACTGTTTGTAAATGCTGTTTGTAAATGGCTGTTTTATGTCAAGAATGCTGGGGAAGCATTTTGACCGTCTTGCGATTAAGGTCGTGGAGACCTATCTAATAAAGTTGCAACTGCTGACGGAGAGTCAATGGAGGACGTCTCGCGTAGCAAGGTCGACCGAGGTCTTGACCAGCCTCGGTTCGATTAAAATGGTGAGCTTCCGGTACGGTGGATGAGGGACCAAGGAAGCGGCCTATGAGTGAAGCGCTAGGTCACCTGCGAAGGATCCTAGAGGGTGCTGACCATACGGTGCTCGGGCTCTGGGTCGCCTAGGATACCCACGCGTGCGTCGAGGAAGATATTGGAACAAGGAGTAAGAGTTGTTTTGTGAAACCGGGCATGGATCTGGTTGATTGACCTTGCTGGTCTTCAATGGATGAGTCCATGGCTCTTTATATGGATCTGTTGGTTGATCTTGCTGATCTTCAACGAGAGTCCATCTTGATTTTTATAAGTGATTATATTGCCGAGTATTATGGGCTAGGAACTATTGAAAAGGCCCCTGTGTGGACAGGTGGTGAGCGTTCTAGTTGCCAATGATGCCATAGATACTCTGATGAAGGAATGATGGGAAATTATGAATCAATCGGATAAATTGGAAGATTGTGATCAGTGGTACTATGGTTTCATTAAAGGATTGTTTTAAAGTTAGCTGATGCTAAGAAAAAGGCAATTTCATATTGGGTGTGTAAGTGGTGTGGCTAGTTTTATATTTGCATGAACTTCCGGCTAGGGGGCCTTGGAACTCTTTTCCTTGGTACCCGGGACAAAACCTAACCAAATTCCAAATTGGATCCCATCACTACAGTGGTTGGGCGGTTGGCTAACCCATGGGATCGCGGATGGGGTTAGGCTGGACTGATGGATCCGTAAATCGAGACTCAACTTTTGTTATTACGATAGATAAAGTAAATCCCGGACAGTAATTGTTCTATGGATAAGAATCAACGGCTGTGCCTCTTGAATGGGGAAAAAAGCGTTGATCCCAATGATCCAAGTGCAAGTTTCTTCCTTGATCTGATCAAGTATCTCGAAGATGCAATTGGATCAGCTTGATCAGAAATGATCTTGACTACGTTAGAGTAAAAAGTTTTCCTGGTGGAATCACCCGTGCTTTCCGGTAAAGGAAGTTTTTTCGGGTTCGGTTTTGGAACAACCGACGGATTAGTCTCTTATCCGGATATCCGTGGCTGAGGCCCCGAATGTGGGACCCCTGTCCCGCGCGAGAAGTGCTACTTCCGCTGCCAGTATCCTGAATCCGTTGCTCGGTGGGAATAGGGATCTCACATTCCTACTGACACCAGCACTATCACATGCATCCATAATCTGTATGGGGCTTACCATATTTTGCAGCTCTCCAGAAATGTTATTTCGAATTTGCTTAGATATTTTGCATGTGGGTTCTTCTAGTTGCTTATATATGTCTGATAACTTAACAACATGTTTCAATATGCCTGCTCTACATTCCTCAGCACCACCTTCATATCCCATCATATCCCCAGCAATATCTCTACATGGAACATAAATACAAAATAACATCAATATGTTTCACAAAACAGAAAGGCCTGCAAAACAATGGCAAGAATAGAAGTTACCTTGTTGCTCGTACACGTCGTTTTCTTGCTCCACTTAGGGTTGCCAAGGTTTCTAGGGGGACTGACGCTTTCTTTTTCGTGGTTGAAAGCCTACTGGAAGCTTCTTCAAGCTTGCAAGGTGTCGTTGCTTGTTTCGTGCATCCTGTTTGGCTGCATTCACCTTGTCCCGTTCAACATCAAAGGCCTGCTTAAGCAACAAGTTGTTCTTCTGGAGCTCCTGATTCTGAGTTTTCAAGTTGTTCACCACTTCTTCAAGCCTATCAATGTCCTTCTTGTGTTGCTGCTGCAACTCAAGCCATAAGCCTCGAAAATGCAGTCTTGAATGCGATTCCTGAGCTGCAACAAAAGAAAGCCTCCTACAATAACCAAATAGACCATTAGCTCCATCACCTACATAACTAAGAAATGTAGTGATATTAACAAAATGAGGTGGAGCATTGGTGAGCGGGTCAATAGGGTATATGAATCCATTCGTCCAGAGGTCAATACATTTTCGCCCTTGTGATCGAAGAGTACGCAATGGCACATCGGTCACACCACGTGATTTTGTGCTGCGGATGGTAGCATACTCAGTAGTCAAATCTACATGTAACCTGAACTTTGGTGCTCTGTTAGATATATCTTCAAGTGGCATTTTCTTTAGGGTTAGGCAATGCTGAAAAGAGCTTCTTGTAGAACACAATGCAAGAGTGAGGATAGGGTATTCTGAGGAGAGTGCAATGAAGTTTTGCTGTAAAAAATATTAGAAGATCATAGATCTTCTGATTAGATAATAGGAGAAAGGACAAGGAAGATGTCAAGAGGCATAGAAAATGGTAGATTGAGGTTTTGCAGCATAATACAGTAGAGAGAGAGAGAGAGAGAGAGAGAGAGACAGAGAGAGAGAGAGAGAGAGAGAGATGTAGATTGTAGACGAAAGTAGGGGATATGTATGGTAAACAATGCAAGAATGGAAAATGGTAAGCTCTGAAGCTATGGAGGTTGACAAAGGGATTTTCTACACTTCAATGGGGGAAAGACATGAGAGAGAGAGAGAGAGAGAGAGAGAGAGAGCAGAAAATGATAAAAAGATGAGGCATGGAGGATGAGAGAGTGTGAGATATCTGCATTTGGAAGTGCAGAGGTTATGGAAGCCTACTAATCAGAGATGAAGAGCCATGGCACACCCAAATGTGAGAAAGGGGAAGAGAAAGAGAGTGGTAGAGAGACGAGGGCATCTTAGAGAGAGAATGTAGAGAGAGAAAGTGGGGGGACCTAAACGTGGAGGGAAGAGAGGAGGGAAGGCTTTTTAGCCATTTTGAATTTGGGGAAACCAAAAAGTTACCCCCATTTTAGCTCAAGCAAATATATATTTGAAAAAATAGAAATTCAAATAATGATTGCATAAAGATCCCCTTGTCAGGCCTAGTCAAAGTATGCTTAGAGTCCTTAAGCAAAAGTACTTAAAAACATAATATGGCAGCTTAAAGGGCCCCCATAGACCTCAACCTTCCCCTAATGTGTGATCAAAGCATGTAGATTGGAGGAAGAAGTTGAGAATAATGGCACTTTGAAGCATTGGAAGGAGTCCGAGAATAGTGCTCAAGAAGAATTAGAGCTCTTTATGAAAATAGAAGAAATATTTACAAAAGTATAACATTCCTTACCATCGATGGTTCATGGATAATCGATAGTGGAGCTGTTTATGGCAATAGAAGAAATCTTTACAAAAGTAAAACATTCCTTACCCCCATCAATGGATCATGGATCATTGATAGTGGAGCATCCTAATGTATGACTAGTCAAAAGGGCTAGTATACGAAGCTCCCTCAAGCCTGTGTGGGGGAGAGTCCATCCTAGTAACAGTCAGGAACAATGCCAAACGCTCAACCATGGGTTAAGGTACCATTTCTTTTGTTTCTAGAAATGGTGATATTAATAAGTGTTATGATGTCCTATATGCCAAACATCAAGAGGAATCTAATGTCTGTTATGGCCATAGCTAGACTGTGATTTGAAGGTTCTCTTCGATAAGACTAATGCAATCATTATAGATGCTAGCAGCAGCAATGTCGTAGGAAAGGAATCCAATGCAACAACTTGTATGAGTTGTTGACTTTTAAATCCCAAGCTGATGTGGAGATAAGAAAGCAATGACATGAGAGATTTGGGAACCTAAGCTTTGTAGCCTTGAAAGAGATGCAAAGGTCTGGGATTCTGGTCCATCTACCAGCATTTTTAGAGATGTCAAATGTGTGTGACTTCAGCTTGTATGATGGTGAGCAAGTAGCATCGGCATGAATTTCCATAGGAAAGTAAGAATCATGCAAAGGATCCTCTAGAGCTTATATATATAGATCTCTATGGTAAAATGTCAACCATTGCATTGGGTGGTTCTTCCTAGTTCTTGATGACTTTAGTAGGAAGATATGAGTGTATTTTCTTCAGGATAAGGCTAAATCTTTTGGAAAGTTAAAAATATGACATAAATTATGGTAGACCATGAGACAAGAAAGAGTCTCAAGAAGTTTTAAATAGATCGAGGAGGAGAATTTACATCAAGCAAGTTCAATGTGTATTGTAAGGAGCACATGATCAAGAGAGATTTGATAGCTGCACATACTCTACAACAAAATGAGGCTATAGAGAGAGCATAAGAAGCACATAGTGGTGGAGATATGCTCAAATGTAAAGGATTATAAAATTCTTTTTGGGCCGAGGCAGTTAACATTGCAGTGCATATCCTTTAATAGGAGTTACACAAAGGTAGTTAGAGGGCATGACACCTCAAGAAGATTTTCAGGTAAGAAACCCTCAGTTCCATATTTCAAGAAATTTGGTTGTGACTATTTACATGTTCCAGACTCATCCAAAACCAAGTGGGATTCCAAGAGCAGAAAGTGTATCTTCTTGGGGTGGTACAGTATGTTATCAACTATACAGTATGTTATCAACTATATGATCCACAACAAAGAAGCTAATTATGAGGTTGTAATGTGGCATTCAAGGAATAGCCTCATCAGGTAGAGGAGAGGGCTCCATCCACACTATCCTTCAACAAAGAAGTAGCCCAACAGACATAACCACCAGTGATGCTACGAACTCCACAAGAGCTGGATTCATCAGATGATGAAGAAGAGAAGCTCATAAGGGGCTATATCTTAAATGGGTGAAGCAGCTCTTATATGAGAAATCTCCATCAGCAAACAATCACAGAAGGGCTAGCAATTATTCACAGATCCAAGAGAATAGAGGAGGAAAAGAGGGTCTCTTCTCACATTGTCAATATGGCCTTGATTGAGATAATGAAAGTATAGGAGCCAACCAGCTAGGAGGAAGCATTAGCAGATCCAAACTAGAGGGAAGCCATGGAGTCAGAGTTTGATTCAAATTTGAGAAACCACACTTGGGATCTTGTGGATAGTCTTGTAAAATTATATGGAATTAAGTATGGCATCAAAGGTACCATTAGGTATGGCATCACTTACAAATCGAACAATTCCTTGACTAGATTTTTGGGCAAGAGATTGTGATAGCAAGAAATTCATTTTTAGTTATTATTTTCTTATTGGGTCTAGAATTACATCCTAGATAAGCAAGAAGCATCCTACAGTGACACTTTCTTCATGCTTTATTTCATACAAAGCAGTCTAGTTGAGGAGGATCTTAGGAGACATAGGTGTTGCTCAAAAGGAAGCAACAATGTTGTTGTGCAACAATTAGAGTTGCATGACTATCACCAAGAACCCAATGTTTCATGCTCACATAAAGCACATTGTGATATACTATTGTGACACGAAGTTGGGGTTTGGACTTCGGTCACTTCTCAGAATCAAAACACACTTGTATGAAACCTCACAGCCTCCTCACCTCCCTTTCTCTCCCTAGGTTAAAATAAAGATATACACATCAAAGGTGAGATCATAATTCATGGAAGGAAAGATGAAAGGCTCCGGAGAAGCAAGAATTTCAGCCAGTCTTGCGGCTCCAAAAAAGAGGGCGATTCTTTGTTGGAAGAAAATCTTCCGACTCAGGATTATGTGAACAAAAACATACGGAGAATATTGGTAAGGTTCATCCGTTCGAATTCGACAATTTGGTCAGAATATATTAAAGCAAATGAATATAGCAATCGCTTACAAGAGGATAAGACACATGGGATTGGCCTTTTGATAAGAGATTTAGAGGAATTAATCATTATTAAGAAGAAAGAATGGCCAAAATTTTATAAAAAAAGAGATACACAGAGAATTGCAGTTTTAAATCCATATAGGCTGTGCAAAAGAGGATTACATAGGTGCGTAGAGCTTGAAGAGAGCTTCGCGCCCATATAAAAACTTTCAAAAACGGACTATCGAGCGAAAAGTTATGAGCATTTTACTACAAGACTATAAAATTGCCAAAGTTAGCAACTTGGAAAAATTCTGAGCATCAATGAAGTAAGGGATTAAGAAATTAGTTACATGAGTGGAAAGAGCATATAAAGAGCTTCCAAGCCATATGATCAATTTAAGAAACCAACACCCGAGTGATGAGTAATTACCGGTTGAAAATTGGGTATTGGACCCACAAAAACTGCACTTCCCTCTCTTTGCATGAAACCTCAATTTTCACATAGCCTCTTGCCTTTCATCTCCTTCATGATTCAAGCTAGAGGGTAAGGGTTAACATTGCTCAGCGGACAATCGCAAAGATTTACCTATGGTCCCCAAAGTCTTTCCGCATGCTCATTATCGCTAAAACCATTGGTACCTCCAAAGGAGGGCGGCAATAAGGCAAGGGCTCTTTAGAAGTCAGGCCCACCAAGATAATAACTCCTTATCCCACTTATCATGAATCATCAAAGAGGTCCAAAATTGGGTTAAGCATGAGGAGCTAATGCTAAATGAGACATTCACATGTAAAGAGAGTGTTTGAATAGGGGTTTGAAAGATAAGAGAATGGCAATGACACAAAATGCTCAATTGAGGAGGCTCATTCCTTGATTTGAAAGGGAGAGGAGGGCTCCTTTTATAGGTGGAGAATCACCCTCTCTTCCATTGTTACAAATTACAACATAAAAATCTTCAACCCTTCAGTGACATAAGGGTAGATGTCACCATCAATTGTCCTCTTAGGCTAAGTCTTCTATTGATTATTAAATTGAAGACTTTTTGACTTTGAGAGTATGATGAGATAATAGCCAAGTCTAAGTGGCATGTAGGTGGAGATCCCACTTACACATGGCAGAATTCTCCTCTTCCATGTAGGCATTCTAGAAGAATTTTTCTCAATTATGCACCTACACACACTCCTCCACATGCCTTCCACACTCCCCAACTTGTAGCCTTATGGTGAATACCATATTAATAATACAATTAAAATCCATGTGAGCATGAAGGTCCACTTTTATTTTCCACATCACTAGCCTATCTACCATACCAAAGTATTTATCAAGCATACTTGTGGCATTTACAATGTGTGCACCCTAAATGAAGTAAAACCATTATATTTGAAGATAGAATGCTGTTATCGGGGTAGCCACCAAGCCGCCGCATCACCACGCCGTTATTCCATTATGGGCGCCGCAATCTTCTTGGATAAGCTTCCACCTTATTACCATTGAGAAACCCTCAAAATATGGACAAAATTGAAAATGAAAGATATCAAATTTTCATGTCACATCTTTCTCCCCCCAGCAGATCCTCCATGCTTATCTGGGGGGTCTGCTGGCCATGGTGCTCGAGGGTAGAATATCTTTAGCCGGTACTCATTGGCACGTCTGAGAACCTCCTGGCCACTTGCATCCTCTAGAAGATAGGTGTTATTTTTGAACTTTTGCTTTATCTTGAAGGGGCCTTCCCAGCGTCGAAGAAGCTTCTTATCTAGCCGTTTCTCCACACAGCCATCATACCTCATGACTAAGCTTCCTTGCTTGAGTTCTGGCTTCTTCTTCTTCTTTGTGAGAGTGTCATGCCTTGCCTTGCGCCGTTGTTGTGCAGCCTCCAAATTTTGAAGTGCCTGAAGTCGCCTCTCATCCAAGATCTCCAGTTGTGCTAGGCGTTGGGCATGTGTTTCTTCTTCATTATTCAAGCGTGCAAAAGATGTGCGAAGGCTTGTGATTTCCAATTCTATTGGCAAAATAGCCTCCATTCCATAAACTAACTGAAAAGGTGTGAAACCAAGAGAGAGTTTGTGAGTTGTCCTATAGGCCCATAGGACTTCTGGCAAATGCACATCCCACTTTCTCTTCATAGTATCCACTAGCTTAGACAAAGATCCACAAAGCAGTCCATTAGTTTTTTCTACTAAACCATTATATTGGGGATAATAGGGAGTTGACATAGCATGCTTTATTTTTAATTTCTGCACCAAAGCTTCAATCAAGTCATTCCTGAAAGACCTCCCCCCATCCGTAAGGATTTCTAATGGACACCCAAATCGGGCACATATGTATTCCCTGAGAAAGGATGCCACAGCCACTGCTTTATTATTGACCATAGCCTTTGCTTCTGCCCACCTAGTTGCATAATCTGTGGCCACCAATATGTAATACTTCCCATGTGAGGAACGAGGAAGTAGGCCCACAAAATCTAATCCCCACCTTTCAAATGGACCATATGCTGGGATAGGGTTTAAGGGTCCGGGAACCAATTGCTTATGCCCATATGCCTGGCATACTTCACAGCTTCTGCACCACTCATAGACATCCTTGCTGAGTCGAGGCCAATAATAACCTGTGTTAAGGATCCTCCGAGTTGTGCTGGCTGAGGCAAAGTGATCTGAACATTCATGACATAATTCCATAATCCTTTTAGATTCTTCCAGGCTCACTATCCTTCTAAGAATCTTATCCTTACCTTGCTGGTAAAGAACATCCCCTAGAATGGTGTAAGAATGAGCTTTCCTGGTAAGCCTTTGTTTCTATTGAGGATTCAATCCAGGAGGGAAGTATCCTCTATCTAAATAGTGTTGAATATCTTGGAGCTCAGGCCAACCTATATCCATTAATGCAAGAGTAGCTTCTTTGAAAGAAGCCAAGGTTTTAGTAGCCCATTCATCAGCCTTTTGATTATCCTTCCTGTTCACATGCACAAATTTACAAAACTCAAAAGCTTCTTTTAACTCCATTGCCCTTTTATACAATTCTTGGAGGTTAGGACTCCTTGCCTTATATTCTCCTTTCATTTGTCGGATGACCAATTGCGAATCCCCTTTAACCTCTACCTCTTTAATTCCATCTTTTATGCAATCTTCTAATCCCCAAATTAATGCATTGTACTCAGCCACATTATTTGATATAGCCTTTGGAAATTCCCTACCCTTGGCCTATATCTCTTTTCCTTCTGGATCAAATAAAACTATCCCCCCAGCCCCACATTGCCTGGAAGGGCTAAAGGCTCCATCAAAATGCATAGTGAAAGCAGTTGGTGGTGTCTCCAAATCTTCATATGCTTCTTCCTTTGCTCTTGTTCCTTCTTCCTCTTCCTTCCTGGTAAGCAAATCTGCAAGAGAGGCCCTAGTGGTGTTTTCTGTAATAAAAGTGAAAGAGAATTCTTGAAGCTCACAAATCCACTTTGCAAACTTCCCTCCTGCAGGATTGGGTTTGCGGACCAAGAATTGTAAAGAAGGTTGAGATGTGAGAAAGAAAAAAGGGCAAGGTAACAAGTATGACCTAAACTTCTTTACTGCAAAAACAAGAGACAAACCACCTTTCTCCATTTCACCATACCTCTCCTCGGCATCAATGAGTTGTCGGCTTGCATAATACACTGGTTGCATACGTCCTTGCTCTCCCTTTTGCAAGAGTATAGCACCCACTGAATGTGATGAGACACTTGGGTTCACATAAAAGTCCTCCCCCCCACCTAGGAGGCTGAACAATTGGACTTTGACTCATGCATTCCTTGAGCAAACAAAAAGATTGAATTTGATCGTGCCCTCATTGGAAAGAAACATTTTTCTTTGTTAACAGATTTATAGGATACATCTTTTCAGAGAACATGTCAACAAAGCGTTGGTAATACTTTGTTTTACCCAAAATCCTCCTTACCTCCCTTACATTGGTAGGTGGTGGGAGGGCCACAATTGCCTGCACCTTCTCAGCTTCCATCTCTATGCCTTCTTCTGAGATAACATGTCCCAAGAGAACCACCTTCCTTCGTGCCACGCGGCATTTTCCAGGATTAAGACACCCTTTTGCATCATCAATACTTTGCAAGGCCAACCTCAACTTTTCCAAGTGATCCATGCGGCTTGAATAAATGCAAAAATCATCCAGAAAGACCACACACTGAATACAACTCATGACCTGCAACTTGATCCAAAATCTCATCCTGAAAGGGTAGAGGATAATAATCCATCTTTGTGCATGCATTCAGAGGGCGAAAGTCCACACACACATGCCATTTTCCACCCTTTTTGGGAGTGACTACAACTGGGGAAATCCACTCTGAATTCTCTACTGGAAAAATAAATCCAGCTTCAAGCAAATTAGTTACCTCCTTCTTAAGCACCTCTGCTTGCACTACTCCCAAACGCCTTAGCTGCTGTACCACTGGCTTACTTTGGGGCTTGAGATCAATCTTGTGCTCTACTAGGGTAACTTGGCATACTTGTGAGTAGCTGTTTGCAAAAAGGTTAGGAAATCCATCCAACATTTTTAAGTAATTCTCCCTTTCAGTACCTGCTATGGACTCATCAAGAAGAAGTTCATTCTGTTGGTGAAGACTAGTGAGGTCCACATCTCCTTTCTTGCACATGGTTGAAGAAGCTTCCCCTTCCAAGGCTCCATTGTCTTCAGCATCCCCTCGATCCCTTCCCAGGGAAAGACCAAATGCAACTCCCTCCACCTCCCCTTCTGAGATGGAATCCTCGGAGCTACCACTTGTCTCTTCTTCATCGGATGACTCTGACTCTGAACTTTCGGAAGTTGAAGGTTCACCTCTTACCACTTTCTTGCGACGACTCTTGATGTTGTAGTGGACCTTCTTATTCTCACCTTGTAGAATAAGATCACCTAACTCCCACTTTTGAATTGCCTTCACTTGGCGAAGCCATGGCCTACCCAATATCGATGGGTAAGCCCTAGCATCGGGCTTTGTAGGAATGACCTGAAAAGTTGTAGGCACAGAAATACCACATACATCCACTCCCAAATTCCTGACAATTCCTAAGGTTTTCACCCTAGTATTATCAGCAAGTTTGATGCGATAGGGAGAGTTAGTAGAAGACAACTTTAAATCAGCATCTTTCATTGTTTTTTCACTCATGACATTGATTGACGCACCTCCATCAATGTATGCATTAGAAATTGTTTGCCCCTCAATGATGACATCAATCACAGGCACATCATCTCCTACATCAATATCCACCTTCTGAACCATAGGAGTCCCATTATCCCTCTTCTTCTTTTTCTTAGATTCCCTTGTGCTAGCCAGCTTACCCCATTCCTTTCTGAGCTTTGGAGAGAGTGCCAAAAGCTGCCCAAATGTGATTTGTGTTGTTTTCTCCCTAAGATCTGTTAAGAGGTCATAACTAAGAGATCCTTGTCCAAGAGGAAAGTCAGATTGTCCAATTTTTCTCCTAGATGACTTCTTCTTCTTCTTATTTTTCTCCTCTTCTTCAGATTTATCTCCATGTTCTTCTTCTTCCTGACTCCTAGTTTTACGACTCCTTTTTGCCATTAATGGCATCAATGTTTCCTCTTCTTCTTCTGAGCATGTTTCCTCTAAAAGTGCTAAACTTTTATCCTCTCTTTTTCTCAACTTTGGACACTCAGTGCGATAGTGGCCCTTCTCTTGACATTCATAGCATGTGACACTACTTCTATCCCTAGGTTTATCCTCAGCTCGTGGAACCCTAGGTGGCCTTGCATTGACTAAGTGTAACTTCAAATCAGCAAATTCTGCCATAAGTTGTGCAATGTTATGATCCAAGGATGGAGCTTGTACCTGAGATGTTGAGGCTATCTCTACTCGTGGTTGGTGGAGTTAGCACACTTGGAGAAGATTGGAATGTGAATATGAAGAGTGGCCTCCTTCTTCAAAGCAATACGAAGGGCCTCTTTAAAACTAGTGGGATCTTTGCTAAGAACTTTTCCATGCAATCGGGGATCCAAAGCCCTGATAAACTTGCTCATCTTAAGGTACTCCATTTTGCTAAAGAACTCTTTGAATCTTCCATAGAAGGTGAAGAAGAAGAAGTAACATGTAAAGCAGCTTGTTGATATTTGATGAATAAGGCTTCATACCTCACTGAAAAGGCAGAAACTAACTCTCCTTCCTTTTGGAAAATTTGATCCAATTGCAATAGTAAAGCATTTGGCGACTCCACTGTCCCAAATCTCTCCTTCATTGCTTTGGTCAACCATTCCCAATCATTCTTGGACTCCTCTGGCAAAGCCTCATGCCAAGTTAAGGCCACACCCTCCAAGAAATCTGGAAGTATTAGACCAACCCATCAAGCGGCATGCTCGATTAAACTCTCGGGGATAACTCCCCGGGTCTTCTCCTTCCGATCCTCGAAACACCGGAATGTTGAACATCTTGCACCAAAAGATGAGTAGCAACAAGGGAAATTTTCTTGTTTCAAAATAACTTTCCTTTAATCACGCGGGACCTTGAGGTTAAAATAGAATAATTCTAAGTGAAACCTACCCGTCACCTCCACCAAAAGATGTGACATGAAGTTGGGGTTTGGACTTCGGTCACTTCTCAGAATCAAAACACACTTGTATGAAACCTCACAGCCTCCTCACCTCCCTTTCTCTCCCTAGGTTAAGATAAAGGTATACACATCAAAGGTGAGATCATAATTCATGGAAGGAAAGATGAAAGACTCCGGAGAAGCAAGAATTTCAGCCAGTCTTGCAGCTCCAAACAAGAGGGCGATTCTTTGTTGGAAGAAAATCTTCCGACTCAGGATTATGTGAACGGAAACATACGGAGAATATTGGTAAGATTCATCCGTTCTTCGAATTGGATGATTTGGTCAGAATATATTAAAGCAAATGAATATAGCAATCGCTTACAAGAGGATAAGACACATGGGATTGGCCTTTTGATAAGAGATTTAGAGGAATTAATCATTATTAAGAATAAAGAATGGCCAAAAGTTTATAAAAATAGAGATACATAGAGAATTACAGTTTTAAATCTATATAGGCTATGCAAAAGAGGATTACATAGGTGCGTAGAGCTTGAAGAGAGCCTCGCACCCATATAAAAACTTTCAAAAACGGACTACCGAGCGAAAAGTTATGAGCATTTTACTACAAGACTATAAAACTGCCAAAATTCGCCTAAAAGTTAGCAACTTTGGGAGAAATTCTGAGCATCAATGAAGTAAGGGATTAAGAAATTAGTTACATGAGTGGAAAGAGCATATAAAGAGCTTCCTAGCTATATGATCAAATAAGAAACCAACACCCGAGTGATGAGTAATTTTGAAAATTGGGTATTGGACCCACAAAAACTGCACTTCCCTCTCTTTGCATGAAACCTCAATTTTCACATAGCCTCTTGCCTTTCATCTCCTTCATGATTCAAGCTAGAGGGTAAGGGTTAACATTGCTCAGCGGACAATCGTAAAGATTTACCTATGGTCCCCATGTTGAGATATCGAGCTCGTCTAGTGAGGCGGTGGCCACTGATGACCCGCCTGGGGGATAGGCCCCACTCTTACACCACTGGCATGGTTGGTGAGATCTTGGGTGATATGCGGCCAGTGGGATGACAGGCTGTGTGACAGCCATTCTAGAGACTGGCATAGTTATAGCGCCAGCTCATTTAGTCGGGTTCACACTATAGAGAACCCGTGTATGTATTGGTTGAGTACCTTTCATATTATTGTGTACTCTTATCTTGTATATGGTGTGTTGAGTGTTGAGTAGTGAAGAAGAAGATTTTCAGCCTCTCACCTTGTGTGTTCTCTATTAGGGTTTTGTGAGTGTGTGTGTGTGCTTGCAAGAGCTCAAGCTCTCTTCCCCCCTGCATCTTTTCATGGTATCAGAGCCTGGTTCGTGCTAAGGGCTGAGCTGCAAGCAAGAGAACCACAGGAAGCGGTACGAGGGTAAGAGCTGCAACTACTCTTCCCTATTTGTGTTGGTGACTACACCCTTGTCGGGAGCTCTACGGGAGGCACCGGCAATGATCTCTGATTGAGGAGCTTTCTTCGCGGGAGTAAAGCTATAGGGCAACTATACAGTCCTTTGGACTAAAAATTCCTGGGCCGAAAACGCGTTTCGGGCGCGTCTGGACCTCCGTTTATCAGAAAACAGGCGATTTCGAGCACTGTGGGTAAGTCATCGATTCTCTGCAGAACTCTGTTTTAAGACCTGCAGGAAGACAGATTGACTGTGCAGACACTGTGGGTGCTGCAAAGAGGTCTACAGTTGCCATTGGGTGTATGTATGTACATTGAAGTCACTGGTTGTGACATTTGAGAGTACTACAGTACCGCTGTGCAGAAAATACAGCATTTGTGCAGAAAAACCAGAGTGCAGGTTCTGGTAAAATTGTGTGTTTGGCAAGATGTCTAATGATGGCATAACACAGATTGTGGCTGAGAAGCTGGATAAGAATAACTTCCATGCTTGGAGGTTTAGGTTGACGAATTTCCTGATGGGAAAAGGCTATTGGGACTACATAGAAGGTGAGCATGAAGAGGCACCAGAGATACCGGATATAAATCGACTGCTGCAAATGTGAAAGAGTTTAAAGACTGGAACCAAGGAGCTAGGAAAGTAATGTATTGGCTTTCCATTAGTATACAGGACACCATGATTGGGCACATTCAGGATGCCAAGTCCCCCAAGGAGGCGTGGGACACCTTGGTAAAGCTTTATGAAACAAATACCAAGGCACGTAAGATACAGTTGAAGAATGAACTTCATACTGTTGAGAAAAAGAGCATGTCTGTGAATGACTATGCGTTGAAGATAAAGGGTATTGTGGAATCCCTTGCATCTATTGGTGTGTCAGTAGATGATGATGACAAGGTGGAAGTCTGTCTACGTGGTCTCGGGCCACAATACAAGGCGTTCAAGACGTCTATTCAGACTCGGAAAAACATTCCCAATTTTACAGATTTGGTGTCTATGCTGATTATCGAAGAGAAGAACTTGGGTGAAGACCAACAGTCTTCACAAAGTAAAAACAGTTCAGAGCAATAGGCTTTCTACACGAGTTCAGGAAGAGGACGAGGTAGAGGAGGCCGTGGACGCGGTCAAGGAGGTGGCCGAACAGGTAATCAGAATTATGGCCAGCAGAGCAGCAGCAGCAACAACAGTCCCAGAATCAACAACAACAACAACAACAACACGCAGGTGGAAGAGGCAAATTCAGAGGCAGGGGGAGTCAAAGAGGCCGTGGAAATTGGCAAAGGCAATATAATGATGCACGTGAATGCTATTATTGTGGTAAGCCTGGACATGTGCAGTCAAAATGTTATAAGAAGCAGGCTGACATGCAAAATGGGAAAGTGCAGCAAAACAACTATGCATCCTCAAGCAGAAATAATGAGGATAATGAAAGGTTGTTTGTTATGCAACATGTTGTGAATGCCATGTCTGAAAATGTTGATGCAGCACAACAAGATAATGTATGGTATGTGGATTCAGGCGCTTCGAATCACATGACGAGTCATGGAGAGTGGTTCAAGGAGATGAAAAACCCGGAAAGACCAGGTTTTGTGGAAACAGGGGATGACACTGCTCATCCAATTGCCCACGTTGGAGATGTGCCATTGTCTATGCAGGATGGCAAAGTGAAGTACCTTGCAGATGTACTTCATGTACCAAACATAACAAAGAATCTGGTTTCAGTTGGCCAAATGATTGAGCAGGGGTTGCAGGTTCGGTTTAACGCCGATGGTTGTTATGTCGAAGACTTCAAAGACAAGTGCAGGTTGGTTGCAAAAGGCAACAGAGTGGGCAGAATGTTCACATTGAATGTAGACATGCCTGAAATGAGTGATGCGATGTTTGCAAATGGTTCAGGAGTTGTTGCAGACACAGACATATGGCATAAAAGAATTGGACATGTAAATGTACAGAGATTGAAGTCTATGCAGACAAAAGGAATTGTGACAGGACTGCCAAAATTTAAAGTGGAAGGTATGCAGAAAATATGTGAAGCATGCCAATTTGGGAAGCAAACAAAGCATGTGTTTCCACGTAACAGATATGTGAGCAGAAATGCACTAGATATTGTGCATTCAGATGTATGGGGTCCTACGAAGACCGTGTCTATGGGAGGCTGCAGGTACTATGTCACTTTCATTGATGACCACACAAGGAAAGTGTGGGTATATTTCATGAAAGAGAAGAGTGAGGTGTTCACTCACTTTCAGAGTTTCAGAGTTTTGGTTGAAAAGCAAACAGGAAAATATGTCAAGTGCCTAAGGTCAGATGGAGGGGGAGAATACTTCTCCAATGAGTTCTCTGAATTTTTGAAGAAGAATGGTATTCGGAGACAGTTTACATGCAGATACACTCTGTAGCAAAATGGAGTTGCTGAGCGGAAAAACAGGCACATTGCTGAGATTGCGCGAGCATTGATGGAAGAGAAGAATATGCCGCATTGCTATTGGGCTGAGGCTGTTTCTACAGCAGTATACATCATGAACAGGACTCCAACTGCAGCCATACATGATGTAACTCCAGAGGAGAGGTTTACTGGCAGAAAACCAGATTTGTCTCATCTGAAAGTTTTTGGATGCATTGCATATGTGCATGTGCCAAATGAGCTGAGAACTAAGCTGGATCCGAAAGCTGAAAAATGTGTGTTTATTGGATATTCCCTTGAGCAGAAGGGATACAGGTGTTATAACCCTGCTACACGTGAGCTGAGGGTAAGTAGGGATGTTGTTTTTGATGAGATGAGCAGCTGGTATGCTGCTGAAAAAGAAGCTGTTGGGGCTGATGTGAGTGGATGTAATAAAGTAGGAACTTTATTCAATAGGGTTAATAATGGGACAAGTCCATGTATAAAAGAGGGGACTTGGACCATGGTTGTAACTTTTGATGATCATTTTTAGAAATGGAAACTTATGTTTCTTGGAGCTCATGGCTTCTCTCTTGGCTTGTGGAAGGCTATTTCCATTCTCTTGGTGAGAGACTAAACACACTTAGGCATCATGTTTACATGGTGATTACTCATATTTTTCATGCATTACATCCCTTCATTCCAATTGGTATCAGAGCTTCATGGCGTATCCTAATGAAAGATTATGATGTGGGCTACATATGGCTGAGTGTACATATCATTTTCAGCCCAATATATGGAGTCTAAATGAAGGATTTTCAAGGGTCTTCATCGACTAGAAGGGCTGTCATAACAGTCCCACTCATACACTTTGGGCTTGAAGCTTTGTGGACTTGTATACATCCGGATTTTCATTGTATATGTGCTTTGGATGTACTTGAGAACTCTTAAGCACTTCCCATTGATTACATTAGAGTCTCATACTTTGAGATTGTACATGTTATTGATTTTGAGGACAAAATCTTTGGGAAGAGATGGTTTGTAATAAAGTAGGAACTTTATTCAATAGGGTTAATAATGGGACAAGTCCATGTATAAAAGAGGGGACTTGGACCATGGTTGTAACTTTTGATGATCATTTTTAGAAATGGAAACTTATGTTTCTTGGAGCTCATGGCTTCTCTCTTGGCTTGTGGAAGGCTATTTCCATTCTCTTGGTGAGAGACTAAACACACTTAGGCATCATGTTTACATAGTGATTACTCATATTTTTCATGCATTACATCCCTTCATTCCAGTGGAAGTGTGGTTGCACAGAATGCAGGTCAGCAATCACAGTCTTTGAGTGGACCAGGAGAGTCCTCATCTAGTGGGTCTGTTGATAAACCATGGAGTGGCAGGCTGCGTCATAATACCAGTCCTCCAAATGTGATTACTACATCACGTAAAGGAAAAGAGAAAGTGGTTAAGCCCCTTGGTATGCCTGACATTTCTGCAGGGCATTCTCATGTTGATGGAGAGTCTAGTGGCTCAGATATGAGTCTTGATGAGGAGCTTGGGATCCCAGCTATGAGAACACCTGGTGTAAAGAAGGCTATGGAAGCCATGAATGAAAAGCTGCGAAGATCAGGGAGAGTGAAGAACCCTGTGCAGAGATTTACATATGATGGTTATGTGGCACATCACTATGCATATATGGCAAAGGTTGTGCAGGTTGTAGAGCCCACATGCATTGATGAGGCTGTTGGAAATGTGTGTTGGGAGAAAGCTATGGATGAGGAGATGGATGCACTATATGGAAATGAAACTTGGGATTTAGTGCAATTGCCTGAAGGCAAGAAAGCCATTGGATGCAAGTGGGTGTACAAAGTTAAACATAACAGTGATGGAAGCATAAACAGGTACAAGGCTAGATTGGTAGCCAAAGGATATGCGCAGACATATGGGATTGATTATGAGGAAACTTTCAGCCTAGTTGCCAAGATGGCAACGGTGAGAGTTGTGATAGCAGTGGCTGCGTCAAAGCAATGGTCTTTACATCAGATGGATGTAAAGAATGCATTCTTGCATGGGGATTTGCAAGAAGAGGTGTATATGTTGCAGCCACCTGGTTATGAGGATGTGGGTCACCCCGAGCATGTTTGCAGGTTGAAGAAAGCCTTGTATGGCTTAAAGCAAGCACCAAGAGCATGGTCTGACAAGATCTCTGAATATCTTGTCACTATTGGCTTTCATGTAGCCAATGCAGATTTCTCATTGTATGTGAGACATGGTGATAGAGGAGTTGTGCTTGTTGTCATCTATGTAGATGACTTGATCATTACGGGGGACCATGATGCAGAGATCTTTGATGTAAAGATCTTGCTTAGACAGAAGTTCGAGATAAAGGATCTGGGGGAGCTCAAATATTTCTTGGGCATTGAGGTGATTAGGTCACCACATGGTATTGGATTACTGCAGAGACAGTATGGCTTGGACATGTTGTCCAAGTATGGTATGACAGGCTGTAAGCCTATTTCTGTGCCATTGGATCAGAATGGCAAGTTGAGTGCAGATTCAGGAGAGATCTTGGAGGATCCTACTATGTACAGGAGCATAGTAGGAAGTTTGATCTACATGACGATCACCAGACCAGATTTGAGCTATGTTGTTGGGTTGGTGAGTCAGTTTATGCAAGTTCCACGGAAACCGCATTTGGATGCAGTGAGACGCATACTGAGGTATGTGAAGTCTACTTTGCATTGTGGACTATTCTATGAGACTGGGACAGAGATATGTGTACATGGGTACACAGATGCTGATTGGGCTGGTAGTATCTCAGACAGAAGATCTACCAGTGGATTCATGTTTTCTTTGGGGAGTGCTGCTGTGACTTGGAGCAGCAAGAAGCAGCCTACAGTTGCTCTATCGAGTACAGAGGCCGAGTACAGAGGAGCTGCTATGGCAGCATGTGAGGTAGCTTGGTTGAGAAAGCTACTTGCAGATTTGGGTCTATCTGTGGATAGACAAGTTGTCATTTTCTGTGACAACATTAGCAGTATACAGTTGGCCAGGAACCCAGTCTTTCATGCTCGTACGAAGCACATAGAGGTCCACTACCACTTCGTCAGAGAGAAGGTCTTGGCAGGAGACCTTGACCTTGTTTATGTCAGCACAGAGGATCAGGTAGCTGACATCTTCACCAAAGCATTGGGTACAGAGAAGCTCCGCAGATTCAGGGCTTCGCTTGGTGTACATGAGATGGAGTTGAGCTCGAGGGGGAGTGTTGAGATATCGAGCTCGTCTAGTGAGGCGGTGGCCACTGATGACCCGCCTGGGGGATAGGCCCCACTCTTACACCACTGGCATGGTTGGTGAGATCTTGGGTGATATGCGGCCAGTGGGATGACAGGCTGTGTGACAGCCATTCTAGAGACTGGCATAGTTATAGCGCCAGCTCATTTAGTCGGGTTCACACTATAGAGAACCCGTGTATGTATTGGTTGAGTACCTTTCATATTATTGTGTACTCTTATCTTGTATATGGTGTGTTGAGTGTTGAGTAGTGAAGAAGAAGATTTTCAGCCTCTCACCTTGTGTGTTCTCTATTAGTATTTTGTGAGTGTGTGTGTGTGCTTGCAAGAGCTCAAGCTCTCTTCCCCCCTGCATCTTTTCACCCCAAAGTCTTTCCGCATGCTCATTACCGCTAAAACCATTGGTACCTCCAAAGGAGGGCGACAATAAGGCAAGGGCTACCTTGAGAAGTCACAGGCCCACCAAGATAATAACTCCTTATCCCACTTATCATGAATCATCAAAGAGGTCCAAAATTGGGTTAAGCATGAGGAGCTAATACTAAATGAGACATTCACATGTAAAGAGAGCGTTTGAATAGGGGTTTGAAAGATAAGAGAATGGCAATGACACAAAATGCTCAATTGAGGAGGCTCATTCCTTGATTTGAAAGGGAGAGGAGGGCTCCTTTTATAGGTGGAGAATCACCCTCTCTTCCATTGTTACAAATTACAACATAAAAACCTTCAACCCTTCAGTGACATAAGGGTAGATGTCACCATCAATTGTCCTCTTAGGCTAAGTCTTCTATTGATTATTAAATTGAAGACTTTTTGACTTTGAGAGTATGATGAGATAATAGCCAAGTCTAAGTGGCATGTAGGTGGAGATCCCACTTACACATGGCGGAATTCTCCTCTTCCATGTAGGCATTCTAGAAGAATCTTTCTCAATTATGCACCTACACACACTCCTCCACATGCCCTCCACACTCCCCAACTTGTAGCCTTATGGTGAATACCATATTAATAATACAATTAAAATCCATGTGAGCATGAAGGCCCACTTTTATTTTCCACATCACTAGCCTATCTACCATACCAAAGTATTTATCAAGCATACTTGTGGCATTTACAATGTGTGCACCCTAAATGAAGTAAAACCATTATATTTGAAGATAGAATGCTGTTATCGGGGTAGCCGCCAAGCCGCCGCATCACCATGCCGTTATTCCATTGTGGGTGGCGCAATCTTCTTGGACAAGCTTCCACCTTATTACCATTGAGAAACCCTCAAAATATGGACAAAATTGAAAATGAAAGATATCAAATTTTCATGTCACACTATCATTATTTATGTGAGCTAATTATGCCATATGAAGAGTTGGAGCTTGTCTACTACTGCCCAATGAAAAAGAATTATGGAGACATTTTCACAAAGGCTCTTGGGAGATATTTTCCAGAGTGCCATCTTCATCTACTCATCAGTATTGGACCGAAGATGTAGTTCATCTACAAGTGGACATTGGGGGAGTTAGAAAATCAGTTGCTCAATGCTCCACCCTTGTGTTGTTTCCCGCGGGTGACAGATGTGCTCTATTTTTTAAGGCCTCCTTTATAAGGAGTAGATGTTGTGGTGAGCACCCGAGCACTAGCAGTTCCCAATTTAGACACCGGAAGGTAGCCAAGTGTGGCCACCTTCCAATAGTGTGACAGATGTGCTCTATTTTATAAGGCCCACTTTATGAGTATTAGTTGTTGTGGTGAACACCCGAGCGCCTGGCAGTTCCCAGTTTAGACACTGGGGCCAGGAGATGGTTTATGTAGACTTGGCACTCTACCAAGTAGGATGTATACTCAAGCGAGCTATGTGACCGCATTAGTGAGTGTTGGAAAAAAAACTGAGATGGACCTACACAATGAAGGGTTGGTCCATGTGTCGATGAAGCAAAAGCTGGGAACTCAAAAGCTTGGCCAGTGTCCGTGAAGCGCATCATGTACCTAATGCACCCATGTGAGTTGCATGGTAGTTGTCAGCTTCTAATTATTTTTTCATATTGGAAGTGGATGTCACTAATGAGATTTCACATTGGAAAGTGGATGTCGCTAACGAGGTTTCACATGTCATGCAATGCAGGTGCATGGGTAAAAATAAGAAAGAGTTCCTAATGCATGTGCTTGAAAGGTACAAGTGTCTATATGCTCGACATAAAAGAGCATCGTTGTGCAAGAGAAGCATGTAGTAGGGTTATCTAGGTGGTGGGTTATACCTTGGGCTTGTACCTTGGGCTAATGTTACCACCGCCCAGTTTCCCCTATCTAAGAATGTTCCTATAGGGTTTTTGTTATCGAGGCTTCTATCCTAGAAAGATTGTGCACTATTTGTATATGTAGAAGCCAAACAAGGGACAATTTTTTTTAAGGTTTTATGATTAAAATATGCTGTTATATAGAATATGATGTGTAGGATTGAAAAAGCAAGACTATACCATTGACCTAAAAGTCTCGAGTGTGATATTGACTCTTATGCCGACTAGCGACTCTCTTGCGTGTATTTTAGTTATGCAAAAGTGCAAATGTTTTATTGTTTTTAAAAAGAAGCAATGATAATTAGAGGACTATGCCAATGGTTGGAAATACCATTGGTGGATCTGTCCACAAAATCCTTTGTGGCTTTATAGGATACATGCATCTATTGTGTGCAAGAAAGAGATAAGTTTATGCCCTCAGCCTAAGAATACTGGTGGTGACTCAGACTTTGACTCTAGCACTCATCTACATGATTTTTTTGGTAGCATGTTTCTTGTGAAGATATCGCAACTCCAGTGAGCATTAAAACCCACCTAGCCTCCACAATTTCGTCCAAGTGGAAGAGCATGAGTGATGTCTACCTATTGGACTATCTATTCTTGAGAGCATGCTTCACTTGAATCTTCATTTAGATCACCTAGGGCCACCTTTTAAACAAGTGTGGAAAACCAAAAATTAAGTGTGCACCAATGCTTCGGAACTAGCCTCCTTCAGCGCCCAGAATTAATATTTGATCAGTTATGGTGCCCTAATCTCTATAAAAACTGACAGAGGGATGAATGCAATCTAGAAAAAACTTTCTAAAAAACCTTGTTACAAAAATTGATAAACCAAAAGGCATTTTATCGATCAGACAGAGAAAATTTGTTGCTCAATTTTTACAACCTTTGTTCGAGCAGTTAGTTGGAGCCACCGAAAAAGTTATCAAACCGTTTATCGAATGGAGCCAAGGTTTGATATGCATGTACAAGAGTGTATGATGAGCATATGTCCATGAGAATGATTCAAACCGAGCATAGGAGGGTCCTCTTTAAATCAAGTGTGAAAAATAACAAGCCTGATAGTGTAGATCCAGCTATTTGTAAACATTGAAACTGTTGAAAATTACATTGGACCTCCATCGATCAGCCACACCATCAGTGCTTGGAAATGTTTCAAATTGCTTTTGCCAATTTATTTTGGTGTAGGGAAGGCCTATATATGAACATATGCCATTTTGCTTATCTGAAATTTTTTTCGTAGTAGTCCTCCAAGACAACTGGAGTGTTGTAGTTGAAGCTTGTATCTGGAGGGTGCTTTGGCATCTCTAAAAACACAGGAGACAACCTCATAATAATAATTGGAGCTATAGTGTGCCTAGTGTTGTCTAAAACACAATAGTGAAAGGAGGATCTTCACAATACAAAAAGCACTTAATTATAGAAAGAAGTGGAGAGTAAACAATATCACTGCTTACAAACTTTGACTACAAAACGATGGCTATCCGTCCACCATTGTACTCCAGGTAAGGAGTTTTGATGGCAATCTAGACAAACTTTGGATGAGGATGTCTTGCTTATAAAAGTGCTTGAACACAATGAACTTGATGATGACTATGTAAGAACACACAAAAGTGAAAGCTAGATCAACACAATACAAAGCATTGAATTATAGAAAGAAGGGGAGAGTGAAAAATATTACTACTTGCAAAAAACTTGATTGTGTTTCTCTCCACTCTCTTTTAGCTCTATGCTAATGTGTATGGACAACATGTGCATGCATAGGGTTCATGAAGGCAATGCCACTCCAAATGTTTTTCAACACTTGCATCTTGTACTTTAAGCTTATAATATGGGAAAGCTGACTTATAAGGCTAAACGTGTTAGAACTAGAAATGTACATCCTCAAGTCATTTAATCTTAAGAAGCCAAGTGAGGAAATGTTGTGAAGCTTATGAGTCAACTTCTCATGATATAAATTATTATTTTTCCCATTATAACCACACGCTCAAGTCACTTGCACTAATGACAGAGCTCAAGATAAGTCATGGCATGTGCAAAGAAGCTAACCTGCAACAAGAGAAAACCTCACTCACTCACTCTCACACAAGAGGATAAGGAAGTCACTAGTTTTTGCACAAGGGAAAAGCCTATCTCATTAGTTAAGTTATCATAATTATAAATGGTCAGCCATCACCACTCTCTATAATGTGTCTATAATGTCTATTTATACATATTCATAAGTGGCCAATCATACCCTATGTGGGCAGTCAGGCATTGTCTATAATGTCATCCTAGGCCACATCTAGTGTACACAGAAATCGATGCTAGCATTACACTTAGCTTGGTCATCCATTGCTTACATTGTGTGTAGCTCATTTGAGCTAAAAAATCTATAAGATATACATTTAAAAAAAACCACTTTGGCAAACATAAATTACAAAGTGATGTGAAATACATGATTCCTTGTTGATGCCAATCACTCGTAGTAGCTCTAACTTGGGGCCTATCGAAGTCATTTGCCCAGTTAACCACCATGAATGGGGTTAACATCTCTCCTTGCCTGATATAGGTCCGTCCTTAGACCTATCCAATGAAATAAAAGTCGAACAAAGTCGAGGGGTTGGTCCATGTGTAGGTTTGTCCAGAATTAATATTTGATCAGTTATGGTGCCCTAATCTCTATAAAAACTGACAGAGGGATGAATGCAATCTAGAAAAAACTTTCTAAAAAACCTTGTTACAAAAATTGATAAACCAAAAGGCATTTTATCGATCAGACAGAGAAAATTTGTTGCTCAATTTTTACAACCTTTGTTCGAGCAGTTAGTTGGAGCCACCGAAAAAGTTATCAAACCGTTTATCGAATGGAGCCAAGGTTTGATATGCATGTACAAGAGTGTATGATGAGCATATGTCCATGAGAATGATTCAAACCGAGCATAGGAGGGTCCTCTTTAAATCAAGTGTG
Organism: Cibotium barometz; assembly: GCF_041138505.1. Lineage (NCBI taxonomy): Eukaryota > Viridiplantae > Streptophyta > Polypodiopsida > Cyatheales > Cibotiaceae > Cibotium > Cibotium barometz. The sequence goes on from NC_141085.1 coordinate 13,841,229, forward strand.
AAAAATAACAAGCCTGATAGTGTAGATCCAGCTATTTGTAAACATTGAAACTGTTGAAAATTACATTGGACCTCCATCGATCAGCCACACCATCAGTGCTTGGAAATGTTTCAAATTGCTTTTGCCAATTTATTTTGGTGTAGGGAAGGCCTATATATGAACATATGCCATTTTGCTTATCTGAAATTTTTTTCGTAGTAGTCCTCCAAGACAACTGGAGTGTTGTAGTTGAAGCTTGTATCTGGAGGGTGCTTTGGCATCTCTAAAAACACAGGAGACAACCTCATAATAATAATTGGAGCTATAGTGTGCCTAGTGTTGTCTAAAACACAATAGTGAAAGGAGGATCTTCACAATACAAAAAGCACTTAATTATAGAAAGAAGTGGAGAGTAAACAATATCACTGCTTACAAACTTTGACTACAAAACGATGGCTATCCGTCCACCATTGTACTCCAGGTAAGGAGTTTTGATGGCAATCTAGACAAACTTTGGATGAGGATGTCTTGCTTATAAAAGTGCTTGAACACAATGAACTTGATGATGACTATGTAAGAACACACAAAAGTGAAAGCTAGATCAACACAATACAAAGCATTGAATTATAGAAAGAAGGGGAGAGTGAAAAATATTACTACTTGCAAAAAACTTGATTGTGTTTCTCTCCACTCTCTTTTAGCTCTATGCTAATGTGTATGGACAACATGTGCATGCATAGGGTTCATGAAGGCAATGCCACTCCAAATGTTTTTCAACACTTGCATCTTGTACTTTAAGCTTATAATATGGGAAAGCTGACTTATAAGGCTAAACGTGTTAGAACTAGAAATGTACATCCTCAAGTCATTTAATCTTAAGAAGCCAAGTGAGGAAATGTTGTGAAGCTTATGAGTCAACTTCTCATGATATAAATTATTATTTTTCCCATTATAACCACACGCTCAAGTCACTTGCACTAATGACAGAGCTCAAGGAAAGTCATGGCATGTGCAAAGAAGCTAACCTGCAACAAGAGAAAACCTCACTCACTCACTCTCACACAAGAGGATAAGGAAGTCACTAGTTTTTGCACAAGGGAAAAGCCTATCTCATTAGTTAAGTTATCATAATTATAAATGGTCAGCCATCACCACTCTCTATAATGTGTCTATAATGTCTATTTATACATATTCATAAGTGGCCAATCATACCCTATGTGGGCAGTCAGGCATTGTCTATAATGTCATCCTAGGCCACATCTAGTGTACACAGAAATCGATGCTAGCATTACACTTAGCTTGGTCATCCATTGCTTACATTGTGTGTAGCTCATTTGAGCTAAAAAATCTATAAGATATACATTTAAAAAAAACCACTTTGGCAAACATAAATTACAAAGTGATGTGAAATACATGATTCCTTGTTGATGCCAATCACTCGTAGTAGCTCTAACTTGGGGCCTATCGAAGTCATTTGCCCAGTTAACCACCATGAATGGGGTTAACATCTCTCCTTGCCTGATATAGGTCCGTCCTTAGACCTATCCAATGAAATAAAAGTCGAACAAAGTCGAGGGGTTGGTCCATGTGTAGGTTTGTCCAGAATTAATATTTGATCAGTTATGGTGCCCTAATCTCTATAAAAACTGACAGAGGGATGAATGCAATCTAGAAAAAACTTTCTAAAAAACCTTGTTACAAAAATTGATAAACCAAAAGGCATTTTATCGATCAGACAGAGAAAATTTGTTGCTCAATTTTTACAACCTTTGTTCGAGCAGTTAGTTGGAGCCACCGAAAAAGTTATCAAACCGTTTATCGAATGGAGCCAAGGTTTGATATGCATGTACAAGAGTGTATGATGAGCATATGTCCATGAGAATGATTCAAACCGAGCATAGGAGGGTCCTCTTTAAATCAAGTGTGAAAAATAACAAGCCTGATAGTGTAGATCCAGCTATTTGTAAACATTGAAACTGTTGAAAATTACATTGGACCTCCATCGATCAGCCACACCATCAGTGCTTGGAAATGTTTCAAATTGCTTTTGCCAATTTATTTTGGTGTAGGGAAGGCCTATATATGAACATATGCCATTTTGCTTATCTGAAATTTTTTTCGTAGTAGTCCTCCAAGACAACTGGAGTGTTGTAGTTGAAGCTTGTATCTGGAGGGTGCTTTGGCATCTCTAAAAACACAGGAGACAACCTCATAATAATAATTGGAGCTATAGTGTGCCTAGTGTTATCTAAAACACAATAGTGAAAGGAGGATCTTCACAATACAAAAAGCACTTAATTATAGAAAGAAGTGGAGAGTAAACAATATCACTGCTTACAAACTTTGACTACAAAACGATGGCTATCCGTCCACCATTGTACTCCAGGTAAGGAGTTTTGATGGCAATCTAGACAAACTTTGGATGAGGATGTCTTGCTTATAAAAGTGCTTGAACACAATGAACTTGATGATGACTATGTAAGAACACACAAAAGTGAAAGCTAGATCAACACAATACAAAGCATTGAATTATAGAAAGAAGGGGAGAGTGAAAAATATTACTACTTGCAAAAAACTTGATTGTGTTTCTCTCCACTCTCTTTTAGCTCTATGCTAATGTGTATGGACAACATGTGCATGCATAGGGTTCATGAAGGCAATGCCACTCCAAATGTTTTTCAACACTTGCATCTTGTACTTTAAGCTTATAATATGGGAAAGCTGACTTATAAGGCTAAACGTGTTAGAACTAGAAATGTACATCCTCAAGTCATTTAATCTTAAGAAGCCAAGTGAGGAAATGTTGTGAAGCTTATGAGTCAACTTCTCATGATATAAATTATTATTTTTCCCATTATAACCACACGCTCAAGTCACTTGCACTAATGACAGAGCTCAAGGAAAGTCATGGCATGTGCAAAGAAGCTAACCTGCAACAAGAGAAAACCTCACTCACTCACTCTCACACAAGAGGATAAGGAAGTCACTAGTTTTTGCACAAGGGAAAAGCCTATCTCATTAGTTAAGTTATCATAATTATAAATGGTCAGCCATCACCACTCTCTATAATGTGTCTATAATGTCTATTTATACATATTCATAAGTGGCCAATCATACCCTATGTGGGCAGTCAGGCATTGTCTATAATGTCATCCTAGGCCACATCTAGTGTACACAGAAATCGATGCTAGCATTACACTTAGCTTGGTCATCCATTGCTTACATTGTGTGTAGCTCATTTGAGCTAAAAAATCTATAAGATATACATTTAAAAAAAACCACTTTGGCAAACATAAATTACAAAGTGATGTGAAATACATGATTCCTTGTTGATGCCAATCACTCGTAGTAGCTCTAACTTGGGGCCTATCGAAGTCATTTGCCCAGTTAACCACCATGAATGGGGTTAACATCTCTCCTTGCCTGATATAGGTCCGTCCTTAGACCTATCCAATGAAATAAAAGTCGAACAAAGTCGAGGGGTTGGTCCATGTGTAGGTTTGTCCAGAATTAATATTTGATCAGTTATGGTGCCCTAATCTCTATAAAAACTGACAGAGGGATGAATGCAATCTAGAAAAAACTTTCTAAAAAACCTTGTTACAAAAATTGATAAACCAAAAGGCATTTTATCGATCAGACAGAGAAAATTTGTTGCTCAATTTTTACAACCTTTGTTCGAGCAGTTAGTTGGAGCCACCGAAAAAGTTATCAAACCGTTTATCGAATGGAGCCAAGGTTTGATATGCATGTACAAGAGTGTATGATGAGCATATGTCCATGAGAATGATTCAAACCGAGCATAGGAGGGTCCTCTTTAAATCAAGTGTGAAAAATAACAAGCCTGATAGTGTAGATCCAGCTATTTGTAAACATTGAAACTGTTGAAAATTACATTGGACCTCCATCGATCAGCCACACCATCAGTGCTTGGAAATGTTTCAAATTGCTTTTGCCAATTTATTTTGGTGTAGGGAAGGCCTATATATGAACATATGCCATTTTGCTTATCTGAAATTTTTTTCGTAGTAGTCCTCCAAGACAACTGGAGTGTTGTAGTTGAAGCTTGTATCTGGAGGGTGCTTTGGCATCTCTAAAAACACAGGAGACAACCTCATAATAATAATTGGAGCTATAGTGTGCCTAGTGTTATCTAAAACACAATAGTGAAAGGAGGATCTTCACAATACAAAAAGCACTTAATTATAGAAAGAAGTGGAGAGTAAACAATATCACTGCTTACAAACTTTGACTACAAAACGATGGCTATCCGTCCACCATTGTACTCCAGGTAAGGAGTTTTGATGGCAATCTAGACAAACTTTGGATGAGGATGTCTTGCTTATAAAAGTGCTTGAACACAATGAACTTGATGATGACTATGTAAGAACACACAAAAGTGAAAGCTAGATCAACACAATACAAAGCATTGAATTATAGAAAGAAGGGGAGAGTGAAAAATATTACTACTTGCAAAAAACTTGATTGTGTTTCTCTCCACTCTCCACTCTCTTTTAGCTCTATGCTAATGTGTATGGACAACATGTGCATGCATAGGGTTCATGAAGGCAATGCCACTCCAAATGTTTTTCAACACTTGCATCTTGTACTTTAAGCTTATAATATGGGAAAACTGACTTATAAGGCTAAACATGTTAGAACTAGAAATGTACATCCTCAAGTCATTTAATATTAAGAAGCCAAGTGAGGAAATGTTGTGAAGCTTATGAGTCAACTTCTCATGATATAAATTATTATTTTTCCCATTATAACCACACCCTCAAGTCACTTGCACTAATGACAGAGCTCAAGGAAAGTCATGGCATGTGCAAAGAAGCTGACCTGCAACAAGAGAAAACCTCACTCACTCACTCTCACACAAGAGGATAAGTCACTAGTTTGCACAAGGGAAAAGCCTATCTCATTCGTTATCATAATTATAAATGGTCAGCCCCATCACCACTCTCTACAATGTGTCTATAATGTCTATTTATACATATTCATAAGTGGCCAGTCATACCCTATGTGGGCAGTCAAGCATTGTCTATAATGTCATCCTAGGCCACATCTAGCGTACATAGAAATCGATGCTAGCATTACACTTAGCTTGGTCATCCATTGCTTACATTGTGTGTAGCTCATTTGAGCTAAAAAATCTATAAGATATACATTTTTAAAAAAACCACTTTGGCAAACATAAATTACAAAGTGATGTGAAATACATGATTCCTTGTTGATGCCAATCACTGGTAGTAGCTCTAACTTGGGGCCTGTCGAAGTCATCTGCCCAGTTAACCACCATGAATGGGGTTAACATCTCTCCTTGCCTGATATAGGTCCGCCGTCCTTAGACCTATCCAGTGAAATAAAAGTCGAACAAAGTCGAGGAGTTGGTCCATGTGTAGGTTTGTCCTATTCTTAGGTTCTGTTCTCGGGTTACGAGGCCCATTTGAGGGTCCACAGGGCCTCATATGGCTATGGGAGCTATGTTAAGTCCATGTGAGTCTTAGTTGTAGCCTAATATGGTCCTAGTTGGAGATGTGGTTAGTTGGTCATTTTGGACCAAGCCATGGGTTGGTCAATGTGGCCGATTTACGTCCATGCCGACCTTGGATACCATATATAGACTAGTTTGGTAGCCTTAGTTCATCATTGAGTTCATTGTGTTCAAGCACTCTTATAAGTAAGACATCCTCCATCCAAAGTTTGTCTAGATCGCCATCAAAGCTCCTTACCTGAAGCACATGGGTCGACAAATGCCATTAGTTTATAAATGGATATATATATATATATGTATATATCATGAGAAACTAACTCATAAACTTCATAACTTTTCTCACTTGGCTTCTTAAGAGTAAGTGACTTGAACCTGTCCATTGCTAGTTCTAATGCTTCTACACATGTTTGGCCTAATAAGTCAAATTTCTCACGATATAAGCCTAAGTACAAGATGCAAGTGTTGAAAAACATGGATGTAGGCCAAGCTATGGAGAACCAAAGTTAATCAACCCCATAGTAGAGTGATAGGAGAAATAGAAGACTTGCAATGATGTAAACAACCATTAGCAAGGCGGATCATCCTACATCCCGTTTTCTATTGAAAATGGGTTGACTCAAAAAACTTTCCACACAAATCACACAAAATTAAATTTCAAACATGTTGGCCCACCACTTACAAATGTTACAACACATTTGCAAAATAAGAATGACAAATTCAATTATGTTGAAGAAGAGTATGTTGATGATGCCCATGGTGTGCAGAAGCATTGAATGAAGCACGTAAAAAACCATGCATGAAGCCCACACACATGGGATTTACTTCCCATGTGAGTAACCCCTTCATGAGGTGCCTTTACATGAAAGATGGTAATCCTTAGGGTTTGTAATTTATGCCACACACAAAATGGATAACTTAGGTTGTCTTGTTGACTTGCCTCTCAAACATTGTGAGCTTTGCATAGCTTTTGTGAATCCTCTACTCTCAAAGATAGCCAACTCACACATTGTGAGCTTTGCACAGGTTTTGTGAATCCTCTACTCTTTCTGTGTGCTAGTGAATGTACTAGCCTAAACTCAAGTCCACTCTTGTTGATCTTTGCTCACACAAAGGCCTGCAAGAGTAGAATTTTTGCACAAAGGTAGCTACTGCCAACTTACAAGTCTCAATGCTTGAGCACTCAGAAGATCTAGTCACCCACCTTCTTGTATCCTACGCAAGGGTGCTGCTACTTGCCTTGCATAGATGAAGACAAAGCACACAAAATCTTGTTTCTTGCTCCACCCAAGAGCTATAATCCTCAAGGAAGATGAAACCCAATTCCTCAACCAACCATCCCCTATGCTTTTGACAATCCTAAGTCTACAACAATGAATTAATCCAAACAAAAAAGCCCAATTCTATCCAAACAACCTAACACTTTCCAACACAAATTAATCTAATGTCCAATTTCACATTCAAACACAATTCCAAATTCCAATGAGTTCACTTGATCACCATTAAAAGAAAATGAACTCAATTTAGATTGCTATTTTAAAACCATTTCGTGTTAATTCTTCTTTAGATAGTACCCCATTCCTTGATCATGGACAATCTAATTTTCCAAATGCCACTCATCATCTTCCCTTCGCAAGGACAATCTTCCTTGTTTTCTCTCACGAACCAATAGATATGTAGATGGACAAACTTCTATCAAAAGTTATTGAAGAACGCTTCACATCTTAAATATTAAAAAAATGTAGAGCCCATGTTTTTTAGATGTTCTGGTTTTTTTAAATCCTTTTTGAATCCCAATTGAGTCAAAAAAATGTCCATCACATTGTCTTACATAATCCTCATTATTAAATCAATATAAATCCATTATTCAATAATATATACCTAGATGAATCCAAGAACATGTCCAAATTCACCTTTTAGGAACGTGCATGTTATACACTCATGGTAGTCAACCCGCCAGACTATATAACTATCAACTCCATTATACATAGTATGGACTAGATACTACGACATCCCCACTAACGACATCAATGCCCAATAGTGAGTGTAGAACTCTGTATCAAGATGCTCTCACACATGCACTCCACACACACACACACACACACACACACACACACATAAGATCATATATTCACACAAAGACCTTCGTGCTGAGTTTCTATCAAATCTCCGGAGATGCAAGACAGACTCAACCATAATGAAGCCTAACACTAAGGAAAGTAGTAAATAGAAAGAATTAGTGCAACAAGTAAGTAGTTGATAGGACAAATGCACCACTAAAGATAGAAAGAATTAGCACAATATCAACTGGCCACAACTTGGACGAAAACTTCACAATTTGAAATTTGCATGTCCGCTAATACAATTGAATTATATACCTAAATGAATCCAAGACCATGCCCAAATTCTAACATAATTATAATAGTTTAATTCTTACATAATTTTATAATTAACTATGGATGAATTTAACAAATGAGAGATTCAAATAGCGATAAAGAAAGTTTCACTCTTAACGTGTAAATTAATCCATCAATCACAATTAGTAAACATTAATGACAATTAATCTCATACTACCAAACTATCTTAATAATTAGGTAATTTAGCGCAATTACATGTATAACAATAACTAATGTTTTAATTTGATTGCAAATTCAATAATAGTTTAATTCTAACATAATTTTATAATTAACCATGGATGACTATAACAGATTAGAGAGAGATTCAAATAGCGGTAAAGAAAGTTTCACTCTTAATGTGTAAATTAATCACAATTAGTAAACATTAATGCCAATTAAGCTCATACTAGCAAACTATCTTAATAATTAGGTAATTTAGCCCACTTGCATGTATACCAATAACTAATGTTTTAATTTCACTACGAATTTAATGTAGCTAATTAATCATTAAGCCCAGGAACAAATCTTCAATACATCAATTAAACTCAAATCCTCACACAATTAGCAAAATTAGAGCCTCTCTCTCTTGCTTAGTTCTTATTTGATGGAGCCAAATGATATCTTCCTACATAAATTAGGAGAAGATTGAAGCATAGTTGGTGAAATTAATATATACCTAGATGAATCCAAGAACATGCCCAAATTCACCTTATAAGAAAGTGCAATTTATAACCTCGGGGTAGTCATCCACAAGAAAATAAACCATCAACTCCATCATGCATAGTATAGACTAGATACTACGACATCCCCAGTAACGTCATCAGTGCCCAATAGTGGTGAATTACTCCCTTTTGATTGTATTACTTGATTAGCAAGCAGCCCAAATCAAAGCTCACAAAGCGTCTTTAGCAGCAAGTGCAGGCCTAAATGAGATGAAAGAAGGTTTTTAGGGTGGAGCTCAATGCCAAAAAAGCAAAAGAGAGAAAGGTTAGAGAGACCCATGTAGACAGCCAACCAAGCTGGGGCTTATGTATCATGCACAGGGAGCAAGATTATCCACCCTTCTGGAACACACAGATGGGCCAGGATGAGCAAGATTGTGCATTCTTTCGCGATGGGCAATTGTTGTGTAACCAGCCTCATCAAAGACTTGTGTAGCCAGCCTCATCAGCTTGATACCTGCAGACACTTGGGCAAGGGTAGGGGCAGAGAGGCACCAGATTTCAAGTATTTCCCGGTGGAGTGGAGCTTCTTTTTTATCTTTCTTACCACCAAATGCCTGTAATTGCAGGCCATCACCACCCATGCTGCTGCCTTGAACTTGCTCAGAGAGGACCTCAGCTTCTCTGACAAGGTCTCTTCTCTTGTGAATTTGTAGCTGTGGAGATACAGCTGCCTGTTCCTGTAGCTCTCATACCCTGGACACTGGTAAAACGTGCCATCATCCCAATCGTCTGATGCTGCTTCAATCAGCCTGTGGTGTTCTAATCTTTCCTCATGGTAGTTCTCCCCATACCTTGTGTCTTCCATGTGGGTACCCATATTGCCTACACCCCACATTTTTGCACATTAAAATTTTGCTTGACCAAAAAAGGCAAGCAGCTTTTCAAGTTATTTAAAGAAGATGGTTAATCTCAGAAGGCCATTAAGCACATAATGTGAGGGCAACATATGAAAACATCAAGAAGACGATGAGAACATGGCATACCAATACAGTTTGGATGAGATAAGACGGCTTAGTCAGCACATATCCACATGCTCATCAACACCCATCAACATGCTTGATCTGGATCAATGCATTTGATATGGATCACCGTGCTCGACAGAAGTAGAGCGGATGTTCTTCATACCCATTCATTTTAAAGCTTTCCGAAACCAAAGATCAGCATAAAATAATGTTGGCCGATTTACTAGAAACACTCTCTAAGGTCAGGATAATAGACCTACCAGGCTGCTAGACACTCACTACCACAGCTAAACCAAACAAACTTATGAAGAGAAGACCTCACTGTCATAGGCCATATCAAACAACCCAGGGTAACACCATAGCTATATCATGCAAACCAAGAAACCATAGCCATATCAAACAACCCAGGATAACACCATAGCTATATCATGCAACCCAGGATAACACCATATCTATACCATGCAAACCAAGACAACAGCAGCACAGCGCCTTGCCTTCATGGCTACACCAAAACAACAGCAGAAGACCTCACCATCATAGTCATATTTAATCACAAATAAATGACATTTTGAGTAAAAAGAGGGATCATAAACCCCAATACCACTTAAGTAAAGCGAATCAAGAAGTCCCTGTTGCCATAGCCTTTTAAAAAACACCCAATTCAGAAGAGAGAGGACCTCATCACCCCACCTTCCTGTAACCTAAAAATAGAATAAGAGAAATGAAAAACCAAAAGAAAGGTCACCTTAATACAAACCAGGGCAAAAACAGGGAGCTCAGCTTTGTTTAAAAAATTGGAGTGCAACCACCATAGCTTAAATCAGAGAACAAGCAACAATCAATGATTAGGGAGCGAACCCAGTAACAGTAATAGTTCTAACCATGCAAAGCCAGAAGCGCTCCTTGTTAAGCAGGAAAACCCTAAAAGCCAACAGACAAGCTCGCAGAAGAGGGCAAGCTTCCCGTCTAACCAACCCACAACCAAGAGAAATGAGAAGAGGGCAAGCTTCCCGTCTAACCAACCCACAACCAAGAGACATCCTTTTGCATACCTTGCTCTACAAAGCTGCGGCCGACGAAGGGAGCGAAATGGGAAGAGGGCGCACACACTCCTTGGCAAATTCTGAAGATTAAAGAGCCATTAAGAGGACCACCCATCAGCACGAAGGGCTCGTCCAGCGCGGGAAATCTCAAGCTGTAGAGGGGAGAAGATGTTGCTTAGAAGGCAGCCCAAGATTCCGAGAAGCCGCCATAGCTGTAGCCTGTACAGCTCTAAGCAGAGATGAACATGAAAAATGAGCATCCCATCACTATCTATGACTCTTGTTTGCCATGAGACACTTTTTTAAAAGGACACGTATTTGTCTGTTTTTTTTTTATTTGAACGATTTTTATTACATGTACGAGTTCACGAGGAACCAGGTAGCACCATGCAATGTAGGCAGCCGTGGATCGAACCCCGTACCTCGGGTTACAAACCATCCACTTTAACCAAGTGACCTACTGAATGCATGTATTTGTCTCATTATTATAACCAAGTGCCAAGTGGTAGCACTCCCAACAAGGAGGAGGGCACCTTCCAACAACCTACCTATAACCTATTCCCCTATAGAGAGGGAAGTGATCTCTGTGTTTGATTCAAGCACTTGCTAGCAACAAACATCACCAGTTCGGAGTGTGTGTGAATAGGCCCTTGGAAGTTTGTTGACTCCCTCGCGTGACTCCCTCACAATGCTAATTATTTGTCATCATCTATAAGTGTATCTGAACATAATATTACTTTCCATTTGCCATGATTAGAAACATAATAACCTTTAAAGTCACATTTCAATGTGAAATTTAAAAATCTTTATGGTCACTCTTGCCTATTATATTCAAAACATAGAACCTACAAGATTCACTATTAGAGCTCTAGAAGGACATGTACTCCAAACAACGATGGCTCTACCTTCTAATAAGATGTGACCTATTAAAGCACTTTATAGGACACTGTTAATTTCACGTTCACGTGGTCACAGCATGACATGCTACCTTTCCCATGTGTGTGTGCAAACTTGTGCATTGTACACAAGTTTGCACATGACATACTACCTTTCCCATGTGTGTATGCAAACTTGTGCACATGTGTACTTTTTCCTATATTATACTATATTTTTTGACATGTGAACCTGTTCCTTTCTTAATCTCTCACTTAGATGTTAGAAAACTTATACATTATAAAGTCTTCTAGATGTACTAACTTGTTTGTCTAAAACTATCAAACTTCTCAAAACTGCCCCCTACTTATGCATTCCTATACAATCCATGATGCTTTTCATAGAATCCATGTCTTTATGTGATGGCTCCACAACAAAACAATCACCCACCACATTTTGCAAAGTATGTATAGTTGCCATGTAAGCATACTAGTTCAACTTTCCTTCTTGTAAGTAGTTGATGAGAATAGCACGCCCATGAATATTGTGGGCCAACTCCATCCTGCACCCCTTCTCTTCTTCACTCTTTGAATATGCATTTGATGTGAAAGACTTTGACAATTATATTTCCATGTGAAGAGACGTGTTGCTTTCAAAAAATCTCCATAAATGTTTGTATAAGACATTTTCCAATCTTCAAGTCCCCTTCTCATTTTACAATGTATTGTGTGAGTTAAAGTCTTTAACACCCCTGGACACATGTATTCTTTGAAAATGTTAACAACTATATAGACTTTTCAAAATTTTTTAATTTATATGAGTTCTTCAATCAATTATTTGTGTGAATGTTCTTGAATTACAAATCTAGTAAATAATGAGAAGATGATAAGATACAGAGCTTAGGTGGCCTATGAATCTATTTTAAAGAGAGCTTAAAAAATTATGATAAGGTACACACATGTCATATGGCATCTAATGATCTCTATGAAGCAAAAAGAAAACATGATAAGATATACACATCTCATCTAATGATCTCTGTAAGGAAAAAATAAAACGTGTTATAAATAAGGGTTTTGTATACCTTAACTAGATTTTCAAAAAAAAAGTTATTCAAGAAAAATCACTTACAAACATATATCTATTGTATGAATAAGGGTTTTGTATACCTTGACTACATTTTCAAAAAAATATCACTTACAAACATATATCTCTTTATGGCCAAGAATCTAGTTAACCACATGGATACTTTACATGATTTTTGCACACAAAGGGGGCTCTCAATCAACCCTGGGAAATAGCCCTAGTTCTCCATGCACTAGGAGTAACCACTGAGGAATGGCAAGCTCCTCATCAAGGGTCTCCTCGGAGCCACTAGAGTCACCATCTACATAAGAGTGACTTGCTGACAAATCAGGCACAAAAGGTTGATCTACCTTTTCCTTCCCTTTGCATGATACACGTGTACTAGCACATGTAGTACCATGAACTGATGCATTTACTTTACTTGCATCTTTCCTCAACCTACCTGACTATGGACTAACATTGGATCCACTGCTAGAAGACTCTCTAGGTCTATTACTACAAAACAAACTAATGGAAGCAGCACAACTTAACACAATAAGAACTTTACATGTGAGGGTGGCATGGGAGAGATTGGATGATTGAGACACTTGAATGTAGGAACATGTGGAGGAGATCATGCCCATGTTAGAGATCATTCACAAGTACTTTCCTTAAGCAAATTAGGGAGGACATGAAAACATGAGTATGTCAGGAGATAATTCTTAGATACTTACAAGCTAGTATCAGTACTTTGTTTAAGAAAACATAGGAAGTAACTTATCTAATAAAGGCTTCAAATCTCTATTTTATAAATTCGGCATACTATTTCATTCTTTTTGTAATATTCACCCTAAGAAATGAACTGAAAAAGCACTTTCCCTTCGATTTGAGTGGCTGAATGACTATATTTTGACATCAAATGTGAAAGTTATGGCAAATTTAAAAAGTTATCCCAAGTACTTTCGCCAACGAAAGTCCTTGGGCTAGCCTTCTTTACATGAAGCTAGACAAAGTCATGTACATGTATAGAAGATGCAACCCATGTTTGATACTCTTTCCCATGTAATTTTCCCTAGGGAAAGTTAGAGAAGGCAAGGAACTCATGGGCATGTAAAGAAGAATATACCCATATTAGGAACTCTTAAAGTATTTTCCAAAGAATGTAGAAAAATGGCTTATAGAGGAGGCCATGAGAAGAAATGATATTGAGAATAAATTGCCCAAATTTTCTTTTTCCTTGAATTTTTATATTTCTTGGATAAATATATAAAATATGATACATGAAAAATTCCAGCTCGAGGTTTTTAGCTCGGAGGTTTTAGCTTGTTAAATGTGCGTACCCCTCACCATGATTGGTCATGTGGTTGGAGGCAACAAAATCCATATAATACCTCCCAATTCTAACACATCTCATGTCATGGAACAGAGCATGTGATGTATCACAAAATAGCTGCTCACTTCTATCAATCACCATGTTTACTTAATGATGCATAGTTGTTTTACTGTATTTTTTCACTTTTGATATCATTCTACTTTTTATAGTAATCCTTGCAATGTACCCTAGTTTTCCATGTAGTAATAACACTCCATGCTATTTGCATTTTGATTTCTTTGCCAACCACCTCAGCCTCTCTGGCTCCCCCTGCCTCTAGAATGACCTCTTTCATCTGTGTGAGATTTATTTTCTTCTTGTTGTTGTTATTTCTATTTTTGATTTTCCAAATCGACCCACCACTGCATCCTCTAGATGACGATCTGTCTCTATCTCTACTTGTATCTAAATAGAAAGCCTGCTCATGTGAACTTTTAGAGAATGAACCTCCCCCAATATTTATCTTCTCATAAATGAGGAGAGCAATCAGTTCTTAAAAATTAGGAAAGTTCTCTTGAAACTTCAATAGATGTCACTAAGACCATTCAAGGTCATCGTCTCAATACCATATCATTGTCATCTATTTAGTGATCTAATATTTAGTTCTACTTTTAGATGCAGCTTAAGCTTGATTGTTTATATTGTACATCTTCACTAAGGTGTCCCAAGCCTCCTTAGACATTTGTGCATCAGGTATATGCACAATCATAGAGTTTGTCACACTGACAAATAGCTAGTACATCACCTTTTTGGCTCTTTTATGCCATGCTTTATATGCTTACACCACCTATTGTGGGGTGGGATTTTCTTCAGTAATCTATGGCTCCTTTTCATCACTGGTGAATTCCTAATATTATTTTCCAATAAAGAAATCAGTCATCTTGAATTTCCAAGCTTAGAAATTGTTATTGTCTAGCTTCACGCTGATAATTTGTGATAAGCTATTAGACACCTTTACTTGCAAACAACTTACCAAATGGTGCTTGAAAAAATCTTATGCACTTATAAACACACCTGTGAAATCTCCAACACAGTAGTACTTTAAACTTGCTATACTGTAATTGTATATGGAATAGTCACAGAAACACTACTTTAAACTTGCTATACTGTAATTGTATATGGAACAGTCACAGAAACATACATCCAGCTTGGGGGGGTCACTCATAAATATGTAAGCGTAGCATGTGGGTTCAACAGAAGGGGTTTTTTAATCCCTTTTTTACACATTTTTTACATATAGAAGGGTACCATTTAAAAGGGGGTATTTATAGATTGAATATAAAAAAGGGTGTGTTTTATTCATGAAAAATTTATAGATAAGGGGTCTTTAAATTAGGCCTGAACACACGTAATATAGAGAGGGTTTACATATAGTCAACCCCCCGAGACATCCACTAACAACTTATACATCTGAGATTCTCTACACATACTATTTCGTAACCAAATTTCTACCGTAAAGAATCTTTATATTTAAAAAAAATTAAAATTCTCTTACATTCAATAAATAGATGTGATGAGATGTGATAGGAATCAGATAGATGTAAATGGATGGATGGAAGTGATAGGAATCAGATAGATGTAAATGGATGGATGGAAGTGATATGAATCAGATAAATGTAAATGGATGGATGGAAGTGATATGAATCAGATAAATATAAATGGATGATTGGATGAGGATGGAAGTGATATGAATCAGATAAATATAAATGGATGATTGGATGAGGATGTTTGTGAATGTGATGTGAATGTGAATGTGAATGTGGAATGTGGATATGGATGTATGAATGAGGATGTGGATGTGGATGTGGATGTGGATGTATGAATGTGGAAGTGGAAATGGATGTGTGGATGTATGAATGTGAATGGAGATATGGATGTATAAATGTGGAATGTGGATATGGATGTGTATGTATGACTGTGGAATGTGGATATGGATGTATGGATGTGAATGTGGATGTGGATGTGGATGTGGATGTGGATATGGATGTATGAATGTGGATGTGAAAATGGATGTATGGATGTGGATGTAGATGTGGAAATGAATGTATAGATGTGGATGTGGATGTGGATGTGGAATGTATGAATGTGGGAATGTGGATATGGATGTATGAATGTATGGATGTGGATATGGATGTGGATGTATGGATGTGGATATGGTTGTGTATGTATGAATGTGGAATGTGGATATGGATGTATGAATGTGGAATGTGGATATGGATGTATGAATGTGGAAGGTGGATATGGATGTATGGATGTGGATGTATGAATGTGGATGTATGGATGTAAATATGGAATGTGGATGTGGATGTATGAATGTGGATGTGGATATGGATGTATGAATGTGGATGTGAAAATGGATGTATGGATGTGGAAATGAATGTATGGATGTGGATAAGGATATGGATGTATGAATGTGGATGTGGATATATGGATGTGGATATGGATGTATATGTATGAATGCGGATGTGGAATTGGATGTATGATGTGGATGTACGAATGTGGATGTGTATGTGGAATAATGAATGCGAATGTGTATGTGAAATGATGAGACGTCGATATGAGTGAATGGATGAGATGCGATGACATGTGAATTGGGATGTGAATAAATGATATGTGATGTGAATGAATATGATGTGATGAGATGGAAAATGATGTGATTGGATGAGAATGAGTACACATATGAATGGAATGTGGAATAAGTAATGTGGACTGATGAGGGATAATGTGGAAAGACGAGAGTTCAATATTGAAACTGTATTCGTGATCTGTTTGTAAATGACTGTTTTATGTCAAGAATGCTGGGGAACCATTTTGACCGTCTTGTGATTAAGGTCGTGGAGACCTAACTGATAAAGTTGCAACAGCTGACGGAGAGTCAACGGAGGACGTCTCGCGTAGCATGGTTGATCGAGGTCTTGACCAGCCTCGGTTCGATTTAAATGGTGAGCTTCCGGTACAGTGGATGAGGGACCAAGGAAGCGGCCTATGAGTGAAGCGGCCTATGAGGGACCAAGGAAGCGGCCTATGAGTGAAGCGGTAGGTGACCTGCGAAGGATCCTAGAGGGTGTTGACCATACGGTGCTCGGCAGGCTCTGGGTCACCGAAGATACCCACACGTGCGTCGTGGAAGATATTGAATCAAGGAGTAAGAGATGTTTTCTGAACCGGGCATGGATATGGTTGATTGACCTTGCTGGTCCTCAACAGATAAGTCCATGGCTCTTTTATATGGATCTGTTGGTCGATCTTGTTAATCTTCAACGGAGATTCCATCTTGATTTTTATAAGTGATTATATTGCCAGGTACTATGAGCTAGGAACTATTGAAAAGGCCCCTGAGTGGACAGGTGGTGAGCGTTTTGGTTGCCAATGATGCCATAGATACTCCGATGAAGGAATGATTGGAAATTAAGATTCAACCGAATATTTTGGAGGATTGTGATCAGTGATACAATGGTTTCATTAAAGGATTGTTTGAAAGATAGCTGATGCTGAGAAAAAAGGCAATTTCATATTGGGTGTGTAAGTGGTGTGACTAGTTTTATGTTGCATGAACATCCGGCTAGGGGGCCTGGGAACTCTTTTCCCTGGTACCCGGGACAAAACCTAGCCAAATTCCTAATTGGATCCCATCACTACAGTGGTTGGGTGGTTGGCTAACCCATGGGACTGGATGGGGTTAGGCTGGACTGATGGATCCGTAAATCGAGACTTAATTTCTAGTTCGATAGATGAAGTAAATCCCGGACAAAAATTGTTCTATGGAAAAGAATCAACGGCTGTGCCTCTCAATGAGGAAAAAAGCGTTGGTCTCTATGATCCAAGCACAGTCTTTTTCCCTGATCTGACTATGGGACTTATGGGTTCAGTCAGATGAGCTCAGTTAGTTAAGGCTTTTGACTACGTTAGGGAAAAGTTATCCTGGTGGAATTGCCCGTGCTTTTTGGGCAAAGGAAGTTTTTCCGGGTTCGGTTTTGGAAAAACCGATGGATTAGTCTCTTGTCCGGATATCCGTGGGTGATGCCTCGAGTGTGGGACCCTGCCCCACGTAAGAAGTGCTACTTCCGCTGCTAGCTTCCCTGAAATTGTTGCGCGGTGGGGACAGGGATCTTACAGTTGGTATCAGAGCTTTTTGGTTAATGAGGATCAACCGAGAAGCCAAATATGTCAAGAATTTATCAAGAAGCACCAAAAGGTTGTAATTGTGTGATAAAATTCATACAATTTGATATTCAAACTGAAATTCGTATATTGGTAATTGGGTCTTCAGATGGAAGTACCACAATTGTATGGAATCCCTGACTTGCTTGAGGCCTAGACATGATGGTATTTACCTTATAGTTCCAAGAACCATGACTACTGTATATACCGAGGGTATAACTGTAGCTCTTACTGGCTCTTACTGTATATACCGAGGGTATAACTGTAGCTCTTACTGGCTCTTACTGGCAGTATATACGAGTAAATCTAAGACTTGAAATTATAAGCATTAATGCTATCCAGTTGATGAATTCAAATGTGATTGATATGATTTTTAAATTCTGGTTGAGAACTGATGAGTTGATTTGGATTCTGATTGAAAAATGATGATCCCTGAAATTTGGTTGAAATATAATAAGCTGAGCGAAACTGCAATGAGGATGAATGGGACGAGTCCCTGTGATGATGTTCTTAACTGGAATGACGTTAATGACTTCAGCCAATCACTATGAGATCAGTGGATTGTGCTGGCACTGTTAACTTTTGAGCAGTGGATCAAGTTAAGGGATGATAAATTAAAAATATGAAAATTTGAAATCCCCATGGAGGATTGTTTAGATAGAAAAATTCAGTCTGATGGACCATTATTGTGTTAAAGATATGAATGAGATAATTCTGAATGAATTGTTAACTAATAATGCGTTCTATATGAGAATCTTTACCCCATGATTATGTGGGGAGCCGAACTATTTAAAGAACCCCAGAATCAGTTGAATCAAAAATCGGATTGAATCATAAATAAAGAAACTTAACAAGAATTTTCGTATTGATAGGAACATGGATCGAGGTCGTCGTGGTAGAAATGTTAATCCCCAACTTGATGAAGAAGAGCTTGACCTGGATGTTCGTAAAACTCTTCATAGTTCGCAGCCTGGACCTTTCAAGGGTGAAGGGGAAAACTTGGGCGAGGCTGTGGAGAAGTGGATCGAATCAATGGAAGAATACTTCGATGTCACCGGGTACAATGAGAAGAGCAAAATGGCTCTTGCAAGGCTGAAGATAGTGGAGACAGCTAGAGTGGCGTGGAGAAACCACTGCGAGACAAACAGTCTCGACCAAAATACCCAAACCTGGACTGATCTCAAAATTTACCTAAGGACGAAGTTCTGTCCTCCCGGCTTTTTAGAAACAAAGATGAACGAATTCTTAGAGTTAACCCGGGGGAGTAGAACTATTGAAGCATATCACCAAGCATTCTCCCTCCTCCTCAGATACTCGCCTCCGCTGGATGAAGAACAGCTAATGGCCAGGTTCATTCGTTCGGAGACTGAACGAACCTTTGAATATTCTGGTGAAGAATGCCAAGCCAGTTTCCATGGTCGAAGCAGTTCGGATGGCAAAGGATTTCGCCAAGGCCTTTGATGTCAAAGTCCCTCCAAAGCCAGCACCATCACCTTTCAAAAGGTTTTTTTCCCAAAAGGTGATTCTAACCTTCCTCCGCCTAAGAGATATCAGGATCAAACCCAAGATATGGGAAGTTCCAGAATGGAAGAAATGTCATTTCCCAAAACTCGATCCCCTGGATTTCAACTTCAGAAGTTCCACCCTTGAACAAGAGAGTGAAATGCTATAACTGTCAAGGGTTTGGACATCGCAGCATGGATTTCCCAACTCCTTTTGGATCAAGGTTTTCAGGGCAGAAAAATCAGGGATCAAGATTCCAAACTCCAGTCCCTTCCGTCCAGAGCAATCAGGGTTCTATCCGCCAAAATCAGGGAAATCCGTCCAGAGCAATCAGGGTTCTATCCGCCAAAATCAGGGAAATCCCAGAGGTAGACCCTCTATCCAACCTGCAGTTTCAATCCAAGGTAATCCAAGACCTCCACCTCAGAATAGAGGAAGTCAAAGAGAGTTGTTCCCAAATCGGCCATCCACTTCCAAGGCAGTAACGCTGGAAGTGATTGAAGAAGAAGAAGAAGATGAAAGAGATCATACTCCACTTGCGAGATGAGGACATCTCGCATTTTTTAAGTGGGGAAGAATGTAAGATTCTTTCCCAGTCTCTCAGGATGTCCAGTATCTTCCCCTGTAGTCAAATCCCTCTTTAGAAATATAAAAGATCTTGTTTCTCCCAGTTTTGGCCTAGAGAGAGAAAATCTTCTAGAGAGTGGTAATTCAAGTTTTAAATATTTTTGGATGGAAAAATATCTCTTCTTATTAAAATAAGTTCCCCCGAAACAGAAGTTCAAAAAGATTTTTAGAAGGTGCATTAGAAATCAAGTATAATCTATTCAAGAGGCCTGAGGGTCAAGATTTTTTTGAAATTTTAAATTAAGGTTCCTATGGGCCAATAAGATTCATCCAAATGTGTGGAGGATAAAAATGGAAGAAATAAAGAAAATCCCCCCAAAAATGAGTAAATGCTTGCATAAGATGAAGAGTTGACTATATACAAGGTTTATTAGTAAAAAACTATGAGTATTACTAAAAAAAGAGATATTTTGGGTATAATGATTCCATTTTGACACATGTGTAAAGAAGGGGAGTCCCTTCAAGGAGGCACCTACTTCACATGCTTGAATGAGTTTTAAACTCAAAAATAATGTGATATTTTTATCTCTCCTCTCTCTTGGATCAAACCGAATAAAAAAGGAACCAAACTGAATCAAAAAGGAACCAAACTAGGTCCAAATCTGGTCCAAATTCAACCAAACTGAATCTAGAAAATTCTAGAAATCAGTTGGTCTTGGTGAGAGCCTTCCTCTCCTATAAATAGAACTTGAGCCCTTTGTAAAAAAATAGGAGAATTATACTATGCCACAATTATGCTGAATTAATGATAATTTTTACTATTCTCTAAAATTCTCTCCAAATTGAAGAAATTGGAGCTTCCCTCCTTCTTCAATCTCCATTGGTGGCTCCATCAGCATACCAAACCAATTTATTGATTGGGGGCCTCTACCGTGATCAAAGAATCAAGCAATTTGTAAGGTAAAGTGTGAATTTTGACCTTTTTTTATAATTTCTCAATGTTTCTCTCTTCTCAACCCCTCTCAAGCTTGAGAAGCCTAATTGGGATGGCTTTTTAATGCTATTGAAGTTAATTGATGAATGAAAGTAAGGAAATACATAAATTCCCATGTATGCTTAATTTTTATGGTTTTTTTTTATGATTTTTGTCTTCTCTAAATTGAATATGATGTTATGCCTCATTGAAAAAAGGCATTCCCCTCTCTTCTTTAGTAAATCCAACCATTCTTTATCCTAGATGAATGATTAATGGATAAAATCAAGTTTTTCATAATGTTTCGCTTTGATAAAGTAGAAAATGTTTACATTAGAATGATTTAAATACTCTTGGTGAACTTTCAATTAATTTTAGAGAATTAAAAATTAAAAAATGGTCAGCCATACAAAGGAGGTTATGGCAAAATTTCTAAAATTGTGAAAAATAAGTTTTAATTTTTTTATTCAAAAAGAGTAATTCCCATTGTATATGTATTCTTAAAGTGTTAATTTTCATCCTAGGTATAAGAAAATGCATACTAAAAATATTTTATTAAAAAAAGTGTTACTTTCTTTAGAATTAAATGCATAGAAGAAAGTATATTGAAATTGTTATTTTGATTATAAAAGTGTGATTATCATCATAAATGATTTTTATGCATAAATAGATGCATAAAAGAAATTCTTTTATATTAAAAGAGTGATTTTCATCATAAATGATTTGTATGCATAAACATATGCATAAAAGATATTGTTTTATATTAAAAGTGTGATTTTCATCATAAATGATTTTTATGCATAAATAGATGCATAAAAGAAATTCTTTTATATTAAAAGAGTGATTTTTATCATAAATGATTTGTATGCATAAACATATGCATAAAAGATATTTTTTTATATTAAAAGTGTGATTTTCATCATAAATGGATTTTATGCATAAATTAGATGCATAAGAGAAATTCTTTTATTCTAAAAGTGTAATTTCTACTAAATTGGATTTATGCATGGAAAGATGCATAAAGAATTTATTTTAATCCAAAAGTGTTATTCTCATCAATTTGAATTTTATGCATAAATAGATGCATAAAGAATTTTATTTTTATTTTAAAAGAGTTATTTTCATCAATTTTGATTTTATGCATAAATAGATGTATAAAGAATTTTATTTTTATTCCAAAAGAGTTATTCTTATCAATTTTGATTTTATGCATAGAAAGATGCATAAAGAATTTTATTTTTAATTCAAAAGAATTATTTTCATCAATTTTGATTTTATGCATAGAAAGATGTATAAAGAATTTTATTTTTAATTCAAAAGAGTTATTCTTATCAATATTGATTTTATGCATAGAAAGATGCATAAAAGAATTATTTTTATTTTGAAAGTATTATTTTCATTGAAATTAAATTTATGCATAGTTAGATGCATAAAAGATTTATTTTTATTTTGAAAGTGTAATTCTCGTTAAAATGGAATTTATGCATGGTAAAATGCATAAAAGATTTATTTTTATTTTGAAAGTGTTATTCTCATTAAAATGGAATTTATGCATAGTAAAATGCGTAAAAGGTTTATTTTTAATTCGAAAGTGTTATTTTTCTTAAAATTGAACTTATGCCTAAATAGATGCGTAAAGAATCTTTATATATATATAAAAATTAGAATTCTCTTACATTCTCTTACATTCAATAAATAGATGTGATGAGATGTGATAGGAATCAGATAGATGTAAATGGATGGATGGAAGTAATATGAATCAGATAAATGTAAATGGATGATTGGATGAGGATGTTTGTGAATGTGAATGGATGATTGGATGAGGATGTTTGTGAATGTGAATGTGAATGTGGAATGTGGATATGGATGTATGAATGAGGATGTGGATGTGGATGTATGAATGTGGAAGTGAAAATGAATGTGTGGATGTATGAATGTGGAAGTGGAAATGGATGTGTGGATGTATGAATGTGAATGGAGATATGGATGTATAAATTCGAAATGTGGATATGGATGTGTATGTATGACTGTGGAATGTGGATATGGATGTATGGATGTGGATATGGATGTATGGATGTGAATGTGGATGTGGATGTATGAATGTGAATGTATGGATGTAAATATGGAATGTGGATGTGGATGTATGAATGTGGATGTGGATGTGGATGTGGATATGGATGTATGAATGTGGATGTGGAAATGGATGTATGGAAGTGGATGTAGATGTGGAAATGAATGTATGGATGTGGATGTGGATATATGAATGTGGATATGGATGTGGATGTATGGATGTGTATGTATGAATGTGAAATGTGGATATGGATGAATGTGAAATGTGGTTATGGATGTATGGATGTGAATGTGGATGTTGATGTATGAATGTGGAATGTGGATATGGATGTATGAATGTGGAAGGTGGATATGGATGTATGGATGTGGATGTATGAATGTGGATGTATGGATGTAAATATGGAATGTGGATGTGGATGTATGAATGTGGATGTGGATATGGATGTATGAATGTGGATGTGGAAATGGATGTATGGATGTGGATGTAGATGTGGAATTGAATGTATGGATGTGGATGTGGATGTGGATGTGGAAATGAATGTATGGATGTGGATATGGATATGGATGTATGAATGTGGATATGGATGTATGGATGTGGATATGGATGTATATGTATGAATGCGGATGTGGAATTGGATGTATGGATGTGGATGTACGAATGTGGATGTGTATGTGGAATAATGAATATGTGAAATGATGAGACGTTGATATGAGTGAATGGATGAGATGTGATGACATGTGAATTGGGATGTGAATAAATGATATGTGATGTGAATGAATCTGATGTGATGAGATGGAAAATGATGTGATTGAATGAGAATGAGTACACATGAATGGAATGTGGAATAAGTAATGTGGACTGATATGAGGGATAATGTGGAAAGACGAGAGTTCAATATAGAAACTGTATTCGTGATCTGTTTGTAAATGACTGTTTTATGTCAAGAATGCTGGGGAACCATTTTGACCGTCTTGTGATTAAGGTCGTGGAGACCTAACTGATAAAGTTGCAACAGCTGATGGAGAGTCAACGGAAGACGTCTCACATAGCATGGTCGGCCAAGGTCGTGACCAGCCTCGGTTCGATTTAAATGGTGAGCTTCCGGTACGGTGGATGAGGGACCAAGGAAGCGGCCTATGAGTGAAGCGCTAGGTGACCTGCGAAGGATCCTAGAGGGTGCTGACCATACGGTGCTTGGGCTCTGGGTCACCGAAGATACCCACACGTGCGTTGTGGAAGATATTGAATCAAGGAGTAAGAGTTGTTTTCTGAAACCGGGCATGGATCTGGTTGATTGAACTTGCTGGTCCTCAACGGATGAGTCCATGGCTCTTTTATATGGATCTGTTGGTCGATCTTGCTAATTTTCAACGGAGATTCCATCTTGATTTTTATAAGTGATTATATTACCGGGTACTATGAGCTAGGAACTATTGAAAAGGCCCCTGAGTGGACAGGTGGTGAGCGTTCTGGTTTTGCCAATGATGCCATAGATACTTCGATGAAGGAATGATTGGAAATTAAGATTCAACCGGATATTTTGGAGGATTGTGATCAGTGATATAATGGTTTCATTAAAGGATTTTTTAAAGATAGCTGATGCTGAGAAAAAAGGCAGTTTCATATTGGCTGTGTAAGTGGTGTGACTAGTTTTATGTTGCATGAACATCCGGCTAGGGGGCTTGGGAACTCTTTTCCCTGGTACCCGGGACAAAACCTAGCCAAATTTCTCTTTTATAACTTACCCTCCATTGGTTAGAGATTAATTTCTCTTTATACCTTACCCTCCATTGGTTTAGACAATGAGTATTTGATTTCACAATTATCGACCACATCACGTTGTCTAAACAAATTATTTCTTTACAATTTGAGACTATGATCAGGATGTAAATGATTTATCTCCAGTTCCATGAGTAAACATCACTTTATTTGTGCACCATTAAATTTCTCCTGGTCCTCACATCGTGAGTTCAATGGTTTCATGTGTAAGATTTATCCCTTATAATCTGCTTCGATTTTTGCTGTATCATTTGTTACATTCCACCTAGAACCTTACCTATGGAATGAATAGATGAAGTATGCCTTCCATAGATGAAGGCTACCTTCAAAGTTTTAAAATTTTCATTAATCATAGGTATCAAAGTGAGGAAACACTTTGATACCACTAAGCATAGATTCAATGCATGTGATGAACCACTTTGATACCACTAAGCATAGTGATGAACCACTTTGATACCTTGGTGGCCTTTTCCACTAAGCATAGGTATCAAATGGCTTCTCTCATTAAGCATAGATTCAATGCATGTACCTTGGTGGGGAAATTTGAATTTCAAAAGGATTAACATATCGCTACTCAACAATTGCATGAATTGAACATGATCGGTAAATCCATAATATTTTCCTATGAGCTTGGAGATCTCTATGACCACACTTCTCCATGACTTGCTTGAGCCATGTGTGTATATCTCTGCTTGATTTTAAGCACCGTTCATTCCTTGTGCAAACCCCCTTCCTAGATTGTTTAGTATGGCTAAAGTTTGCACATGTAGGGGCTATAAGGATTATTAGGTATTGAATCCAAATATATATAGGAGATTGGGGCTATTCTCACTAAGCATAGATTCAATGCATGTACCTTGGTGGGGAAATTCAGATTTTAAAAGTATTAACATAACAATTGCATGAATTAAACATGATGGCAAATCCATAATATTTTCCATGAGCTTGGAGATCTCTATGACCACAATTCTCCATAACTCGCTTGAGCCATGTGTGTGTAGTTCCTCTTGAGTTTAGAGCACCGTTCATTCCTTGTGAAACCCCCCTTCCTAGATTGTTTAGTATGGCTAAAGTTTGTGCATGTAGGTGCTAAGCATATGTAGGATATTGGAACTCATTGTAGTTGGGAAAGGACTTGTCACTAGGGGAATAGGACTTGCCAAAAGTGTGAACCTTGGCGGCACACTCATTAGAGATATATGATGGGTCCAGTGTATGAGAGATGTGGTTGAGTACTTGAGGCATGGACCTCAAGGGTTGGTAGATATTTCAGCTACGCTAGATTATATTTCATTAGGGGGCATGTTTAATCCCTCTGGGTTATCCCATGGCATTATTTTGAATGCTCCTTAATTAGGTGTTGCATAATTCTCAAGTAGATATACTATTTTTTGGGTTTTTATATTTTTGATTTATCACACATACAGAAATTTATGCATATTTTCTTAACCATAATGAATCTAATTAATTATCATTTATTTATGGAACACAAATGTACAAATTCATGCACATTTTCTTAACCATAAATGCTCTAATTACACTTCAATTAACCATAAATGCTCTAATTACACTTCAATTAACCACATATAAATGCTCTAATTACACTTCAATTAACCTAAAAAATACATTGGACTAAGCTTTAATTTTCATAATTGAATTTAATACTCTCATACCAAATGAAACACCTCAAGCAAGAGTTCCACTTACTTGTGTGTCTGTCCAAGATTGATAATCACAACTAATAACCCAAGAAGCACATACAACCCAAGATGCACATACAACTAATAGCCCGAGAAGCACATACAAGGTACTACGATAGCGCCACAAGTGTACAAACAACCACAAGAACATAGAAGAGCTTGGGGATAGCACTTGCCACCCAACCATAGGCTCTAAACTAAGTATATGAGTAAGGCACACAACTGTAGGCTTTAAATATATGAGTAAGCCACACAACTATAGGCTTTAATTTAGTATATTGATAAACCACCCTCGAGTTAGAGACCAAAGCAACCTCAACATAGCATGCACCCTCAAGGCATGTATATCCCATACCACCCCCAATCCTCACCATTACTAATCATCATAGGTGCTACGGGCTAGTGGTCTAACCAAAATTTAGGTCCCTTGGGAAGCCCCTCTCCACTTTCAAGGTAGAGCTCCACATATGAATCCCTCACATATGGACTAACCAAAATTTGGGTCCCTTGTTAATCCCCTCTTTCCAAGGTAGAGTTCCAACTTAAATATGAGCCAAAAATCTAACTATATAACCCATAACCAATTCTTGGGAAACCCCTCTCCACTTTCAAGAAGGTAGAGTTCCACATATGAGCCAAAAATTCAACTATATAGCCCATAGCCAATTCTTCACACTAAGTAAACCAGATGACCCTATACTAATCTTGTTCTGTCGAAGCATGAAAGATAATAGAGCCCCTTGTTTGTTGGTAAGAAATTTGATTCATGTCATCCAATGGGATCCTCTCTTTAAGCTTGTTGCAAGCTCAAGCTATTAGAACTATGGCAAAACAGCTAGGTCCCACTCTTTATGTACCCACAAATCTGTCCTTGGGGTAGGGCTTCTACCAAGCTTTTTATATCTTGGAATACTTTTAAGGAGGTCCCAAAGTCAATAATAATTGAATTAGGCATGGTAAGGAGATTTGAAGTGAAGTTAGCCTTTGGTTATATTCTTGGTGTCTATTTTTAATAGTGTGTTTGGTCGTTTTGCAAAATAGTCCTCCTCCTCCCTAGTTTCAAATGGGAAAGTTCTTAGAAGGGATATGAAAGGCATGGGGGGTAGTTTTTTAAGGAAATATGTGGCTTCTCCCAACAAAGTGTAGTGAGTCCCCTTTGTGACCTTTGACTTTCTCCAAAACCGCCTCTAAGGTGTTGCAATAAGAAGAGGAGATTGACTCCTTCTCTCCACAAAGATTTGTTTGGAGCATTGACCAATCTTGGATACAGTTGTAAAAGGACATGCATGATAAACATAAACACACACTTCTTCTTCATATGGCCCCATATAAGTTCTAGGCTCACAAGTTGAAGAGGTGGAAATGTTTTATTGTGTGCACTTTGATTCAATGACTATGAAAATGAGGGGTGTGTCCTAGAATGTAAAAGGCCTTAAAGATAAAAGGCTCACAAGCTAAAGAGGTGGAAATGGTTTGTTACATTTTGATTCAATGACTATGAAAATGAGGGGTGTGTGTCCTAGAATGTGAAAGGACTTAAAGAAAAAGGGTAGGTAGGAGCAATCTGGGGACATGTAAGGAAAAGAATTGTCCTATATGGGTAATAAATGAGCATAACTATATGGTAAAGGGGTTAAGAGTTAATATAGGTTTAAAAAATGGTTAATCTTTTAAGGGGGGCACCTTCAATGGGAATGCATAGGAAGAAGAAAACTAGGTTAAAGAAATAGTTAATCTTCTCTGGGGGGCTTAAAAATAGCTCCAGTGGGGTAATGATGATTGTGAGTAGAATCTTGAAAATAGAAGTCATAGACAATCACCTAAATAAGTGGTGGGGTTAATCTTCTATTGGGGCCTTGAAATTAGAAGCCATAGACAATCACCTAAATAAGTAGTGGAATTAATTTCCATGGGGGGTTTGAAAATAACGTTAGTGGGGTAATGATGATTGTGAGTAGAATCTTGAAAATAGAATTCATAGACAATCACCTAAATAAGTGGTGGGGTTAATCTTCTATTGGGGTCTTGAAAATAGAAGTCATAGACAATCACCCAAATAAGTAGTGGAATTAATCTTCCATGGGGGGTTTGAAAACAACTTCAGTGGGGTAATGATGATTGTGAATAGAATCTTGAAAATAGAAGTCATAGACAATCACCTAAATAAGTGGTGGAAATCCAATGTGGTGCGCAAAGAGTGTGGATGTTGAATATATATGGTGGAAATCCAATGTGGTGCGCAAAGAGTGTGGGTGTTGAATATATATGGTTGGCATACAGCTAAACGGAGAGGTGAGTTTTGGTCTTTTTGAGTAGGTTAAATAGTTCTCACCCTTGAATATATATGGTTGGCTTTAGCCTTTTTGAGTAGGTTAAATATTTCTCACCCTTGAATAGATATGGTTGGCTTTGGCCTTTTTGAGTAGGTTAAATAATTATCACCATTAAATACTCAGGTGATTTCAACATAGTGGAGGAACATTTCAACATAGTGGAGGAACATTTAGGGAGGGATCTTTATCATCCTAATGGGTTAAGAGATTGTGAACGAGAAAGGGCTTGTGGATGGGTGGAAACTTTGCGATTGAAAAGGGGGTACACTTTACTTCCAATGCGTTAAGATAGAATGTGAGATCCCACTGCCCCCTCTGCGCACCGGATTCCCGGTTGGTAACAGCGGAAGTAGCTTCCTCTTGCACGGGGGGTAGGGTTTCCCACTCGGGGCCTTGCCCTCGAATGTCTGGGCACGAGACTAATCTGGTGATCATTCCGAAACCAAAACCGGGAAAATTTCCCTTGCCCGAAAAACGGGGACGATTCCACCTTTTTAAATTTCTTAACGAATTTTCTAACGGGGTCAAGAGACTAAACCAACCTTCATCTAATTAAACTAGATAGAAGGAAAACTATTACAGACTTAACTTGAAGAAATCAACGCTTTTTTCCTAATTGAATCAGGCACATCCGTTGATCTATTCATTTGAGAAGTCTTCAGGCTTTTATTTAACTACTCGAATTCTACGCATATTCCTATTAATCAATTTTATTATCAAAACTCTACTGATTCCAGCCTCTAACCCCATCCGGCCCATGGGTTAGCCACCGCCCAACCACTGGAATTGGTAGAACCAGACAAGTACTCACCCACCCATAATTGAATGCCTTTCTTAACTTTTGCTTTAGAATACAGATACGCACACACTCCTCTTTAAACTTTAACTTATAAAACAATCCATTAACAAAACAATTATTGGTTACAGATGTCATAACTCAAAATTTCCATCCAATCCTTGTTTCTCAACAAAAACAGTATCACTCTGGACTCTCCGTTGAGACCAGCTGGTCAGCAAATCAATGAGATCCAGTAACTGATTACAATAAACATTGGTCCATCATACAATATCTTCCGCTCGTGACATACGCATGGGTATCCTCGGCACCGCGAGCCCGAGCATCGCCTGGTCAGAACCCTCTAGGATCCTCCTTAGGTGTCCTGGCACTTCACTCAGGGACTGCTTTCGTCGGCCCTCGTCCATCGTATCGCGCACCATTTTAACCGTACCGAGGCTTATCCAGGCTTTTCCGCATGAGCTATCCTTTGAACACTCCCCGCAAGCTGTTGCAACCGAACTTCCCTTAGAAAAACACATATATCAAATGCTCCCTCCGGCATTCTGGCGTAAGACAGTCTTTTAAGAAAACAGGGTTTCTATGCAAGTTTTCAGTTTTGATTTTCTTTGAATATAATGAGTATATCTTAAATCCGTATCCCAAGACTTCTTGATCGCAGGTCTGAATTCCAAACAGAATTCCTCAAATTCTGTAACCTTGATCCTCAGATCAATTCAAAGGGTCTCAACTTAGTTTCAGATTTGGTGGGTGATTTGAGTGTATTTTCCTGAACTAGTCACATCGTCTTTCCTTGAGACTGACGAAGGAGTTTGGTCTTGGTCATAGCCTGATTCAGGCTTTGAGTCTGGTAAGGTTCTTCCTGAACCACCTTTCTCGAAAGGGGGGGGGTGATATTTCAATTACTATTTTACTAAATTTCATTCATTGAATATTCACTTAACTGATTTCTAAACTAATCACGAATTCTTATGAGGAATAAATTAATCAATTTATCTAAATTTTTAACTTTGATAGATTTTATGAATTTTCTCATTACCATCCGAGTGAATATGAAACAATAGAATTTTCTCTCACAGTGTATTTACTTATTCATTTATCGATTATTCATGGAATTTAAACATAGAATTAAAGAGAACTCTAATTTTGATATAAAAATTCTTTATGCATCTATTTATGCATAAAATCCAACTTCAATGGAAATAACACTTTTATATAAAAGAAAATCCTTTTATGCGTCTATTTATGCATAAAATCAATTTAATAGGAATAACACTTTTATAATAAAAAATATCCAATATGCATCTTTCTATGCATAGAATTTAAATATAATGAAAATAACACTTTTATAATAAAAAAATATCCAATATGCATCTTTCTATGCATAGAATTTAAATCTAATGAAAATAACACTTTTATAATAAAAAATTATCCAATATGCATCTTTCTATGCATAGAAATTGAATCTAATGAAAATAACGCTTTTATAATAAAAATATATCCAATATGCATCTTTCTACGCATAGAAATTGAATCTAATGAAAATAACGCTTTTATAATAAAAATATATCCAATATGCATCTTTCTACGCATAGAAATTGAATCTAATGAAAATAACGCTTTTATAATAAAAATATATCCAATATGCATCTTTCTACGCATAGAAATTGAATCCAATGAAAATAACGCTTTTATAATAAAAATATATCCAATATGCATCTTTCTACGCATAGAAATTGAATCCAATAAAAATAACGCTTTTATAATAAAAAAATATCCAATATGCATCTTTCTACGCATAGAAATTGAATCCAATGAAAATAACGCTTTTATAATAAAAAAATATCCAATATGCATCTTTCTACGCATAGAAATTGAATCTAATGAAAATAACACTTTTATAATAAAAAAAATATCCAATATGCATCTCTCTATGCATAAAAATTAAATCTAATGAAAATAACACTTTTATAATAAAAAATATCCAATATGCATCTTTCTATGCATAGAAATTGAATCTAATGAAAATAACACTTTTATAATTAAAAAAAATATCCAATATGCATCTTTCTATGTATAGAAATTAATTCTAATGGAAATAATGCTTTTATAAAAAAAATATTTCCAATATGCATCTTTCTATATGCATTGAAATTAATTCTAATGGAAATAACACTTTTATAATAAAAATATTTCCAATTTGCATCTTTCTATGCATAGAATGAAAATAACACTTTTAGAATACAAACTGAATAACCTCTCTCTAAAACATTTTCTCTCTCTAAGTCAAAATAGGTAGAAACAAGATCTTTTATTATTCTGAAGAGGGGATTGATTACAGGGGAAGATACTGGACATCTTGAGGGTTGGGGAGGGTTGGGGAGAGTTGGGGAGGAATCTTACATTCTCTCCCACTTGAAAAACGCGAGATGTCCTCATCTCGCAAACTGAGGGTAATCCCGTAACAATTCGGCTTCTTTCTCCCATGTGGCATCTTCAAAAGGATAGAACTTCCATTTGACCAATAATTCTCTCAGAATTCTGTTTCCTGAGAACCTTCTCTCAAACATTTAGGATTTCTTCGGGTTGGAGTTCCATCTGCCCTTGGGTTGTTGAAGAAGTTAAGATTTCATCATCAAGCACATGATTGGTACATACTTTTTAAGTAGGCTGACATGAAATACATTATGTACTTTGAGATGAGGAGGTAGGAGAAGCTCGTAGGCTAAGTCACCTACTTTCTTTGTAATCAGATATGGCCCATAATACCTGGGGGATAACTTCTTATACTTCCCAAGAGATAGAGAACTTCTTTTGGGGCGTACTCGAATGAAGACCATATCTGCTTCTTCGAATTTTCTGTTTGTCCTCTTCTTATCTGCATACTGCTTCTGTCTATCCTAGGTAGCTTTTATATCTTTGCGAATTGATTGAATCTGCTGCTCCATGTCGTCAAGCATCTGTTTGGACATCTCGACCCTAATCAATGGGTCGGACCAAGTTAATGGAGTTAAGCAATCTTGTCCATACAGAGCTTTGAAATAGCTCATCGTGATACTTCGGTGATAAGAAGCATTGTAGGCGAACTCGACTAGGTGTAGATAGCTTAGCCACTTCTTGGGTTCCTTGCCCCACAGCATGACCGAAGTATATCTTTGATTACTTGGTTTACCCTTTCTGTTTGACCGTCGATCTCGGGGTGGTAAGTTGTGCTAAGATCCAAGAAAGCTCCAACTGCTTCAAAAAATGCAGTCCAGAATCTTGATGTGAATTTGGGATCTCGATCACTTACTATTCTTCTGGGTAGGCCATGCAATCTGAAGATTTCTTTGAGGAACACTCTGGCCACATCCACTGCAGTGTAGGTTTCTTTTACTGGAATCAGATAGGCAACTTTGGTAAGTCTATCAACTACCACGAAGATGGAGTTGTAACCTGATTGCACTGAAGGTAATCCAGTAATAAAATCCATACTGATACATTCCCACTTCATCTTGGGGATGTCTAATGGATGTAACTTCCAAGGCATTTTTACTCTCCCGGCTTTGACTTTCTGACATGTCAGACATTGACGTACATGATTAAGTACATCCTTTTTTAGACCAGGCCAAAAAAAGCTTTTCTTTACAGACATGTAGGTCTTGATGAAACCTGGATGTCCTACAATAAGGCTATCATGGACTTCACTCAAAATTTGACCCTTAGTCCCCTGATCATTGGGAATGCCTAGCCTCTGCGATTATAATACATAATTCCATCATCCAGGCTGTACCTTGAACTCGGTTCAACTCCTGTGGAGTTTTGCTTTCCTGCATAAGTAGGGTAGCAATAGGGCCAAAGAATCTATCCTGCATGATCTCCTCTCTTGCTTCATTAATCAAAGGATTTGACACTACAATCTATCCTGTATGATCTTCTCTCTTGCTTCATTAATCAAAGGATTTGACACTACAATAATTGCAAGCAAGGAGGCTTTTCTGCTGAGGGCATCTGCTACCACATTTTCTTTGACTGGGCGGTACTTGATTTCAAAATCAAATTCCTGCAAGGTCTGCATCCACCTTCTTTGGCGCATGTTAAGATCCTTCTGAGTGAAGGTCCACTTAAAGCTCTGATGATCTGTCCATCAAAGTGAATCTTTGACCCAGTAGAAAATGTCTCCACAACTTCAGGGCATATACTACTGAAAGTAGCTCCAGGTCATGGACAACATAATTCCTCTTATGCGTTCTGAGTTTTCGGGATGCATAGGCCATTGCATGACCTTCCTACATGAGTGCACCTCCCAGGGCAAAACCACTGGCATCAGTTACTACCTCAAAGGGTAGAGAAAAATCTGGCAACTTCAGAACGGGATTGGTTACCAAGGCGGTCTTCAGCTTATCAAAAGCGCTCTAGCACCTGGTAGACCATTGAAACGGGGTATTCTTCTTGAGAAGATTAGTCAGGGGGGAAGCTATGAGAGCATACTTGGTATAAAAACTCTATACCAACCAGTCAATCCCAAGAATCCCCTGACTTCTTTCGCTGTCTTTGGTTCAGGCCAATCTATGGCTGCTTGGACTTTTGTGAAATCCGGAGAAATTCCATCTTTGGATACCAGAAAGCCCAAGTATTCAACATGGTCGGTAGAGAAAGTGCATTTTCTCTTTTTTTGCAAAGAGTTGGTGCTTCCTTAGAATCTCAAGAACTTTTCGGACATGAGCTTCATGGTCAGCTGCATTCTTTGAGTAAATCTGTAAGATCCCGGTCTCCACCGCGCAACGGATTCGGGGTGCTAGCAGCGGAAGTAGCACATCGTGCGTGGGTAGGGGTCTCACACTCAGGGCCTCGCCCACGGATATCCGGACAAGAGACTAATCCGTCGGTTTTTCCAAAACCGAAACCGGAAAAACTTCCTTTACCCGGAAAGCATGGGCGATTCCACCAGGATAACTCTTTACTCTAACGTAGTCAAGATCATTACTGATCAAACTGATCCGACTGCACCTCTAACGGTACTTGGTCTAATCAAGGAAGAAACTTGCACTTGGATCATTGGGATCAACGCTTTTTTCCCATCAAGAGGCACAGCCGTTGATTCCTATCCATAGAACAATTACTATCCGGGATTTACTTCATCTATTGTAATAATAGAAATTAAATCTCGATTTACGGATCCATCAGTCCAGCCTAACCCCATCCAGTCCCATGGGTTAGCCAACCGCCCAACCACTGTAGTGATGGGATCCAATTAAGAATTTGGTTAGGTTTTGTCCCGGGTACCAAGGAAAAGAGTTCCAAGGCCCCCTAGCCGGAAGTTCATGCAAACATAAAACTAGTCACACCACTTACACACCTAATATGAAATTGCCTTTTTCTTAGCATCAGCTAACTTTAAAACAATCCTTTAATGAAACCATTATGTCACTGATGACAATCCTCATAGTCTCTGGTTGAATCCTTATTTCCAGTCATTCATTCATCGGTATACTTATGGCATCATTGGCAACCAGAACGCTCACCACCTGTTCACTTAGGGGCCTTTTCCATAGTTCCTAGCTCATAGTAACCGGCAATATATTCATATAATAGAATGGAATCTCCGTGGAAGATCAGCAAGATCATCCCACAGATCCATATAAAAGAGCCATGGACTCATCCGTTGAGAACCAGCAAGGTCAATCAACTAGATCCATGCCCGGTTTCAGAAAACAATTCTTATTCTTTATTCCAATATCTTCCACGACGCACGTGTGGGTATCTTCGGCGACCCAGAGCCCGAGCACCGTATGGTCAGCACCCTTTAGGATCCTTCGCAGGTGACCTAGCGCTTCACTCATAGGCCGCTTCCTTAGTCCCTCATCCACCGTACCGGAAGCTCACCATTTAAATCGAACCGAGGCTGGTCAAGACCTCAGTCGACCTTGCTACGCGAGACGTCCTCCATTGACTCTCCGTCAACAGTTGCAACTTTAACAGTTAGGTCTTCATGACCTTAATCCACAAGACGGTCAAAATGCTTCCCCAGCATTCTTGACATAAAACAGTCATTTACAAACAATCACAAAATACAGTTTCTAAATCGAACTCTCGTCTTTCCACATTATCCCTCCTTAGTCCACATTACTTATTCCACATTCCATTCAATGTGTACCCATTCTCATCCATTTCCTCATATCGACCACACATTAATTCATATACACATTCACATTCACATCCATACATCCACATCTACATGCATACATCCATTTTTACATCCTCATTTATACATCCACATCCCATATCCACATTCATACATACACATCCATATCCACATCCATACATCCACATCCACATCCACATTCACATCCATACATCCACATTTACATGCTTACCTCCATTTTCACATCCTCATTTATACATCCATATCCCATATCTACATTCATACATACACATCCATATCCACATCCATACATCCACATCCACATGCATACATCCACTATCACGTCCTCATTCATACATCCACATCCACATACATACATACATACATCCATATCCACATTCCCATTCACATCTATACATCCACATCTACATCCACATACATACATACATCCACATCCACATTCCACATTCACATCTACATCCACATTCACATACATACATATCCACATTCCACATTCACATCTACATCCACATTCACATACATCCACATCCACATTTCCATTCACATACATACATACATACATCCATATCCACATTCCCATTCACATCTATACATCCACATCTACATCCACATACATACATACATCCACATCCACATTCCACATTCACATCTACATCCACATTCACATACATCCACATCCACATTTCCATTCACATACATACATACATACATCCATATCCACATTCCCATTCACATCTATACATCCACATCTACATCCACATACATACATACATCCACATCCACATTCCACATTCACATCTATACATTCACATCTACATCCACATCCACATTCCCATTCACATTTATACATCCACATCTACATCCACATTCACATCTATGCATATACATCTTCATGCATACATTCATTTTCACATTCATACATCCACACTCCCATCTCCACATCCACGCATCCACATACATACATCCATTTCCACATTCCCATTCATATAACCCCATATGCCTTCACATCTAATCTTTTACATCACATCCATTCTCGCCCTATCACAACCCATATACATCTTATCCTATCACATACACTTCTTACCTCATCCCGTACACATCTTATCACATCTTAATTCATCTTATCACCTCCTAACTTATTTCATAAGCATCTTATCACCTTTTATCACATCTTATACACCTCTTATCACATCCTATTACATCTCATATCTATTTATAGAATACAAGAGAATTCTTATATTTGATATAAGATTTCTTTACACATTTATTTATGCATAAATTCTATTTAAGGAGATTAATACTTTCGAAGTAAAAATCAATCTTTTATGCATCTTTCTATGCATGAATTCATTTTAAATGAAAATGACACTTTTGAATTAAATTTCAATCTTTTATGCATTTTCCTATGCATAAATTCAATTTAGATGAGAATGACACTTTTAAATTTAAAATCAATCTTTTATGCATCTTCTTATGCATAAATTCAATTTGGTAGGAATTACACTTTTAGAATAAAAGAATTTCTCTTATGCATCTAAGTTATGCATAAAATCAATTTATGATGAAAATCACACTTTTAGTATAAAAAGAATATCTTTTATGCATACCTCTATGCATGAAATCCAATATGATAAAAGTAACACTTTTACAATAAAATAATCAACTTTTATGCATACCTCTATGCATGAAATTCAAATATGATAAAAGTAACACTAAATCAACTTTTAAAAATTATGCCATAGCTCCGCTGCTATGACTGATAAATCTCAAATTTTCTAAGGGATAAAGCTTATCATTAAGAAAATAATTAGAATGATCCCTAATTGGATCATTAATTCATAATGGATTGAATCATCAATATTCATGAAATACATAAACTAAAAGCATAGAAAAAAAACCATTAATTTGGCCTCAAGCATAGATTAATCTTGGATTAAGGAAAAGCTTTATGAAAAGCTTTATTTGGATTGAGAATGGGTCATGAGTATGACCATTTCTTGAGTGAGAGAGAGAAATTACATAAAAACCATTAGAATTAAGCATAACTGGAAATTTATGTAATTCTTAACTATCATTAATCAATTAACTTCAATAGCATTCATCAAATTATGTAACTCTTCACTACCATTCATCAATTAACTTCAATAGCATTCAAAAACCATTCCAATTAAGCTTCTCAAGCTTGAGAGGGGTTGAGAAGAGAGAAACATTGAGGAATTATAGAAAATGATCAAAATTCACTAATTACCTTACAAATTTCTTGATTCTTTGTTCATGGTAGAGGCCCCCAACCAATCAATTGGTTAAGTATGTTGATGGAGCCACCAATGGGGATTGAAGAAAGAGGGAAGCTCCAAAAACTAGTGAATTATTAATGAATTCACAGTTCTTGGCTTAGGTGGAGTAGAGTAACGATGCATAAACACTATATATTTTTCAACAAGGGGGAGGCTTCTATTTATAGGAAAAATTGAGCTCCTAACCAAACAAACTGATTCTAGAATTTTCTAAATCAGTTTGGTCAATATTTGACCATTTTTAGGTCAGTTAAGCTAACTTTTTGGAACTAGACTTGAATGAGGAGAGAGGAGAGATGAAATATCTCAATTTTTATGAGTTTAAAACTCATTCAAGCATGTGAAATATGCACCTCCTTTAAAGAACTCCCCTTCCTTACATATGCACCTCCTTTAAAGAACTCCCCTTCCTTACATATGTGTCAAAATGGAATCATTATACCCAAAATATCTCATATTTTTAATATTGCTCATAGTTTTTTACTAATAAACCTTGTACATTTTCAACTCTTCATCTTATGTGAAATATGCACCTCCTTTAAAGAACTCCCCTTCCTTACATATGTGTCAAAATGGAATCATTATACCCAAAATATCTCATATTTTTAATATTGCTCATAGTTTTTTACTAATAAACCTTGTACATTTTCAACTCTTCATCTTATGTGAGCATTTACTCATTTTTGGATACCCAAAATATCTCATATTTTTAATATTGCTCATAGTTTTTTACTAATAAACCTTGTACATTTTTAACTCTTCATCTTATGTGAGCATTTACTCATTTTTGGGTATCTTCTTTTACAAATTGGATTTATCTCCTCCCTACACATGGATTGATGCTATTGGCCCATAGGAACCTTAATTGGACCATAATCCAAAAATTTCTGAAAATCTAGACCCTTAGGCTAAGGTCCTTTATACCCATTTCCAATTAATTCCAATTGCACATTGAAAAGTTCTTTTTGAATTTCTGTTTCAGGGGAACTTATTTTAATAAGATGAGATAATTTTTTATCCAAAAAGATTAAAAATCTGAATATTCTCTCTCTAGAATATTTTCTCTCTCTAGGTTAAAACAGTTAGAAACAAGTCTTTTATATTTCTGAAGAGGGATTGATTACAGGGGAAGATGCTGGACATTTTGAGAGGCTGGGGAGGAATCTTACATTCTCTCCCACTTGAAAAACACGAGATGCCCTCATCTCGCAAACTGGGGGTAATTTCGCAAGATGCACAAGTATGAGACTGAGAGAAAATTTTTAATTAAGATTAATCACCAATTAAAAAAGTCTCAAAGAGAGTAAGGGTCAAGACAAGAACAAGATTTAAACTTTATTCATTCTTGGAACATATACAGTAAAGATAGAAGAACTCTTTACACTTCCATAAGCCCGTCCATCATATGATCACAAAAGCAGCACTCACAAGCTGCGCACGTATAAGGTAACTCATCTATGGGAATAATTCTGTTGGTTATTGCCGCACCTATCTCAGTGGTATGAGGTGATCTAACAAAAGGACCTCTGAGAGGTAAGCCAAAAACGGGGTAAAGGCATATCTTCTGATGAGGAAGAAAACACGCTAGTAAGAAGACCCGCTCAGAAAACCCAAGATGTCTTGATCTCATGACGCAGTAGTATCGGGGACCCAAACCCAAGGCTTCAATAACCATGGCCAAGCGGACATTGTTACAAAAGTGTTGCTGACCCCAGGGTGTTACCCTAGTTATGTCTTGATAGGTCCGCCATTTGGTCTGAGCTACAGACGTTCCCAAGTGAGGAAAAAGTAAGCGCTCATACTGTTCTATAAAATCTTTCTTCACAGACTCACTTGCGTCTTGAAGGTGAGAAATCATCATGGATAAAACTAATTCCTGTTGCCAAGCCATGAAGGAGATTAAGAAGAAGGGAGATCGATGGAAGTAAGATTACTGTGAGCGACACGTAAAAGTTACGACTTATATAAAGGAAGGAGCTAGCGTAACTTAGAAGCCAACGGTATCTTGCCACTGAGGTTTTACCGTCTTTCCATGATTTGGGTTTGGCACATTTTTCTATAGAAGGCATTAAGAACTTTGAGATGAAGAGATAAAAGAAGTTCGTAGGCTAAGTCACCTACTTTCTTTGGTCCACAATATCTGGGGGATAACTACTTATACTCCCCTACTAGAGATAAAGAAATTCTTTTGGTCCGTATTCAAATGAAGACTATAACTGCTTCTTTGAATTCTCTGATTGTCCTCTTCTTATCTGTATATTGTCTCTGTCGATCCTGGGTAGCGTTTATATCTTTATGAATTGCCTGCATCTGTTGCTCTAAGTCGCCAAGCATTTGACTGGTCATCTCGACCCTAATCAATGGGTCGGACCTAGTTAATGGAGTTAAGCAATCTTGTCCGAGACGGACCCTGATTAGATTGGTATGAAGGAATTGGTCTCTGAATTTGGGTTCTAGACTTCCGTGTGCCCTTTTCATGGTAGGAGTCGGGCAGTCTTTTAACTGATGGTCAAAACCTTGGCATCCAAAACACCGGTTCTCACTTCTGAATTCATCGTTCTGAATCTTTAAAACAGGTGGGCTCCTGAGAAGGTATTCTGGTAAAGTGTCTTCCCTTTTTAAACAGAATCTTTCTTTTATTTAGAGAGGGAATAATTATAAGATTCTTACTCCTGTATACCTCGAAGGCTGGGGGAGAAATCTTACATTCTACCCCATTTAAAAAGTGCGAGATGTCCTTATTTCGCAAAGTAGAGGACAACTCTTTTCTTAAGATCCAATTTATTCTGGGGTTCCTTATATTCAGGTTAACCCAACAGAATACGGGGATAAATATCCCTTATATAGAACTCATCATTAAATAACAATTCATTCAGATCATATCATTCATATCTTTAACACGATAATGGTCCATTAGACCGAAAAATTTTCTTCTGAACATTCCTCCACGGGAATTTCAGTTAAGTAAGTTCTCAATTTGACATTCCTTAATTTGATCATCCGTGTCAAGTATTAACAGTAGCAATTTGACAGCACAATCCACTAATCTCATAGTGATTTGCTGAAATCATTATCATCATTTATCATCACAGGGACTCGTCCCATTCATCCTCATTGTGGTTTTGCTCAGGTTATTATATTTCAACTAAATTTCAGAAATCATCATTTTTCAATCAGAATCCCAATCAATTCATCAGTTCCCAAACAGAATTAAAAATCATATCAACCACATTCGAATTCATCAACTGGATAGCATTAATGCTTATAATTTCAAGTCTTAGATTTACTCGTATATACTGCCGGTAAAGAGCTACAGTTATACCCTCGGTATATACGGATAATCATGATACTCGAAACTATAAGGTAAATACCATCATGTCTAGGTCTCAAGCAAGTCAGGGTTCTATACAATTGCGGTACTTCCAATTGAAGTCCTAATTACTAATTTACGAATTTCAGTTTGAATAACAAATTGTATGAATTATATCACACAATTACAACCTTTTTGTGCGTCTTGATAAATTTTTGACATAATTGGCTCCTCAGTTGATCTTATTGGAGACCTATGACATAAGTCTGATAAACAGATTTTTCTTTATCCGATCGTCCGTAAACAATCACTTAAATAACAGGAAAAACATTTGTATATTTATATACAAGTTGCAATAAATACATAGAGTGGCTCGGCTCCAAAATTCAAAATCTCCTTGAGAGACGCATAAGACGACGGTACTGGGCCATAGTCATGCCCTGTTACATAATTTCTCTAATTGCGAAGGGAGCTATTATTTTCTCCTTAGGGATAAATCGACTGAAGAGTCTATAAACTCGGCAAGCAAGTCTGAAATTTTGAGGCATTGAAAGATATAGAATGACACCACGCGTCATTTTCAGCTTTATCAAAATCATGGCCAATGAGAGGTTCTGCCTCAGCATTGCACGCCGGTTGCAAGAGGCGTGGATATATAGCCCTGCTATCTCTCCACTAGGTTAGGAAAATATAATTCCTCGAAATGGCGTGCGAGTCTTGCTCGGCTTGTTCGTGTTGAAGCGGAAGAGATGAGATGCTCGAAGGCAAATGCAATTATATCTTGAGACTGGGTGAGGTCGGGAATACCAGATAAATGGGGAACTTTCATCTATTAGAATAATTTCTTTGATTAAAATTTCTTCATTAAAGAAGCTTACGGAATGAAAATACATTATGAAAATGCTGTTTCTGAATTCTTATTACCAATTTTAGATAAGAATTTAATTATCTTTATTAGCTTTCAATTTCGCTCTGATACCAACTGTACGATCCCGGTCTCTACCGTGCAACGGATTCGGGGTGCTAGCAGCGGAAGTAGCACATCATGCACGGGTAGGGGTCTCACACTCAGGGCCTCGCCCACGGATATCCGGACAAGAGACTAATCCGTCGGTTTGTCCAAAACCGAAACCGAAAAAACTTCCTTTACCCGGAAAGCACGGGCGATTCCACCAGGATAACTCTTTACTCTAACGTAGTCAAGATCATTACTGATCAAACTGATCCGACTGCACCTCTAACGGTACTTGGTCAGATCAAGGAAGAAACTTGCACTTGGATCATTGGGATCAACGCTTTTTTCCCCATCAAGAGGCACAGCCGTTGATTCCTATCCATAGAACAATTACTATCTGGGATTTACTTCATCTATTGTAATAATAGAAATTAAATCTCGATTTACGGATCCATCAGTCCAGCCTAACCCCATCCAGTCCCATGGGTTAGCCAACCGCCCAACCACTGTAGTGATGGGATCCAATTAAGAATTTGGTTAGGTTTTGTCTCGGGTACCAAGGAAAAGAGTTCCAAGGCCCCCTAGCCGGAAGTTCATGCAAACATAAAACTAGACACACCACTTACACACCCAATATGAAATTGCCTTTTTCTTAGTATCAACTAACTTTAAAACAATCCTTTAATGAAACCATTATGTCACTGATGACAATCCTCATAGTCTCTGGTTGAATCCTTATTTCCAGTCATTCATTCATTCATCGGTATACTTATGGCATCACCGGCAACCAGAACGCTCACCACCTGTTCACTTAGGGGCCTTTTCCATAGTTCCTAGCTCATAGTAACCGGCAATATATTCATATAATAGAATGGAATCTCCGTGGAAGATCAGCAAGATCATCCCACAGATCCATATAAAAGAGCCATGGACTCATCCGTTGAGAACCAGCAAGGTCAATCAACTAGATCCATGCCCGGTTTCAGAAAACAATTCTTATTCTTTATTCCAATATCTTCCACGACGCACGTGTGGGTATCTTCGGTGACCCAGATCCCGAGCACCGTATGGTCAGCACCCTCTAGGATCCTTCGCAGGTGACCTAGCGCTTCACTCATAGGCCGCTTCCTTGGTCCCTCATCCACCGTACCGGAAGCTCACCATTTAAATCGAACCGAGGCTGGTCAAGACCTCAGTCGACCTTGCTACGCGAGACGTCCTCCATTGACTCTCCGTCAGCAGTTGCAACTTTAACAGTTAGGTCTTCATGACCTTAATCCACAAGACGGTCAAAATGCTTCCCCAGCATTCTTGACATAAAACAGTCATTTACAAACAATCACAAAATACAGTTTCTAAATCGAACTCTCGTCTTTCCACATTATCCCTCCTTAGTCCACATTCCATTCAATGTGTACTCATTCTCATCCATTTCCTCATATCGACGACACATTAATTCATATACACATTCACATTCACATCCATACATCCACATCTACATGCATACATCCATTTTTACATCCTCATTTATACATCCACATCCCATATCCACATTCATACATACACATCCATATCCACATCCATACATCCACATCCACATTCACATCCATACATCCACATTTACATGCTTACCTCCATTTTCACATCCTCATTTATACATCCACATCCCATATCTACATTCATACATACACATCCATATCCACATCCATACATCCACATCCACATGCATACATCCACTATCACGTCCTCATTCATACATCCACATCCACATACATACATACATACATCCATATCCACATTCCCATTCACATCTATACATCCACATCTACATCCACATACATACATACATCCACATCCACATTCCACATTCCCATTCACATCTATACATCCACATCTACATCCACATACATACATACATCCACATACATACATACATCCACATCCACATTCCACATTCACATCTACATCCACATTCAAATACATCCACATCCACATTCCCATTCACATTTATACATCCACATCTACATCCACATTCCCATTCACATTTATACATCCTCATCTACATCCACATTCACATCTATGCATATACATCTTCATGCATACATCCATTTTCACATTCATACATCCACACTCCCATCTCCACATCCACGCATCCACATACATAC
Source organism: Cibotium barometz (assembly GCF_041138505.1). Taxonomy (NCBI): domain Eukaryota; kingdom Viridiplantae; phylum Streptophyta; class Polypodiopsida; order Cyatheales; family Cibotiaceae; genus Cibotium; species Cibotium barometz. Next base: position 13,885,890 of record NC_141085.1, read on the forward strand.
ATCCATTTCCACATTCCCATTCATATAACCCCATATGCCTTCACATCTAATCTTTTACATCACATCCATTCTCGCCCTATCACAACCCATATACATCTTATCCTATCACATACACTTCTTACCTCATCCCGTACACATCTTATCACATCTTAATTCATCTTATCACCTCCTAACTTATTTCATAAGCATCTTATCACCTCTTATCACATCTTATACACCTCTTATCACATCCTATTACATCTCATATCTATTTATAGAATACAAGAGAATTCTTATATTTGATATAAGATTTCTTTACACATTTATTTATGCATAAATTCTATTTAAGGAGATTAATACTTTCGAAGTAAAAATCAATCTTTTATGCATCTTTCTATGCATGAATTCATTTTAAATGAAAATGACACTTTTGAATTAAATTTCAATCTTTTATGCATTTTCCTATGCATAAATTCAATTTAGATGAGAATGACACTTTTAAATTTAAAATCAATCTTTTATGCATCTTCTTATGCATAAATTCAATTTGGTAGGAATTACACTTTTAGAATAAAAGAATTTCTCTTATGCATCTAAGTTATGCATAAAATCCATTTATGATGAAAATCACACTTTTAGTATAAAAAGAATATCTTTTATGCATACCTCTATGCATGAAATCCAATATGATAAAAGTAACACTTTTACAATAAAATAATCAACTTTTATGCATACCTCTATGCATGAAATTCAAATATGATAAAAGTAACACTTTTATAATAAAATAATCAACTTTTATGCATACCTCTATGCATGAAATCTAAATATGATAAAAGTAACACTTTTATAATAAAATAATCAACTTTTATGCATACCTCTATGCATGAAATCCAAATATGATAAAAGTAACACTTTTATAATAAAATAATCAACTTTTATGCATACCTCTATGCATGAAATCTAATTATGATAAAAGTAACACTTTTACAATAAAATAATCATCTTTTATGCATACCTCTATGCATGAAATCCAATTATGCTAAAAGTAACACTTTGTAATAAAATAATCAACTTTTATGCATACCTCTATGCATGAAATTCAATTATGCTAAAAGTAACACTTTTGTAATAAAATAATCATCTTTTATGCATACCTCTATGCATGAAATTCAAATATGATAAAAGTAACACTTTCACATTAAAATAATAATCTTTTATGCATACCTCTATGCATGAAATTCAATTATGCTAAAAGTAACACTTTTGTAATAAAATAATCATCTTTTATGCATACCTCTATGTATGAAATTCAAATATGATAAAAGTAACACTTTTACATTAAAATAATAATCTTTTATGCATACCTCTATGCATGAAATCTAATTATGATAAAAGTAACACTTTTATGTTAAAATAATAATCTTTTATGCATACCTCTATGCATGAAATTCAAATATGATAAAAGTAACACTTTTACATTAAAATAATAATCTTTTATGCATACCTCTATGCATGAAATTCAATTATGATAAAAGTAACACTTTTATGTTAAAATAATAATCTTTTATGCATACCTTTATGCATGAAAATCAATTATGTATAATATAAAAATCAATTTCTCTATGATTACAATGAATATCTTTCAATTAATCTAGGATGATAATTCTTAGAATATGGTAGGAAGTCCTCTTTTCATGCTTTGAATGAAATTATTTTATGCGTAATTTTTATAAAAATTTTGCCATAGCTCCGCTGCTATGACTGATAAATCTCAAATTTTCTAAGGGATAAAGCTTATCATTAAGAAAATAATTAGAATGATCCCTAATTGGATCATTAATCCATAATGGATTGAATCATCAATATTCATGAAATACATAAACTAAAAACATAGAAAAAAAACCATTAATTTGGCCTCAAGCATAGATTAATCTTGGATTAAGGAAAAGCTTTATGAAAAGCTTCATTTGGATTGAGAATGGGTCATGAGTATGACCATTTCTTGAGTGAGAGAGAGAAATTACATAAAAACCATTAGAATTAAGCATAAATGGAAATTTATGTAATTCTTAACTATCATTAATCATTCATCAAATTATGTAACTCTTCACTATCATTAATCAATTAACTTCAATAGCATTCATCAAATTATGTAACTCTTCACTACCATTCATCAATTAACTTCAATAGCATTCAAAAACCATTCCAATTAAGCTTCTCAAGCTTGAGAGGGGTTGAGAAGAGAGAAACATTGAGAAATTATAGAAAATGATCAAAATTCACTAATTTCCTTACAAATTTCTTGATTCTTTGTTCACGGTAGAGGCCCCCAACCAATCAATTGGTTAAGTATGTTGATGGAGCCACCAATGGGGATTGAAGAAAGAGGGAAGCTCCAAAAACTAGTGAATTATTAATGAATTCACAGTTCTTGGCTTAGGTGGAGTAGAGTAACGATGCATAAACACTATATATTTTTCAACAAGGGGGAGGCTTCTATTTATAGGAAAAATTGAGCTCCTAACCAAACAAACTGATTCTAGAATTTTCTAAATCAGTTTGGTCAATATTTGACCATTTTTAGGTCAGTTAAGCTAACTTTTTGGAACTAGACTTGAATGAGGAGAGAGGAGAGATGAAATATCTCAATTTTTATGAGTTTAAAACTCATTCAAGCATGTGAAATATGCACCTCCTTTAAAGAACTCCCCTTCCTTACATATGTGTCAAAATGGAATCATTATACCCAAAATATCTCATATTTTTAATATTGCTCATAGTTTTTTACTAATAAACCTTGTACATTTTCAACTCTTCATCTTATGTGAAATATGCACCTCCTTTAAAGAACTCCCCTTTCTTACATATGTGTCAAAATGGAATCATTATACCCAAAATATCTCATATTTTTAATATTGCTCATAGTTTTTTTACTAATAAACCTTGTACATTTTCAACTCTTCATCTTATGTGAGCATTTACTCATTGTTGGATACCCAAAATATCTCATATTTTTAATATTGCTCATAGTTTTTTACTAATAAACCTTGTACATTTTCAACTCTTCATCTTATGTGAGCATTTACTCATTCTTGGGTATCTTCTTTTACAAATTGGATTTATCTCCTCCCTACACATGGATTGATGCTATTGGCCCATAGGAACCTTAATTGGACCATAATCCAAAACTTTTTGAAAATCTAGACCCTTAGGCTAATGTCCTTTATACCCATTTCCAATTAATTCCAATTGCACATTGAAAAGTTCTTTTTGAATTTCTGTTTCAGGGGAACTTATTTTAATAAGATGAGATAATTTTCTATCCAAAAATATTAAAAATCTGAATATTCTCTCTCTAGAATATTTTCTCTCTCTAGGTTAAAACAGTTAGAAACAAGTCTTTTATATTTCTGAAGAGGGATTGATTACAGGGGAAGATGCTGGACATTTTGAGAGGCTGGGGAGGAATCTTACATTCTCTCCCACTTGAAAAACACGAGATGCCCTCATCTCGCAAACTGGGGGTAATTTCGCAAGATGCACAAGTATGAGACTGAGAGAAAATTTTTAATTAAGATTAATCACCAATTAAAAAAGTCTCAAAGAGAGTAAGGGTCAAGACAAGAACAAGATTTAAACTTTATTCATTCTTGGAACATATACAGTAAAGATAGAAGAACTCTTTACACTTCCATAAGCCCGTCCATCATATGATCACAAAAGCAGCACTCACAAGCTGCGCACGTATAAGGTAACTCATCTATGGGAATAATTCTGTTGGTCATTGCCGCACCTATCTCAGTGGTATGAGGTGATCTAACAAAAGGACCTCTGAGAGGTAAGCCAAAAACGGGGTAAAGGCATATCTTCTGATGAGGAAGAAAACACGCTAGTAAGAAGACCCGCTCAGAAAACCCAAGATGTCTTGATCTCATGACGCAGTAGTATCGGGGACCCAAACCCAAGGCTTCAATAACCATGGCCAAGCGGACATTGTTACGAAAGTGCTGCTGACCCCAGGGTGTTACCCTAGTTATGTCTTGATAGGTCCGCCATTTGGTCTGAGCTACAGACGTTCCCAAGTGAGGAAAAAGTAAGCGCTCATACTGTTCTATAAAATCTTTCTTTACAGACTCACTTGCATCTTGAAGGTGAGAAATCATCATGGATAAAACTAATTCCTGTTGCCAAGCCATGAAGGAGATTAAGAAGAAGGGAGATCGATGGAAGTAAGATTACTGTGAGCGACAAGTAAAAGTTACGACTTATATAAAGGAAGGAGCTAGCGTAACTTAGAAGCCAACGGTATCTTGCCACTGAAGTTTTACCGTCTTTCCATGATTTGGGTTTGGCACATTTTTCTATAGAAGGCATTAAGAACTTTGAGATGAAGAGATAAAAGAAGTTCGTAGGCTAAGTCACCTACTTTCTTTGGTCCACAATATCTGGGGGATAACTACTTATACTCCCCTAGAGATAAAGAAATTCTTTTGGTCCGTATTCAAATGAAGACTATAACTGCTTATTTGAATTCTCTGATTGTCCTCTTCTTATCTGTATATTGTCTCTGTCGATCCTGGGCAGCGTTTATATCTTTATGAATTGCCTGCATCTGTTGCTCTAAGTCGCCAAGCATTTGACTGGTCATCTCGACCCTAATCAATGGGTCGGACCTAGTTAATGGAGTTAAGCAATCTTGTCCGAGACGGACCCTGATTAGATTGGTATGAAGGAATTGGTCTCTGAATTTGGGTTCTAGACTTCCCTGTGCCCTTTTCATGGTAGGAGTCGGGCAGTCTTTTAACTGATGGTCAAAACCTTGGCATCCAAAACACCGGTTCTCACTTCTGAATTCATCGTTCTGAATCTTTAAAACAGGTGGGCTCCTGAGAAGGTATTCTGGTAAAGTGTCTTCCCTTTTTAAACAGAATCTTTCTTTTATTTAGAGAGGGAATAATTATAAGATTCTTACTCCTGTATACCTCGAAGGCTGGGGGAGAAATCTTACATTCTACCCCATTTAAAAAGTACAAGATGTCCTTATTTCGCAAAGTAGAGGACAACTCTTTTCTTAAGATCCAATTTATTCTGGGGTTCCTATATTCAGGTTAACCCAACAGAATACGGGGATAAATATCCCTTATATAGAACTCATCATTAAATAACAATTCATTTAGATCATATCATTCATATCTTTAACACGATAATGGTCCATTAGACCGAAAAATTTTCTTCTAAACATTCCTCCACGGGAATTTCAGTTAAGTAAGTTCTCAATTTGACATTCCTTAATTTGATCATCCGTGTCAAGTATTAACAGTAGCAATTTGACAGCACAATCCACTAATCTCATAGTGATTTGCTGAAATCATTATCATCATTTATCATCACAGGGACTCGTCCCATTCATCCTCATTGTGGTTTTGCTCAGGTTATTATATTTCAACTAAATTTCAGAAATCATCATTTTTCAATCAGAATCCCAATCAATTCATCAGTTCCCAAACAGAATTAAAAATCATATCAACCACATTCGAATTCATCAACTGGATAGCATTAATGCTTATAATTTCAAGTCTTAGATTTACTCGTATGTACTGCCGGTAAAGAGCTGCAGTTATACCCTCGGTATATACGGATAATCATGATACTCGAAACTATAAGGTAAATACCATCATGTCTAGGTCTCAAGCAAGTCAGGGTTCTATACAATTGCGGTACTTCCAATTGAAGTCCTAATTACTAATTTACGAATTTCAGTTTGAATAACAAATTGTATGAATTATATCACACAATTACAACCTTTTTGTGCGTCTTGATAAATTTTTGACATAATTGGCTCCTCAGTTGATCTTATTGGAGATCTATGACATAAGTCTGATAAACAGATTTTTCTTTATCCGATCGTTCGTAAACAATCACTTAAATAACAGGAAAAACATTTGTATATTTATATACAAGTTGCAATAAATACATAGAGTGGCTCAGCTCCAAAATTCAAAATCTCCTTGAGAGACGTATAAGACGACGGTACTGGGCCATAGTCATGCCCTGTTACATAATTTCTCTAATTGCGAAGGGAGCTATTATTTTCTCCTTAGGGATAAATCGACTGAAGAGTCTATAAACTCGGCAAGCAAGTCTGAAATTTTGAGGCATTGAAAGATATAGAATGACACCACGCGTCATTTTCAGCTTTATCAAAATCATGGCCAATGAGAGGTTCTGCCTCAGCATTGCACGCCGGTTGTAAGAGGCGTGGATATATAGCCCTGCAAACCACTTATGCTGCTGTCTCTCCACTAGGTTAGGAAAATATAATTCCTCGAAATGGCGTGCGAGTCTTGCTCGGCTTGTTCGTGTTGAAGCGGAAGAGATGAGATGCTCGAAGGCAAATGCAATCATATCTTGAGACTGGGTGAGATCGGGAATACCAGATAAATTGGAAACTTTCATCTATAAAAATAATTTCTTTGATTAAAATTTCTTCATTAAAGAAGCTTACGGAATGAAAATACATTATGAAAATGCTGTTTCTGAATTCTTATTACCAATTTTAGATAAGAATTTAATTATCTTTATTAGCTTTCAATTTCGCTCTGATACTAACTGTACGATCCCGGTCTCTACCGCGCAACGGATTCGGGGTGCTAGCAGCGGAAGTAGCACATCATGCACGGGTAGGGGTCTCACACTCAGGGCCTCGCCCACGGATATCCGGACAAGAGACTAATCCGTCGGTTTGTCCAAAACCGAAATCGAAAAAACTTCCTTTACCCGGAAAGCACGGGCGATTCCACCAGGATAACTCTTTACTCTAACGTAGTCAAGATCATTACTGATCAAACTGATTCGACTGCACCTCTAACGGTACTTGGTCAGATCAAGGAAGAAACTTGCACTTGGATCATTGGGATCAACGCTTTTTTCCCCATCAAGAGGCACAGCCGTTGATTCCTATCCATAGAACAATTACTATCCGAGATTTACTTCATCTATTGTAATAATAGAAATTAAATCTCGATTTACGGATCCATCAGTCCAGCCTAACCCCATCCAGTCCCATGGGTTAGCCAACCGCCCAACCACTGTAGTGATGGGATCCAATTAAGAATTTGGTTAGGTTTTGTCCCGGGTACCAAGGAAAAGAGTTCCAAGGCCCCCTAGCCGGAAGTTCATGCAAACATAAAACTAGTCACACCACTTACACACCCAATATGAAATTGCCTTTTTCTTAGCATCAGCTAACTTTAAATCAATCCTTTAATGAAACCATTGTGTCACTGATGACAAGCCTCATAGTCTCTGGTTGAATTCTTATTTCCAGTCATTCATTCATTCATCGGTATACTTATGGCATCACCGGCAACCAGAACGCTCACCACCTGTTCACTTAGGGGCCTTTTCCATAGTTCCTAGCTCATAGTAACTGGCAATATATTCATATAATAGAATGGAATCTCCGTGGAAGATCAGCAAGATCATCCCACAGATCCATATAAAAGAGCCATGGACTCATCCGTTGAGAACCAGCAAGGTCAATCAACTAGATCCATGCCCGGTTTCAGAAAACAATTCTTATTCTTTATTCCAATATCTTCCACGACGCACGTGTGGGTATCTTCGGCGACCCAGAGCCCGAGCACCGTATGGTCAGCACCCTCTAGGATCCTTCGCAGGTGACCTAGCGCTTCACTCATAGGCCGCTTCCTTGGTCCCTCATCCACCGTACCGGAAGCTCACCATTTAAATCGAACCGAGGCTGGTCAAGACCTCAGTCGACCTTGCTACGCGAGACGTCCTCCATTGACTCTCCGTTAGCAGTTGCAACTTTAACAGTTAGGTCTTCATGACCTTAATCCACAAGACAGTCAAAATGCTTCCCCAGCATTCTTGACATAAAACAGTCATTTACAAACAATCACAAAATACAGTTTCTAAATTGAACTCTCGTCTTTCCACATTCCATTCAATGTGTACTCATTCTCATCCATTTCCTCATATCGACGACACATTAATTCATATACACATTCACATTCACATCCATACATCCACATCTACATGCATGCATCCATTTTTACATCCTCATTTATACATCCACATCCCATATCCACATTCATACATACACATCCATATCCACATCCATACATCCACATCCACATTCACATCCATACATCCACATTTACATGCTTACCTCCATTTTCACATCCTCATTTATACATCCACATCCCATATCTACATTCATACATACACATCCATATCCACATCCATACATCCACATCCACATGCATACATCCACTATCACGTCCTCATTCATACATCCACATCCACATACATACATACATACATCCATATCCACATTCCCATTCACATCTATACATCCAAATCTACATCCACATACATACATACATCCACATCCACATTCCACATTCCCATTCACATCTATACATCCACATCTACATCCACATACATACATACATCCACATCCCCATTCCACATTCACATCTATACATTCACATCTACATCCACATTCAAATACATCCACATCCACATTCCCATTCACATTTATACATCCACATCTACATCCACATTCCCATTCACATTTATACATCCACATCTACATCCACATTCACATCTATGCATATACATCTTCATGCATACATCCATTTTCACATTCATACATCCACACTCCCATCTCCACATCCACGCATCCACATACATACATCCATTTCCACATTCCCATTCATATAACCCCATATGCCTTCACATCTAATCTTTTACATCACATCCATTCTCGCCCTATCACAACCCATGTACATCTTATCCTATCACATACACTTCTTACCTCATCCCGTACACATCTTATCACATCTTAATTCATCTTATCACCTCCTAACTTATTTCATAAGCATCTTATCACCTCTTATCACATCTTATACACCTCTTATCACATCCTATTACATCTCATATCTATTTATAGAATACAAGAGAATTCTTATATTTGATATAAGATTTCTTTACACATTTATTTATGCATAAATTCTATTTAAGGAGATTAATACTTTCGAAGTAAAAATCAATCTTTTATGCATCTTTCTATGCATGAATTCATTTTAAATGAAAATGACACTTTTGAATTAAATTTCAATCTTTTATGCATTTTCCTATGCATAAATTCAATTTAGATGAGAATGACACTTTTAAATTTAAAATCAATCTTTTATGCATCTTCTTATGCATAAATTCAATTTGGTAGGAATTACACTTTTAGAATAAAAGAATTTCTCTTATGCATCTAAGTTATGCATAAAATCCATTTATGATGAAAATCACACTTTTAGTATAAAAAGAATATCTTTTATGCATACCTCTATGCATGAAATCCAATATGATAAAAGTAACACTTTTACAATAAAATAATCAACTTTTATGCATACCTCTATGCATGAAATTCAAATATGATAAAAGTAACACTTTTATAATAAAATAATCAACTTTTATGCATACCTCTATGCATGAAATCTAAATATGATAAAAGTAACACTTTTATAATAAAATAATCAACTTTTATGCATACCTCTATGCATGAAATCCAAATATGATAAAAGTAACACTTTTATAATAAAATAATCAACTTTTATGCATACCTCTATGCATGAAATCTAATTATGATAAAAGTAACACTTTTACAATAAAATAATCATCTTTTATGCATACCTCTATGCATGAAATCCAATTATGCTAAAAGTAACACTTTGTAATAAAATAATCAACTTTTATGCATACCTCTATGCATGAAATTCAATTATGCTAAAAGTAACACTTTTGTAATAAAATAATCATCTTTTATTTATACCTCTATGCATGAAATTCAAATATGATAAAAGTAACACGTTCACATTAAAATAATAATCTTTTATGCATACCTCTATGCATGAAATTCAATTATGCTAAAAGTAACACTTTTGTAATAAAATAATCATCTTTTATGCATACCTCTATGCATGAAATTCAAATATGATAAAAGTAACACTTTTACATTAAAATAATAATCTTTTATGCATACCTCTATGCATGAAATCTAATTATGAAATCTAATCATCAATCATTCATCAAATTATGTAACTCTTCACTATCATTAATCAATTAACTTCAATAGCATTCATCAAATTATGTAACTCGTCACTACCATTCATCAATTAACTTCAATAGCATTCAAAAACCATTCCAATTAAGCTTCTCAAGCTTGAGAGGGGTTGAGAAGAGAGAAACATTGAGAAATTATAGAAAATGATCAAAATTCACTAATTACCTTACAAATTTCTTGATTCTTTGTTCACGGTAGAGGCCCCCAACCAATCAATTGGTTAAGTATGTTGATGGAGCCACCAATGGGGATTGAAGAAAGAGGGAAGCTCCAAAAACTAGTGAATTATTAATGAATTCACAGTTCTTGGCTTAGGTGGAGTAGAGTAACGATGCATAAACACTATATATTTTTCAACAAGGGGGAGGCTTCTATTTATAGGAAAAATTGAGCTCCTAACCAAACAAACTGATTCTAGAATTTTCTAAATCAGTTTGGTCAATATTTGACCATTTTTAGGTCAGTTAAGCTAACTTTTTGGAACTAGACTTGAATGAGGAGAGAGGAGAGATGAAATATCTCAATTTTTATGAGTTTAAAACTCATTCAAGCATGTGAAATATGCACCTCCTTTAAAGAACTCCCCTTCCTTACATATGTGTCAAAATAGAATCATTATACCCAAAATATCTCATATTTTTAATATTGCTCATAGTTTTTTACTAATAAACCTTGTACATTTTCAACTCTTCATCTTATGTGAAATATGCACCTCCTTTAAAGAACTCCCCTTTCTTACATATGTGTCAAAATGGAATCATTATACCCAAAATATCTCATATTTTTAATATTGCTCATAGTTTTTTTACTAATAAACCTTGTACATTTTCAACTCTTCATCTTATGTGAGCATTTACTCATTGTTGGATACCCAAAATATCTCATATTTTTAATATTGCTCATAGTTTTTTACTAATAAACCTTGTACATTTTCAACTCTTCATCTTATGTGAGCATTTACTCATTCTTGGGTATCTTCTTTTACAAATTGGATTTATCTCCTCCCTACACATGGATTGATGCTATTGGCCCATAGGAACCTTAATTGGACCATAATCCAAAACTTTTTGAAAATCTAGACCCTTAGGCTAAGGTCCTTTATACCCATTTCCAATTAATTCCAATTGCACATTGAAAAGTTCTTTTTGAATTTCTGTTTCAGGGGAACTTATTTTAATAAGATGAGATAATTTTCTATCCAAAAATATTAAAAATCTGAATATTCTCTCTCTAGAATATTTTCTCTCTCTAGGTTAAAACAGTTAGAAACAAGTCTTTTATATTTCTGAAGAGGGATTGATTACAGGGGAAGATGCTGGATATTTTGAGAGGCTGGGGAGGAATCTTACATTCTCTCCCACTTGAAAAACACGAGATGCCCTCATCTCGCAAACTGGGGGTAATTTCGCAAGATGCACAAGTATGAGACTGAGAGAAAATTTTTAATTAAGATTAATCACCAATTAAAAAAGTCTCAAAGAGAGTAAGGGTCAAGACAAGAACAAGATTTAAACTTTATTCATTCTTGGAACATATACAGTAAAGATAGAAGAACTCTTTACACTTCCATAAGCCCGTCCATCATATGATCACAAAAGCAGCACTCACAAGCTGCGCACGTATAAGGTAACTCATCTATGGGAATAATTCTGTTGGTTATTGCCGCACCTATCTCAGTGGTATGAGGTGATCTAACAAAAGGACCTCTGAGAGGTAAGCCAAAAACGGGGTAAAGGCATATCTTCTGATGAGGAAGAAAACACGCTAGTAAGAAGACCCGCTCAGAAAACCCAAGATGTCTTGATCTCATGACGCAGTAGTATCGGGGACCCAAACCCAAGGCTTCAATAACCATGGCCAAGCGGACATTGTTACGAAAGTGCTGCTGACCCCAGGGTGTTACCCTAGTTATGTCTTGATAGGTCCGCCATTTGGTCTGAGCTACAGACGTTCCCAAGTGAGGAAAAAGTAAGCGCTCATACTGTTCTATAAAATCTTTCTTCACAGACTCACTTGCATCTTGAAGGTGAGAAATCATCATGGATAAAACTAATTCCTGTTGCCAAGCCATGAAGGAGATTAAGAAGAAGGGAGATCGATGGAAGTAAGATTACTGTGAGCGACAAGTAAAAGTTACGACTTATATAAAGGAAGGAGCTAGCGTAACTTAGAAGCCAACGGTATCTTGCCACTAAAGTTTTACCGTCTTTCCATGATTTGGGTTTGGCACATTTTTCTATAGAAGGCATTAAGAACTTTGAGATGAAGAGATAAAAGAAGTTCGTAGGCTAAGTCACCTACTTTCTTTGGTCCACAATATCTGGGGAATAACTACTTATACTCCCCTAGAGATAAAGAAATTCTTTTGGTCCGTATTCAAATGAAGACTATAACTGCTTCTTTGAATTCTCTGATTGTCCTCTTCTTATCTGTATATTATCTCTGTCGATCCTTGGCAGCGTTTATATCTTTATGAATTGCCTGCATCTGTTGCTCTAAGTCGCCAAGCATTTGACTGGTCATCTCGACCCTAATCAATGGGTCGGACCTAGTTAATGGAGTTAAGCAATCTTGTCCGAGACGGACCCTGATTAGATTGGTATGAAGGAATTGGTATCTGAATTTGGGTTCTAGACTACCCTGTGCCCTTTTCATGGTAGGAGTCGGGCAGTCTTTTAACTGATGGTCAAAACCTTGGCATCCAAAACACCGGTTCTCACTTCTGAATTCATCGTTCTGAATCTTTAAAACAGGTGGGCTCCTGAGAAGGTATTCTGGTAAAGTGTCTTTCCTTTTTAAACAGAATCTTTCTTTTATTTAGAGAGGGAATAATTATAAGATTCTTACTCCTGTATACCTCGAAGGCTGGGGGAGAAATCTTACATTCTACCCCATTTAAAAAGTACAAGATGTCCTTATCTCGCAAAGTAGAGGACAACTCTTTTCTTAAGATCCAATTTATTCTGGGGTTCCTTATATTCAGGTCAACCCAACAAAATACGGGGATAAATATCCCTTATATAGAACTCATCATTAAATAACAATTCATTCAGATCATATCATTCATATCTTTAACACGATAATGGTCCATTAGACCGAAAAATTTTCTTCTGAACATTCCTCCACGGGAATTTCAGTTAAGTAAGTTCTCAATTTGACATCCCTTAATTTGATCATCCGTGTCAAGTATTAACAGTAGCAATTTGACAGCACAATCCACTAATCTCATAGTGATTTGCTGAAATCATTATCATCATTTATCATCACAGGGACTCGTCCCATTCATCCTCATTGTGGTTTTGCTCAGGTTATTATATTTCAACTAAATTTCAGAAATCATCATTTTTCAATCAGAATCCCAATCAATTCATTAGTCCCCTAACAGAATTAAAAATCATATCAACCACATTCGAATTCATCAACTGGATAGCATTAATGCTTATAATTTCAAGTCTTAGATTTACTCGTATATACTGCCGGTAAAGAGCTGTAGTTATACCCTCGGTATATACGGATAATCATGATACTCGAAACTATAAGGTAAATACCATCATGTCTAGGTCTCAAGCAAGTCTGGGTTCTATACAATTGCGGTACTTCCAATTGAAGTCCTAATTACTAATTTACGAATTTCAGTTTGAATAACAAATTGTATGAATTATATCACACAATTACAACCTTTTTGTGCGTCTTGATAAATTTTTGACATAATTGGCTCCTCAGTTGATCTTATTGGAGATCTATGACATAAGTCTGATAAACAGATTTTTCTTTATCCGATCGTCCGTAAACAATCACTTAAATAACAGGAAAAACATTTGTATATTTATATACAAGTTGCAATAAATACATAGAGTGGCTCGGCTCCAAAATTCAAAATCTCCTTGAGAGACGCATAAGACGACGGTATTGGGCCATAGTCATGCCCTGTTACATAATTTCTCTAATTGCGAAGGGAGCTATTATTTTCTCCTTAGGGATAAATCGACTGAAGAGTCTATAAACTCGGCAAGCAAGTCTGAAATTTTGAGGCGTTGAAAGATACAGAATGACACCACGCGTCATTTTTAGCTTTATCAAAATCATGGCCAATGAGAGGTTCTGCCTCAGCATTGCACGCCGGTTGCAAGAGGCGTGGATATATAGCCCTGCAAACCACTTATGCTGTTGTCTCTCCACTAGGTTAGGAAAATATAATTCCTCGAAATGGCGTGCGAGTCTTGCTCGGCTTGTTCGTGTTGAAGCGGAAGAGATGAGATGCTCGAAGGCAAATGCAATCATATCTTGAGACTGGGTGAGGTCGGGAATACCAGATAAATGGGAAACTTTCATCTATAAAAATAATTTCTTTGATTAAAATTTCTTCATTAAAGAAGCTCACCGAATGAAAATACATTATGAAAATGCTGTTTCTGAATTCTTATTACCAATTTTAGATAAGAATTTAATTATCTTTATTAGCTTTCAATTTCGCTCTGATACCAACTGTACGATCCCGGTCTCCACCGCGCAACGGATTCGGGGTGCTAGTAGCGGAAGTAGCACATCATGCGCGGGTAGGGGTCTCACACTCAGGGCCTCGCCCACGGATATCCGGACAAGAGACTAATCCGTCGGTTTGTCCAAAACCAAAACCGGAAAAACTTCTTTTATCCGGAAAGCACGGGCGATTCCACCAGGATAACTCTTTACTCTAACGTAGTCAAGATCATTACTGATCAAACTGATCCGACTACACCTCTAACGGTACTTGGTCAGATCAAGGAAGAAACTTGCACTTGGATCATTGGGATCAACACTTTTTTCCCCATCAAGAGGCACAGCCGTTGATTCCTATCCATAGAACAATTACTATCCGGGATTTACTTCATCTATCGTAATAATAGAAATTAAATCTCGATTTACGGATCCATCAGTCCAGCCTAACCCCATCCAGTCCCATGGGTTAGCCAACCGCCCAACCACTGTAGTGATGGGATCCAATTAAGAATTTGGTTAGGTTTTGTCCCGGGTACCAAGGAAAAGAGTTCCAAGGCCCCCTAGCCGGAAGTTCATGCAAACATAAAACTAGTCACACCACTTACACACCCAATATGAAATTGCCTTTTTCTTAGCATCAGCTAACTTTAAAACAATCCTTTAATGAAACCATTATGTCACTGATGACAATCCTCATAGTCTCTGGTTGAATCCTTATTTCCAGTCATTCATTCATCGGTATACTTATGGCATCATTGGCAACCAGAACGCTCACCACCTGTTCACTTAGGGGCCTTTTCCATAGTTCCTAGCTCATAGTAACCGGCAATATATTCATATAATAGAATGGAATCTCCGTGGAAGATCAGCAAGATCATCCCACAGATCCATATAAAAGAGCCATGGACTCATCCGTTGAGAACCAGCAAGGTCAATCAACTAGATCCATGCCCGGTTTCAGAAAACAATTCTTATTCTTTATTCCAATATCTTCCACGACGCACGTGTGGGTATCTTCGGGGACCCAGAGCCCGAGCACCGTATGGTCAGCACCCTCTAGGATCCTTCGCAGGTGACCTAGCGCTTCACTCATAGGCCGCTTCCTTGGTCCCTCATCCACCGTACCGGAAGCTCACCATTTAAATCGAACCGAGGCTGGTCAAGACCTCAGTCGACCTTGCTACGCGAGACGTCCTCCATTGACTCTTTGTCAGCAGTTGCAACTTTAATAGTTAGGTCTTCATGACCTTAATCCACAAGACGGTCAAAATGCTTCCCCAGCATTCTTGACATAAAATAGTCATTTACAAACAATCACAAAATACAGTTTCTAAATCGAACTCTCGTCTTTCCACATTATCCCTCCTTAGTCCACATTACTTATTCCACATTCCATTCAATGTGTACCCATTCTCATCCATTTCCTCATATCGACGACACATTAATTCATATACACATTCACATTCACATCCATACATCCACATCTACATGCATACATCCATTTTTACATCCTCATTTATACATCCACATCCCATATCCACATTCATACATACACATCCATATCCACATCTATACATCCACATTCACATCCATACATCCACATTTACATGCTTACCTCCATTTTCACATCCTCATTTATACATCCACATCCCATATCTACATTCATACATACACATCCATATCCACATCCATACATCCACATCCACATGCATACATCCACTATCACGTCCTCATTCATACATCCACATCCACATACATACATACATACATCCATATCCACATTTCCATTCACATCTACATCCACATACATACATACATCCACATCCACATTCCACATTCACATCTATACATTCACATCTACATCCACATTCACATACATCCACATACACATTCCCATTCACATTTATACATCCACATCACATCCACATTCACATCTATGCATATACATCTTCATGCATACATCCATTTTCACATTCATACATCCACACTCCCATCTCCACATCCACGCATCCACATACATACATCCATTTCCACATTCCCATTCATATAACCCCATATGCCTTCACATCTAATCTTTTACATCACATCCATTCTCGCCCTATCACAACCCATATACATCTTATCCTATCACATACACTTCTTACCTCATCCCGTACACATCTTATCACATCTTAATTCATCTTATCACCTCCTAACTTATTTCATAAGCATCTTATCACCTCTTATCACATCTTATACACCTCTTATCACATCCTATTACATCTCATATCTATTTATAGAATACAAGAGAATTCTTATATTTGATATAAGATTTCTTTACACATTTATTTATGCATAAATTCTATTTAAGGAGATTAATACTTTCGAAGTGAAAATCAATCTTTTATGCATCTTTCTATGCATGAATTCATTTTAAATGAAAATGACACTTTTGAATTAAATTTCAATCTTTTATGCATTTGTCTATGCATAAATTCAATTTAGATGAGAATGACACTTTTAAATTTAAAATCAATCTTTTATGCATCTTTTTATGCATAAATTCAATTTGGTAGGAATTACACTTTTAGAATAAAAGAATTTCTCTTATGCATCTAAGTTATGCATAAAATCCATTTATGATGAAAATCACACTTTTAGTATAAAAAGAATATCTTTTATGCATACCTTTATGCATGAAATCCAGTATGATAAAAGTAACACTTTTACAATAAAATAATCAACTTTTATGCATACCTCTATGCATGAAATTCAAATATGATAAAAGTAACACTTTTATAATAAAATAATCAACTTTTATGCATACCTCTATGCATGAAATCTAAATATGATAAAAGTAACACTTTTATAATAAAATAATCAACTTTTATGCATACCTCTATGCATGAAATCTAATTATGATAAAAGTAACACTTTTACAATAAAATAATCATCTTTTATGCATACCTCTATGCATGAAATCCAATTATGCTAAAAGTAACACTTTGTAATAAAATAATCAACTTTTATGCATACCTCTATGCATGAAATTCAATTATGCTAAAAGTAACACTTTTGTAATAAAATAATCATCTTTTATGCATACCTCTATGCATGAAATTCAAATATGATAAAAGTTATACTTTTACATTAAAATAATAATCTTTTATGCATACCTCTATGCATGAAATTCAATTATGCTAAAAGTAACACTTTTGTAATAAAATAATCATCTTTTATGCATACCTCTATGCATGAAATTCAAATATGATAAAAGTAACACTTTTACATTAAAATAATAATCTTTTATGCATACCTCTATGCATGAAATCTAATTATGATAAAAGTAACACTTTTATGTTAAAATAATAATCTTTTATGCATACCTCTATGCATGAAATTCAAATATGATAAAAGTAACACTTTTACATTAAAATAATAATCTTTTATGCATACCTCTATGCATGAAATTCAATTATGATAAAAGTAACACTTTTATGTTAAAATAATAATCTTTTATGCATACCTTTATGCATGAAAATCAATTATGTATAATATAAAAATCAATTTCTCTATGATTACAATGAATATCTTTCAATTAATCTAGGATGATAATTCCTAGAATATGGTAGGAAGTCCTCTTTTCATGCTTTGAATGAAATTATTTTATGCGTAATTTTTATAAAAATTTTGCCATAGCTCCGCTGCTATGACTGATAAATCTCAAATTTTCTAAGGAACACCATATTAGATAATTTGGAAAAAATCCCATTCCCATTTGAAAAATGGGAGCATGGTGAACTTGTCCAAAAGTTTTTCAAAACCCCCTCATGTGACATATCATCGGAAAGATCTTGAAGAGTAGAATCTAAATCTATGATCTCCGACAAATTTGGAGTTAGTATGTTTAAGATATGTCCAAAACTATATGGAGTAATTGATTCCCAAAATGTGAGATTTTTTCCAAATTAACTAATATTGACTTAAGGGATAAAGCTTATCATTAAGAAAATAATTAGAATGATCCCTAATTGGATCATTAATCCATAATGGATTGAATCATCAATATTCATGAAATACATAAACTAAAAGCATAGAAAAAAAACCATTAATTTGGCCTCAAGCATAGATTAATCTTGGATTAAGAAAAAGCTTTATGAAAAGCTTCATTTGGATTGAGAATGGGTCATGAGTATGACCATTTCTTGAGTGACAGAGAGAAATTACATAAAAACCATTAGAATTAAGCATAAATAGAAATTTATGTAATTCTTAACTATCATTAATCAATTAACTTCAATAGCATTCATCAAATTATGTAACTCTTCACTATCATTAATCAATTAACTTCAATAGCATTCATCAAATTATGTAACTCTTCACTACCATTCATCAATTAACTTCAATAGCATTCAAAAACCATTCCAATTAAGCTTCTCAAGCTTGAGAGGGGTTGAGAAGAGAGAAACATTGAGAAATTATAGAAAATGATCAAAATTCACTAATTACCTTACAAATTTCTTGATTCTTTGTTCACGGTAGAGGCCCCCAACCAATCAATTGGTTAAGTATGTTGATGGAGCCACCAATGGGGATTGAAGAAAGAGGGAAGCTCCAAAAACTAGTGAATTATTAATGAATTCACAGTTCTTGGCTTAGGTGGAGTAGAGTAACGATGCATAAACACTATATATTTTTCAACAAGGGGGAGGCTTCTATTTATAGGAAAAATTGAGCTCCTAACCAAACAAACTGATTCTAGAATTTTCTAAATCAGTTTGGTCAATATTTGACCATTTTTAGGTCAGTTAAGCTAACTTTTTGGAACTAGACTTGAATGAGGAGAGAGGAGAGATGAAATATCTCAATTTTTATGAGTTTAAAACTCATTCAAGCATGTGAAATATGCACCTCCTTTAAAGAACTCCCCTTCCTTACATATGTGTCAAAATGGAATCATTATACCCAAAATATCTCATATTTTTAATATTGCTCATAGTTTTTTACTAATAAACCTTGTACATTTTCAACTCTTCATCTTATGTGAAATATGCACCTCCTTTAAAGAACTCCCCTTTCTTACATATGTGTCAAAATGGAATCATTATACCCAAAATATCTCATATTTTTAATATTGCTCATAGTTTTTTTACTAATAAACCTTGTATATTTTCAACTCTTCATCTTATGTGAGCATTTACTCATTTTTGGATACCCAAAATATCTCATATTTTTAATATTGCTCATAGTTTTTTACTAATAAACCTTGTACATTTTCAACTCTTCATCTTATGTGAGCATTTACTCATTTTTGGGTATCTTCTTTTACAAATTGGATTTATCTCCTCCCTACACATGGATTGATGCTATTGGCCCATAGGAACCTTAATTGGACCATAATCCAAAAATTTCTGAAAATCTAGACCCTTAGGCTAAGGTCCTTTATACCCATTTCCAATTAATTCCAATTGCACATTGAAAAGTTCTTTTTGAATTTCTGTTTCAGGGGAACTTATTTTAATAAGATGAGATAATTTTCTATCCAAAAATATTAAAAATCTGAATATTCTCTCTCTAGAATATTTTCTCTCTCTAGGTTAAAATAGTTAGAAACAAGTCTTTTATATTTCTGAAGAGGGATTGATTACAGGGGAAGATGCTGGACATTTTGAGAGGCTGGGGAGGAATCTTACAAAATCAGAATATCATCAAAGAAAATAAGAACGAAATCATCCAAGTATTCCCTGAGAATGTTCTGCATTAGGCAATTGACTGGGACATTTGTCAATCCAAACGGCATGACAGTGAATTCATAATGCCCGTAGCAAGTATTGATGGCTATCTTTGGGATATCTTGATCATTAATCCTGATCTGGTAATACCCTGATTTGAGATCTATCTTTGTAAAAATCTGGGCTCCATTTAGCCTGTCCAGAAGCTCATCAATTCTGGGATAGGATATTTATTCTTAATTGTCAGCTTGTTGAGACCTCTGTAATCCACACAGAGTCTTAACATTCCATCCTTCTTTTTCTGAAAGAGAACTGGCGCTCCCCAAGGTGAAACACTGGGTCTTACAAACCCTTGTTCTAACAGCTGTCTAAGCTGTTGCTTGAGTTTGATGGCTTCAGGAACTAGCATTTTGTACGTGCGCTGGGCTACTGGCTGAGCTCCGTGGGTCAATTCTATCACATGATCTACTTTCTGAATCAGAGGCATCTCAGTTAGCTCTGCTGGGAATAAATCATCATATTCACTTAACCGTTCTGGTTCTTTAGCCTTTAACTTTGTGTCTACCGAATTCATTTTGACAACATAAATGAGCTGCTTCTTTCTAAGTCCTTTTAGTAACTTAGAAGCTTTTACTAATTGCAGACTTGGGGATCCTAAAATTTCGGTTCCTTGAACTTTGTTTCCGTGAACGTCACGGAAGGAAATGGTTCCATTATGACAGTGAATGCCAGCTTGATTTTTGTGGAGCGAATCCATTCCAAGGATCCCGTCGAAAACTCCCAAAGGTATGACTCTGAACTGACAATTAGTTATATTACCATCTAGATTGAACTGAATATGATCTGTCTCATGGTGAGTGAAAAGGATCTTCCCACTGGCCAATTCAACTTGCATAGGTTTTCCTGATTTCTGATCTAAGACTAGCTTACGCAAGCATCCAGGGGAAATAAATGAATGAGTACTGCCTGAATCTTGCTAGTGAATTTCTCCTCTTGCGTTACATCACGTATGGTTGCAGCAGTAGGAGTCTTGTTCATGATATAAAATGATGTAGAAATAGCTTCAACCCAATAGCTATGTAGCATATTCTTCTCATAAATGCTCGTGCTATCTTTGCAATGTGCCTCTTTTGCACTCAGCAACTCAATTTTGTTGTGGAATATATCTACATGTAAACTATCTATAAATGCCATTCTTCCACAACAAAAAATCAGAGAACTCATTGGAGAAGTGCTCTCCCCCTCCATCTGACCTTAGGAACTTCACATACTTTTCTATCTGCTTTTCACCCATCACTCTAAAATTCTAAAAATGAGTGAAAACTTCACTCTTCTCCTTCATGAAATACATCCACACTTTCCTCGTGTGGTCATCAATGAATGTTACATAATACTTGCAGCAACCCATAGATGTAGTTTTTTCAGGACCCCATACATCTGAATGCACATAATCTAGTACATTCTTGCTCATATTTCTATCATGTGGAAATACATGCTTTGTCTGCTTTCCAAATTGACATGCTTCACATACTTTCTGCATACCATCAACCTTAAACTTAGGCAGCCCTATCACAATTTCTTTAGTCTGCAGAGACTTCATTCTTTGCACATTTACATGTGCAAGGAGAAGAGAGCTTAAGCTCTTGCAAGCACACACACACACTCACACAAACCTTAGAAGAGAACACACAAGGTGAGAGGCTAAAAATTCTTCTTCTTTTTCACACAACAAAAGAGGTCTACAAAGAAGATAAAGTGACTAACACACATAATAGAGTATATACAAGCAATCCATAACGTGAACATGCTAAGTGGAGTGGGTAGATGTGGATTAGTCGGTGTAGTCCAGATGTAGAATCTCTGGTGAAGATATGTCGGTGCTAGGCGCCTCGTGAGTGTCAGCTCATGTTGAGCTTGACATCTCAACAACTTTCACTTCAAGCATATTTACATCTAGTGTAAACATTTTGCCCACTCTATTACCTTTTTCAACCAACCTACACTTATCTTTAAAGTCTTTGACATAACAACCAACAGGGTTAAAGCATACCTTCAAACCCTATTCAATCATCTCGCCAACAGAAACCATATTCTTTGTAATATTTGGAACATGAAGTACATCTACAAGATACTTCACCTTACCATCCTGCATAGACAATGGCACATTTCCAACATGGGCAATTGGATGAGTAGTATCATCCCTTGTGGCTTTTTAGGATTTTTCATATCCTTGAACCACTCGCCTCCATGACTGGTCATGTGGTTCAAAGCACCTGAATCCACATACCATACATCATCATTGTATGCAGATACATCAATTTTTGAAATAGCATTAAACACATGCTACATAACAAACAACCTTTCATTGTCCTCATTACTTCGGCTAGATGACGCATAATTATTTTCCTGCACTTTTCCACTTCTCATGTCATTTTTCTTCTTATAGCAATTTGCCTACACATGCCCATATTTGCCACAATAAAAACATCCTCGTGTAACATTTTACTGCCTTTGCCAATTTCCACGACCTCTTTGACCTCCCTTGCCTCTGATCTGGCCTCTTCCACCTGTGTGTTGTTGTTGTTGTGATTCATGGGACTGTTATTGCTGATGGCCATAATTTTGATTACTTGTTCGGCCACACCACCTTGGCCATGGTCTCAACCTCTACCTCATCCTCTATCTCCACTTGTGTAGAAGATTTGTAGCTTTGAACTGCCTTTGTTTTGTGAAGACTTATCTTCATCCAAACTCTGTTCTTCAATGATCATCATTGACACCAAATCTGTAAAGTTGGAAATGTTCTCCCGAGTCTAAATAGATGTCTTGAATGCCTTGTATTGTGTCCTGAGACCACGTAGACATACTTCCACCTTATCATCATCATCATCAACAGAAACACCAAATAGATGCAAGGGATTCCACAATGCCCTTAATCTTCAAGGCATAATCATTCACATACATGCTTTTCTTCTCCACAATATGAAGTTCATTCTTCAACAAAATCTTTCGTGCCTTGGTGTTAGTTTCATACAACTTCACCAAGGTGTCACATGCCTCCTTGGGTGACTTAGCATCCTATATATATGCCCAATCATGGTGTCCTATATGTTAATAGAAAGCCAATACATGACTTTCCTTGCTCCTTGATTCCAATCCTTGTATTCTTTTATATCTGAAGCAATTGGATTAATCTCGCGCATCTCTGGTGGCTCGTCATGTTTGGAAATTTGTTAAGCTAAACCTCCAAGCATGGAAACTGTTCTTGTCAAGGTTCTCTATAACAATCTGGTTAATTCCATCATTTGACATCTTTTCTGTAACACAAACTCACCAAAAAAGCACTCTTGTTTGACTGGCACAAACTGTTGTATTTTCTATAGGCGGTACTATGCTGCACCCAAACTATCACAACCAGTGGCCTCAATTTGCATACATACACCCAATAGCACATGTAATAACTCTTTGTAGTACACATAGTCTCTGCACAATCGAATGCCCTTCCTGCAGTTCCAAAAACAAAATTCTGCAGAGAATTGAAACTTACCCGCAGTGTACGCAAACACCTACTAATTGAAAACCGGAGGTCAAGACGCACACGAAACGTGCTTTCGGCCCTAAAAATTCTACCCAAAGGATGTTATAGTTGCCCTATAGCTTTGCTCCCGTGAAAATAGCTCCTCAATCGGAGTTCATTTGCCGGTGCCTCCCGAAGAGCTCCCGACAAGGGTGTAGTGACTATAGCACAAAATGAGAAGAGTAGGTGAAGCTCTTATCATTGTAGCACTTCTTGTGCTTCTCTTGCTAGTCGCTTAGCTTCTTAGCATGAAATAGGATTTGATACCATGAAAAGATGCAGGGAGAAAGAGAGCGTGAGATCTTGCAAGCATACACACTTACACAAACCCTAGAAGAGAACACACAAGATGAGAGGCTAAAAATTTTGTTGTTGTTCTTCTTCTTCACAACCAACAAAGTTCTACCAAAGAGATAATGGAAATACAACATAAGTACTAAATTACTATGTATATGCGGTCCATAATGTGAACACGCTAAGTGAGTGAGCTAGAAAGATAAGTCTGCCATAAGTTTGAGCATAACCTTTGGCAACTAATCTTGCTTTATACCTACTAATACCTCCAGCTGAGTTGTGCTTTATTTTGTACACCCACTTGCATCCAATATCCTTCTTGTCATTAGGCAATGGCACCAAGTCGTCCCAAGTCTCATTTGTATCCAATGCAACCATTTGTTCATCCATGGCTTTCTCCCAATCTACATTCCCAAACAACTTCTTCAAGACGTGTGAGTTCAACATCTTGAACAACTTTAGCCATATATGCATAATGATGAGCCACATAACCATCATATGTCAACCTATCAACAAGTCTTCTAAATCTTCCTCCCTGCATCTTTTTAGTGCTTGCTCTAATGCTCCTAAGTATTTGGCCTTCATGCCTTTTGTAATTTCTTCTAATGCTTGAAAATCTAGTGACATCCCCTCCTTGCTTGACCAGATTGCTTAAGATATATTTAGGAAAATTCATGGTCACTTGTTTGTATAGTTTACAATAAGTCCTCCATTCCTCCTTGCATCTTTTTAGTGCTTGCTCTAATGCTCCTAAGTATTTGGCCTTCATGCCTTTTGTAATTTCTTCTAATGCTTGAAAATCTATAGTGACATCCCCTCCTTGCTTGACGAGATTGCTTAAGATATATTTAGGAAAATTCATGGTCACTTGTTTGTATAGTTTACAATAAGTCCTCCAGAGGGTGTCATTGGGCTGTATTGAGATTTGTATAACCTCAATTCACAATAGATATATCCTGCCTCCTTGCTTTTGCCTTCTAGTGGGCAAGTGTAGCTCATTGCTCACATTCTAGGAGTTTTGGCTTTGTCTTCTAGAGCTCGGCATCTACTTCCTCGGTAGCTTGTATATTATCTCTTGTCTTCCTGTGCTTGATTCTTGTTGTGGTAGCAATGGCACTTAGGGTTGCTACCTTCCTGAGCTCTATTCATCCCTTTTCCTGACCTCTTCCTTGGCTTCTTTTCTTACTTTCTTAGCTTCAGCCTTTTCTTTCTTGACTTTTTTCCTTTGCAGCTTTTAGTCTTCTTGCATCTTCTTGGCGCCTTCTACTTGGCTTCCTCTTCTCGTGCCTTCTTCTTGGCTTCTACTCTCAAGCTTTCTACTCAGCTTCTCTTGTTGCTTGTTCTCTGGATTTTCTTACTCATCCTCTTCTCAAGTTTTCTGCTCGGCTTCTCTTCTTGCTTGTTCTCAAGATTTTTCTTTAGCTTCCTTCTTCTCTTTTTTATAACTTGTCTTGGCCTCTTTGATGATCTAGTTTTGTAAGCTTCTAACCACAATATTTATGCTTAGCCTATTGAGTCTTTGGGGATGTGATTTACTCTACTCTGTTTTTGTCTCTTCTTGGCCTCTTGAGGCTTTGGATGCGATTTCCTCTGCTTTTTTTTTTTCGTCTCTTCTTGCTTGATCTAGACTTTTGAAACACTTTTGGTAGGTTCTCCCTTGCTTTCTCGAGCTCCTAAGTTGTTTATGTTTGTGCAGTGTCCCTCTCCTCTTCCCTCTTTTTGTTTACTTCTGATCTTCTTCTTGTACTGACTTCTCTCCAACTCGGCTTTATTTTTACTTCTTCTTGCGATTTCCTTTTTTCCTTTTCTCAGGCCTTCCTTTCTTATTCCCAAACTTTTCTTTATCGTTTCTCTCCTTCTCCTTTTTTTTATTCTCAACCTTCTTGGAGCCTTTTCTTGTTCCTTCTTGGCCTCTCTTACCAACTCATCCTTAACTACTTTCTTCCTTTTTTAGACAATTCTTCTTATCGATAAGACTAGCCCACTAGAATATCCATTAATCATACCAAGAAAGAACAATACCTAGCAATGTTTGCATCTGCAGAGCAAGCACTTTGTCCATTTTCTTAGATATTCCTCATCTGCATTTCCCAATTTTCAAACAACATCCCAACAAAATTTACTCTTTGTTCAAGTTTTAGCTCCATTACCAAATATTAAAAAACTAAAGAAATGTCATTACCTTGTGGTCCTCACAATAAAGTATTATAGTGTAAGAGTAGTGAATGTTCCTTCTCATTCATGAATTTCTTTCCCTCTCTCTTTCATGCTTTGATTTTACCCCTTTTTCACTTTCCCTCTCCTTTTTTCCTCTACGAAATTTGATAACATCATGTTTCATGCTTCATTGTTTGGTTTTTGATAAACATTTATTATAAGCATCCTATCTAGTATGTCAATCTTAGAGTAAAATTTATCTCTTTTAGACATAATCTCTTTGAGATATTGCTAATTTCTCATGGCATTCTTGAACTAGTCCTTCTTCTCTAATTTTTTTGGGGAAAAATTTACAGATAGGTTTCTCAGTATGTTCATGTTTCTGGTTTGAATAGAAGCTCAATGAGATAATGCTAATTTTTCATGGTATTCATGAATTTGGTCCTTCTTCTCTTTTCTTTTTGGGAGCATCATCTCTCGTATGTTGATGCTCTAAAAAAAAATATTTCACTTAAATAGAATATTTATTACGTCTTGTGTTTACCTTTTCTCTTATATTTTGGGGTTATAGAGGTCCAAATACACTTTTTTAGAAGTTTGAGATTTGTAATAGAAAATACTAAGATTATTTTAATCCCAATTTGAAATTGTTTACATGTTATCATTAATATTAACTGTTTATCTTTTATTGGTTTTGAATCTCTAAAGATTTTTTTACTATTAACAATCTGCCAAGAATCAAACAGATAAGAAGCATTTCATATTTTTTTGTTCTCTTAAAATTATTCAAAGTTTAGGTTACAAATTGAATATTTTTAAATATATATTATAGGTTTTGGAATTTTTATTATTGCTATGAAGAGACTAATTTTAAATCTTTAGTGTTGCTCTATAGTTTATGAAGCTTTGTGTTTGTTGCTATGGAGACTAGTTTGGGAAAGAAAAAGGTAATAAACAATTTTTATTCTATTGCTATTGAAAGTATACTAATCTTTAAATAGTAAGTTTTGGATTTTCCATTCTATTTCTAATCTTAATAAATGTAATATATCGATAATATATTACATTTTTTTCTTCTCTCTTTGCAGGTTTTGAATCTTTGAGTTTTATCAATTTTTAGAATGCTTGGGACTTTGGGAAGGGAAAAAGGTAATAATCAAGTTCATTCTCTTGTTATTTGAGTACAAAATTATTAATCTCAATATGTTGGTTAATCTAATGGCTTACATGAGGTATCATTGTATTAATATTTATCTATTATATATATATATATATATGTTTCTTCACTCTAGATGTCTCAAAGAAGGAAGACTAAAAGTAATATACACACTGTAGAGGCTTTTAATTAGAGAGATGATGAGGGAAAATGGACTACCACAATAAATTCACTTGGGTCTTAATATGACCAAGCACTTGTTAAAGCTAAGAGGCACATGTGATTTGTTGAAACATTAGAAAGGTAGAATATTAGAGTTTAGACGACAAATGGATGGTGCAGCTATGAGAATAGAAGTTCTTATTCAGCATGTATATTTGTACAAATAAATTTTGTTGCATCTAGATAACCGAATTCCAAGGCACAAGCCAAATAGTGAGTATATGGTATTTTTTTAAATAAATATAGTTGTTTTGATTTTTTTGATTTTAAAGCACGTGATGTTTTCCAACTTTGTATACTTCCACATTAGAAGAGTTTCATTCTGTGGAGTGTTCAAGTGTGAAGAAAACTAAAATCACCTATGCTTGTAAAAGTCAATGATGGCTAGATAACACATTTCTTGGGTGATCAATGGGATACAAAGAGAACTTGTCTCATGATGATACAACTAAGTAGTCATAAAGTCGAATGTCACTTTCATGTGAGACTTACAATGGATACCATCGAAATGAATGTGACTGCTAAAAACATCGTTTTACTAATGTTGTTGGTTTTGATAAATAGGTATTTCGTTATTCAACAAAATTAGATTGATTATGATATGGTCTTTGTTTAAGGTAGGAACAAGGGTTGTGAGGAGGTCTGGGGAGAATTGTGCTAGGGATCTCTTGATAACTTTCTTGTGGTTGTCTCCGCTCTTCATAGAGAAGAGGAAGTCCACAAGGACCCACCTAGAAGCAGAGTTAGGGATGGAGAAGATAATTCCATCACATCCCTAGAAAATTTCTGCTAAGATAGAGTTCTCATGCTCTAGAGTAGCAATGAGGTGAGCATAACAAGTGCCACTAATCCACATATCATCATGGCAAGAACATAGAGCATGAGAGCTTGCATAAGTTGGGTCTACAAGGTGAGTGTAACGAGTGCCACTAATTCACTCATCAAAGCCTACATGAGGAGCAACCATGATGATAACAAAATGCACAAGAAAAAGTGAGGAATTGCACGCGAGGAAGGGTAGAGAGTGAAAGCAAGTGATTCAGGTATAATGAAAATGAATGAGCTTACTCATACTTATAATCACTTATACTTATATTTATATTGATAACGTCTATTAATATTTAGATTTAGAATTAAACTTACATTTATACTAATATCTCTGTATGAAACTATACTTATAATTATAATTAATTATAAGTTTATATATAAGTATCTTATACATAGACTTATAATTATAATATTAAGAGTTAAAAAAAGGCTTTACGTCAAATGCAGATTTCATTTACACTTTTACTTATTTTTCAAAAACATAAAGATTTAAATATAAATTTTACAAAAACCAAAAATTCATGTCATTAATTTGAGATGGGGAATTCTACAACTACTCCATAGCTTTAGGGATGTGGGTCAATACATTGCTTGCATGTAATAGACTTTTTATGTCTACTCCTGACCTTTTTGCCATCTAGCTTGAAATAGAAGTTTGTAGGAGGATTATTTAACATCAACGATATCTCTTTCCACTTAAACTCTCCACACACTACCACTCTTCCAATGTGGAAGCATACAAAGCTAGAAAACATCATGTGCTTTAGAATCAGAAAATAAAAATAACTATATTTATTTAAAAAATAACCATATACTCACTGTTTGGCTTGTGCCTTGGAATTTGGTTATCTAGATGCAATCTCTTAAGCTCTATGATTGGATGATGCATGTACACTTTTTTTCGGATGGGGCATTTAAAAAGAGTAGAAATGTAGGTAGTGGTGGCATTGTGAAGAAGCAAAGTGTCTCTATAAGGCTAGCATAATATTATGACAAAGACAATTCACCAATGCTGATCACTTAATAAAGATAGTTCTCAACCATTGAGTAGAGCCCGAGAAAAGTTTGAAACTATCACGTACAAGCATCTAGTAGCCTATATGAATAGAATTTCATGGCCCAACTTCATGAATGCTGGAAAAGGAAAGCATCGGACTTATCTAGCCCATCCAACTGAAGGCTAGTACATCAACCCACCATGCTCCTGTGAATCTTGTTTTACTCCATGACACGTGGGTATGGGGTTGACTGTGTAGGGAGCCTACTACCATTTGCTATTGCTGAGCCATTTCCCATGACCTCACCTAACCTTTCCACTTGAGGGTTCCTCTCAGCAGTAAGTCATTTTTCATGACCTCAACCAAGCCAAGCTAAACTCGCTTCTTTCCACAGATGAGTGCAAACTTCCTCACTACCCTTGTTAATCTCATTAGCCAACTCTAGTTTCCCTTTTTTATTGTTAGACTTAATATATTTCTCTTTAAGATAACAATTGTGTGAAGATAACATTCTAATATTTTGAAACCATAATAACCTTTACAATATTCTTCTAATAAATGAAAAAGGTATTCCCATAACATTTGGACATATTTATTTTTTTCTCTTTAAGTCACCCACTTAGTTATTCCTCTTAAAAAGACAAGCCTTTATGCTTAAATGAACATTCTCGACATCCTAACTTATAAGTTTATCTTTAATAAAAAATAATAAGACCTAAGTTTAAAAGAAGTCAAATCCTTTTTTACTCATGCACACCAATGATGTGGAATAAAAGCTATCTTTTAATCTTCTTCACTCTCAGAAACCCCCTTGCTTCTCTCACAATAAAATCATAAGGAACCAAAGCTTGTGCTATGCCCGATATACAAGGATAAATTGGTCTTGCTTGATCCCAATTCATTTACGAATGTTAACATCCTTTCTCCATTTAAAGAAAAATTTAATACTTAAACCTAATTTACAATACTATCTCACAAATTCAGCATCATAAAGCATTAAATACTCTAGTCTTTTGAGGAAGGGAAAAACTAGATTAATCTCTAATCTTTCTATGATAAAAACCATAAGAAACATAGTTAGAGAGATTCTTAGGATACTTATTATTTAAGAAATCATAAGAAAAGGGAAAAATCTCCACGGGGAGAATTTCCATAAGCAATTTAACATTACCAAGAAATTGATTACGGCATAGACTTTCCACACAATCCCATATCTACATAATTCTAATCTAATAAATTAACTTCCCTTGATTCATTTCAAAAATAGGCTCCCTAATTCAAAATTTTGGCAAGAAGAAGAATGAGAAAAATCCAATAACTAGCTTCCATGGGCACTCTACGACACTTCATAGCACATTAGAGGCATAGCTAAATACTAGGAAAAGCATAATTAAAAACTAGAGAGAGGAATGAGAAAACTCCAACAACTAGCTTCCATGGGAAGTTAAAATAATAAAAATTAACTGATAAATTATCTATTTCTAAGAGGAAGAGAACTTACAAGTGTCATTCATTTAGAGGCTAGTGTAGATGGGAAGTTCATGCTTATATTAAACACATATAAGGAGAGGTGTAGTGGCTAATTCTCTAGTCTAAGATGGTGAGGTGGTCTTTAATAAAGATTAAGGTCACAATGCTCATCCGAAACCACCCTCCTATACTTTTTCTTTTAAACTTTAGAGATACCTTTGAAATGTACCCATTGTTTCCTCCCTAGCTTCCTCTGCTCACATATTTTCTAGCCTCCTTCATCTCTCACGTCTTTCTCTTTGCATCTATGCCTTGCACGTCTCCCTCCACTCAATACTAGTCTGCTAGATTCTCTCTCTCTCTCTCTCTCTCTCTCTCTCTCTCTCTCTCTCTCTCTCTCTCTTTTAATGCACATCATTTTTCTTTGTCCCAATCTATCTCCCACATTGAGGACATGTCACCTCTCAATATGCAATTTTCCTCCTCTCTCTTTGCAAAAACTGGGGATCCTTGCTTAGTTTACTTGGGCTCTTAAAGCCTGTAGAAAGACCTTTCATCTCCCAATATGCAAACCTATCTCGTATTATGGCTTCAAAGTTTAGCTTGGCTTGTATAAGGGCATTCAAGTTTAGCTTAGCTTGTAAAGGGTAAGAGAAGAAGAAGTTGATTACAACGAGTGTTATTTTCAAGGCTTAGGAGGTGTGTGATGATTTTTGTCATGGGTCAAGGCTAAGCGTGTGTTAATTTGAGTCAAGGTATGAATACCATGAATCAAATGATTGGCTAACTTTATGTGCATGAATGGAGGAGGTGAGAAGAAACATGGTATGACTATGTTGTGTTGGTGGCACTCTATGGAAATGGCACGAGGCACTTTTGAAGATAATTTGTTGGTACTAAGGTTGGTGGGATATACTAATGTAAAAAATAATACTGGATAAGCATGGGGAGGATACTTTTATGTGTGTGTGTGTGTTGGGGGGGGGGGGGGGGGTTCAATAACGTCTTTGTGGTAGCACAGGCCACGAGGTATTGGAGGGGAGAATGAGATGATGTTGGAATGCATGCATGGGCTGCTTGTGAATGAGTGATAATTTGGGTAGGTTAAGAGAATAATTTGGGTAGGTTAAGAGAAAAATTTGGATTGAATGAAGGGCTTCCCAATCATCGCCTGGACTTATGAGATATAATTTGCTTTCCGCCCCCCACTTACTTTGATGGCGGCGGTTACTTTCCCGGCCTCCAATCAGCAAAACCTTTTGAAATGGAATCCCTTTTTGTTGACGAGGTGCGGTTTCCCTTTGCTTTTCTTTACTATATATAGAAAGCATTAGCGCTAATCTCATCGCCTTGCATTCACTGATTATCACTAATCCTCACTTGGATTCTTGCCCACGCTAATCATCACTTGAATTATTGCCCACATATGTACTGTTTGGCAAGCTTGATCGATCTGCCCACAGATCAATAATTTTTTTTGGGAATCGCGTGTAGTAGAGAATGGGTTGCTGGTTCAATCTTATACGCAGACCAGGCGGCGCTCTCTCCATAGCTAAGCTAAGCTCCATTAAAAGATGGCGTGGATCAGCAGGCCATAGCTGCCACTGCTATGTGAGCCTGCAGGAGAAGCCATTTGGAGGTGGAGATTACTATTGGTTTAATTATAATGGCGTTGATAATGATGCAGGTGGTATTGAGGTCGGGCGGCGGCGGCTGCTGCATGGGAAGGGCGTGAGGCCCAGGGGGCTGGAAGCGTATTGGCAAAGGCAAGTCTACCTGCACAGCTACAAGTTCACACGAAGGAAGAGGCCAATGGAGAGGATGATGGTGCCCATCAGGAAGCTTCGCATGGCATGGGCGGTCGTGCGACGCCTCTACGCCAGGAGAGTGCATGCCAAGCTCAGAGCCATGTCCAACTACATCAACTTCCACCATAGCTCCTTCCTCCTCCTCTCCAAACACCTACAACCTTCTTCTTTAAAATCCCCACCTCTCTTCCTCTAGATCTACCTACCATCCCCACCTTGTGTTCAATAGCGAAGAGTAATGCTTCGAGTGCATTCTATTGTGTGTGAGAAGTTGCAACAACAAAGAATTATACTCTCTCTCTCTCTCTCTCTCTCTCTCTATTAATGCTTAAAGTGCATTGGATTGTGTGAGAAGTTGCAACAAAGAAGTATAGTTTCTCCCTCTATGATGCATTTGAATGTGTGACAAGTTGCAACAAAAAATGCTCGCCTCTCTCTCTCTCTCTCTCTCTCTCTCTCTCTCTCTCTCTCTCTCTACAAAAAGTTGAGTCCATTTTGTCCTACTGATTTTCCACTACAAAGAAAATAAGGGTTCCAAACTGCTAGAGCACAACCGAATCAGTGCCTTAGAATAGAAGCTACATAAAATCGAAGAAGATCTACGAACCAAACGTTTAAAACGTGATCTATGTTGTGTGCTACTATATTTCATCCTCAAGTGCCAACCTAGATGGGTGACTACTTGTTTATGAAGTGAAGCTCGATTACATTTTTTAACACAATTTGACACAAAAGTCTAAAGAGAAATTAGAATTAAAGGGTGAAGCCTTGTCCTCCAACATAACATTTTGAAAAATTAAAACATTATTTAAAATTCAACTAAGTAAGCACCTCTAATCTCTCTCAAAATCTCCTTTTTTGGAGCCTAAAATTGAAGAATAATAATGATGCAAATTTAATGAATGGTGAAAAGATTTATTATCAAGGTTTGTGGATAAATATGACTACCAAGATCTTTATCAAACAAATCTTACGTGACTACATGCCTTTATAACATGGGCATCAAGCCTAAAGGTAAGACTTCTTCTCAATCGTTGAACATCCAGACCAATGTAATTAAACCCGCATAACCTTCTCAATCGTTTTGAACATTAATATTGATGTAATCTTGCCTGTGTAATATAGAACTTAAAATGTTAGTAGTGTACCTATAATTTAAAGTATTATTATTTACACTTTTGTAATATAAAAATTCAAATATTAGTGGCATACCTATAGTTGAAAGTATTATTGTTTTTTGTGGCTCGACTTTATTGGGAGAATTGTTATCGCGTTGTTATTTGGGAAAACTTATGGATAATGCCAGCCCTAAAGAACTTCCAAATTTAGTTGGTATGCTAACATTTGCAATAGGGTTTGTTGTATCATTACCCATTTCTACATAACCAAGTTTTTTCAAATCCCTCATTTCTCTAAACTACTTACTATGGTTGGTCATCAAGTGGAACCTTAGAGGCAATATAATCAACATACCATGAGTCTCTTGAATTTGATGCATCTACAAATGTGGAATTAAACATACCATACGTCTCCTAGTTTTGATGCATCTATTGATGTGGAAGTAAACATATGGTGCATCGTTAAATAGACATTGTTCAACTTTTCATATGGTGTATCTCTATAGATGTGGAAGTAAACATATGGTGCATCATAAAATAGATGTTGTTCAACTTCTATCTTCATCATGTTTACATGAAGATGCATACTTTCCTTACTATAAGTGCTCACTTTTTATGCATAGTTTCCTTGCTAAACTTCTCACTTTTTTATGTCACTCTACTTTTTATAGTAGTACTTTGCTATATGTCATTCTATTTGCTATATGCTATTTTCACTTTGATTTCTTTTTCATCTACTCTGATTTCTTTGCTATATGCCATGGTTTGCATAATAATATCATATGCTATTTCCACTTTACCTTAGCATTTCTCACTCCCTTGACCTCTAGAGTAGCCTCTTCTACGTATTTGTGTCCTGGTAGTATAGTCTTGCTACCTGTGGTGGTGCGCAATGTAGGAATGTTTTCACCAACCCACTCGAACTGCTCATCATTGGAGTCTCTGTCTTGATCTCTGGGGTGGCTGTGTCATGGGGTCTCCTTCACATGCTTGCTCCCACTAGAAGGGCCTGCATGTGTGTGCGTTGGTGTTGCTGTGGGAGGAGGTCTAGACTATGGTGATCCCGTTGGGCATGTCCTAGAATCCCAGGGATCACTCTCTTCCGTGGTGTCGCCAGTATGCGGTCGTTGGGTGCCTTGCACTATGTTTTGTGAAGGCATGGTGTGCGGTGTTCTTGGTGCGTGCCATATCCATGTACGACTATGCCTACCATGCTAACGTGGTGATGCACTGGGTCCTTACGTAGGTGCCTACGTAGATCTTGAGCTCAAACTCTCTAAAAAAGTGAAATGAAAATGAAGTGAGTGAAGGAACTATTAATAGTTTTTTTTAAGAGCAAAAAAAAAACCTAACTAAACTTATTTTCTTAGCCTTATTACATCTAGATTTGTACTGGTGCATGCACAACCCAACGCCTCCCTTGTCTCCTCATTCATGTACGCCAAGCACCATGCCTATGGGGAGCATTGGTCTACAACCATTCAAGCCGAGCATGACTTTTTGTAGCCTTCCGTGCCTCTTGCGCAAGCTTTGATTGTTGGGCTCGCTCCCTAACCAATACCCTTCCAAAGGTTGTGCGATAAAACCAATTGAACATCTCTTGTAGATAGTTTGTACGTGTTCCTCCTGCACAAGCTCCACCTCCATGTCTTGTATTTTTTAAATAAACCCCTCTTGCTTTATAATGTGATTCTCCATCCCTTGGGTACTCCACATGTCGAGCGATCCATACTTGTTCATGAAATACGCACCATGCGCATAAACTATGTATTGTACACATGACACAATAGAATTTAATTAGAAAAAGTCCAGGTTAAAACACCAGTTAATTTTTTTATTGTACAACTTACCATGGATATATTGTGTTACTTTACTCTCTCCCCCAAGTACCTAGCACACTTTTGGTGGATTCTACGATATGTTGTTGGAATGATGCTCGTTCTTGGGCAGTTATGCTACTTTGATTCATAATACGAACCATGTTATTGAAATTTATCCAAAGCTATTTGTGCATATTTACAAGAGCTGTCATTGGACAATCTACATTTGTGGTGCTTGCACAAATGTCTCTCAAGAGTCCCCAAGTCTTCTTTGAATTCTCTATGTTTGCTGGCTTCTCAAAAAAATCTCCTTGCCTTTGCTCCAGTCATGGAGACCTTTTGAGAGCAACCTCGTATGACATACCAAAGGCCTGCTTATTCACTTCAATTTTCACATTTCCACCATGGCAGCCTAGAGAATTTAAAAGATGCTCTAATTTACCAAGGGCTACAACTTTCTTCTCTTGTGTAGGCATTGTAAATGCAAAATTGATATGGCACTTAAGCAATCGATCGAAGATTCTCATGAATGCATGAAGTGTGCAAAAGTGAATATTCTTTAGTGAAAAATTAATGATGGGGCTCCAATTTGAATTCCTGTTTGGTTCTCCTAGCATATTAGGAGATGACACCTTCCACCCATCTTGCATTTGGTTGTTTCTCATCTTGCATTTGGTTGTTTCTCATCTTCATCCGTTAGTTGACTCGGTTGGATCTACTACATCTTCCTGTTGCTTCTTCCCTTTCTTGAGACCTTTCGAGGCATCCTTCCTCCCAACAGAACCAACCTTCTGCATATCTTTTCCATTTGTCTTTTTTTGCCTAGGAATATCAATCTGAGCATTGCAGTATGGACAAGGCCATCTTGATGTCACGCCTTGAATACAACCCATCATGCATTTAATTGTCTTCGAATTTTCCCCAAGATGCCAATCCACCTTGAACTTTCCTATGTTTTCTATATCTAAAGTTTGACCATCAATTTATTTTTTTATTACATCTATTATCCAGGGAGTTCTTTCAAACATCCATGTCAATACCTGATGTGTCTCCTTTGGTACCTCGAATGCACCAAGCCACCAGACCTCTTTCTCATATTGCACACTAAAACTTGGTTTGGTAGTCTTTTCCCATGCACATATCATGGCCTCATTCATGAAAGCGTAATGCTCATACATTCTAGCTTCCGACTTTTCACAATTTGGCACTTATCTAGCTTGAGCGCAAATGAAAGTGTGCTCCCCAAAACTGCAAATAAACGGTAATTTGCAATATTCAAAACAAAATAATCGTCTTCATTTTATACTGAAAAACATGAATAGTAGCAATTGCAAGTTCTCACCTTCTGGTAAAGACCATAGAACTTCACCATAGCTTGTTGTAGTCTCTCAATATGAACAAAGATGTTATTGTAAACATCATAGTGAAATTCTGTACTTGTTGTCTTGCTTTTCTTTCTACTCGACCTTGTGTCTAATGTTATTGTGCCCTCAACGTGATAAAACTATCCTATAGCTCGCTGCACATCATCATTATTGATACGCTTGATATTGTGAATCACCTTGAGTGTAGGAAATAAAGTGCCAGTGATCCCTTGTCTTAGAAATGCATCTTTTACAACCCGACAGATTACTTGGTACCCTTTCATATTGATTCCAGCCGCATCACAAGCATCTTGAATTGATGAAGGTGGTAATCTCCCTCACCACATTGCTGACAATAGCTTGGGGTATTTTAGAATGATGATGGTCAGTAATAATTGAGAGAATATCCTTGGTATTCAGAATGGCTTTGACCAAATCCTTCCATTCCTCTTCGTTAGAACCACATACCTCTTGTGCAGAAAATTCCTGGCCAGAACACAAAATCATTACTATTTTGTTTAAATCACTGAGTGCATAATGAAAGTTTATGTTACTTACTTTGTTGTACCAATCCTTTTCTTTTGTGCTCCACCTTTAAACGCAAGAGATTCTATACTAGCCAATGTCTTTTTGTGTTCACGAGCACCATTTGGCGTTGCTTTGAGTCGTTTGATAAGTTCCTCTAGCCTTTGAATCTTTGCATCCTTCTCCACATTCTCTACGAGGATCTCTTTCAATTTATCTAATGATGTTTTAAGTCCTTCTTGACATTCTCTACGAGGATCTCTTTCATTTTATTTGATGATGTTTCAAGTCCTTCTTGACATTGTAAAAGGGTGAATTGTGATGCTTGCAATTCAGAGTAGAGAATATGGGTTTTCCAAGCTCCACTTGTAGTCAATCTTCTGCAGTATCCTAACAAGCCAAGCTCTCCTTCACCAACAAATTGCATAAAAGATAATAAATTGCGAAAGGAGGGTTTTCTCTTAATGGAGGGTCAATTGGATAGAGACGCCCATCAACCCAAAGATCTACATTTTTCTCCTTAGGTATCCTAGGAGCTTGGATAGATTGTGCATCAGTAGGATGGGTTTTTTTAGAGTTGCCATACTCTTCAAGAATACGAATGTGTAAATCAACCTTCCGTTTTCTAGCTTTACAAGGGGCTACACACACAGCTTGCAAAGGCTCCATAGCTAAGCAGAGGAAGAAGCTAAAGCAGAGAGATCCTCAGAGAGAGATCATCAGAGAGGGAGAGGGAGAGAGAGAAAGAGTGTGAGTGAGAGAGACTGTTAAAACTTTGTTGTTGGAGGTTTAACACAAATCCGTTTTTCTAAGTAGAAAATGATATTTTTGATATACAAATATACTAACATGGAGTTTTTCATCAATAAATTACATTTATGAGAATTTTTTTTTGGGACCCCATAATTTCGGGATCGCATGGATGTAGTGGTTACTGACAGATAGTTATGTTTATGGGGTTGTGGGGACCTGACAGTTAGTTATGGATGTACTGGCTCTCCTAACAGGCTTTTGATGTGACCCTTAAATTATAAGCTTTTTGGAGGGAAAAAAATATTTTCATCATACATATTGGTTGGGTGGTGTTTTTTCCACCTCAAAATGTTAAAAAAATAGAAAATTAAAAATTTTAGGGCCCACCTAAACACGAGAATGTTTTGCTAATGTGGAAGGGAGATATGGTGGGAGTTAATGAGGAAAGAGATTTCAAACTGACAAGAAAGATTCAATTTGAAGACATTGAAGATAAAAAATTCAAAAAGTATGAGAGAGTATGAGAAAAGTCAAAAAGTAAGAGAGAGTATGAGAATATTCCCTTTAAAAAGTGAAACTAGGGGTGGCAAGGCAAAAAATACGGGTCATCATGTCCTTTGTCTCCTTTAAGCCCAGCTTTTTAACCTCTAATCCCTTAAAATTGGGAATCCTTAGGAGGCCCTTTTTGGGTCCAAGAAATTCCTAATGGCCACCAAGGTACATGCGTTGAACCTATGCTTAGAGGGAAAAGCTAGTTGATGGTTCATCACTTCAAAACCTTGAAAACAACCTTTATCCATGATTTTTCAAGACAAGGTGATCGGTGGAGTGCAGCAAAAGAAATCTATTCAATTGAGCATAAACCAAACGAAACCATTAGAGATTTTATCCTTCGGATAAAACTGTTGGACTCACGATGTGAGTCATGGGAGAAATTAAACGATTCTCAATTAAAGAGATGTTTCATGTGATGGGCTTAAAGAAAAACAGCTTACACAACTTGATCATTATATCCAACCCAGAAACATTCAAATCAATGTTGTAAAGAAGCAGTACGTTCAGATAACAACCTGCTGGAAGATGATCATGCTATGAGATGTGCCTCATCTAAACCAAGTGAAGTAATGGCAAAAGAAAGATTGATCTCGGAATTGTCATTCCTTGAATTCTATGTAGCCTTGCTTAAAAGCTTTCAATTGACATGTTTAAGAGAAGATGAGCTCCTTCAAAACCAACCATCCTTAATGCCTCTACAAGTGAGGAGCAAAATGCCTTGTGTTCAACACAATCACTATGACCATCCCAATCCCCATTGTGCATACAAGGCACCTGTTTTTCTATACTACATATATTGTAAATCCTTTGATAATGATACTAAAAATTGTCCCAATTCATCAACAATTGAACCAAAACCTCCATCTCCCGTGCACCAAACATAAACAGTCCAAAGGGTAGAAATTGCTCCAGAAGTAGTTAATCGAACACTTCATGTTTCTAGGGCAGACTGCACAGTTTGGAATACTTCCATGCCCATAGTCACTGACACCTTGCAACCCATGTGTAAACGATGTGGCATTGTGTGAAGAAACAACACTTTTTTCAACCCTAAAAAGGGACTTTCTGGATATTTTATCTTTTATATTTTTGGGGGTTTTTTGTTTTGTGGCTGCTGGCCTACACCTTTATGGTGACCGACTAGCACCCCCCCTTCACTATATATAGCATTGCCTATACCTCATCATTCATGTACCACTTCATCGTCGTATCAGAGGTACCATCTGGCCGCCTACAACAGGGGCTCATATCTACGTTTTCCTCTGCTGGTCCAAGCTACCTTATGCAGGGCTCACATCAGCCTTACATCAGGCTATTTCTTGGTGCTTACATCAGGCCTTCTTCTGCTCCACATCTGCATTTTACTTCAGCATATGTCAGCACACCTACATCATAGCATACATCATGATGTGTTTATACATCAGCGCTTTGCTTCAGCAATCATCTGCGTTTTTCTGCAGCATACATCAGCACTTTACATCAGCCCACATCTGTGCTTACATCAGGGCTTTACATCAGCCCACATCTGTGCTTACATCAGGGCTTATATCAGTGTTTATCTTAGCCTTACATCAGTGCATACATCAAGGCTCACATCTGTGCCTACCTTTAGCATATCTTGTGCGTTTTGGCATAGCCCTTGGGATAGCAACCCTCTCTTCTACTTTGGGATAGGAGCCCTCTCTGCTACATCAGGACAACAGTCCTCTCTGCTACTTCGGGACAGCAGCCCTCTCTGTTACATCAGGAGACAACATACCTCTCTACTACTTGGTATAATAATTAGCTTTGTTGGTAGCCATGGCTTTGCCCGCCGTAAAATAATATGTGGCTATTGTGATGTAAAGGGCTTGAGTTTCATACATAATAGGACTAATGAGCCCTAAAAGATTAATTCCCTTTTTATCAAAAAGGTTGTTGTGGACTATTACAAGAGTGAGAGGCATCATTTCCCTTTGATGTGGTATAATAAATCTTTGACACTCACCAAAAACCCTTGATAAATTCAACTGTACATTGCCAAATAATGTTGGCCATAAATGTGCTTGGAGGATTTGCATTGTTACTTCCCCATAAAAATGTCTTCCTATAATTATCAAGTGTGCGCCCTCTTTTATCCTCTCAAACACACCTCCCTAGAACATCTTCTTTACCTAGCTTATATAGTTGTCCCTCTATCAAAGTTGATAAGTGGCTCCTAGCTTGATGTTATAGAGTATATTTATTCAATGGTAGATCTCCCAAAAACATTAAGCATTTATGACATGTTAATCGCTCTGGTTAACATTACCTTTTATGTGGATACACTCTTTGTAATCTATCTTTTGTAACCGCGCAATGCATTGATTGTATATAAGAGACATGGGATAACCAAGCTTATGGCTTTTTTAATGCCGGCCATGAGGAATGGTTGTACATAGAGCTAGAGAAACTAGTTTTGGGCCCCCAACAATTGTAAATGGGTGGCCAGTATGAGCTCTTGTATATAAATCATTTTATGAAAGATGAAAAGGGACAAACCCATTTGTCTTAATTAAGCTTGCCTCTTCTCTCTCCATCTCATTTGAGCTTGTGGATGCATGTTAGCTTGTGTTCTTTCTTGCTTGCGTGTTTGATTGTCGGTGTATGTAATTAGGGATGGTAATGTTCTCCTTTCTCTTCTTCTCTACCCTCTCTTTGCTATCTACCAAGTCCCTTTTGCATGCTAGTTGCATGAGGTTAATGTTGAGCTCTCCACCATAGCTTCCTTCCTTCTTGCTCTCTACCTAGCCTTTGGATCTCTTCTTGGGTGACACTAGAAGAGGTGGAGTGAGCGCTTATCGGCTTCACATCGAGGATTTAGCCCTCTTAGGGTTGGCCAAGTGCAACTCTCTGACTCGACCCTTGCATGTATCTCTCTTCTCTTCTTTTTCTTTCTTATGTGCAAGGTAGCATGCTTTCCTTAACATCTTTGGTGCCATTGTTGGGGATTGAACCCAGGTCACCCACGCGACAGGCGAGTATACTCACCACTATGTTAACCACTCCGGTTAACATTACCTTTTACATGGCTACACTCTTTGTAATCTATCTTTTGTAACTGCGCAATGCGCTGATTGTATAAGAGACATGGGATGACCGAGCTTACGGCTTGTGTAATGCCGGTCATGAGAAATAGTTATACATAGAGCTATAGAAACTAGGAAGACTAGTTTTGGGCCCCCAATTGTAAATGAGTGGCCGGCCATTGTAACTATGAGCTCTTGTATATAAATCATTTTATGAAATTTGAAAAGGGACAATCCCATTTGTCTCATTTGAGCTTGCCTTTTCTTTCTCTCGCATTTGAGCTTGTGGATGCATGTTAGCTTTGTGTTCTTGCTTGCTTGCATGTTTGATTGTCGATATATGTAATTAGGGATGGTAATTTTATCCTTTCTCTTCTTCTCTACCCTTTCTTTGCTATCTATCAAGTCCCTTTTGCATGCTAGTTGCATGAGGTGAAGGTTGAGCTCTCCATAGCTTCCTTTCTTCTTGCTCTCTACCTATCCTTTGGATCTCTTCTTGGGTGATAGAAGAAGAGGTGGAGTGAGCCCCTAGCGGCTTCACATTGAGGAGTTAACCCTCTTAGGGTTGCCCAAGTGCAACTCTCTAGACTGGACCTTGCATGTATCTCTCTTCTCTTCTTTTTCTTTCTTATGTGTAAGGTAGCATGTTTTCCTTATCATCTTTGGTGCCGCTACCAAGGAATGCATTTGGCTTAGGGTCCTCCATTCTATTCACTTGCTAGTGTCTTTGATTAGCCCGGTCGGAGTGCAAATCCACCGGTTGGTTGTTTGATTTTGTGTTTGTTTTTTTTAATGCTGATTATCTGGAGCATTGGAGGTAATTGAGCGTCCGAGCGTTCAATTCTTCATCGAGCACGAGAGGAGCAAGTAGGTGCTCTCACATTGCCCTTAACATTCATGCAAAACCTTGATTTTTTGTTCTTTTTTCTTCAAGCTTGCATCTTAGTTTAATTAGCAAATTAATCTCAAATCGTTATTTTTAATTATGCATTATAGGCACTAATAGATAGCTAGAGACTAGCTCTAGCTCTCTATTGAATCAAAAAAATAAAAAATCAGTACGATAAGCCACAGCCATTCCGAATGTGCCACACGTGCCATTCACGACTTCACATTAAGGAGTTAACCCTCGAGGAAAAAACCAAGCAAAATTGCATTCTGCTACCTGTTCTGAGAAGCGAACGTCCATTTGCTTTACAGGTCACGGCCATGGCATCTTTGCTACGTCTGTTCCCTTCCTCAGTTGACCAAATCGAGTACCTAAATGTGGTAAATGCATTAAAATAGGAATATTTACATTAAATTAAGCATTAACTGCATTCAATCAAGTGGGTGTAACTGAACTGTTAGAGAATATACTGGGTGGCTGTCAAACTTGCAACCTTAAATTCCTAGAAAAATCTTTAAAATTGCCAAATCTGAAAGTACCACGGCCATTTCAAAAGTGCTACAGCAGCCGTTCCAAACATGCCACGCCCATGCCATTCACTTTGCCACTTGATTTGAGAAGTGTATGCCCGTTCCTTTCTCCTTTTGAAAGTGAACGTCCATGCCAGTAATCCCTGGAAAGCAAATGCCCATTCCCTTTTCATGTATAAAGCGCACACCCGTTCCTTTCTCCTTCTAAAAGCAAATGTCCGTGCCATTCAACCTTTGGAAGCAAACGCCTGTTCCTTATTTCATCTCAAAAGTGAACCCCCATTCCTTTCTCATTCATAAGCGAACGTCCATTCCATTCAGCCTTCAAGAAGCGAATGTTTGTGGCATATTCTCCA
Source organism: Cibotium barometz (assembly GCF_041138505.1). Classification (NCBI taxonomy): domain Eukaryota; kingdom Viridiplantae; phylum Streptophyta; class Polypodiopsida; order Cyatheales; family Cibotiaceae; genus Cibotium; species Cibotium barometz. Next base: position 13,929,673 of record NC_141085.1, read on the forward strand.
CGCTCATTCCATCCTGGACCCAACTTGGAATGCCCATTCCTTTCCGAATTTTGAAGCATACGCCTGTTCCTTCTCTCATTTCAAAAGCAAATGGTCCATGCCAGTTGTCCCTAAGGTCTGTTCTCTTTTCATTTGCAAAGCGCACGCCCGTTCCTTCCCCTTCTGAAAGCGAATGTCCGTACACCCAGTTTTCCCTAAGAATTGTATGCCCGTTCCCTTTTCATTTTCGAAGCGTACGCCCGTTCCACTTCAAAGCATACAATCGTACCATTAAAAAAAATACTCTTTTCATAGAGGGGTTCTACACAATAGTTCCACATTTCCATGCACCTACGATCGGGTAGATTGGTGCAAAAAATAACCCTCTTTTCTTCGAAGTAAACTCTCCTGAAGCTCCCTCGCTTATAAGGTCAGACCCGTCGGTCAATATACTATGTGGAGTCAAACAGTGCTTGTCTTGATAGTACTAGCAAAAACGAAGACCACCCCAGTATGGGATGAGGAACTCCTGATCTCAAGATAGGAGAGCCTGAACTTCAGTACATGGACATAGCATCTACCCAAGAGCAAGCTCCTACCTCTCCCACACATTCGGAGAGAAGCCTTGCTTCGAGGCTCCGCAATTTTATCCTCGGAAACACATAATCGGAAGAACCGTAACCCAAGGTGAGAGGCATAGACCAACCATAAGAAAGCGAGTTTATTCCATCTCTAGATCCTAGAAATAGCAGAAGTAGGGAAGAGTGAAAGCCAACAAACCTAGACTGAACCACCAGTCTTCTGGAGAGCCATGCTCTCATCTCAGGTGTGGCTGATCCTTATAGGGCCCAATGTTCGATACAAAACCTAGGGCTAGGTCCATCATCCCAAGGACCAGAAATGTGTCACCAAAGGGAAAGGGTCTACCCCGCGCTCCACATCAACAAGTTCCACCTGTATATCAGCAGTACCCACCACCATAAGAAGTTTACCCTGGGTACCACAAGGGGTACATGCTAACCCATCTATCAGACAAGGGCCTTCAATGATATATTATTCTCCTAGCCGCCTTGGTCCTCCACCAACCCTTCCTCAAACTAAACCTGCTCCAGCCATGGCAGGGCTGACAATATAAATGTTAAGATTAGCCATGGAAATGGGGAGGGGATGGCTGCAGGCATCACGCCCCCAACACTAGTACAACCTGCACCAAGATTAGAGCAAAACAAACCCACTAACATCTCAAAGCTTATCACTAAGTTTGATGGGATTGGAGATCCCATCCCACACCTGGAGATGTTTAATCAGATTTGCGAAGCCTTTGGCCATGTAGAAGATCAAGTCAAGGTGAGTGCCTTCGGCCTTGATGGCAAAGTAGGGAAATGGTTCCGGTCCTTGAAAGCTGAGGACAAGGCCACCTTTGAAGCCTTGAAAGAGTCCTTCAAGGTAGGATATTCTTGCCAAGACACTAGATGTTGCATAACGTCAGCCAGAAGGAAGGAGAAACCATTAGACACTACATCAATAGAGTCAGATATCTCCACTCATGCTGCAGTGCCAGAGACAAGTTCTCTAATGAAAGATTACTAGGGAGATTTCTAGAGGGTCATGATGTGTCCTTACACAACTCATTATATGCCTTTAGGCCATACCTCCTTTGTGCAATGTTGCAGGAGTGCTATGGATTTTGAGGACAACTTCAAGGGAACACATTCCCAAGAACTCCATGAGGGCACATCAGAAGCTTCTTTTAAGACCACCAATAAAAAGCCTGACAGAAAAAGTAGGGAGTCCATGTCAGGACAACATGTAGAGAAATTGGCCACTACATTAATGCAGCAAATGACCCAACAATGGAGAACTGGCCAAGGTCGGGATCGGGGAGGTCAACCTTATCTCTATCCAAAGAGGGATCTTGTGTGGTGCCCGGTCTATCATGCTAACCATACCGGCCTGGAGTTTCTACATCTAAGACGCTGTCCTAGCATCTACTATACATATTGCATAAAATGGGGCAATCATGAAGTCTCCAACTGCTATCATCAGAAAGCTTCTCTAGTTCGAGCTCTACCTCAAGCTTTGCCAGCCAACCCCAAAGCAACCACTGGCTCTGCTAGCACCAGTGCCCCATAACGCACCTCAACCTAGCCAAGAAGTGGCCCAAAGAGGAATTCTCAGCAGGGTGCCCAAAATTCCCTTACCACCCCTGGTTCTTCCACCTCAAAACCCCCTACTACTAAGAGTTACACAGGTTCGTCAACTAACCCTGACTGAAATCTTCAAAGATGGGAATGAGGGGGAAATTCCTGAAGTTCCCACTTATGAAACCCTAGAGCCAACAAGCCCACCCTCTCAAATATTAAGTCACTATATTATGAAGGGAGACCAAATGTACCCGGTGTACTTATTAGCAGCCCCCATGTCGCAGGCTAGAGACATGAATAGGATGGTTAAAAGACCACCCATACAGTGCTATGATTGCACACGACCTCACCAAGTGGCTGAGTGTCCCAATAGGAAAGGGATGGCGAGAGTACTCTACAGGTGCTCCCGCCTTGACTCCCATGTGTGTTCGGTGTGTTATTGATCACATATATAAGGATTTTCCACTAAGACTTGGAACAACAGGAAGGGCTCACAAAGCAAATCCGAGCTCCAGCCTTAACTTGATGAGTGTTAGAGACGGCTTCATCAGAGCACTCCCACTTAATGTTGTGACTAGACTACAGAGCAAGCAAAGGGCCGCAACTCATGCTGCCAATGGAGGCATCAACCTCATAAGACCAGGGCCAAGCTAGTGCCCCTGAACAAGCACGAGCAACTAGGCACTCAAGACACAAAGCCACAAAGATTAGCAAGGGTGAGAACCGGGGGTGGTTATCAAAAGTGGTTCAGAAGATGGCATGACAACTCATGCGTCAATTTCTTCATCTAAAGAAGAAGAATTGCTATGCTCTGCCACTCAAGCCAAAGAACCTATAGACATGCACCAACAGTAAAAAGCTCACTGAATATCCTAACCCTATAAAGAAAAGAGAGAGATCTCAGTCCAAGAGTTGGTCAGGGAATACCAAGCACAAATGGAAGATGAGCCTCCTACAACCTACATCAGTCTCAAATCTGAGACTTGCAAAAGAATCTCAAGTATATTATGGAGAGCTCCCAGACCACAGCAGCAGCTTCCATTGTAGGCAGCTACCCCCAAGAGGAGATAGGGTGGCTGAATATCTTAGAAACCTGGGGGATGACCATATTCGGAGAACGAGCACTGAAATCCGTGTTCCCATCCCTCATACACAAAATATCTTAAGACTAAGCCAAACCAACCTTCCCCAAGGGACAACCCTAGCTCCAAGAGACATTGGAGGTCTCTCCTCCTTCCTCTCTTCTTAGATCCAAATCCCTATCTCGTCACCTTGCTCCAAGGTAGCCTAGTTTATGGAATGATCTGAAAGACTGGATGGAAGGATGCCTCAAGGTAGGCATGCAAGAAACTATGGAGCCTAATAGCTCTAATGAATCCGAGGTAGAAGAATTTCTTATACCCCATAAGGTAACTGGCACCCCTACGGTTCAAGTGAATAATCTCGGACAATACTTTGAAGGAGACGAACTCAATGCGGCATTATCAATAACCTTTGATGGCCTCCAAGTTATAGCAATCTTGGATGGAGGAGCAGGAATGAGCATCGTTTTACAAAACAATGCTGGGGAAAATGAGGAACACCTTCCTTGGATGACACCTCATTATTGGTCAAACTTGTTGATGGAGCCACAGCTAGACCCATCGGTCTACTAAGGGATCTTAAAATTAAGATCCTTGGAACTACTTACCGCCACACCTTTGTGGTGATGAATTTTGGATATGTCAGCCAGTTTCTTACGACTTCATCCTTGGCATACCATTCATGAGAGAATAAAAAATGATTCATGACTGGGATACTGACCACATATACATTCGGAGAAAGGACCAAACATTCAAGATCAATCTATGCACATGGAAGGTACACCCTATGAGTGGCAGACCATTCGCAGAGGTCTCTGTCACAACAATGCAATATCTACAGTAGTCCGTCTATGCCAGATGTGCCACAAGACACTTGAAGATGAAAAGGATAGTGAAGGGTGTGCACCTCTTCCAGAGCCGGAAGACTCTGAGAACTAGATGCATATCCTTGCTACCTTGGACATTTTACCTAGACACACTGGCACAAGGTTTGTTACATACAGGCAGACGGGCAAGAGATTACATCTCTATATATGTTTAGTTTAGTATACCTACCCAATGTCGCTACCCAAGAACCCGAACAAGTTATTAGAACAAAGCCATCAAGGGGTGCGCGCTCCCATAGAACTCACAGGCTTGAGGGATTCCCTGATCCAGAACGATACATCTTCCTAGACGATTCAGATACCCACCACTGGCTCTAGTATAATGGGGTGGTGGAAGCACATGACCACATTAATGAAATGGGGCAAAAGGAGTTTTCTAATAGCTCCCTTTTGATCCACACACCATCCCACATCTAGTAAGGCCCATCGAGTCCAAACCATAATCAAAGAAACTTTGCCACTCAACGCGCAAAGCACGCAACAAAAAGTTACCACTGGCAGCAGAAAAAGAACCCAAAATTCTAGTTGATGAAGAAAAAGCTAAGGTGGCTGAAGAGACCAGACAAGTGCCTAAACATTTCAAGACCTTCCAGATGGCCGACTGATTTGTCCAATATGATTCAACTCAAAGGTCTGACAATGGGCAACCAAGGACCTCTTATAATGGTCCAGCCAATGTCAAGGAGATAAATTTGGCAGGCCCTGGTGAGGACCTGAGGCCAGTGTATATTGGAGAAGACCTCTCTACAGAAGAAGAGACCGATCTTATCGCTCTCCTAACAAAATTCCAAGATTGCGTCACCTGGATGTACACAGACATGAAAGGTGTACCTCTTGAAGTAGTCCAGCACACCATTCCAATGGTTGATAGAGCCAGGCCAATCAAACAATGAGCTTATCCGATGAACCCAAATACTCTAAGATGGTCCTCGAAGAGATCGAAAAACTCATTGATGCTGGATTCATACGAGATTGAGTATATGGAATGGGTATCACCCATTGTGATGGTGCCCAAGAAGAATAGAAAAGTCAAAGTGTGCGTAGACCTTAAAAAGGTCAATGCTGCCACCATCAGGGATCATTATCCCTTACCTTTCACAGAACACGTGCTAGAACGAGTAGCAAGAAAGGAAGCCTATAGCTTCCTTTATGGATTCTCTGGGTATAATCAAGTGCCGATCAATCCCAAGGACTAGCACAAAATAGCCTTTGCCACCACCAAATGGGGCACATATGCATACCATGTTATGCCCTTTGGGCTGACCAACGCCCCCGGTACCTTCCAATGTCTCATGTGCACGACTTACAAGAAATATCTTCAGAAATTCCTTGAGGTCTTTATGGATGGCCTTTGTGTCAATTCCTCTTGGAAGGAGCACCTCGTATGTTTGCGTAAAGTGCTAGAAAGGTGCAGGCTATATCGCATCTCGTTGAACCCACTTAAATGTAAATTTTAGGTTTGACATGGAGTGATCCTGGGACATATCATCTCAAGGCAGGGAATGTCTACTAATGACAATAAAGTGCGGCTCATCTTAGAGCTGCCCCCACCCACTAACTTCACGGGAGTCCAGCACTTCATGGGACATGTCGGCTACTATCGGCTATTCATTTATATGTATGCTAATATTGCTCGACCTCTTTATGGACTCCTCATCATCTTTGAGTGGACTGAAGAATGCCAAAGGGCTTACACTACACTCAAAAAATCCCTGGAAAGCGTCCAATTCTCAGGTCCCCCAACTGGGACATCATTTTCCATGTCCACATCGATGCCTCAGCTTTTGCTATTGGCTTTGACGATGAAGCAAAGGGGCATTATATTGTGTGGGATTAGTTTGTAAGACATTAAACATCGAGTCATGAAAAACGATAACAAAATCATGCAAATGACAACTCAACTCCATTTTTGAAAAAAAACCCAAAAATATACATTTTTTTTCAAATTTATGGAGGCAAAAGGACACTTTCATGTCAAACATTTTTAAAAAACACTACTTTTGTGAAAAAAGAATGCATAAAACATTACTTACATTTTACTCTAAACCCAAAAACGTCCAATTGAAAAAAGAATTACAAAAGAGAAGAAACTCTTCCAATGAACTAGGAGAGTCATTGGACCTTTTGCTTAAAAGTATCAATTATTTTCTGGTGTAAGTGTCAAGAAGTTTTTAACTCAAATCTATACACAAAAATTTCTATATCATGCAAATTAAGCATGTCCACACGCCGACAAATTTCACTTTTCTTTCCTTTTTTGCTATTAAGCATCTCTAGATCATACTTTTCCTTCAGCACGGATAAGTTTTGCACCAATACATAGATCATACTTTTCCTTGAGCACGGATAAGTTTTACACCAATACACATTTCTATGCTACGTGTTGTACGTAGCGTGTTATCAACAAACTGATAGGTGTGCTAAATTGATGTTACTTTTAGACCCAATATAATTTGATGAAACTCTTACATGGGGTCAGTGCATTATCTAAGAAAATAAATTTTCTTTGTATATAGAGTTAATCCAATGGTTGAATTTAAGCATATTTTGATATTAAGAAAAGTAAGTATATAGAGTCAATGGCCATAGAAGAGGTTTATTGAAAGCAAAGATGTCTCTAGATTGAGAAAGAAATCCAACGATCCAAACGATCAAATTTTAGATGGTAGTGAGTATAATAATTTATCAGTTTACTTTATTTTGATCTAATAATTTGATTTGTAAAAACACAGTTTTCAGTTTATAATAGTTAGATTTGAGCCATGAAAATGACATTAGTTGTTGTTTTGAAAAATTGATGGAAATTTGGATTCCAAAATCCACTTTGGTGATAAAGTGGATTTTGGAATCCAAAATTCCATTCAGACTAACATTTTTATCGTGACATTAAAATTTTTGTCCAAAAAAAGAGAAATTTTGGTCCATAATGAACGAAAATGTAACCTTTATTAGATGAAAAATTTAGTCCGTCAAATAATTTTGTTGAGACAGAAAAAATTTTCATAAAAAATTTCCATCGACGCGAATAATTCCCATCAAAAAAATCCGTCGATGGAAAAATTTCTGTCAATGGAATCTAGATTTTTGTTGACGAACTGAAATTTCATCGACGAAAATTTCAGTCCATCAATGAAAATTTGGATTCCAGAATCTAAGTAGATTCTAGTATCCAAATTTCCGTTCGACGGAAATTTTTTTGGACGATGGACTAAATTTTTCATCCAATAATAAGTGAAATTTTCATTCATTATGGAGAAAAGTTTATCTTTTTTCATACGAAAATTTCACTCTCACACGATAGAAATGTCAGCGTGTCTGAAATTTTTGGATTCTAGAATCCATATTGTCAACAAAGTGGATTCTGAAATCCAAATTTTTATCAATTTTTCAAAACGACAGCTGTTGTCATTTTCATGGCTCAAAATCTAACTGTTATAACCTAAAAATTGTGTTTTTGCGAAGACGATAACTCTAAATTGAACTGTTAGATCAAAATAAAATAAACTAATAAATTATAGCACTCACTTACATCTAAAATTTGAGCATTTGGATCATTGGTTTTCTATCTAAATCTAGAGAAATCGTTTCTTTCAATAAGCCTCTTCTATGGCCATGGACTCCATATACCTACTTATCTTAACATCAAATATATGCTCTAATTCAATTATAAGTAGATGAGGTGTAATGATTGGGATGAAGTTAGTTAAATTTTTGAAGAAAAAAAAGTATATTTTTGTAATTCTAAGTAAAGAATATATTATACATTACATAGACATGTATGAATTATTAGTATTTTTTAAGAATATTAGATCTTGTATTGACCTTGTTTTTTCCATTTTGTTATTTGACATGAAAAGTGAAAATGTTTTCACCTTCAAATTAGCAATATGTACATTTTTTAAAAGAAGTTTAAAACTATGCTTATTTTGTAAAAGTTCTAAAAACATTTCTCTTCAATGTCTCTAAAAGAGTGTAAAATTGATCAATATTTAGGACTAGTGAAAAATCAAGACAGCTTGTTGACGACAACTCATGACTCATTATTGTTTTCATGACTCACTGTATAAGTGATTTCAAAATCTAGATTAGAGGCCATTTTGGACCCATTTTGGTTATGCAAGTTTTTTTCAAGCAGTTTGTGAAAGTAATGATTTTAACTGTGTGTATGCCTAATTTTTTGTTCGATGCAAAATTGTGGCATAAATTTAGTTGTAGATTAGTCTATGCAAAGATTAGTGATGATTTTAACTGTGTGTATGCCTAATTTTTTGTTTGATGCAAAATTGTGGCATAAATTTAGTTGTAGATTAGTCTATGCAAAGAATTTGACATTTTTAAATTATTGGTATTTGGAGAATGCGCCATCCCCCTCATATTGTCAATCCAAGAATGGTGTGGACTGTGGTTAACGTGGATATAAGAGCAAAAGTTTCTTGAAAGTCAAAACCTTCAACTTTTGTGCAAAACCTTTGGTGACATGACCAGTTGTCCCTTGTTTTTTTTAAAGTACTATTAGATCTTTATTTTGCTTTGTAAACCACTTAGTGCTAATTATCTTACACCTTAGATGATCCCATGGGTGTGGTTTTTTAGGATGGAGTTATATTTTTGCTTGCATAGTTGCCATCCCCTTGTGCTTCAACAAAGGTGGTAGGATGTTGAATCTTGAGTACCTTTGTCATAAAAGAAAAATTCATAAGATTCTCTTCAGCCTTGGATGACAATCTATAAAGGTCCCATGTGTGGTTTTTCAGGATGGATACATATTTCTGCTTGTATAATTAGCATCCACTTTGGATCCCCTTGTGCTTTAATAAAGGTGGTGGCTCTTGAATCTTGAGTATCTCTATCATAAAAGAAAAATTCAAAAGATTCTCTCAAGCCTTATTTTGCACCTCTAGATCTATGAACATATTGAGGTGCATTCTTGATGACTCAAGGTTCTACTCTAGCCAAAAGTTATGTGTACACATTAAGAAATGGCTTAGCTTTTTTTGGCACATCATGCTCTTGTTCTTCATCTTCAAAATCCATGTCCATAGAAAATGGTATGGTCTGCCCTCCATCAAAATGAAAGGAATCCCATCCTCCATAGGTCCATAGGAAATGGTATGGTCTACCCTCCATCAAAATGAAAGGAATCCCATCCTCCATAGGAAATGGAGGATGAGCTACCCTCAATCAGAATAATGTAAGGAAGTCCATCCTCCATAGGAAATGGAGGATGGTATGAGATACCCTCAATTAAAATAATGCAAGGAATCCCATCCTCCATAGGAAATGGAGGATGAGCTACCCATCCTTCATAGGAAATTAGAATAATGCAAGGAATCCCATCCTCCATAGGAATTGGTATGAGCTACCCTCAATCAGAATAATGCAAGGAAGCCCATCCTCCATAGGAAATGGAGGATGGAATGAGCTATCCTCAATCAAAATAATCCAAGGAATCCCATCCTCCATAGGAAATTGTATGAGCCATCCTCAAATAGAATAATGCAAGGAAGCCCATCCTCCAAAGGAATAATGCAAGGAAGCCCATCCTCCATAGGAAATGGTATAGGTTGCCTTCCATCAGAATGCGAGGAAGCTCATGCTACATGTGGAGGTTATGTTGCCTTGGTGATTTCCTTGTTGCATTACATGATGTTCAAGAAGAAATCTCATCCTCTATCCGATGTGGTTCTTCCTAGAACACCACATCAGGACTCACTATGATCTTCTTTGCATGAGGACATGAGGGCATGAGGGCATGAGGGTCATAGAGTCGATATCCCTTTGACTTCATTCTTCAACCCAAGAAGATGAATTTATGGCTTTTTGGATTTAATTTGATCCCCTAAGCACTTGGAACATGTACATAACACCCAAAAATTTAAGTATGTAGCTGAAGGTTTCTTACCCAAGTAGGCCTATAATTGAGTCATCCCTTTGATGGCCTTTGTTGCACTCCTCTTAAGAATTATACACAAGCATGTTAACTGCCTCCTCACTCTAAAAGCATTTAGGGCAAACTCCTTGCCATCTTAATAATAGCACAATTTTTGTGCTCCTATGGGAGTGTGAGTGGTAGTAGAGCTACCACTTTATGCCTCTTTCCTTATAGAAACCTAAGAATTTATAAGACATGAATTCTCCTCCTCGGTCTATTTTGAATTGCTTCAACTTTGTTCGTGTCTCAATTCTAACCAATGCAATCTATTCCTTAAAATTTCCAAAAGCCTAAGACTTTTCCTTAAGAAAATATACCCAAATCTTTCTATTGTGATCATAAAAGTAGAAAGAATCTCCATGTTTTATGGTGCTCATCTTTCTATGGAGATCAACATGTATGAGCTGAAGAGGAGACTACCCCTCCTCTAAACCAATGGATAATGCTTACCTTAACATGTCATGGGGAACTTGCAGGCTCCAAGCTTGTATCATCTCTTGAAGACTTTACCTTAACATGTTGTGGGGGACTTGCTAGCTCTAAGCTCGTATCTCTTGAAGAGTCCAAGCTACACTAGTGGTTTTTCTAGCTCCACTCCTTTTCCTCCTTCCTCAAGCTGTCTCACAAAGAGGTTGCATCTCTCCATATAAGGACTCTCACTCCTCTCTACTCTTGCACTCATGACAAAAACACAACACGAACATGCACCAAGAATGAAGTACTTTATCCTCTCAAATCTCTCTCACACACACCACATGCACACAAGAGACAAAGGAGATAAGAACTAGACTCAATTGGCCACAAAGGGGGATTGTGTCTTTGCATTATGAGAATTTGGTATTTATACAACTAGACTTTATTCACAGGGGCACTCAAAACTTAAAAAGAGATGAATCAAATGATTACAAGAGTTACACAGGCTTGGGCATGACCATCCATTCTCATAATTACAACATTTATAGTTCTGTTACATGACACTTATTATGCTATCTCTTACATGTAATGGAGATATGTTAAGTTAACCTCAAAATGGGGTTAAGATCCCCCCATAGTATATAAATTCCATCCTCAAAATCTATTATCATAGGGTGTGCTACCCTAGGTATTCTTTGTAGTGGCTCTTCCTTGTCTAGAGCACGCGAATGGTTCTTCGGAGAAAGTATATTGTCTTCCAGAAGTTAGTGTCCGATCACTTCAAAGGTAGTATACATGTACAATGGAAGACAACATAGCTTGACATGGTAATAGTACATGATACCATTGTTTGAAGGCCCTTTGTTAAGATCAAATTTCATGCCCTCACAACTATAGCTGTGCATATAGTCATCTTGGGTATTAATTAGAAGAATAATGAGCTTGAAAAACCTCACAATGGGAACTATGGTTGGATCTGGAATGGCTCTCCATGCATGCATTGTTGTGAGTATAAATTGTCATTACTTGTTGAGATTCTCAAACCTACTATGCTCAAAGTAAGGAAAGTTGTAAATGAATGTGAATCCTAGGCTCTCCATGCATGCACTATTGCGAGTATAAATTGTCGTTACTTGTTGAGAGTCTCAATCCTTACTATGCTCAAAGTAAGGAAAGTTGTAAATGAAATGTGAATCCTAGGCCCGCCTTTCTTTCAACTCTCTATTTAGTAAATCTTTTTTTAATTGGCATGTACAATGGATCAATTTGAAGATGCCACATGGCAATGCCTTGTAGATGTAAGCACATTGCTTTCTTACAAGGAATGACACCCTCCTGGGTGGCGGATACCAGCAAGCCAGCTGGAACGGCCATCAGTATTAGCTTGGATTTCTTCATAGCCTTCTTGTGACTTTGCTAAATGCTCCTACTTCCATCTTTTATAAGCAAGGGTAATCATTAATGTGACAATGCACATTTTGAGCAAATCAACAAGCCATGGGTTTGCGAGCCTTGAGCTTCTTGCTATATTTTCCCAAAATGAATCTTGTTGTTCTAGCAAAGCAGAACAAGTTCCACTACTTCTGGCCTATCCCCTACCAAGGGATATGGTAAATTAGTTGCTTGGGGGGTATTGCATAGGCCTCACAGCTTGAATTGGAAGTTTAGGATCAAAAGGCATTATTTGAAGAGGACCTATCATATGAGATGGAGTCTAAGCAATGGATTAGCTATGATAATTACTTTCTCATAATCCTTTGCTGGGAGATCCAAGATTGGATCTGTATGGTAATCTATCAGCTCTTCATGATGTTGCAGTGAGTAGTAGGTCTGGCCTTTTGGCTGGTCTTCCAGTGTTTCCTCGGGGTCTAGAGGGTTAGTGTTAAAATAAAAAGAAGAGGAAGGAAAGTCCCTTTCAGTTAGCAAGGTGTTAGTGTCCCCTTTATCTTTATTATCATAAATACTAGATAAGTAAGATGTTACGGGGCTAAGCACAGAGTAGGTGTGGTCCTCATCTTCTTTGTGCTTATCCTTATCCTCATCATCGAAAGGTGGTGGAGGCTTCTTAGATATGAAATCATGAAGGGTGCATAGATCCTCTTCCTTAGGGAATGTAGGGTATCCTAAATGCATTTGCTCAAAATCATAAAGAAGTGTGTTTAGGAGATTTTATAGATGTGCACATATGATGTCAAAAAGTTTTAGAATACTGTAACGATGGTTAGTTCTTCTATTATGTAGAAGAAGATGTTGATGAGTGTCCCATGCCTCCACCCACTCGTGTAAGCATCCACTCTAGGCTTTTTTTTTGTATTTTGGGGAGGGAGGCAATAAAAGAATCAAAGTTAGTAGGTTTTATGAGCTCTAGCTCCTCACCTTTAGTAAAGTTACTAGAATTTATTAGTATTCTACACTGGGATTGAAAATTAAGGACAATGGGATGTAGGGGATATATATGTATTGATTTCCCTTCCGTAGATTCCCCCGTTAAGACAACCATAAAGATTGTGGGGTCTACATATATATCTAGTAGTATTTTGTTTTATTAATGCTAAATCTCCTTGTGTTAGTTCCTCACTTAGATTTATATTATATTGACAGAGGGAGAGGATTATTGAAGCAAAAAACAAAGTGAAATTTTTACAAGGGACTGGAGGAACCACTGGAAGGCCAACCAAAGGGGCTACCCTTTCCACTAGCTTACCATAGGTATCATCTTCAGCCTCAACAAGCTCACTTTGATAGTTGAGATGCTATTAGAGAGATGTCACCCCTTCCTCTTGTGCGCCTCTAGTGCCTTGGCCACATCCTCCTCTCGTTGTTGGTGGGCTTCAATGAGATGCATGTGTTGAGTAGCTAACTCGGCACTTTCTTTTGTGAGGATATTGACCTTGGCCTTAGAGTCCTACGGTGACTGTGTGAGCATCCAAGATCTGTTCATTGAAATGGGAAATCACCTAACTAGTGGCTTTGAAGCATACTAACTTTCTCGGTTTACAAAGCTTGCAGGGATCCTTTGAGGATGTTCACCTAGATATCGTAATTGGTGCAGCTGAACTCTTAAATTTCATTATCCTGAGCTACTTGGCCTTCCAAGGCTACCATTTGAGCTTTTAATCTTGTTTTCTTGCCCTGCACACAGCCAAATAGCTTCTCAAGGTTCTACAAGGTAGACACTATTGCCATCTTGAACATAGTGACTTAGGATTTGACCTGGAAGACTCTGAGACTCTAGGGGTTGTAGGTAGTTAGCAACACCCCTATTCACTATTTCTCCCACTCAGGTATTTTCATTGGGGTTAATTGGCTCATGGGGGTCACATTGGGAATGGGTGGTTGTTATGGCAATAGTGAAGGTGGTAGGGGGTAACTCTAGAACTCTTAAAACTCCTCGTTGAAGCATATACTGTCCTAGGTGAGGTGCGTTGGTAAGCATGGGTCTTGTTGGTGGAGTAGGCAAAGCCAAATGTTAGGTGGGTGGAGCTGGTGTGTGATTAGTGGCTATTTGTCTCTAAGGTTGGCTCTTGTAGAGAAATAGGTAGTATCATGGTTTTCATCCTCATACAATATGCACACCGAATTCCTCCTTGTCTTGGTCTTAGGTGGGGGCATTTCATGCTTGTGTGGTTAGCACATGGCATATTGAACACTAGACCAACTCACGTCTAGGGTATCGATACGATTGACCTATGTTATCTTTTGTTGCTCCACATTAGGGCCATTTTGGGAAAAAAGGGGGGTCTTGTAAGGATTGATTAGAGAAAGGGTTAGTATTTCAAATTATGGGCCAAATTTGGAAGGTTTTCCTCTAGAACATGCTCCAAATACAACAAAGATGGATCTCGCTGCCTACTTTCTATGAGCTAGCATCACTTGTTTCATAACTACCTCAAGAATATCCCCTTATTTAATGTAACTTCTTTTTCCCTCTCTCCTTGTTAGAACCGCTTGTAATTCTCGTGCATAAGTGGGCCAAATCTTTTGAGTCTATTATATTTCCCTCAAAAAGTACAAATTTATTGTCCAAAAAGCCACGACTGTTGTAAGCCTCTGTGTGTGTGTGTGTGTGTGTGTGTGAAGCTATCTTGGTGATCCTTTTCTCCAACATCAGATGGTGAAATTAATCTTCTTTTTCAAATTTAGTGTTTAGTAGTAGAATTAATCTCTTATATTCTGCTATGTGCTCTCTTTTAATCGTTTAGTAGTAGAATTAATCTCTTATATTCCACTATGTGCTCTCTTTTAATCGTTTAGCAGTATAATTAATCTCTTATATTCCTCTACGTTCTCTCTTTTAATCAATCAATCCTTTTATTCCTCTCTTTTAATCAACCAATCCTTTTATTCCTCTTTTCTCTTTGTATCACTTTCACTCTATTCCTCCCTCTATAACAACATTTTTATAATCAATTTCTCTAATGGTAATTAATCTTTCTTCTCCTTTTTCCCTTCTCTTTAACTCACTCAACATCACTATAATCTCCAATTTTCATGGCACCCTTGGAGGACCTTATCAACCAGCAAAGCAAAGCTTCCATATATCAACATTAAGCTAGATAAGGAGTATGCTTCATGTTGGAGTTCTCAAAAGAGGGCATTGAGAGATGAAGATGAGGTGCAGAGATTACGTGGGCAAGGAAAAAAACATCTAGAACTTTGGGTAAATGGGGCATTATATCCATTAGATCCTGCAAACTGGTAGGCCTCCGGCATTCCAAAATTTACATGATTTGGTGCGTTTTATAGGTGATGGTAGAAATGGCTTGTTAGGTTACTACAATAGACTAAATCATGTAGCTTACAATGCTAGCACCCATAGAATCGAAGAAAAAATGATGATGGGAGTAGAAAACTAAGCTATTAAAGGCTTGGAAGAAACCATTCATACCCTTACTCACACAACAATAATGTGCAAGCATAAAAAATAGGAGAACTACAATCATCTCTTTCCTTTCACAGTCAAGAAGCCCAAACACTTAGTGACCAAAATGGTAGGCTAGAAATAAAGATAAATGGAATGGAAAAATGACAAAGAAAGTTGAAAGATACACCACTAGGTCCAAGGACTAGAGTTAGGGAGATGAAGTGGGTTGATGCTTTGAAAAAAAACAAGGTGGAGGATGGAAAAAACGTGTACGAGTAGCAAAAGAGTGCATAAAGAATGTGGTAGGGTTGGACCTTAAGGATAGAGATGATAGGATTTCAATGATTGGCAGCACTATGAAAAAACAAGATCTTATTGAAATGCTCAAGCTTCCACAACACTTTGAGAAATGATTTCAAGGTACCTTGTCAAGGATTTTTGTGATTTAGTGACACCAAATGAGGTGCTTGAAGTATGTGACACGGTTGGTGTCTCTAGAAAGGGATACAGGACCTTGAGCATAGTTTTCTTCAAATCATTGAAGCAAAGAAAAATGAGAATATTTGGGCTACCTAGACCATCTCATGTGTGTGGAGCCCAAAAATTGGCAAACATGGACATTTCCAAGCTCATCGGTGAGTCCAAGGCTCCATTCTTGTAGAGAAGCCGCACAAGCCACCTTCATTATTTGAACTCAACGAATACAATAATGTGTGGGTTGATGTAAAAAGAGTACAATGTGCAATGGTGACGTTCTACCAAATGTTTATTGAAGGTATGTGAATAAAACTTCTTCATGAGTTTCCCATATAGATAGAAGATCTGATTTGGTTTTTTCTCATTTAGTTTTTTATGCTCTTTATAGAATGCGATGGAACATTGATCTTTGCTCTCAAGTTGGATGAGTGTCAAGTGTTGAAGTAGCAAAAAATGGAGAGAGTAAGTATATGCTTGATGAATAGAGCTTTGTCTTATTCTAAAGGTAGTACAAATGATCCTGGATTCACTGTGCAATCTGAAATGGATTTGTGGTGGATTGGATCATCTCAAGTTCCTAATGAGAGTGCCACTCTAAAGTGGTTATTTGAGCATATTAAAATCCCCTCACTCATTGATGCTCAGAATAAGGGTGAGTTACTTGAAATGCAAGCAAGGCATTGGTGCTTTTAATGTCGAATGGCACTTAAGTACTGATTCAAAAGCTTTGAAATGTATGTTTGGAGTTACACAAGGTGCTAATGCAAGTTATCCATGCTTATATTGCATGGGGTCAATGGAAGTTCCAGATGGATGGTCAAGGACTCAAGTCAATGGTTTCTCTCCTCCAATAAGAGACAAGAATAAGCTAGAGCCACCCCCACCTATATCTCCACCTCCCATTTATACAAAAGGGAAGAAAAAATCCACACAACAAGCTCTTATTTCCACACAAGACCCCCCAAACTTGGTTCCTAAAGATCCAAGATGGGATCTTGTTTTGCCTATATTGGAAAGAGTTCATATTTGCACATTACATGCTGAGATAAGAATTCTTGATAAACTTTTGTGTCTGCACATTGATTATGATTTTACAATCACTCAGAAGGAATTATCTAATTAATCAATGTGTATGTGAAAAGATGTTGTTTGATATGGGGTTCCATGGAGGACATGTACAGATCAGAAAGGAAAATAAATAATCAGGTGCAAATAGAGAAGTTCTAGTTGATGTCTCTATGGGAGGAGTTAAAACAAGAAGGTTTTTATCAAATCATGACAAAAGGCAAGCATCTGCTGTATGGCGACATTGGAAAGAGTTGTGTGAGAACACCACCAATCAAGCAAGCAATCCCAATATGGCCAACACAAGGATGAGAGTTTGGACAGAACTTGACAAGTTCATAACGAAGATAGATGCCTCCTACACAAATGATTATGAGAATTCTATTCGAACTCTTTGTGTTACAATAAAGCAAGAATGGGAAGCAAAGGATGTCACATTCTATTTGGTAAGAATGGCATATATCTTCAAGTTAAAGAAATCTGTACATGCTAACTTTTACTCCATACTTGCTAATTTCTTTATTTTGTTTATACTAGCATATTCTTCTTGTGCATGGTCCGTACTTTTTTAAAGAAATGGGTCCACTGGCCATATGGAACACTCAAGGAATGGAAAAGTCCCACTATCAAGCATGAACAAGCTACTTTTGTGGAAGTCGCCATGGTGGAGGTAAAACTAAAAGCAATTCCCTATGTGAATTATTCAATTGGTTCTATTGGCATTTTGGCCAATGAATGAGGAGAAAATTTGGTGATTCCTATGTTGCTGCACTCCTTGCAACTTCCAATCCAACTACACATGTCACCTAGGCTCCCTATGACTTCCAACTTCAAGCTCTAACTAGTTGTAATAACCAACTTTCCATACATGGTTATTACAGTATTTGTGTATGTTTTGCTCTTGATGTTTGCAGATATATGTTCCCAGCATGTAGCTGTATTATGATGCAAACCATTCTATATAATTTCAAAACAGTTCAGCACTTGCTCACTTAGAATTGTAATGATACCACACATCCCCAAGCTAGCATATCTCTATTTGCATAATCTCAAAGGGTTCTCAAAGCATGGCCATTGAGTTGTATTGAATGAGATTTTTATTGAGCTTAGAAAAGATGTTCAAAATCAACATTTTTTTTTGCTTTTGCATCCTCACTGCTTGGATCATGTTACAATTGTCTCCCCTTCCCCAATTGCATCTTTTGGTGCTACATCTCATAATACCATAGCAAGGTGCCTTCATGCTGCAAATTAGTTCAATGTTTAAAATAACTCTGAAAACATTTTGTAGCATTGTGATTTTGCCCCACTATTGAACATATCTTGTGATTCAACATATCTTGGGAGTAGTGCATTCCAAACAACAACATACCAAAGTAAGAAGCAATGTATTTGGCATACCTATCCATGACAACAATTAATCACATGGCATACCTATCCTGTGATCTGTGTCCTCACAATGCTCCAATTCAACCAATAATATACTTTGAATCATACAAGAAAAGCCCTTTTTTCAAGAAGTAAGAAGAAGGTTGGTTGGGATGCAAGACCTTCCCAAAATTAGCCATGGATGGCCTCAAAGGTGCCTGTGAAGGATGTTGCCACTCAAAACAAGATGACGAGTAGATATCTACACATAAAGAGACAAAATAAATAACAATCAGATCTACAAAATGCAAAAAATCAACATACTAACCGAATTCATATACTGGGTTTGCATAATAGCTAAAATAAAATAAATAACAATGATATCTACTGTATGCAAAAAAACAACATATTAACCAAATTATATTGTGTTTGCATAATATGATACTCACAATGGGTATGAGATTTGGGAGGTGCCTCCAACTTCATATCCTTCACCATGTAAACGTGTTGCACATTTGCTAGCCATTGACCATCATGTCCTATCTTGAACTCCAAAATGCGCCCCTTCCAATGGTATTGAATGAGAGCCCTCTTGTCTTTCTTCACCTTTGTGAGGTCCTATGTGAGAAGGTTTCATAGTGATCCTATCATGGACTTTAAAAGTGAAGGGTTTCCAAACTCCATTTTCCTTAACATTATGTAATACACAGGAGGATATTGCATTTGGGGGTCCTCCTTGAACTTATGTTTGCCATTGTTGTGAGTGCCAACCCAACAACCACCTGTGAATATGTGGGCTTCACACAAGAAGGAGGTGAGGAGAGAAAGAGAAATTGCAATAAACCTTGTGAACCTATGGGGTTCACACAAGTAGCCTACGGTGAGTTGTGGAGAGAAAGAGAAATTGCACTAAATCTCAGGCTTCGACACCAACCCACAAGTAGCTTAATTTGAAAATGAAAAATAGGTTGAGATTGTGAGTGGAGGCTGAAGATGCAAAGGAGGTGGAGCTTGTGGGTCAAGCCTAATTTCTATTAGAGATGAGGAAGCATGACTGTTTCTTGGGTAAAAAATATGGAGAAGCATGGCCATTTCTTGGGTGAAAAGTATGGGGAAGCGTGGCCATTTATGTTTGAGATGAGGAAGCGTGGCCATTTCTTGTGTAAAATATTTATTTACTAGCTTGCCAAAAAAATATTTCTTTAATAATGGGTGGGAATAACTTTGAAAAAAAATGGGCATGGGGGGGATGTGGGGAACCCCTTTTTGAGGATGGGGGGGATGTGGGGAACCCCTTTTTGAGGATACATCTCATGATTATGCTAGAGCTGCTAAGTTGGGGGAAATGTTGGAGTTGAAAGATTTGAGTAGAGAGATAAATGTCATATTGGTGCACACGTGTATTTTTCCTATTAGCTAGAGTTCTTATTAGCGGTAATCAAAAGATTAGCTTGTAGGCCCTTTAGTAACTCAAAATGGCCTTAATGACTTTCCATTGTTCAGTCATTTGCTGCATGAGTGCGCTAGGTCTTCTACAGATAGTGCGGCTTATGGCTCTTTCCATTTTTTGTCAACCTTTGAAGGAACTATGCCAAAGAATGCTTCTTATGAGGTTCTTTAAGAAGATTCCTTGAAGAAGTTTCCATGAAGTTATCGTTAAAGTATATGGCACTTCTATAGCATGGCTCAAAGTTTTTATGATTTTCTGAGTACAAGGCATCATTCAAGGTTGAAAAAAGGATTCCAAGAATTTATCATTTGTTATAGTAGCATCGAGAGTACAAGTACCTCACTCTATTGACATAGCCTCTGATTGAGTGGGTTCCATCGGGTTCCTTGGATGGAGTACCCAATTGTGAAAGCAATCTTTAGGGTATCAAAGTCATCCTTATCTTCTGGTTTCAGTGAACTAATGACCCACCTTCCCCTCCATGGTAAGGCTAAAGGTACTCACCCTTACCAGGTCAGCCACATGTGTCTCTCATCTGATCAAACACTTCTAAGTGTGCAGTGGGATCTCCAATCCCATTGAACTTGGGAATCAATTTTGTGATTTGCATAGGTTTGATATTATTTTGATGTCTAGGGTTTGGTCCTACCTACTACAGTTGGTGATGATGTTACGACTAGACCCGTTGGTTATCCCCTCCCTATTTGGGCTACTATCCTTAAGATATCTTCAGTGATTAGAGCAACAATAGGCAGCGGTGTAGGTGGAGGATGAGGTAGTGTGGTTGCGACGAGTGATAGTATGGGTACGACTAGGTTGGTGGCATGGCATATGCTAGGTACAACCCAACCTTAAATGGGGTACTGTGAGGGTAGCCATGTAAGGTTGGGTTTTACTGTAGTGTGTATGATCCTCCCCTAGTGTTGGGTCTAATCCAAAGCTCCATGCTCCATGCCGCAAGGTTCCCATAGTCATGTACCCAACAACTTGGATTGACTCTTCAACCCTAGAAGCATCGGCCTCTGTGGTCTTATTGAACCTGAATCCCCCTACACTACTTGTATCGAGGTTTGATGCTATAAAGCTAGAAGATATAGTGGATACTCTTAGGTTTGTGTTATGAGAGCTAGCTGCCCTACTGTAGATGTAACCACGATCTATGAAACCATTCCAATTATGGTTCTAAAAAGGATTACTAGTTCATCTATGTTGAAATGTCAAGCTCATATATAGCTGGAGGATAGCACATGGGTGCTGACAGAGTGACAGTATGGTAGATAGATATCGTGTGGTGTGTTTATGACCGCGTCCAGCTGGTCATGTGTGGTGTGGACATTACATTAGGTTTACTTTGTAGTGTGGACATAACACTATGTTGTGTTCCTCTTTGTGTGTGTGAGAGAGATGATGACTATGGCTTCTCTCCTTCTTTATGATTGATGGATATGGATTAGGGTTTGCTTCTCTTGTGTGTGCTCTCTCCTGCTTCTGTTTTTTATCATGGTATCAGAGCCTAGAGCTCATTAGCTGTGTTGTGAGAGTGAGTGAGTGAAGAGGGAAGAAGAAGAAAAAGCTGTGAAGGAAGCCATTGGAGCTTGGAGCAAAGGAGAAGCTGTGGAGCACACATCGGCATCAGATCTGAGAGCTAAGGACCATTGGTAAGTGTAGCAAGACCCCCTCTGCGGATTGCAGGTATCAAGAGCAAGTGTAAGAGAAGATTAAAGGTGCAAAAGAAAGCAGAAAATTTCTGTTTTGAAGCTTTCATGGAAAGCTTGTGAATGAATGTACTTTGGCACATGTATTTTGGGAAATGCAAGCAAAGAAGTGAAGGTCTCATGTATTTGGAAGGGCACATGTACTGGCAACTCAAGAGCAAATCATTCATGCAAAAAATTGATGCATTACAAGTGATGTGTGAAGGAAAAATTCTGGTTTTGTGAACTCCTGCAAAACAGAAAACATATCCCCCGTGTGGAGGATCGATTGCGGAAGCTAGAGGAAGAATTGAGCCAAACCCTTCAAGCACATGTTAGTTTAGGTCATTTCTAAGGTGCTGATGATGTCAATGAGCATTTGCCCTTCTTCTACAACCCCCAGGAGCAGGCGGCGCATTCTGGAGAGCAGCTCCTTGGATAGTTTGCAATGATTATGGTCTAATTCTCTCATTTGGACACCAAATTGGATGCTTTAAAGCTTGGAGTACTTAGCAAAAGTGTGATTGAGAGCAAGATAACATTTGGGGCAGCTCATTTGATGTATTTGGAGCTCATTGAACTCAATTAGCAGAGGTTTGCAGGTTTACAGAAAGTCTGTCCAGAAACAGAGCATTATTAATCAAGGCATTAATCCTTGCCTATATCAAATTGGCCTAATTCCTTTGGTACAAGTAGAGTCCTATGAGTTGCTAAACTTTTGATTCAAAAAGTTTTGAATTTGGATAAGATTTGAAGGAGATAGAGCATTTTTAGTGAGAGGTGGTACCTGACAGATGCAGAAAAAGGCAAACCAGGGAGCTACAAAAATTGGTGGTTCTCATTCACCTTGAAGAATTTGATCAAACCCTTCTAGGATATGTTGGAGAAATGTGTTGGGAAGCCAATGCAAGTTGAATCATTGCATTTGGACAAGATTTTAAGGATTTAGAGCATAATCTTTGACTGGTTACTGGCGAATGGCGAGGAAAAACCAGAAAATTCAACTTTACCCCTTTTCAATTTTGATGATACAAATGAAGTTCTTATGCAACATGAAGTCATTTGTGGTGTGAATGCATATGTATAGCACATATTGAGCTTGGTTCATAATCATTTGGAGCTTTGGAAAGCATCGGGAAGAGTGTTACATCAGGGTACATCACAGGTATTCAAAATTGGAGATGGCCCAGTACAAATTGTTGGAGAGAAGCTTGACAGAACTGATTTCCAAGTGTGGAAGTTTCGAATGAAGAGTTTTTTGAAAGGCAAAGGATTGTGGAGCCTTGTATCGGATGAAGACCCAGAGCCATTCCTACCTCCTCAACCAAATAATGCTCAGATGTTGGCTCACAAGCAATGGGTAGAGCGGTCTTCGAAAGTGTTGCATTATTTTTCAATATGTGTAACAGATGCCTTGCTTATTCACATCCAAGATGCAGATACACCGAAAGAAGCATGGGGTATATTGTGCCGAATGTATGAGACAGACAATGGTGCAAGGAAGATACAACTAAAGCAACAGATTCACAGTGTAACACGAAGGAATAGGAGTATACATGAGTATGTTCAGGAAATCAAGGGTTATGCAGATTCCTTGTCATCAATCCATGCCCCAATGGATGATGGTGATTTGGTTGCTCTCACATTGCGTGGTTTAGGCAAAGAATACAAATCTTTTGACACTTCCATCACAGTAAGGTTGGGAGGAATGCCAGACTTTAATGAGCTTGTGTCATTGCTCATTGTGGAAGAATTGAAGCTTGGCCTTGGTGGTATGAGTGTTACAGGTGGTGCATCCTCGTCAAGCAATGATGAGCATGCAAGGAATCAGGCTTTTTACTCATCTAGAGGCTTTCGAGGCATTGGGAGATTTACCCCTCGAGGCCATGGAGGACGTGGTTGGAATGACAGGTCTACTCAACCACAATCAAATCAGAATTTTCAGAATTCACAGTCATCATTTGGATCACGTGGAGGTCGTGGATTTCAATCCCATAGGGGGAGATTTGGAACAGGTGCTCGTGGTAGAGGACAATGGCAAGGTCCTCAACAAAATTTGAATGGGATTGAATGTCACTATTGTGGCAAACTTGGACATATGGCAAAAGATTGTTACAAAAAGCAGAATGATGTGAGGAATGGAAGACCACAACATGGAAATTATGCATCTACCAGTAACAATGATGGGAGTTCAAATCATCTTTTTGCGATGAAGCACATTATGGGGACAATGGATTCTCAGAATGCTGGAGATGAGTCATGGTATATGGATTCGGGTGCCTCAAACCACATGACATGTCATGGTGAGTGGTTTGAGAAGATGCAACCATTGGATACAAATGGTTATGTGGTCACAGGAGATGATACTCAGCATCTTATAACACATGTTGGTAGTGTGCCTTTGAGGATGCATGATGGAAATGTGAAGAATATGTCAGAAGTGTTATATGTACCATCCATCACAAAGAATTTGGCATCAGTAGGCCAAATGGTTGAGCAGGGATTACAAGTAAGATTCAATGAGAATGGCTGTTTTGTGGAAGACTTTAAGCATGGCTGTAGATTGATTGCCAAGGGCAAGAAGGAAGGAAGGTTGTTCAAATTGGATGCAGGCATACCAGAATTGAGCTCAGCCATGTTTTCAAAGAGAAATGGGATTGTGCAGGACATTGGCATGTGGCACAAGAGGATTGGACATGTCAATATACAGAGATTAAAGAACATGCAAACAAGAGGCATTGTCAGTGGATTGCCTAGATTCAAATATGATGGACATATGCATGTTTGTGAAGCCTGTCAGTTTGGAAAGCAGGCAAGGTTGAGGTTTCCTAGAGAAGGAAATATGAGTAACAGGCCACTTGAGATAGTACACAGTGATGTATGGGGCCCTGCACAAAATCCATCTATCAAAGGAAGTCTATACTATGTGACATTTATAGATGACTTCAGCAAGATGACATGGATATACTTTCTGAGAGAGAAGAGTGAAGTGCTGGAAAAGTTCATGGATTTCAAAGCTCTTGTAGAAAAGCAATATGGCTGTTGGATTAAATGTTTGAGAACAGATGGAGGTGGTGAATACACCTCAAAAGCTTTTGAGCATTTCTTGAGGAAGCATGGGATAAGAAGACAGTTGACATGCAGGTATACACCTCAGCAGAATGGTGTGGCTGAGAGAAAGAATCGAGTCATATGTGAAGTGGCAAGGGCAATGCTCAATGAAAAGAGCATGCCAGATTACTATTGGGCAGAAGCATGTGCTACTGCAGTGTATATCCTGAACAAAACACCTACAGCAGCCATTCATGGAAGCACGCCAGAGATGCGGCTTACAGGTTACAGGCCAGACATTGGACATCTCAAAGTCTTTGGATGTGTAGCTTATGTCCATGTGCCTGATGAAAGAAGACGGAAGTTGGATCCTAAGGCAGAGAAATGTGTATTTGTTGGATATGCACAGGATCGAAAGGCCTACAAATGTTATAACCCTCAAACTAGACAAGTAGTCATCTCACGTGATGTGGTGTTTGATGAGCTTGCTAGTTGGTACAAAGCAAAAGATGAGGGAGTCATTGACTCACTTGAGGCTAATGTGCCTGTGAACTTGCCATCACAAGCAAGTTCTAGTTCTACTACTATGTCTGGGCCAGCAGCAGAGCTGAGAGTAGCAGTGTACGTCCATGGTCAGGACGTTTGAGGCATGAGAGTGTGAGCACTGGGGGAGTAGTGCTATGGATAAAGGCAAGAAGAAAGTTGAAGGAATTGGAATCACAGGTTATGAGTCATCTAGTTCTGAGAGTTTGGATGAGGAGCTCGGCATACCTGTTTTACGCACACCTGGTGCTAGGCAGAACAGATATGTGCCCCCACATGCTAGAGTTACAGGTGTACAGAGTGACCCGCATGCATTGCGGAGATCCCAGAGAGTCAGATATCCAGTTGAAAGATTGACATATCGAGATTTTGCTATGCACTATGCATACATGACATCTATGGTGAAGCATGTGGAACCTACATGCTATACAGAGGCTATTGGAGAGCATGTATGGGAGAAAGCCATGGATGAAGAGATGGATGCTTTGGACAAAAATGATACATGGGAATTGGCTGAGTTACCTCAAGGAAAGAATGCAATTGGTTGCAAATGGGTGTATAAGGTAAAGTGCAAGTCAGATGGCAGCCTAGAGAGACATAAGGCAAGGCTGGTCGCTAAAGGATATGCACAAACTTATGGTCTTGATTATGATGAAACTTTCAGCCCAGTGGCTAAGATGGCTACAGTGAGGTCTATCATTGCACTAGCAGCACAAAAAGGTTGGGCTTTACATCAAATGGATGTAAAAAATGCTTTCTTGAATGGTGAACTACAAGAAGAGGTGTACATGGAACAGCCAGAAGGATATGTACATCCAAAATATCCGACTTTTGTTTGCAGGTTAAAGAAAGCAATCTATGGTTTGAAGTAAGCACCTCGTGCTTGGAGTGACAAGATCAGCAGATATCTTGTCAGTATTGGATTTGTGGTTGGAAATGCAGACTCTTCACTTTATGTGAAGAAGACACATGATGGTATCGTGATGATAGTCATTTATGTTGATGATTTGATTATCACAGGTGATTATGGGAAAGGCATTGATGAGGTTAAGGCCTCTTTATGCAAAGAGTTTGATATGAAAGACCTTGGTGATTTAAGGTTCTTTCTTGGCATTGAGGTGATAAGAACAAGCAAAGGTATATGGCTGGTGCAAAGGCAATATGCACTTGACATGCTGGCAAAGTATGGTATGACAGCATGCAAACCAATGTCGACACCATTAGAGCAAAACATGAAGCTTAGGGCTGATTTGGGTGATGAGCTTGATGATATCACCATGTACAGGAAAATGGTTGGTAGCCTTATCTACATGACCATTATGAGGCCAGATCTCAGTTATGCAGTTGGTTTGGTGAGTCAGTTTATGCAGAGTCCTCGTAAACCTCACTTGGATGCTGTGAGACGTATTCTGAGATACGTCAAAACTACCGTGCATTATGGTCTTTTCTATGAGGCAGGAAAAGACATGCATGTCTATGGATATACAGATGCAGATTGGGCCGGTAGTGCATATGACAGGAGGTCTACCAGTGGCTATGTTTTCAGCCTTTGTAGTGGAGCTGTGAGTTGGAGCAGTAAAAAGCAGCCTATAGTTGCTTTATCTACACAGAGGCAGAGTATCGTGGAGCAGCCATAGCTGCATGTGAGGCTATGTGGTTGAAGAAGTTGCTAGATGATGTCAGGTTACAGAGTGATATGAGAGTTGTCATTCATTGTGACAACATGAGTAGTATTCAGCTTGCTAGCAACCCAGTTTATCATGCCAGGACCAAACATATTGAGGTCCACTATCACTTCATCAGAGAGAAAGTGCTAGATGGGCATGTTGATTTGACATATGTGCAGACAGATGAGCAGGTTGCAGATATCTTTACCAAAGCACTTGGTAAGGATAAGTTCGAGTATTTCCGTACTAGATTGGGAGTCCTAGAGATGGACATGTCGAGCTTGAGGGGGAGTGTTGAAATGTCAAGCTCGTATACAGCTGGAGGATAGCACATGGGTGCTGACAGAGTGACAGTATGGTAGATAGATATCGTGTGGTGTGTTTATGACCGCGTCCAGCTGGTCATGTGTGGTGTGGACATTACATTAGGTTTACTTTGTAGTGTGGACATAACACTATGTTGTGTTCCTCTTTGTGTGTGTGAGAGAGATGATGACTATGGCTTCTCTCCTTCTTTATGATTGATGGATATGGATTAGGGTTTGCTTCTCTTGTGTGTGCTCTCTCCTGCTTCTGTTTTTTATCAATCTATAGGTTTGGTGCTTCTTTCCATTTCCAAACCAAAGTGGTTAGGGTTTATATTGAGGACAAAATCCTCCATGCTTGATCTTCCTTAGTGGGTGCTTTGCTAGGTAGTTTGATAATTCTTTGACTCTCACTCATCTCGGTTGGACCTCTTGTGATAATGTCCACAAAACTCCTTTGAGTGGTTGTAGGAGAGTCAGGCACTCTAACTTCTTGATCCATACATGCCTAAGAAAGGATAGGTTCCTGGTAATCGGCCTCACACAAGCTAATACCCTCATTATCGCTCAAATGCTGAGTCATTAGGGCTTTTTTGGCTCCTGTGAGGTCTCATAGATTATGAAGCGTTGAGAGATTCCTCTTGAAAAGGTGTTATGAGGAGGTTCTCTTGATTCAGCATCGTTTGAGATCTCTTAGAACTTCATACTATTAATGTGAAAAACAAGACTAGTTTTTCACAGCATGATTCACATGTCCTAACATTCTATAGTTTTGTCAATGACTATTTTCATTCATATCAGTATCACATATCATGTATATGGTGGGTGGAGTTTAGTAGACCATGTAATTTTTATGATTTTTGTGATGTAAAATACCAAGTTGGCATATTCGTGTGTGAATTCTTGGAGAAATTTAGGTCTAATAAAGTTAGTAAATTGATCTAAAAAGATGTTAGATTGGTGGTATACTAATGCAAAAGAAGGTGTAGGGCATGTTAAGCTACATTTCATGAGATTTCCTCTTGGTGTTCATAGAGTGAATAAATATCTTGAGATATTCATGTCTAAATTTTGTTTTGAGATGTGTGTTAGCTCGTGTGCGTGCACTACATGTGAACCTCTAGCCGCCACATAAACCTTCACCTACCCTGATAGCCACCCTTCACCTACCTTGATAGCCACCCTTCACCTACCTTGGGCCATCATCTACCTTGGGAATTTTTGTATATGGGCATTCATGCATTGACGACTATGGATTTCTAAGAGCTACAATGGATACCTAGTCTTTCTCTTTCTCGTTGTTCAGTTCTCCTTGCAAGTAGTAGTTCCCTGTTGGGGCTGAGGCCCCAACAATGTGGATGAAAAATATAAAAATGAGTTCAATAAGGTGTAACTAACCAACAAGCAAATGGGGTTTCCTTTGAAATCGAGAAGATTTCTTTCGCGTGAAAAACCATACTAGATTTTCATGAGGGAAAGATTATGACTAGTTTTTCATGCCAAATGAACTTTTGAATTTTTCTTTTACGGTGATTTTATGGTTCACCTGATCACTGAGAAGAGCTAGGAGTGATACCTCTTGCTTTTGGGATAACTTTTCTAAGCCTGAAGAACTTGAGTTTCTCATGGCATGAAGATTAGGACTAGTTTTTCATGCTAAATGAACCTTTGAAACCTTTGATTTTTTTTTTTGCCTTTTGTGGTGATGTTGTGCTTCACCTAATCTCACTGGGAAGGGCCAAGAATGATTCCTCTTGCTTTTGGGACAACTTTTTTGGGCATGAAAAACTTAAGTTTCTCACATGCTATGAAGATAAACACTAGTTCCTCATGCCAATTAAACCTTTGAATTTTCTACTTTTATGGTGTTGTGGTTCACTTGATCAATTTAAAGGGCTAATAATGATTCCTGTTGCATTTGGAACACCTTTTTCAGGTGTGAAAAACTTGAGTTATTCACGGCATGAAGATTAACATTGATTTTTCATGCCAATCTTTTGAGTTAGTTTTATGGTTCTCCTAATCATTATGAAGTGCTAAGCATGATTTATGGTCCTTTGAATAGGGCATGAAAAACTTGAGATACTCACAATGTGACTGTCTAAGGAAGTCACACGTGAATATAACATGTTTGTTCATGATTACCTTTGCAAGGGAATTTCTTGTTCTGCGCCTTTGACTCTTTTACTCCCCCTACTGCTCTATTTTTTTAGACTTCTTAGTACCCCTCTCCCCCTTGGATCTTGAGGGATTCTGCTAGAGAATGTGCTCTAGATCCCCTTTTAAGCATTTGCAAGTTCTTATGTCTATCGTTAAGCTTTGAAAACCTCCTTTGGCAGTGACTACCATAGTGAGTTGACAAACAGTTTGAGTCATGCCATTAGCATTCACATGGCTGTGTTAGGCATTAGTAAATATTGGTGCTAAAACTTTGATTGGTAGATCTTCAAATATTAATGTATCTGATGGGATAACTTTTTGCATATCCTTGTTGCTCAAAGTGCAAGAAGGTTCTTGTGGATTCTACAATTTTGGGAGAGGGTTCTTGTGGTCTGTTTGCTATTGCTTTGGCCGCCACACACATTCAAGAGGTGGATGTACTTCTTGGCATAGTGGTTGGTGGTGAGGCTATTGTTTCCTTAATGGCCTTAGGCATCCACGTGGTGGAATTACATCATAATCCTCTTGAGAAATGAGTGGGCATGTAGGCACCCATTTGTTTAAGGACTTTGCGAGATGTGGGGGTTGGTGCCTTTGATGTCAAGGTTGCTTCCTTTGTGCAAGTTGAGGGGATCTTGTGCATTTCTTTGGAATCCACACATTTTCATTACTTTCATATAATCCTTGTGCTTGCAAGTACTCTGTTTTCCAGCTTATCGAGATTGACAAGTACTCTGTTTTCCAGCTTATCGAGATTTGCTTTATGAGCATTGTTGTGAGTGTTGCCTAGGTCATTGAGGTAGTCAAATCAGATTGCCACCTTCATAGTATTCTTGAGCTACTAATTTCTTTTTTATCCACCTTTTGATGCCATGAAGATATCTTGACATTGACTTATGGGGTGGATATACTTTCTTTTGTGGAAGTGAAGGTTTGGTACCTTTGAGTAACAGTTGTTAGTTTTGGCACCTTTTGATACCATGAAGATATCTTGACTTATGCGGTGGATATACTTTCTTTTGTGGAAGTGAAGGTTTGGTACCTTTGAGTAACAGTTGTTGGTTTTGGCGAGATGTCACTTGGATACATTTCCCTTTGCGAGCTATGGTGAGACGACCTTCGATGTCATTCTCTCGCTGATGATTTAGGATTGTTTTCAAGAGGGGATATCGATGACAAGAATTTTGTGATAGAAGCCTTTGACTCCTTTAGTGATGTTGCTTGAAGAGGGTTTTTTAGAGTAGAATCTTCATCACGAGGTACTTCCGATATAGAGGGTAGGTCTTTATTATTAATGAGACAGTCACACTAGAGAGGCTATTTTCTTGGACAAAGGGTCTATTGATGTTGAAGGTTGTAGAGGGTTACCCTTGCTAGAGGAAAATTTAATCTGTGTTACATTGGGAAATCTGCAACCATTGGTCCTTTGTAACTAGCCTTTCTAACTTAGTAGCTGAGAGAGAGAGAGAGAGAGAGAGAGAGAGAGAGAGAGAGAGAGAGAGACTAATCCATTGAAGCATGCAAAAAAAAAAAACAATTGGTAGGCTAACCATTATGGAGTAGAGGCTATTTTCTTGGACAAAGGATCTATTGATGTTGAAGGTTGTAGAGGGTTACCCTTGCTAGAGGAAAATTTAATCTGTGTTACATTGGGAAATCTGCAACCATTGGTCCTTTGTAACTAGCCTTTCTAACTTAGTAGCTGAGAGAGAGAGAGAGAGAGAGAGAGAGAGAGAGAGAGAGAGAGAGAGAGAGAGAGAGACTAATCCATTGAAGCATGCAAAAAAAAAAAAACAATTGGTAGGCTAACCATTATGGAGTAAACCTTCCATGAGCTACCACTACCATTTAATGTTATCTAGTAAATCACAATAGTTATATGTTATTTATCATATTAATAACATACACATATTCCACCCCCCAACCGAGCCCCTACAAAAAGGAAATAGGCATCAACCACCTTCTTTTCTTTTTCACACTTTGATAGTCTAAGCTTTGTATGAATCCAATGGGTCACATTAACCATAAAGTCATGTATTTTTTGGGAGGTTTTTCGAAATATTCATAGCAAAGTTTGGTTATCCTCTCCCTTGATCTATTTCCTTTCCTCCTCCTCTCCTCTTCTCCTACACTTTTTGTGTATAATCCCTCTTGAAACCTTATAAATTTGGTAACCATCTACTTACTACACCCCTGAAGTGGTCAATTTTTAGGTGACCACTCCTTTGTTATAAAGAGGGAATCTTACGCAACATTCTTAGGAACATTCCCTCCCAAAATATTATAGACAAGTAAAATGTCCATTTCCATAGAGGATCACCTTTACTATATGCATGACATGATAATTCTAACTGTTACATGGGAAATCAAAACGTGTTGACATGATTACGCTAGATTCTTGGCCATTGAGAGAGCTACATTTGAGAGTGATATTTCTCAAGTGAGAGTTTTCTTTGGATTGTAGTAAAGGTTAAAAAAACCTAACTCATAATAAATTATCTTTTTTCCTTGTAAAGTCATGTTTTTATGGTAGTATGTGTTTCTTACCATATTCTCATGATATTTATGTTGGCTCTCTTCAAAATCGATTTGCATGCCACCTAGGTTTGAAGAAGTGTCCACAACAAACTTATCGACCAAGACAATGACTACACATATTTGTTTGTTTTAAAAAAACTTAACAAAAGAATCAAAATGTGCCCATCTTATCTCTCTAGAAACTATATGTTTATGTTCACAACATTATTAAGTACATGCTTTGAAAAATGTGGTTGTTTGTTTTTTCGCGGAGCCATCACATAAAGTGAAACATTCTACTGAAATGAAGAAAGTGTCATGGTTGGATAGGAATGGGCAAGCATAGGAGTAGAGGGACATAGTGAGAAGTTTGGTAGTTTCATACAAACTAGTGAGTAGAACACTTTATAACATATAAGTTTTATAAGTGAGAATCAAGTGGTAGCCTTCTCTTTCAAGTGGTAGCCTTACATGGCAACTATACATGCTTTGAAATATGCGGTTGTTGGTAATTGTTTTTTTGTGGAACCATCACATAAAGACACATATTCCATTGGAATGAAAGAGCATCTTGGTTGTATAGGAATGGGCAAGCATAGGAGTAGAGGGACATAGTGAGAAGTTTAGTAGTGTCCAACAAATTAGTGAATATATATATAACACTTTATAATGTATAAGCTTTATAGGTGAGAATCTAAAAAGAGAATATGCATATATGCAAAAGGATTTAGCATAATGTGAGAAAAAGTACACGTGTGCACATGTGCACAATGCAAAAATTGTCCTACACACACAAAAAAGGTAGCATGTCATGCTAGTCACATGAACTTAAATTTGAAGTGTCCTCTCAATAGGTCAAATATAAAGCCACCATTGGTCAGAGTGCATGTCCTCCTTCTATAGTTCTTATAGAATCCTATCTCTACACTATAACTCACACTATTTCGAGAGCTATAGCCATGTGGTAGAAAATTGTATCTCCTCTCTCTAGCCACATGGCAGAAGTGTAAGGGTGGGCCCGGGTGGGGGCAATGTCACAACAGCACGCAAGTACATAATTAGTAGGTTTACTGCTTGAATACAATGGGCAAAAGTGATTGTAAATGATTTTTAAATCTCATATTGTAATGTGACTTTAAATTTTACTATGTTTTAGATCATGGAAGACAAAAAGTATTTTTTCATCTTCAATACTTTTAATGTGACTTTAAATTTTACTATGTTTTAGATCATGGAAGACAAAAAGTATTTTTTCATCTTCAATACTTTTACAGAGATGATGAAAAAAATTCAGCATTGTAGGGGTGTTTACAAACTTCCAGGGGCCTATTCACACACACACACACATACACTTGAAAGTGGTGGTGTGGTGCTGCCCAAATTTTGGTCGTACAATACTTGCAAAATTTTAAAGTGCTCGTAAAAAAATACACTAAAATACAAAAAAAACTTGCTATATGTCACCAAACTCGTCAATTTTGAAGGGCAGGGGTGCTCGTTGAAAATCAAGCCTGGTGCTATAGCCACCAGCAAATGCTTGAATTAAGCTTTTCAAAAGGAACTTACATTAGAATAATGGCTATTTTAGTGGGATCTCCAAAAAATGTTGGGCTAGTTTAGATAGGAAAGTTGAGCTTTTTCTAAAACAAATCAAGCAAAATTACTAGTTTTGAGTGCATTATGGAGACTAGTGGGGGACCTGCTCTGGGGCTGTGGGGTGGCAGCAGTCTGTTTGTCTGTACACTCGTGTCGCACGGCAAAATGAGATGACCACATAGTGACAATTGAGTGTAGTGTAAAATAATAATAGTGCGGAGAGAAACTTTCCAAAAGTGCATACGATAGAAAACTTGAAATATTAACCCAATATATTTTTATTTGCCAACCTATAAATAATTGTACCATGACTTTTTCTTTTTTCTTTTTTTTTTTCTTCAAATTGGTGAGAAAACTATATGGTTATGGGTCAATGTACTTGGGAGAAAGTGTGAGACCGTCACTGTATGAGGAAACGTCCATTTTTGCTTTTTCAAAGTCACTGTGAGGCGACAGCTATGGCGGCCTCGCGGAATCGTGGGCTGCCTTCCTGCCCCCGACTGGCACAAACGCCGCAGACAGGCCTCCAAAGCAACAGCTGCGCCCCTCCACAGCTTGTGTTTTCCCCTGCCGCGGAGGAGCCCTTCTTGCTGATCGGTGCTGCTCTTGATGGCTTTCTGATCTTCAGAATTCGCGCCCTCCCCCTTGGTTGCCCTCTTTCTGCAGCAAGGTACACAAAAGGGTCTCCTCTTTTCTCATTTCTGGGTTTTGGGTTTCTGCGAGCTTGTTTGTTGGTCTTTAGGGTTCCTCTCCTTTACATTCTATGCTTACCGGATCCAGTCTAGCTTTGTGTCATGCAAGGCTCTGCATGCTTAATACTAGTATTACTATTGGGCTCTTGTTTTAACCATTGATTAGTGCTTTATTGGCTCTTCGTTTGGGCTCCTCCTCCTCTGATACAAGCTATGGCGGTCCCTCTATTTACCTAAGCAAAGTTGAGCTGCCTGATTTTAATCTTATTTCAGGTATTTTGTATTAATGTGGCACTCTTTCTTTTGAATTTTCAGTCATTTTTAAGGTTATAGTTAGGTGGGGTGGTGAGGCCCTCTCTCTTTTGAATTGGGTGGTTTGATTTTAGCTATTGCATCAAGGACCTCTTGATTTGCTTCACTTAAGTGATATATTGGGTTTTATGAGCCCTCTTTTTACCCAAATTGTCCCAAATTGTGGTTTTTGGATGATGAGACCCTCTGATCTTGATTGGGTTGTTTTGATGTAGCCATCAAGGTAAGGCCCTGTGCCGTTGTTGGTTTGCATGATATGGCTATGGTGTTATCCTGGGTTGTATGATATGGCTATGGCAGTGAGGTGTTGTCTTCAATAGTTTGTTTGGTTTAGCTTTGCTAGTGAGTGATTAGCCACCTGGTAGCTTTGCCCTCTCATTATGATTGTTTTGGGATTCATTGCCTTCTGAGATCAACAATTTCTTTAAAGAATTTGAATAGCTGCTTACCTTTTTTGGTTAATCAAGATCTTAATCTGCATCAATATGCTGGTGTAGGCCATGGAAGCCAGCCTGGTGAGCTCCCATTTCTCATACAGCACAAGGTATGGGGAGAACTACAATGAGGAAAGATTGGAACACCACAGCCTGATTGAAGTGCCATCCTACGGTTGGGATGATGGCGAGTTTTACCAGTGTCCAGGGTACGAGAGCTACAGGAACAGGCAGTTGTATCTCCACACTGGCTACAAGTTCACAAGAGAAGAGACCTTGTCAGAGAAGCTGAGGTCCTCTCTGAGCAAGTTCAAGGCAGCAGCATGGGTGGTGATGGCCTGCAATTACAGGTCTATGGTGGTAAGGAGGATAAAAAAGAAGCTCCACTCCACCAGGCAATACTTGAAATCTGCCTCTCTTCCCCTACCCTTGCCCAAGTGTCTTCAGGTATCAAGCTGAAGACACTTAAGCCTGCTCTTGGTGCTAAGGACATGCTTTGTATGCTCTTTAATTTGTGCTGCTGGTGGAAGTTCTCATGTCAAAAATATACACGACAATAGTATTTCGAAGGCTTTTCAAATGGAACCTTGAGTTGTGGTTGCTCTATATATTAATACATAATGACCTATTAATAAGCTACCAGTGTACCTCTGAAGCTTGTTGTATGCCATTCAGTGTATTTGATGTGTCAATGGGGTACTATATTAGAGGTTTTTTACCATCATTCGAGGCCAAAGGGATAGAAAGGAGCAAAAGTTGGATGCATTCTCATTGATACAAGCTTTGATAGATGGCATGAACAAAGGAGAACGAGTGAAGTTATATGTAAAAACCCAGCTAAATCTTGGTGCAAAATGAACATTAGGGATATGCTAACGCATGAAAGTAGTATGGTATGTGCGTGTGCGTGCATGTGTGCGTGTGTGTGTGTGTTTGTGTGTTGGGAGTAGGGAGTCATGATATCCTTAAGAGTTTTATTGACACAAATGGCTTGGAATTCTCAAATGACTCCAATAAGCATTGCAGTTTTAAATTATCATGTTAGCAATGGGAAGAAAGGTGTCATTGGGATCCCTTTTTTCAGAGGCAAACATATATAAGACTTGCCTCATTTGGGAAGAGAAGACCCAAAAAAGAGAGGAACTAGGACTCAAATGTTAAAGATCCTGTTTGGAACTTCTAGTGCACTATCTTAAAAATCCCAATCAAATTCTCAAATCTCTTTCGTCCATGCCATCATCAATCTGTTATAAGAAAGCCTTGCATAGACTAGGTTTTCTTTGTAAGATTCAATTAGACCAAGCTTACACAGGCCTAGAATGTTGCACTAAAAAACATTGCTAAAGTGTTTGAAGTTAAGGGGTGGGGTTAGAGTAGGGTGGATACTGTGGCGACCTTTCTCCACACCGGACTGAATTTGATTCCTCCTCCCCCTCCCTCTGTAAAGGAGTGATGAGTGTGTGTTCCTTCTTGCATTTTTCATTTATTTTTGAAATGTTTGCGAGTCTAGTTAGTAGAGGAGTTTGATATTCTAGCAAGAGCTGGTAGATTCAAACCTTGCGGGTAGCCACAGCTTGTGAATGGTGGTGCATGTGTGTGTATAGTTTCCCTTCAAAATACACTAGCAAGACAAAAGAGCATCCACTCTGCCCATGAAGAGGATGGGTAAGCATTGTAGGTCAATCACAAAAGTAATATATATTACTTTTTGCATGAAGAGGAGCACCCACAAAAGTAATACATATTACCCTGTGTGTATTACAAAGATTTTAGAAGCACCCACAAGGATTTAGAAAGTAATATATATTACCATTTTTGTTTGAGAGGGGAGAAAAAGAGGTCAAAATTTCCATGTGTAGCTACCATCTCTTTGGGTAGAATATTAGAATTATACATACCTAGTGTGGTGGAAAATCCTAAGGTCCGTGACACACTAGGGAATGTTAAGATATGCTTAACATGGTAACACCAACTTGAGACACTTAGGACACTTAAGAAACACAATTGATTGATTGTTGCCTTGTGTTATATAAGGAATATGACTGACTCTAAACAAAGGACTTGATCAATAAGATTGGATTTAGGCTCATTTGGGATCAGTGAGAAAAATGAATATAAGCAGAAGTGTCTTAAATTAACTCAATTGGGCCTAAAAAAGGATCGGTTTTATTAGGAAAGTTTTTTAAATTATAGGATTTTTAGAAACTTGACATTGTCTCCATACAAGTGTCTTTGCAAACAACTTTTGATAAAAATGTCTTCATCCATATACCACTTGCATAGTCACAACCTTGTGGTTTTGAATTTGTGTTGAAAAAGCATAATGACAGGTGATTATCTTTGTATTTAAACCATTGTTAAGTGTTAATATAGCTATTTGTGGCTTGTAAACAAAAGGAGAAGGTAGCATCATCAAATCACAACCAGGCCTCACAACTTGACCATACACAACACATCAAAAACCTAAATGTTTCTGTGAGTTATGAGAGAGGTTTGGGATAGAATTATAAGTTTCATTTGGATGTGTTAGAGATTGGCAAATCTTCTTTGATGATCACCACTCCTTTTAATCTTTTCAATTGGAAAGTGTATCTTACCTAGGGACTTTTCTTAAATATTGATTGAAGTTCTTCAACTTGAAATTTGTAAGATTTTATCTTCACTTCATATGTATGTTTTATCTATGCATCCATCTTCCATTTTCATCTCTTTAGTCCACCCTTTCTTAATTACAAAATACTCCACAAAGTATGCTTGTAAATGGACATGTATGCATCTCTTTAGTCCACTCTTTCTTAATTACAAATTTTAATTAAATAATACTCCACAAAGTATGTATGTAAATGGATGTGTCATGATTGATGGAGGAAGAAAATGTATTGGAATTGTAAAGTATGAGAAAGTGATCAAGGGGATTAACATCACATTTGAAAAGGGTGTGAATTTGGAATTGGAGTATGTAGAATGAATATTGAAATGTGGGATGATTTTGGACTATGATTGATTGGATATTAGATTGTGTTTGTGAGAGAAAACAATTGAGGTTCTCTATTTAAGGAAACATAGAGAGAATCATATATTGGATTATCCATACTCAAGGAAATGGGGTACTATCGAGAGGAGGATATAAGAAAATGGTTTGGGGAAAGAAATTTAGGTCGGGTCCATTTTCTTTAATGGTGATTAAGTGACTCATTGAACTTTGGAATTGTGTTTGAATGTGAGATTGTACATTAGGTTGATTTGTGCCGCGAGTGTGTTATGTTGTTTGGATAGGTTTGATTTTTTTGTTCGGATTAATTCACTTGTGCTAACTTAGGATTATCAAAAGCATATAAAATGAATGGTTTAGTGTTATAAATTTGGTTTTCAAGGTGGGTGTATGTGATTGGATAATCTTTGAAAGGAAGTAAATTTCTAGTACCAATATTGAATAAGAATCAATTGAAATTAGAAAGCCTTCTATATTCATTAAAAAATACTTCATCACAATTAAAGTTAGTAAAGTCCAATACCGATATCTCATGAAAGCCATGCTCACTTGAGGTGCTAATTTTTTTAATAATTAAGATTGGAGTTAGTTTTTATGTATACATATTTCCTTGTGCTCATCTATTGAGAAAAGAGAGATGAAGTGTGTAACCATTTGGGCATTAAGGGGGAGCATATAACCTTAGGAAACCATGAGAAGGGTGTGAAATCAAATGTCACATGACAAATGGGTGGGTAAGAATTAGCCCAAGATAGCATCAAAAGAAGGTGCCTAGAATAAGTGCCCTAGTAGGTTGGTAATAGTCAACTATGAGCATTAAAGGAGCATTGAATCAAGGGAGGTGGAAGCATTGAATCAAGGGAGGTGGAAGCTACAATCATGGGAGCCATGTTAGGGTTAGATTAGGCAGCAATGGATCGAGCAAAGCAAGGTGCTAGTGATGATGTACTCTAGCCTACTTAAAAAGGCACCCAATCTAATGCAAATGCATGTGTGTTGTTGGATCTAACCTCTAGCCTTGTTATTATCTTTTCATTAGCTTAATCACTTTTTCGCTACTTTCATCATGTAAGTATGTGAAAGAAAGGTGAACACTCATTAACCAGAGTTTGCACGATAGCACTCATGGAGGAGAGCTCACTCTTCTTCTCAAAAGGGAGAAGCCACCATAGCTAGGATTAGTGAACTGTAATTATGAATAGCAAATGATTCATTTCATGATTATTCACCATTTTCACTTATCTATGTGGCTTCCCCTTTCACATTACACTTAAAAGTGTCCATAGGCATGGACAACTTATTTCCTAACTCTTGACCCTTATACATACACTTATTCTTGGCCTTGGGCCCAAATAGACATGATACTTCCACTTTGTTACAAACCATCCCCACCCATGAGGTTTCATCCTCAAAACCATGGATGTATGTGTGAACTCATGTGAGATCCCTGTCCCCCCGGATTCAGCAGCGGAAGTAGCACATCTTGCGTGGGGCAGGGTCCCACACTCGGGGCCTCGCCCACGGATATCCGGACAGGTGACTAATTCCTCGATTCTTCCAAACCGAACTCAGAAAAAACTTCTCTTGCCCGGAAAGCACGGGCGATTCCACCAGGATAACTTTTCCCTAACGTAGTCAAAAGCCTTAACTAACTGAGCTCATCTGACCGAACCCGTAAGTCCCATAGTCAGATCAGGGAAAAAGACTGTACTTGGATCATAGAGATCAACGCTTTTTTCCTCATTGAGAGGCACAGCCGTTGATTCTTTTCCATAGAACAATTTTCGTCCGGGATTTACTTCATCTATCGCACTAAACAGAAATTGAATCTCGATTTATGGATCCATCAGTCCAGCCTAACCCCATCCATTCCCATGGGTTAGCCAACCGCCCAACCACTGTAGTGATGGGATCCAATTAGGAATTTGGTTAGGTTTTGTCCCGGGTACTAGGGAAAAGAGTTCCCAGGTCCCCTAGCCGGATGTTCATGCAACATAAAACTAGTCACACCACTTACATACCCAATGTGAAATTGTCTTTTTCACAGATTCAGTCATCTTTAAAACAATCATTTAATGAAACCATAGTATCATTGATCACAATCCTCCAAAATATCCGGTTGAATCTTAATTTCCAATCATTCCTTCATTAGAGTATCTATGGCATCATTGGCAACCAGAACGCTCACCACCTGTCAGGGACCTTTTCAATAGTTCCTAGCTCATAGTACTCGGCAATATAGTCACTTATAAAAATCAAGATGGAATCTCCGTTGAAGATCAGCAAGATCAACCAACAGATCCATATAAAAGAGCCATAGACTCATCCGTTGAGGACCAGCAAGGTCAATCAACCAGATCCATGCCCGGTTTCAGAAAACAACTCTTACTCCTTATTCCAATATCTTCCACGACGCATATGTGGGTATCTTTCGCGACCCAGAGCCCGAGCACCGTATGGTCAGCACCCTCTAGGATCCTTCGCAAGTCACCTAGCGCTTCACTCATAGGCCGCTTCCCTGGTCCCTCATCCACCGTACCGGAAGCTCACCATTTAAATCGAACCGAGGCTGGTCAAGACCTCGGCCGACCTTGCTATGCGAGACGTCCTCCATTGACTCTCCATCCAATAGTTGCAAGTTTATCAGTTAGGTTTCCATGACCTTAATCACAAGCTGGTCGAAATGCTTCCCCAGCATTCTTGACATAAAACAGTCATTTACAAACGGGTCACAAATACAGTTTCTATATTGAACTCTCGTCTTTCCACATTATTCCACATCAATCCATATTACTTAATCCAATTCCAAATCATATGTGTATCCATTCTTGACCAGATACATCATTTTCCATCCCATCACATCAGATTCATTCACTTCACATAACATCCATTCCTATCTTTCTTAATTTACATTACGTCTCATCACATCCATTTCTCATTATATCTCATTCGTTCAGATCTTATATTATTCATTCACACTCTAATTCACATGACATCTCATCTCATCCATTCGCTCATATCGACTTTATATCCATTCACATTCATATTTGCATTCATTATTCCACACACACATCCACATTCGTACATCCACATTCATACATCCACATCCACATTCATACATCCACATCCACATCTACATTCATACATCCACATCCACATTCACATTCACATCCATACATCCATACCCACATTCCACATTCATACATCCATATCCACATCCACATCCACATTCATACATCCACATCCACATCTACATTCATACATCCACATTCACATTCACATCCATACATCCATACCCATATTCCACATTCATACATCCATAGCCACATTCCACATCTACATCCATATCTCCATTCACACATCCACATCCACATTCACATACATCCATATCCACATTCTATATCTACATCCATATCCACATTCCACATTCATACATCCACATCCATACATCCACATTCCACATTCACATTCACATCCATACATTCATATCCACATTCCACATCCTCATTCTCATTCACATACATCCACATCCACATTCCATATCTACATCCATATCCCCATTCACACATCCACATTCACATTCACATTCACATACATCCATATCCACATTCCATATCTACATCCATATCCCCATTCACACATCCACATTCACATTCACATACATCCACATTCACATTCACATTCATACATCTCCATCTATTCCTCGTTCATTTTCATCTATTTTATTCGTTTCACATCCTTATATCAATTTATAGAATACAAGAGAATTCTTATTTTTGATATAAGATTTCTTTACGCATCTATTTATGCATAAATTCCATTTTAAGGAGACTAACACTTTCGAAATAAAAACCAGTCTTTTATGCATCTTCCTATACATAAATTCATTTTAAATGAGAATGACACTTTTGAATTAAAAATCAATCTTTTATGCATCTTCCTATGCATAAATTCATTTTAAATGAGAATGACACTTTTATGCAAAATTCAATCTTTTATGCATCTTCCTATGCATAAATTCATTTTAAATGAGAATGACACTTTTGAATTAAAAATCAATCTTTTATGCATCTTCCTATGCATAAAATCAAAATTGACGAAAATAACTCTTTTGAACTAAAAATAGATTTCTTTATGCATCTTTCTATGCATAAAATCAAAATTGATGAGAATAACTCTTTTGAACTAAAAATAGATTTCTTTATGAGAATAACTCTTTTTGAACTAAAAATAGATTTCTTTATGCATCTTTCTATGCATAAAATCAAAATTGATGAGAATAACTCTTTTTGAACTAAAAATAGATTTCTTTATGCATCTTTCTATGCATAAAATCAAAATTGATGAGAATAACTCTTTTGAGTTAAAATAAATTCTTTATGCATCTTTCCATGCATAAATCCAATTTAGTAGGAATTACACTTTTAGAATAAAAGAATTTTTCTTATGCATCCTATTTATGCATAAAATCATTTATGATGAAAATCATAGTTTTAATATAAAAATATATCTTTTATGCATATGTTTATGCATACAATCATTTATGATGAAAATCACTCTTTTAATCTAAAAAAATATCTTTCATGCATATGATTATGCATACAATCATTTATGATAAAAATCACTCTTTTAATATAAAAGAATTTCTTTTATGCATCT
This sequence comes from Cibotium barometz, assembly GCF_041138505.1. Lineage (NCBI taxonomy): Eukaryota > Viridiplantae > Streptophyta > Polypodiopsida > Cyatheales > Cibotiaceae > Cibotium > Cibotium barometz. Next base: position 13,971,957 of record NC_141085.1, read on the forward strand.
AATTTATGCATAAAATCATTTATGATGAAAGTAACACTTTTATAATTAAAAAATAATATTTTATGCATACTTTTATGCATAAAAATCAAATATGATAAAAGTAACACTTTTATAATAAAAATAATAATCTTTTATGCATACTTCTATGCATGAAAATCAAATATGATGAAAGTAACAATTTTACAATAAAATAATAATCTTTTATGCATACCTCTATGCATGAAAATCAAATATAATAAAAGTAACACTTTTATAATAAAAATAAAAATAATCTTTTATGCATACTTCTATGCATGAAAATCAAATATGATAAAAGTAACACTTTTATAATAAAATAATAATCTTTTATGCATACCTCTATGCATGAAAATCAAATATGATAAAAGTAACACTTTTATAATTAAAAAAATAATCTTTTATGCATACTTCTATGCATGAAAATCAAATATGATAAAAGTAACACTTTTACAATAAAATAATAATCTTTTATGCATACTTTTATGCATAAAAATTAATAATAATGAAAGTAATACTTTTATAATAAAACTAAATTTTTTTTATACAAATAATCAAAATGCATCTTCTATGCATGAAAATGACACTTTAGAATATAGAATTCATAAGGATTACTCTTTTAGAATAATGAAAGATAATACTTATTTCCAAATTTTTGAAAATTTTTGCCATAACCTCCTTTGTATGGCTGACCATTTTTCAATTTTAAGTCTCTAAAATTAATTAGAAATGCAACAAGAGTATTTAAATCATTCTAAAGTAACATTTTTCTACTTATTTAAAAGAAACATAATGAAAAACTTGAGTTTATTCATTAATCATTCACTTAGGATAAAGAATGGTTGGATTTACTAGAGAAGAGAGGGGAATGCTTTTTGTACTGAGGCATAACATCACTTGCAATTTTAGAGAAGACAAAAAGTATAAAAAACCATAAAAACCATAAAATAAATGGAAAAGAGAAGAATCACCAACTTACTTAATGAATTTGAGAGCTTTCCTTTGGCTTGATGGTTTGAGGGTTCAACTCTTGTTTGAGACAAGAGTGGCCACCAATCTTTTGGAAGAGGGAAGGTCAAAAACTAATGAATTATGAGTAAAATTCATTGTTTTTGGCACTTGGGAGAGGCAGGGTAACAGTGCAAAAACACTATTAAGTTTCAACAAAGGGGAGGGCTTCTATTTATAAAAAAAAATGAGCCTCTAACCAAGCAAACTGATTCTAGAATTTTTCAGATCAGTTTGGTCAATTTTTGACCATTTTTAGATCAGTTTTGCTCACTTTTTGGATCTAGTTGAAACAGGAGAGATGAGAGATGAAAATATCTCATTATTTGGGAGTTTAAAACTCATTCAAGAATGTGAAATAGGCGCCTCCTTCATGAGGGAAATTCCCCCATGCAGAGGTGTCAAAAATGCATCATTACTTCTAAATATCTCCCTTTTTTAATTATTAACCTTGACCTTAGTTAACTCTTCATCTTATGTGAGTATTTACTCATTTTTGGGAGATTTTTCTTTTATTTTTTCATTTATCTCCTCCCTACATTTGGATGAATCTTATTGGTCCATAGGAACCTTAATTTAAAATCTTGAAAAAATCTTCACCCCCACGATAATGCCTCAGATTATACTTAATTTCTAATGCACCTTCTGAAAATCTTTTTGAACTTTTGTTTCAGGGGAACTTATTTTAATAAGATGAGGTATTTTTCTATCAAAAAATATTTAAAATCTGAATATTCTCTTTCTAGAACATTTTCTGTCTCTAGGCCAAAACTGGTAGAAACAAGATCTTTTATATTTCTGAAGAGGGATTTGATTACATGGGAAGATACTGGACATCCTGAGAGGCTGGGGGAGGAATCTTACATTCTACCCCACTTAAAAAACGCGAGATGTCCTCATCTCGCAGGTGGAGTATGATCTCTTTCATCTTCTTCTTCTTCTTCAATCACTTCCAGCGTTACTGCCTTGGAAGTGGACGACCGATTTGGGAACAACTTTCTTTGACTTTCCCTATTCTGAATTGGAGGTCTTGCATTACTTTGGGTTGAAACTGCAGGTTGGATAGAGGGTCTACCACCTCTGGGATTTCCCTGATCTTGGCGGATAGAACCATGATTACTCTGGACGAAAGGGGCTAGAGTCTGGAATCTTGATCCCTGACTTTCTTGCCCTGAAAACCTTGATCCAAAAAGAGTTGGACAATCCATACTGCAATGTCCAAATCCTTGACAGTTATAGCATTTCACTCTCTTGTTCAAGGGTGGAGCTTCTGAAGTTGAATTCCAGGGGATTGAGTTTCGGGAAAAGGACATTTCTTCCATTTTGGAACTTCCCATATCCTGGGTTTGATCCTGATATCTCTTAGGTGGAGGAAGGTTGGAATCACCTTCTGGGAATAAAAACCTTTTGAAAGGTGATGGTGCTGGGTTTGGCAGGACTTTGACATCAAAGGCTTTGGCGAAATCCTTTGCCATCCGAATTGCTTCGGCCATGGAAATAGGTTTGCCATTCTTGACTAAAGTATCTAATGGCTTGTTCATTCCCCGAATGAACCTGGCCATCAGCTGCTCTTCATCCAATTGAGGGGAATATTTAAGGAGAAGGGAAAAAGTCTGATGGTACTCTTCAATTGTCCGGTTTTCCTGCTTTAGTTCCAAGAACTCATTCATCTTAGTTTCAAGAAAGCCTGGGGGACAAAACCTCTCTCTGAGGTAAGCCTTGAGATCGGTCCAGGTTTGGGTATTTCGATCGAGACGGTTTGTCTCACAGTGGTTTCTCCACGCCACTCTAGCTGTCTCCACTATCTTCAGCCTTGCAAGAGCCATTTTGCTCTTCTCATTGTAACCGGTGACATTGAAGTATTCTTCCATTGATTCGATCCACTTCTCCACAGTCTCACCCAAGTTTTCCCCTTCACCCTTGAAAGGTCCAGGCTGCGAACTATGAAGAGTTTTACGAACATCCAGGTCGAGTTCTTCTTCATCGAGTTGGGGTTTAACATTTCTACCACGACGTCCTCGATCCATGTTCCTATCAATACGAAAATTCTTGTTAAGTTTCTTTATTTATGATTCAATCCGATTTTTGATTCAACTGATTCTGGGGTTCTTTAAATAGGTCGGCTCCCCACATAATCATGGGATAAAGATACTCATATAGAACGCATTATCAAGTAACAATTCATTCAGAATATCTCATTCATATCTTTAACACCATCAGACTAAATTTTTCCATCTGAACGACTAGTCCTCCATGGTGGGGATTTCATTTTTTTTTATTTTTAATTTATCAACCCTTAACTTGATTCACTGATCAAAAGTTAACAGTAATAATCTGCCAGCACAATCCACTAATCTCATAGTGATTGGCTGAAGTCATTAACGTCATTCCAGTTAAGAACATCATCACAGGGACTCGTCCCATTCATCCTCATTGCAGTTTTGCTCAGATTATTACATTCCAACCAATTTTCAAGGATCATTATTTTTCAATCAGAATCCAAATCAATTCATCAGTTCTCAACCAGAATTTAAAAATCATATCAACCACATTTGAATTCATCATATGGATAGTATTAATGCTTATAATTTCAAGTCTTAGATTTACTCGTATATACTACTAGTAAAGAGCTGCAGTTATACCGTCAGTATATACAGGTAGTCATGGTTCTTGGAACTATAAGGTAAATACCATCATGTCTAGGCCTCAAGCAAGTCAGGGATTCCCTACAATTGCGGTACTTCCATCTGAAGACCCAATTACCAAATTATGAATTTTAGTTTGAATATCAAATTGTATGAATTTTTATCACACAATTATAACCTTTTAGTGCCTCTTGATAAATTTTTGACATATTTGGCTTCTCGGTTGATCCTCATTAGCCAAATAGCTATGATACCAACTGTGAGATCCATGTTCCCACCGCGCAAGGGATTTGGGGTGCTAGCAGTGGAAGTAGCACATCTTGCGCGGGGCAGGGTCCCACACTCGGGGCCTCGCCCCACGGATATCCGGACAGGTGACTAATTCCTCGATTCTTCCAAACCGAACTCGGAAAAAACTTCTCTTGCCCAGAAAGCACGGGCGATTCCACCAGGATAACTTTTCCCTAACGTAGTCAAAAGACTTAACTAACTGAGCTCATCTGACCGAACCCGTAAGTCCTATAGTCAGATCAGGGAAAAAGACTGTACTTGGATTATAGAGATCAACGCCTTTTTCCTCATTGAGAGGCACAGCCATTGATTCTTTTCCATAGAATAATTTTTATCCGGGATTTACTTCATCTATCGGACTAAATAGAAATTGAGTCTCGATTTACGGATCCATCAGTCCAGCCTAACCCCATCCAGTCCCATGGGTTAGCCAACCGCCCAACCACTGTAGTGATGGGATCCGATTAGGAATTTGATTAGGTTTTGTCCCGGGTACCAGGGAAAAGAGTTCCCAGGTCCCCTAGCCGGATGTTCATGCAACATAAAACTAGTCACACCACTTACGCACCCAATATGAAATTGCCTTTTTCACAGATTCAGTCATCTTTAAAACAATCATTTACTGAAACCATAGTATCATTGATCACAATCCTCCAAAATATCCGGTTGAATCTTAATTTCCAATCATTCCTTCATCAGAGTATCTATGGCATCATTGGCAACCAGAACGCTCACCACCTGTTCACTCAGGGACCTTTTCGATAGTTCCTAGCCCATAGTACTCAGCAATATAGTCACTTATAAAAATCAAGATGGAATCTCCGTTGAAGATCAGCAAGATCAACCAACAGATCCATATAAAAGAGCCATGGACTCATCCGTTGTTGAGGACCAGCAAGGTCAATCAACCAGATCCATGCCCGGTTTCAAAAAATAACTCTTACTCCTTATTCCAATATCTTCCACGACGCATATGTGGGTATCTTTCGCGACCCAGAGCCCGAGCACCATATGGTCAGCACCCTCTAGGATCCTTCGCAGGTCACCTAGTGCTTCACTCATAGGCCGCTTCCTTGGTCCCTCATCCACCGTACCGGAAGCTCACCATTTAAATCGAACCGAGGCTGGTCAAGACCTCGGCCGACCTTGCTATGCGAGACGTCCTCCATTGACTCTCCATCCAGTAGTTGCAACTTTATCAGTTAGGTCTCCACGACCTTAATCACAAGATGGTCAAAATGCTTCCCCAGCATTCTTGACATAAAATAGTCATTTACAAACAGGTCATAAATACAGTTTCTATGTTGAACTCTCGTCTTTCCACATTATTTCACATCAATCCATATTACTTAATCCAATTCTAAATCATATGTGTATCCATTCTTGACCAGATACATCAATTTCCATCCCATCACATCAGATTCATTCACTTCACATAATATCCATTCCTATCTTTCTTAATTTACATTACGTCTCATCACATCCATTTCTCATTATATCTCATTTGTTCAGATCTTATATTATTCATTCACATTCTGATTCACATGACATCTCATCTCATCCATTCGGTCATATCGACTTTATATCCATTCACATTCATATTTGCATTCATTATTCCACACACACATCCACATTCGTACATCCACATTCACATCTATATCCATACATCCATTTTCACATCCACATTCATACATCCACATCCACATTCACATTCATACATCCACATCCACATCTACATTCATACATCCACATTCACATTCACACCCATACATCCATACCCACATTCCACATTCATACATCCATATCCACATCCACATTCATACATCCACATCCACATCTACATTCATACATCCACATTCACATTCACATCCATACATCCATACCCACATTCCACATTCATACATCCATAGCCACATTCCATATCTACATCCATATCCCCATTCACACATCCACATTCACATTCACATACATCCATATCCACATTCCATATCTACATCCATATCCACATTCCACATTCATACATCCACATCTACATTCACATTCACATCCATACATCCATATCCACATTCCACATCCTCATTCTCATTCACATACATCCACATCCACATTCCATATCTACATCCATATCCCCATTCACACATCCACATTCACATTCACATACATCCATATCCACATTCCATATCTACATCCATATCCACATTCACACGTCCACATTCACATTCACATACATCCACATTCACATTCACATTCATACATCTCCATCTATTCCTCGTTCATTTTCATCTATTTTATTCGTTTCACATCCTTATATCTATTTATAGAATACAAGAGAATTCTTATTTTTGATATAAGATTTCTTTACGCATCTATTTATGCATAAATTCCATTTTAAGGAGACTAACACTTTCGAAATAAAAACCAATCTTTTATGCATCTTCCTATACATAAATTCATTTTAAATGAGAATGACACTTTTGAATTAAAAATCAATCTTTTATGCATCTTCCTATGCATAAATTCATTTTAAATGAGAATGACACTTTTGAATTAAAAATCAATCTTTTATGCATCTTCCTATGCATAAATTCATTTTAAATGAGAATGACACTTTTGAATTAAAAATCAATCTTTTATGTATCTTCCTATGCATAAATTCATTTTAAATAAGAATGACACTTTTGAATTAAAAATCAATCTTTATGCATAAAATCAAAATTGACGAAAATAACTCTTTTGAACTAAAAATAGATTTCTTTATGCATCTTTCTATGCATAAAATCAAAATTGATGAGAATAATTCTTTTGAACTAAAAATAGATTTCTTTATGCATCTTTCTATGCATAAAATCAAAATTGATGAGAATAACTCTTTTGGGTTAAAATAAATTCTTTATGCATCTTTCCATGCATAAATCCAATTTAGTAAGAATTACACTTTTAGAATAAAAGAATTTTTCTTATGCATCCTATTTATGCATAAAATCATTTATGATGAAAATCACACTTTTAATATAGAAAAATATCTTTTATGCATATGTTTATGCATACAATCATTTATGATGAAAATCACTCTTTTAATCTAAAAAATATCTTTTATGCATACAATCATTTATCATGAAAATCACTCTTTTAATATAAAAGAATTTCTTTTATGCATTTAATTTAGGCATAAAATCATTTATGATGAAAGTAACACTTTTATAATAAAAAAATAATATTTTATGCATACTTTTATGCATAAAAATTAAATATGATAAAAGTAACACTTTTATAATAAAAATAATAATCTTTTATGCATACTTCTATGCATGAAAATCAAATATGATAAAAGTAACACTTTTACAATAAAATAATAATCTTTTATGCATACCTCTATGCATGAAAATCAAATATGATAAAAGTAACACTTTTACAATAAAATAATAATCTTTTATGCATACCTCTATACATGAAAATCAAATATGATAAAAGTAACACTTTTATAATAAAAATAATAATAATCTTTTATGCATACTTCTATGCATGAAAATCAAATATGATAAAATAATAATCTTTTATGCATACCTCTATGCATGAAAATCAAATATGATAAAAGTAACACTTTTATAATTAAAAAAATAATCTTTTATGCATACTTCTATGCATGAAAATCAAATATGATAAAAGTAACACTTTTACAATAAAATAATAATCTTTTATGCATAAAAATTAATATTAATGAAAGTAATACTCTTATAATAAAACTAAATTTCTTTTATACAAATAATCAAAATGCATCTTCTATGCATGAAAATGACACTTTAGAATATAGAATTCATAAGGATTACTCTTTTAGAATAATGAAAGATAATACTTATTTCCAAATTTTTTAAAAATTTTGCCATAACCTCCTTTGTATGGCTGACCATTTTTCAATTTTAAGTCTCTAAAATTAATTAGAAATGCATCAAGAGTATTTAAATCATTCTAAAGTAACATTTTTCTACTTATTTAAGAGAAACATTATGAAAAACTTGAGTTTATTCATTAATCATTCACTTAGGATAAAGAATGGTTGGGTTTACTAGAGAAGAGAGGGGAATGCCTTTTGTAATGAGGCATAACATCACTTGCAATGTTAGAGAAGACAAAAAGCATAAAAAACCATAAAAACCATAAAATAAATGGAAAAGAGAAGAATCACCAACTTACTAATAAATTTGAGAGCTTTCCTTTGGCTTGATGGTTTGAGGGTTCAACTCTTGTTTGAGACAAGAGTGGCCAACCAATCTTTTGGAAGAGGGAAGGTCAAAAACTAATGAATTATAAGTAAAATTTATTGTTTTTGGCACTTGGGAGAGGTAGGGTAACAGTGCAAAAACACTATTAAGTTTCAACAAAGGGGAGGAAAAAGTGAGCCTCTAACCAAGCAAACTGATTCTAGAATTTTCCAGATCAGTTTGGTCAATTTTTGACCATTTTTAGGTCAGTTTTGCTCACTTTTTGGATCTAGTTGAAACAGGAGAGAGGAGAGATAAAAATATCTTTTTATTTGGGAGTTTAAAACTCATTCAAGCATGTGAAATAGGCGCCTCCTTCATGAGGGGAATTCCCCCATGCAGAGGTGTTAAAAATGCATCATTACTTCTAAATATCTCCCTTTTTTAACTATTAACCTTGTCCTTGATCAACTCTTCATCTTATGTGAGTATTTACTCATTTTTGGGAGATTTTTCTTTTATTTCTTCATTTATCTCCTCCCTACATTTGGATGAATCTTATTGGTCCATAGGAACCTTAATTTAAAATTTCGAAAAAATCTTCACCCCCAGGATAATGCCTCTTGAACAGATTATACTTAATTTTTAATGCACCTTCTGAAAATCTTTTTGAACTTCTGTTTCAGGGGAACTTTTTTTAATAAGATGAGGTATTTTTCTATCCAAAAATATTTAAAATCTGAATATTATCTTTCTAGAACATTTTCTCCCTCTCTAGGCCAAAACTGGTAGAAACAAGATCTTTTATATTTCTGAAGAGGGATTTGATTACATGGGAAGATACTGGACATCCTGAGAGGCTGGGGGAGGAATCTTACAACTCACATGAATGGAGACTATGAGCCAAGACTCATGTCAAGTTTCAAGCCCACAGTTGAATCATATATGTGTTGTAGATAAAAGAACATATATATGGCTATAAACTGCACCTTATATCCTCCAAACATATCCAAATGCATGTATCATGATACTATATAAGTATCATAAGGCTTCCATATAGTATGCATCCATCTCAAGTGACTATAGGGATGTCCAAAGTGCATTTCCAAGAAATTTTAGCAAGTTATTTCACTGTTTTCACTCCTCATTTGAGTCCTCAAGTGCATTCACAACAACCCTTCATAACCTTCCAATGTAGAGGTGGGTTGCCACAAGAAGCTTCTTCATTAGGTAACCCTCACCATTTGACTAGATATTCCACCAATGTTTGATTGCAAAGGACCATTTCTCCTATGCCCAAAATCATCTCTAGCACATACTCAATCATTCCCTCATTCATTGGAGGTATCTCATCATGCATAAGCATTTCCGGCCTACGGTAAACTTTCAGATGTGATACATGAAACACATCGTGAATCTTTGTAGTTGGTGGTAGTTCAAATTGATATGCAACTCTACAACCTCACCTCACAACCTTGTATGGCCTATAATATTGGTGAGCTAACTTGGTATCATCCATGGAATTAGTCCAATTTAAGACCACTTATTTGACATTGTTTACCCTTAAAAGATTGGGGGAAGAGAAAGATCTTGAGCTCTTACAAGCACACACACACACACACACACTCAAGAATTGGTCGAATTCAAGACCGCCTCTTTAGCATTGTTTACCCTAAAAATATTGGGGGAAGAGAAAGAGCTGTTACAAGCACACACACTTGATGAAAAACAGGTAGAGAGAGAGGAGACACACACACAGGAGCGAACCCTAATGTATATTGCAAACCCTAACCATAGAGGGAAGCCATCTCCCTTCTCACACAATGCATAAAGCCATAATCCATAATAGACAAGACACACTATGAGTTGTGTCCACACACTACTAACCCTAGCTAATGTCCACACACTACTAACCCTAGCTAATGTCCACACACTATGACCAGCTGGACGCGGTCATTTATGTCTCACACATGCTGCTCTCACACATGTTGCTACCTAACATGCCAGCACATAGCACAGCTGGCACACGCTGACATCGAGCTTGAATCTCAACAGCCCCTCTCAAGCTCATGGATGTACTACCATAGATGAAGATGTAGACGAGCTTGGGCTATCAAAGCTCTCAACACTCCCCCTCAAGCTCATCCCACGTACTCCCAACATAGCAAGGAAGTACTTAAACTTCTCCCTACTAAGTGGCTTTGCAAAGATGTCAGCCACCTGCTCTTCAATCTTCACATATTGTAGATCCACTGTACCATCCAGCACTTTCTCTCTGACAAAGTGATAATGGACCTCTATGTGTTTGGTCCACGCATGAAAAACTAGATTCTTGGCCAACTGTATACTGCTCATGTTGTCACAATGAATGACAACCTTGCCATCAATAAGCTCACCCAAATTAGCCGCCAAGAGATTCTTTAACCATACTCGTTCACATGTAGCAATGGCTTCACCCCTATATTCAGCCTCTGTACTAGATAAAGCAACAATAGGTTGCTTCTTGCTACTCCAACTCACCACAACACCACTTTCAAGTGTAAAGGCATAACCACTAGTAGACCTCCTGTCATACGAGCTACCTGCCCAATTTGTGTCTGTGTATTCATGTATATCCAAGCGTTTACCATGATCATAAAGAAGACCATAATGTGCAGTGGTCTTTACATATCGCATAATGCGTCTCACTGCATCCAAATGAGGTTTTCTGGGGCTCTGCATAAATTGGCTTACTAGCCCCACAGCATAACTGAGATCCGGGCGTGTGATAGTCATGTAAATGTAGTCATGTAAATGAGACCTTCAACCATCTTTCTATACATAGATGGATCATCCAACTCTTCACCAAAATCAGCCCGTAACTTCACATTCTGCTCCAAAGGTGTACTCATTGGCTTACACCCTATCATGCCATATTTTGCCATCATATCCAATGCATATTAGGGTTGCACTAACCATGTACCTGCATGGTCTTTGATCACTTCAATTCCAAGAAAATATCTTAATTCGCCCAAGTCTTTCATATAGAACTGCCCACTCAATGCCTTCTTGACATGCATCACATCTATAGCATGATCTCCTGTGACAATCAAGTCATCCACATAGATGACAAGTAAAACAATCCCATGATCTGTTTTCTTCGCATAGAGTGAAGAGTTTGCTGTAAAAACCTGAAATCCAAGGGAGATAAGATATCGGCTCATCTTATCACCCCAAGCACGAGGTGCTTGCTTCAAACCATATAATGCTTTCTTTAATCTGCATACATGAGTGGGATATCTTGGATGTACATATCCTTCTGGCTGTGCCATATACACTTCTTCTTGTAGATCACCATTTAGAAATGCATTTTTCACATCCATTTGATGCATTTCCCAACCATTTACTGCAGCCATAGCAATGACTGCTCTCACTGTTCCCATCTTTGCCACTGGACTAAATGTTTCATCATAGTCCAAGCCTTGGGTTTGTGCATAACCCTTAGCTACCAATCTCGTTTTATGGCATTCAATGGAACCATCTGACTTGCATTTCACTTTGTAAACCCATTTGCAACTAATGACATTTTTGTCTTGTGGTAATGTAACCAAATCCCATGTTTCATTATGAACTAAAGCGTCCATCTCAACATCCATTGCCTTCTCCCATACATGCTTTCCAATAGCTTCTATATAGCTTGTAGGTTCCACATGCTTCACCAAAGAAGTCATATATGCGTAATGCATAGCAAAATCACGATATGTCAACCTGTCAACTGGATACCTGACCCTTTGGGATCTCCGCAATGCATGCGGATCACTCTGAACACCTGTCACTCTAGCATGTGGAGGCACATATCTATCCTCCCTTGCACCAGGTGTGCATAAAACGGGTATGCCAAGTTCCTCATCCAAACTCTTTGAACTTGACGACTCATAACCTATAATGCCAATTCCTTCTACCTTCTTTCCTTTATCCACAGCACTACTCCCAGTGCTCACACTCTCATGCCTCAAGCGTCCTGACCATGGACGTATAGTGCTACTCTCAAACTCTGCTGGCCTAGACATAGAAATAGAACTTGCTTGTGGCAAGTTCACATGCACATCAGCATCAAGAGAATCAATGACACCCTCATCCTTTGCTTTGTACCAACTAGCAAGTTCATCAAACACCACATCTCGTGAGATAACCACTTGCCTAGTTTGTGGATTGTAGCATTTATATGCCTTGCGATCCTGTGCATATCCAACAAACACACACTTTTCAGCCTTAGGATCCAACTTCCTCCTTCTCTCGTCAGGTACATGTACATAAGCTATGCAACCAAACACTTTGAGGTGTCCAATTTTTGGCCTAAAACCTGTAAGCCGCATCTCTGGCGTACTTCCATGTATGGCTGGTGCTGTGGGTGTCTTATTAAGTATATACACTGCAGTAGCACATGCTTCTGCCCAATAATAATTTAGCATGCTCTTTTCATTGAGCATTGCCCTGGCCACTTCACAAATGACTCTATTCTTCCTCTCAGCAACACCATTTTGCTGAGGTGTATACCTGCAAGTTAATTGTCTTCTTATGCCATGCTTTCTCAAGAAATGCTCAAAAGCATGTGAGGTGTATTCACCACCTCCATCTGTCCTCAAACATTTTATCCAAGAGCCATATTGCTTCTCTGCAAAAGCTTTGAAATCCATAAACTTTCCCAACACTTCACTTTTCTCTCTGAGAAAGTAAATCCAAGTCATTCTACTAAATCATCAATGAATGTCACATAGTATAAACTGCCTTTAATGGATGGGTTTTGTGCAGGACCCCATACATCGCTATGAACTATTTCGAGTGGCCTACTACTCATGTTGCCTTCTCTAGGAAATGGCAACCTTGCCTGCTTTCCAAACTGACAGGCATCACAAACATGCATATTCCCATCATACTTGAATCTTGGCAGCCCACTAACAATGCCTCTTGCCTGCATGTTCTTTAGCCTTTGTATATTCACATGTCCAATCCTCTCATGCCACATGTCAACGTCCTGTACCACATTTCAGCTTTTAGAGAACATGGCTGATTTCAACTCAGGAATCCCAGCATCCAGCTTAAATAACCTGCATTCTTTCTTGCCTTTGGCAATGACTCTACATCCATTTTTGAAATCCTCAACGAAGCAACCATGCTCGTTGAAACGAACCTGTAAACCCTATTCCACCATTTAACCAACTGAGGCCAAACTTTTTGTAATAGAAGGCACATACAATACATCTGCCCCATAGACTTTGTTTCACCATTGTGCATAACCAATGGTACACTTCCAACATGTGTGATAGCATGTTGGGTATCATCTCCTATTTTCACATAGCCTTTCAAATCCATAGGCTTCATATGCTCAAACCATTCACCATGACAAGTCATATGGTTTGATGCTCCAGAGTCCATATACCAAGTGTCATCATTTTCAACATTTGTCATCATAGATCCCACAACATGTTTCATGGCAAACAAGTGATTTGCGCTGCCATCATTACTGCTTGATGCATAATTTCCACCATGTTGTGCTCTACCCCCTCTCAAATCATTTTGTTTGCGGAAACAATCACATGCCATATGACCAAATTTCCCACAGTAATGGCATTCCACATTTTGCATAAATGTTTGTTAGCCTTGCCAACGTCCTCTACCACGAGGATTACCTCTGCCTCTCTCTGAGGTGTATATACACGACCACCTCTAGCACCATATGTAGGCTGTAAATTCTCTTGTGGTGACCTGTCCTGCCATCCATGACCATTACCATGGCCACGTGATGCAAATCTCCCCCTGCCTCTAAATCCTCTTTGTGTGAATAGCAAGCCAGATTTTTGCCATTATCATCATGGCTAGTAGATGCATCATGAGAGGAGTCACTGAGTTTGAGTTCCTCAACAAGCAAGAGTGAAACCAACTCATCAAAGTCTGGTAAACCTGTACTCCAAACCGAGATGGATGTATCAAAAGACTTATACTCTTGCCAAGACCACGCAAGGTAATGTCCACCAAATCATCATCACAGGCATGGGGGCATTGATTGTTGCCAATGCATCTGCATACTTCTTTATCTCTTATACATAATCATAGATGCTCCTTCCTTTTCGTTTCACATTATGAATCTGTTGTCGCAATTGAGACTTGCGAGCACTAGTGTCTATATCAAACAGCTTTACCAATGTATCCCACGCATCGTTGGGATTCTCAGCATCATGTATATGTATGAGTATAGCATCCGAGATACATATAGATAGATAATGCAAAACTTTGTATGCTCTTTCTGGCCATCGCTTATGAGATATAACCTGCTACTGTGTAGATTGTCGGGGTAGTTCCGGCTCTGGCTCAGCACCTATAATAAGATTCCAAAAACCTTTTCCCTTCAGAAAACTTTTAATCTTGTACTTCCATGCCTGGAAGTTCTTCTTATCTAGCTTTTCACCCACAATTTGTACTGGATTATCCGACATATTTGCTCAATGCAAATGCACCTTCCACACACGTCCAAATCTGTAAACAAGCCTTCCTCAGCTCAACCACACTCCTATAAGTGTTCCAGATACTCCAAAGTAGTCAACAAACTTCAATTTTGATGTAGAAAATCAAACTGATTGCATCCAAAATGAACTGGCTTACGCAGTCCAAGGTACCATGTTTTGGCGCACTTTCCAAGGCTTCAAATTGCAATGTAATGGTTCAATCAAGTGTGGATAAATTGCATTGACACCTAAACAAGCTCAATATTGCATATCAACACCAACCAAGGTGTGTACATACCAATTTTGTCAAACCCCCTTCTCTGTTTTGAGAAAAACCAGTAAAACCAGTAGTAGAATTGCTCTAATTTCTTCAATGCTTGTCCAAATTGAGAGACCAGGCATTCATTATCTTAGCAATGATGTCCACTAACTCTATGTAAAAGGAATTAGACCAGTTGTTTAAGATGAGAGAGTAATTAGTTGATTAATCACACTCTGTTTCACTAAACACAGTAAACAGCCTATTTAATCAGCTCATTTCAGCTCCATAGATCATAATTTCTCCAACCAATCATATAGCAACCTCCTCACTAGTGTGAATCACAAGTTTGCTAATGGAAGTTAACCAATCACATCAGTTGATTTGAGTCCTCCACTTAGCAAATAGTTGAAAAAACTGCTCTGTTTCTCTGTAGAAGCTGCGCCACCTGCTGTAAAGGAGATTTGGAAGGATTTTATTGTCAATTGATAGCATATAATGTTGCCTAACACTCCAAGTCAAGTGTACAATCCATTAATTGTATGATTTTTGCAAAAAACTAGGGTTAATTTCATCCACCAAGTGACTTTTTTTCTTTGTTTTGTGAGAGCTTTAAAAACAGTAATTTTTCACTCATTCAAATGCATCATACTTGCTCCAAATTCATTGTAGGGCTTGCACATGAGTTGCCAATACATTCCCATTTGCTAGATATATGTTTCTTTGTCAAATTTGCATCTATTTTCACCATACATCACCACTTCCAAGCTCCAATGGAAAGCTTGCAAAAAACCAAAATTTTCTTTTACTTTGGGCAGCCCTAATTTGCCTTGTTTGTGCTTGAATCACTTGCAATCTGCTCAAGGGTGTTTAGTAGTCCTTACCCGGTAGGCCAAGCTCTCAGATCTGATAGAAATCGGTGTGCTCCAAGCTTCACAGCATCAATGGCAAGCTTCACAGCTTTTCTTCACAGCTTCTTCTCCCTCTTCTCTCACTCACTCATAAACCCTAATAGAGAGCACCAGGCTCTGAAAAAACAAGTAGAGAGAGGAGACACACACATAGGAGTAAACCCTAATGTATATTGCAAACCCTAACCATAGAGGGAAGCCATCTCCCTTCTCACACAATGCATAAAGCCATAATCCATAATACACAAGACACACTATGAGTTGTGTCCACACACTACTAACCCTAGCTAATGTCCACACACTATGACCAGCTGGACGCAATCATTTATGTCTCACACATGCCAGCACATAGCACAATTGGCACACGTTGACATCGAGCTTGAATCTCAACAACACTCACACAAAAATGGACAAGAGATACACAAAGATGGAAGACTGAAATCTTCTTCTACTTGTTGCGCTCAAAAGAGGTCTACAAAAAGATAAGTGAAAACCAACATAAGTACTACAATACTATATACAATTGGTCCATAATGTGAACACGCTAAGAAGGTGAGCTAGAAAGATAAGTATGCCACACTTTGGTTGGATTAATATATGACAACTTGCATGTCCATATAGTACTATAGTACTATATACAAGTGGTCCATAATGTAAACACACTAAGTAGGTGAGCTAGAAAGATAAGTATGCCACAACTTGGTTGGATTAATATATGACAACTTGCCTATCCATATCGTACTAGAGTACTATATACAAGTGGTCCATAATGTGAACACACTAAGTAGGTGAGCTAGCAAGATAAGTATGCCACAACTTGGTTGGATTAATATATGACAACTTGCTTGTCTACATCCAACCCTCCTTACTTTGAGCATAGTTGGTTTGAGACTCTCAACAAGTAACAAAAATTTATACTCACGACAGTGCATGCATGGAGAGTCATTCCATATCCAACCATAGTTGCCATTGTGAGATT
The DNA here is from genome assembly GCF_041138505.1 of Cibotium barometz. NCBI lineage: Eukaryota > Viridiplantae > Streptophyta > Polypodiopsida > Cyatheales > Cibotiaceae > Cibotium > Cibotium barometz. Next base: position 13,988,746 of record NC_141085.1, read on the forward strand.
TTTCAAGCTCATTAGTCTTCTAATTAATATCCAAGATGACTATTGCACGACTAAAATTGTGAGGGCACGAAATTTGATCTCAACAAAGGGCCTTCAGACAATGGTATCATGTACTATTACCATGTCACGGCTATGTTGTCTTCCATTGTACATGTATACTACCTTTGAAGAAATGATCAACACTAGCTTCTGGAAGACAAAAAGCTTATATTTACATGCTTCATCAAAGCCTTTCTATACCCTATATTTACATGCTTCATCAAAGCCTTTCTATACCCTATAAAAAGAAAGGTAATCTTACAAAAGCAAAAACAATTTTCGTAAGTCCACAAAGGCGTTTCCTTCTTCAACTTTGTCTTATACAATTTCTTCAACAAGTTATTATTTGGATTTATTGTCGACATCAAGGCGTTATTGGATTATTATTCTTTGTTGGACGCCATCGACTTTGAGTGCTTCAACGAGGCTTCTTTCGAATATACGAGACTCAGATAAGTTTGTTACTTTTTCTATTTGATTTCTACACTTTCGTATTATTTTGCTTCATTCTACAATGGCAACCTACCCTCTACCCCCAACCATTCAAGAACAACTTCAGTCACTTCAAAATCAGATTCTTATTAGAAGAAGTTGAGGATGGATTTAGAAGACATGTTATCCCGCAAAAAGAGGCATAGACATGTTAGTGCTATATCTTCAGATTCTGATGGTGATCGAATTCAGAGAACCCACAAAAGAAAAGAAGATTAGCCACCACAAAGCTTTTACTTTTCAGAATTTTGATGGAAAGAAGGAAGCTCACACCATACTTGCTTGGCTTAGTCAACTAGATGATTATTTTTTAGGGGAGGAATTTTGTGAGAAGGAAAAAATCAAATGTGCTACTAATCACTTGGTGGAAAATGCAGTATTATGGTGGAATGTCATTAAAACTCGTAAGCGCAAACCAAAATCTTGGAAGAGATTTCAAAAACTCATCAAGAAATATTTCCTACCTTCACAATATAAAGCTAAGGCTCGACAACGGTGGTTTATATGCAGACAGCTAAACAGAGAGAATATTTTGGCTTATCTGGATAGGTTTTGGAAAACTTTGTTACAAATATAGGTAATCGAGAAGGGTCGCACCAAGGATTAAAGAAGAAAGTTCATAGTAGGTTTAAAACCTATAATTTGATCAAAGGTAAATATGTTTCGACTATGTCAGCTATTTCTTTAGCCTTGAATTGTGAAAAGAAAAATGGTTTCCCTAAGAAAACAATGACACCCCAAACCTCGATAGCAACATTTTTGAAGCCTAAAACCTCTCCAAAATCATTTGACACATCTATTAATGACCATAACACAGGTATTGACCACAAAGGTAGATGTTTCACAAAAAACTAATAAACATGATTCAAACAAGTGTTATAGGTGTAACAAGATTGGACATATCGCATCAAGTTGTCCATGGAAGTCAAAGTTAATTTCACTTGGGCTCAATATGGTCAATGATGATGATGAAGAAGACTACCACGATGACTAATCCAACTCTTGAGGTAACATATTTATTTCATTTCATTATTTAACACTTTTTGGTAAATTTTAAGGAGAGTTTCTATGCATCAAAAGTAGAACTTCTTCAAGGAACTGGCCCTTCCATCTTGAACTATACTTTATGAATTTTTCACTATGTATTAGTCTTGTGGTATGGGACATAAGATTAATCATGTGTGTGAAGGATTCCGATGCATACTTATCTCTAGATCTGTGTGGGATAATTTCTGGTGGTATGGGACACTAGAATTTATTACACATAGAAGTCCTTGATACAATATCTTTTGTTATGATCAGAGAAGACACTTAAATTTATATATTATACAATAATTGATCTACTTTACTCACAAAGCAATCACGCATCTGAGGTTAGTTGCTTATCCAAGAAGAAGGGATGTTACATAATGTCCACCCTTTAGTTGTACGGGGATGCCCGCTACTGTGCCATCCTAGTGAATTGGTATTGTGGGTGACTCCACATTAAATATTTATTACCTAGTGGTATTGGCATAGCTTGAGACCATGCTTGGTAGGTGTATGTTGTTAAGGTGTAACAAGTAGTACCATGCTTGACAACTGTATTATGGTCAAAGTGAAACAAGTGGACTATGCTAGACACATAGTCGAAGTGTAACAAGTGGTTTATGTAACTGATGTGCCATGCTCATTGGAGTGTAGTAACAAGTGGTAACTCACAACATGCTAGATGATGTGTATAATGATACTCTCATCATATTGAAACAAGTGGTGAATATATGTTGGGTGAAAGCATGGTACGGTGTACCCATTTAGTAGTGTTTTTGGCAAAACTTATTGACGGGTACTAAGCATACTTTTAGTACTAAATAAATATCCATGGCAAGAAAACTTAGAACTCAAAAATAGAGATCCTTCCGTAATTCAAAATTTTTTAGACGTGCATGGTAGTTCGCTTTGACTTCATTGAGTGCTCTATCTTCCCTGATTTGCGTGATTCTTGTTTCTCAGAAGCTCTCTCCTACTCTACCACTACCACGCTTCTGCCCCTCCCTCCTCTCTCTCTACCTATCCCTCTGCCTCTCCCCCTGCCCCGCTTGTTCTCTCTCTAGATATCTCATTTGTATGGAACATTCAACTAAGCCATGCGTGTCCACGAGATCATTAGTAGGTGGATATTCAAAGTGCTTGGATAGGAAAAAGCGTGGTCTTGCATTGTCTACAGTGTGTTACTTCCTCAACGTTACTAGCAGTTTTGATAGAGAAGGATGATAAAAAATTCTTGGTAGGATTTTACGACATCCAGAACTATAAGAAATTGTGAAGAAGATAGTGTTTCCTAACCAGATGATTTCAGAGCAATTGTAGAGAACATAAAGACATCACTGAGCATGGTCAAAGGCATGGAAAGTGCAGATAAGCTAGCTACAAAGAGAGCAGCACTTCACATGGTTGCTAACAATGTGGCAAAAAAACAATACAGTGATAGGAGAGTTGCTAAAGCCCTTGGTATCCAACCAAGAAATTTGAAGAAACATCATGCTGATATACAAGCTAAACAGCTCAAATGGGTGGGAGAAGGTCGCAAAACGTAGGAATGATTATCTAAGTGAAGAGGTTGTTCACTCTGTCATTCAATTTTGGACAAGTAACACAAGGGTGTCTCCAAACAAGAAAGATGTCTACAGGCAGTGGATAAGTCAAAAAACTACAGAGCTCATCCCAGCCATTACTTGGAGCTTACTGAGGTATATCTACATCATTATTTTTTTCTTAGGAAAGGAAATTTGGCTCCTTAAATTGCTATCCAAGTGTAGACAAAATCTTGCATTAGAAGAGATACATCAATCAAAACTCCCTTCAGCACCTAAACTAATCACTGGCCAAGTTTTGCTTTCTGCTTCTGCCAAAGGGAGTCAAGGGAACTATCTACATCATTATTATCTTCAACATGATATTACCTCTTTGATCTTCTTCTTCGAATTAGTAGTATCTTCTTCGAACTATCTACATCATTATTATCTTCAACATGATATTACCTCTTTGATCTTCTTCTTCGAATTATTCAGATTATTAGTATGATTAGTACTAATAGTACTAGTAGTATCAACACTAAAACCACTAAAACTACTATTGGTAGTATCAGAGTTCATACTTACAAACTCTTGATTTTGTAAATTTTTTGTTTTGGTTATGCAAGCAGAATTCTTCATGAACTTCAAAGAACAACATCCCTCCATTAACATCAACTTTCGTGCTTTTCAAAGCCTAAAGCCTTATTTTGTTAGAAAACTTAAGGAGAGAAACACGTGTTGTTGTGTTTACCATACAAGAATTGATTTAATGCAGCTTGTTGTGAATTCCATGAGGACTGATACAAAATCATTACATGGAGATGCATGTGATTGCTTGTGTATGGTTTGTAGGCCAGATGAGGAGGAAAAGTGCAATGCCTATGTAGCCACCTATTCTTCAGTGGCACAAGCTTGCATGCTTACTGCAAATGTGTAAGAACTGTCCAAAACCTTTTTTTTGTCCTCGTGAGCTTGATATAGTAAATCAAGAACTGGTAAAGTGGAAGACTTATGAGTATGTCATAGAGGACATAGGAAAAGGTCAAATAAGGAAATGCATAAAACAAGTCTACAAGGAAACACCTGCAAAAGACATTATCCCACTGTTTTTGCAACATTTGAATGTGTTCATCCCGCATAACTTTCGAAGTTACTCGCAAAATTCTCAATTCAAAGAATGCTTGAAGAATTTTCCAGATGATGCGGTGATGTCTGTTGTTGACTTTGCCGAGAATTATACCTTCAAGGTACAGAACAAAATCTAGTCTATGCATTGGTATAGTGACCAGTGTACAATATTGGTACAAGTTTACTATTGGAAGGAGGATGGAAATTTAAAGAAGCAATCCGTCTTTTATATTTCAGATGATAAACAGCATAACACATTGTTCGTTCAATATTATTTTAAGCTTCATTACCAACGTCTTCTGTCTCAAGGACTGAAGTTTACAAGGCACTAGGTTTGGTCGGATGGGCAGCATCTCAATTTAAGGCAGCACGACCATTTTACTTCATTGGTTGCAAGGTGTGTGTTGGTATGTGTTACTACTATGTTAGTACACTATGTTAGTCTGTGGTAGTACTTTGTGCTAGTTTGTGTTAATTTGTGTTAGTACTCTGTATACTATGTTAGTACTATGTGTAAGTAATAGTTAGTCTGTGTTGCTCTATGTTAGTACTCTGTGTTAGTTTGTGGTAGTACTCTGTGCCAGTCCGTGTTAGTACTCTGTGCTAGTTTGTGTTAGTCTGTGCTAGTTTGTGTTAGTGTGTGTTAGTACTATGTTAGAACTCTGTGTTAGTACTTTGTGTACTATGTTAGTACTATGTCTAAGTACTATGTTAGTCTGTGTTGCTCTGCGTTAGTGCTATGTTAGTACTTTGTGTAGTCTCTGTGGTAGTACTCTGTGTTAGTACTATGTTAGTACTTTGTGTTAGTCTGTGGTAGTACTAACACAAAGTACTATGTTAGTACTCTGTGTTAGTCTGTGTTAGTACTATGTTAGTACTTTGTGTTAGTTTGTGTTAGTGTGGTAGTACTCTATGCTAGTATATGTTAGTCTATGTTATTACTCTGTGTTAGTACTATTTTAGCACAGTCTCTGTATGTAAAAAATCAGTATTGTTCTGTAATCAACAAAATTTTGTTGTTTTGTTTATTACAGGTACTATTCACTAACCAACAGTCGAATGATATGGAACTACTTTGGTACTGGTCATGGTAAGGGAGATCATGATGGTGTGGGTGCTATGATAAAGCGTGCTCTAATAGCTGAGAAGTTGGATGCAAATGGTGCTAAGCTACAGAATGTCCATGATGTTGTTGAATGGTTGATTTGGAAGATGGCAGATGATGGAAAGTAAAGGCTTTTTGTGGAGGTGAAGATCAATGATGTCAATAGGAGCGATGCATACGCATGCCAAACAGTCAAAGGTACTCGCAAAACATATTGTGTGTTGGGATTCAGTTGCAAAGACCCTACACAAGTTTTGTTTCGAAGTTTGTCATGCTTTTGTTCCTTCTGTGTTGATGAATCTTGGGACAAGTGCATCAATCTAAGCCATGTACAACCATGGAAGTTGCATAAGCTAGAGCCTGATAGAGAGGTTAATAATACAGTAGTTGTGGAGCAGGATGACATTGTCTACTCGGAGCAGCAAGACCAATTAGTAGCTGATATGTTGGAGATTGGAGACCACATGGCAGTGCTAAAATCTCCCTCTACGAACAAAGATAATGAGGATTACTACATTGTGCTATGCAAACAAGGTAAGACATTTCTCTCAGAGCAAGTGAAGGAGGATGGTTGGGGTAATGTTTTCAACATTGGGGATGTAGTGGTGCATGGTATCTATTATGCTAAATTGCCACAATGTAAAAATAGTTATGCCTTACTAAGGGAAGCACCTACAGCTATGTTGCATGCTGATGCAATACTTGCAATAAAGTTCCCAATGTTACAAGCACAGCACAAGAAGGTCAACAGGTACACAACAGTTTATCGTGTCGCTCCGAAGGTGCATGAACACATCCTAGGTAATGACTCACTCCTTAATTCCTAGGTAACACTGAAGAAGTTCGATTGAGGGCAAGCTGGCTGCCTACATGGTTGACCTGCTTAACCACATCAAAGAGCTTGGAATAGCGAGCGGTGGTTTTCCTGCATGAGAGTGAACTAGGACACATTGACCCCTTATAATAGTTAACAATTAATGGTCTCATGTACTCTTTCAACCTGTTTTTCTAACTAATATCATATCCTTCTCTGCGTTTTAAAAAATGTCTAAATCCTAAATATGGGACCAAAATATTTCTTTGCTATTAATTAATTAGTTGAGAGAAAAGGGTTTAGGGTTTAGTTTGACATGTGGCAGTGAGCGAATTTTCTTGAAGGCCTTCTCTCCTATAAAGGAATGCAATTTCATCTCTACAGCCTCACTATTTCGCTTGCCTCTCTACGGCCTTCTCTATTGCCTCACTACTACAGCCTCACTATTTCAAATTAATCTTCCATATGCCTAAATACAAGTATAAGGAGTGCTTGAGGACGACTGTATGGACCACCATAGCACAACCTCAGGGGATGAAGTGGATTATGATGACCTGTACTCACCAATGTCCCAGGATGAGGATGAGGAGACCTCGAACCCCTCAGAGGATGAGGAACATGAGGAGAACAAGGAAGAGGAGGAGTGGGCTGAATAAGAGAACGAGGAAGAGGAGGAGAACGAGGAGGGCAAAGAAGAGGAGTGGGTAGAAGAGGACAAGGAAAAGGAAGAGGAATTTACATATAGTGGGGATGATGAAAATGATGATTCGGATGGTGTTGGGAAGAAGGTTGAGGAACGAGGATAGCTCTACCGATGAAGAGCATGCTAAATAGATTCCATTCCCTTTATGACTGTAATTTTGATTTTACTGAGCTGGCCCTTTTTGGCTATGTAATTTGGGCTATGATCAAGTTTTGGCAGTAATCTAGTGGTTTGTTATTTCCACATTGTGGTAATTGCTGACAATTAGTTACTTTTCCCTTTCTCATCTCCATACAAATTGCAGACTATGCTAGTACTATGTTACTATTGTTAGATCTTTGCTTAACTGTGTTAGTACTATGTTACTATAGAACCCCTTTCATGCATATGCGAATTGGTGACTGAGTAGGGTTATGTGATTGGGTTTGGCCTTTGTGATCAGATAACTTTAAATCAATTTCAATGTAACAGCCTGTATATAACGATACATGTTTTTGCTCTCAAAACCACCTTTTGTATGAGCTCCCTAGTAATTAAAGTTCTCTTTAACTTGTTATATTAGCCTTTGGTTTCATTTGACAGTCTTGGGTCTTTTTGTAACTTTTTGAACATCTCTGTAAATCGTCTTTTATAATTCAAGTTATATTTTACCAAAAAAAACTTGTTGATTAAAGACTAACACAGTACTAACATAAGACTAACACTGTAATGGCACAATACTAACATGAGACTAAAATAGTACTACGATAGTACTAACACAATAGTACTAGCATATATCTAACATAGTACTAGCATAGATCTAACACAGTACTAACATAGTACTAAGTCAGTACTGTTCCGAAGATAGCACAATTAATTAACTAGGACAGTAATTAATTGCTCTAAGTACTGTTGTTGATTAAAGACTAACACAGTACTAACATAAGACTAACACTGTAATGGCACAATACTAACATGAGACTAAAATAGTACTAAGATAGTACTAACACTCAATAATGGTTGTAGCCAGATCGGGTGGCAACATCTGAATTCTGTCTTGAGTGGCAGGCCAGCTTGTTGGTAATGGATCAGCTCCAATGAACTTCATGGCAGACTCGATGTTTTCCACCTCGGCATATTCAGCCTCAATTACCTTTAGCTGCTCATGGAGGGGGTTTGTATTCCGCTGCCTTGCCCACAACTCGAACATATGTCCTTCGTAAGGAAACTTATATGAGAACTTTGGGACAGTGCCCTTAAATTTATATAGCCTCTACAAGTAAGGCAACAGCACCTCGAGCAACTCTTCATCCTTGGCATCACCTTCATATGTTGACACACAACAAGTTGTCCCTATTGGATTCAAACATCCCTTATCTGGCGTGTCGTCGACAAGCACGGTATGCATGGGGGCCAATCGTATGCCCCTGTCGAGAAGCGAGTTGAACGGCTTTAGGAATAGGAGATCCTTAGTCTGCTTGAGATGGTATATGCCTGGTTGCTGCACACACTCATCTTGTGAGAGAAGTGGAATTTGAATTTGAAGTCTAAACCCACGAGGCCACCAGCTCTTTCTCTATCAAATTGGCAATCGACATTAGATTTCTGGGGGCCATGCTACTCCAGGTTCCTACATCATAACGGGGCCCCAATTCGGCAAGGAATTGAATCAATCGGAGCCTTAGCGACACCATGTGCTTGCCCACTCTCTGAAGCTGAAGTATTGCTGTAACATGGGGTGGAGCTTGTTGGCACCATCCCACCATGACTCCGTTAACATAAAAAATAAGCAGACATTTTGGAGGAACTGCTGTTGTGCATTCACGTAACACACAAAAGAGGTACTTCTCAAAAACATGAAGTACTCAGATAAATGACAAGGTACTAAAATAATGAACTCAAGACTAACTTTTAAAAAAATACACAACAAATTTATGCACTCTGCTCAAGATAGAAACAAAAGTGTATTTTAAAAAGTGCAGCGCATTCTTAAAAAGGCAAAATAAAGGGACAATACAACAGTATGCTCATTTTGAGCCGGATCTGGTTTTGGGCAAGTGTACAGGGTCACAACCCTTACAGCTAGGAAGGCTCAAAGCTTTCCTCTTCTTAAACCCCGTAGGGACTAAGCAAGATAGTTTCAGATTATCACCATCAATGTCAGACATAGCCTCCTCATGCTCCTGGATGCAATGACCTTGGTGGATGTAACACCCTCTTGGGCAGTGGCCTCCTCATGCTCCTGGGCAATGGCCTTGGTGGATGTAGCAGCCTCCTCATGCTCCTGGGCTTTAGCCTTGGTGGGATGTAGTAGCCTCCTCATGCTCCTGGGCAATGGCCTTGCTGGATGTGCCAACCTCAAGGTATTTGGCACCACTGTCCTTCTTTGGCATGCTCTCATCACTCACTAGCTTTACTCTCTTCTTCTCCCCCAACCATTCCCTTTTTCTCGACTTCATTGTAGGCTTTCTCTTCCAAGTTCAGCTTCTTAACATATTGAGAATCCAATGTGATCACCTCAGCTTTTTTCTCATCATCTGGAGGGATCACCCACCACAACATAGCCGCATCACAATTAGATGAGAGCTAAAAATGTGACATAGCAAAAATCAACACATAGAGACTAGCAGGTAATAATTATGACTATAAAGGAGACCAATCTTCAAGATTGTAACAACAATATAATATGTAAACCAATTGTGCCATACCTTGCTTGGTTGCAGATGCGCTTTCTGCATTTGTATAACACCCGTTGTGCATTTCTTTTTTTAGAAATGGAAGTCCCTTCTTGCACTCGAGACCTGTGTCACAATTAAAATGTATTATATAAACCAGCATGCCAATTAAAATGCATTATGTAAACCAACATGCCAATTAAACCTATATTATCTAAATCACATGCCAATGTATTATATGTAAACCAGCATGCTAATTAAAATGTATTATTTAAAGTGCCTACCTTCACAATTTACTACCCCTTCTAGAAGAGGAGCTCCATCACTTGAATCGTCATTTGGGCAGCCTTGAGTATTCTACTCAGAGCAGCCTAGAAGCTCTTTTTGGTGGAGGGCTTTCCTTTTGCATTCATCTTCATTATATGAGTCTCCTGCATCCTTCGTGGATTCCAAGTGCAGGCTGCTTTGACCTCCTTTCTCCTCCTCCCCACCATCTAGGTGGTGCATCAAAGGCACGTGGCACCATATGAATTGGCTTCTCCCTCATGATGGCTTCAATATGCCAGATGGGCTTTGTGCAACTTGCCACTTTAAGCACCTTGCCAGATGAGCCTTGTGCAGACCCATGCACACCTATACTGGCATCTCCCTCATGCTGCTTTGTACGAATGCTTCCGAGCGTTTTATATTCAGCACGTTTAGAAGTGGATGTTGCACCTGCAAGCAAGCAGTATAAACATAACGCGTACTAATAATAACAACTACATAATATAAGATAGTACTAAATGCTTACTTTGTGAGTACTAATTAGTACTAACAACTACCAATTAACATTGTGTACAACCCTTTACCAGATACTACACAAAATAGGACTAGATATTGCTAACACAGTGGCAAAATAGTACTAAAGAGTAAAAATTTGTATAGTACTAACCTCTATTATTGTGCTAATTCAAAAGCAAATACTACTAGCATACTAGTATAAAGAGTCCTAAGATAGTTGTAGTATAGTACTAAAGTATTGACATGTATAGTACTATTCTAGTACTATAGAACAATGACATATAGCACAATTGGAAACAAGGTCCAACCTAGTACTAAAAAGTAATAAAAGAGAGTGGCTAATAGTACTTCAAGAGTAGTCGTGCAAACTAAAAAGCTTTAAATAGTACTAAAAGAGTAGTTGAATGCAAAGTGTATGAAACTCTACTAAAAGAGTTACAATATTAAATAGTACTAAAAGAGTAGTTGAATGCAAAGTGTATGAAACTCTACTAAAAGAGTTACAATATTTTAAAAGTACTAAATTAGTATTTTAAATGCAAAGAGTACTAAAAGTGTATGCAAAGAGTACTAAAAGTGTATGCAAAGAGCACTAAATGCAAAGAGTACTAAAAGTATATGAAACTCTACTAAGAGAGTTATAATATTAGTAAATTAGTATTTTAAATAGTACTAAAGCTATAATGAAATACTAGTATATTAAATTGGACCTCTGAGTTTTAACAAAGTACTAAAATATATCTAAAATGGTACCTAAGCAGTACTAAATAGTTCTAAAAAGAAGTTCGTAGTACTAATAGTTAGTAGTACTAATAGGAACAACAAAGTACTAAATAGTAAGCAGTACTAATCACTTATGAAACTATACCAAAAGAGTTACTAAATAGTACTACACAGTACTAAATTATATTAAGATAGTAGTATATTAAATTGAACCTCTGAGTTTTAAGAAAACACATACATGTAGTAGGGGTCTAAAACCCATTGCAGCCATCCAGTCACTAGATATGCTTTCATTGCATGACTAAGCCACGCAGTGTGTGGAGTTGGAGAAGTGATGTGATGTGCACAATATATGGTATGTGTGCATGCAATGGATAAACACAACGTCCAATGCCTCCCAGTTGAAGCCCAGGCCACAAAACACACACCTGCATAGACAATGTACAAGAAGATCAATATAAGCTTCTTGGTACATAAGCACAAACATTATAAAACCCTAAACCTAATGCATATTACCATGAAATGTTAACAAGCAGGCAGGCAGGCTGAAGGATGCACAATTGGAGCAGGATGAACTGCACTAAACCCCTGAGCATAAAGAGAATCAGTCAGGCACATTATGTTCTGCACAAACTGATCGCCCCGCTACCCTTCATCCGCTCTTCAATACCAATACGAGTGCACTTTGTAGAGTGTAGGTCACTTCTAGCAGTATCTAGCTCTCCTTGCATCGTCTCTGCCTTTTTTTGCAACTCGGTATTGAGCACCTTGCTCTGCAAATTTTGGATTTTGCAGAAGTGGTTGTAAACGGAGTCGCACTTCTTCTTTGCTTCACTCTCCAAGATGGAGGCTTCCTGAAATTTGGCTTACAATGACTAGTTCATGATTTCTATACAAGACTTTCATATGAACAATGCACTCAGGTGCCCATGAGTCAATAGGTCTATTTCTAAACCACCACCTGACTCTCCCAGCCTTGCATGGCGTTTCCTATTTGACCTTAACAAATTTCAAAGGGTCTAGGTCCTCTAATTTGATGCATGTGCTGCTAGAAGTACCTCCCCTTTGAAAATCACATAGGGCTTCTTTTGGCAAGGGAGTTGTTCACCGCCCTCTTCATCATTGATCGATGATGAAAACAGAGAGAGAGAGAGAGAGAGAGAGAGAGAGAGAGAGAGAGAGAGAGAGAGAGAGAGAGAGAGAGAGAGAGAACTCTGAGTGAGATGATGGAAGCTTCAGGATGACATGAACGACAGCAGGAATCTAAAATAAAAAATGTGTGTGTGTGTGTGTGTGTGTGTGTGTGTGTGTGTGTGTGTGTGTGTGTGTGTGTGTGCGTGTGTGTATCATACAGTGTGTATGATGCATGGATTTCATACCAAATCTTTAAAATGAACTAAACGTCTCTAATATTTTTCTTATGAAAAAGGCACTATATTACATATGCATAGTACTAAAGCATTTTGCCAATAGTATATACACACCGTGCCATGCTTTCACCTTGTTGTGTTTGTGCCTATCAACGTTTCATATTGGGATTAATCGTAGAGAAGGGAAATTAATTTGGATATGTTTACAGAAATAAGTGATAAGTAGTGCATGTGTCGCACAAAAGGGATCTTGTCTATATCATATTATTTCACATTATTAATTTGTGATTAATAAGGAGTGCAAGGGTCACCAAATTAGGTGTCGCACGAGTTTTATTGTTACGGTCCATGTTCACCCGAGCCTCTGAGCCATGCCTTTGCACCTCTGAGCCATGTTTGGTCAATGAACCTCTGAGTCTGTTTGTGGTATTCCATGTCCACAAGATCCTCTGAGCCATGCCTAATCAGCCTCTGAACCATGTTCGGACCTCTGAGTTTACCTTACAGATTATGACATCGATAGCAATACGAGCCTAATGTTGTTGTTGTAGCATTTTCTTCTACACAACTGAGAACAATTTTTTACTCAAATGAGAGAATTGTTATAGGTATATATTTTATCATATTTTTGGTGCTTAATAATCGTGGTAAAATATGCTTGATTTAGTGTGTGCAAAAATCGACTTATTGGAATGTGCGAATGTGCACAAGGTTATTTTATGAGTTGTTTTTGTTAGCCATGTGCCAAATATTTATACATATTATTTATGCACACTTGTGCGTGGCATTGCTATATTTCTAGCATATAAGTTAGAAGAGTTTTGGTTATTTACACATCGTGTGTGAACAAGCTCTAGTATTAAACTATTTTTGTAAAAGTGGAAAAAGCAAGACCAATTTTGTATGCACAACTATTAATAGCTCCTTGGGCTATTTATTGAATATAATTCTCAAAATACTCATGTCATGGAAGTGGAGCTACACGTATTAGGGGGGAGATTGCACCCAATCTTGTGTTATGGTCCCCATGTACCTTGAGTTATGCTATGGTATCTATGGTCCCCATGTACCTTGGTCTTGTAACACAAATTGCTTGAAAAAAACTTGCATAACCAAAATGGGTTCCAAAATGGCCTCGAATCTAGATTTTTAAATCACTGATATCTTACAAACTAATCCCACACAATATAATGCCCCTTTGCTTCATTGTCAAAAGGCGGATCTAGATGTGGTAGTGCACCTTCTTATTGTTCTACCTACCTGTTGCTCTTGCCTAGCAGCTACCTATAGATATTTTCTTCCAAATCAAAGGGAAAGAGATGAAGTTACCCTTATCTATGTACCACTTCCTTTACTTTCCTCTTGAGCTCTTTACACATGAATTGGCCCTCTAATACCATGAGAAGATTTTATGAGGGAGAGGATGAGCTTGAGCTCCTTGCAAACAAGCACACACACACACACACACACACACACACACAAGCGTAGACACGCACACATAAGGAGGGATGGATGGTTAAATTTTCTTCTATTCTCTTCTCTTCTCTACAACCATAACATAAAGATAAGATACATACTATATAGGAAATTGCTCTCCTACTCTATTCTATTCTCTACAACCATAACATAAAGATAAGAATTACTATATGGAAAATTACTCTCCTACTATGACATACAAATGGTCAATCTGTAGTGTAAACGTGTATTGTGAACTTGACTACATAAATTGGCACTATATAAATTGGCACTATAACTATGCCGTAACTCTAGTAAACCAAAATTGTTATTACAAATTCTGTAAACCACTAGTGTGAACGTGTAGTGTGAACTTGTAGTGTGACTACATAAATTGGCACTATAACTATGCCGTAACTCTAGTAAACCAAAATTGTTATTACAAATTCTGTAAACCACTAGCAGCATATCACCCATAATCTCACCAGCCATGCCAGTGTCATAAGTGCGGAGCTATCACTCTAGTATGTCACCTATATCCGGCAGCACTAGTTGAGCTTGATATCTCAATAATCAATTCTCTTATTGTGTCAAGGATAGGCTCCACAATGAAAGGTTGCATAGTTGTCTCTCCCAATCCTACCTACTAAAGCCAATTAAAATTATCTCCAAGGGTGGCATACCCTCTTCTAAGACTTGGGCCAAGGTAGCACACCCTCTATATTAGCTTTGAAGGTGGCATACCCTCTCTTTTGCATCTTTTAAAATCTTTAACTAGAACTTTGTTAGTTATATACAGCTTATAATGACACCTAAAGATGTATGGAATACCTTGGTTGTACAACACAAGTACCAAGGTGGCTAGAAAGATATAGTTAAAGAAGGAGCTACATAATGTGACAAAGGGAAAGTTATGTATCGTGTATTATTCATTGAAGGTTAAAGGGATTACTAATTGAACACAACCATTTGATGTTGAATGGATGTCAATTACAATTAATGGAATAGGAAAAGAACGAGTAGTTTTGGAGTTTTATCTAGACTCGAGAAAGTTTCAATAACTTTTTGGACCTGATCAGATGAATGTCAGTATAGTAAATCATCATAAGCAAGAGCAAGACTTCTACTCGAACATAGGTAGAGGTAGCTCGGTAAATCCTCTACTGTACATCAGCCCACCATGCTCCTGTGAATCTTGTTTTACTCCATGGCACGTGGGTATGGGGTTGATTGTGCCAGGGAACCTACTACCATCTACTGCTACTAAGCCATTTCCCATGACCTCACCTAACCCTGCCACTTGAGGGTTCTTCTCAGCAGTAAGTCATTTTTCATGACCTCAACCAAGCCAAGCTAAACTCGCTTCTTTCCACATATGAGTGCAAACTTCCTCACTACCCTTGTTAATCTCATCGGCCAACTCTAGTTTCCTTTTTTATTGTTAGACTTAATATATTTCTCTTTAAGATAACAATTGTGTGAAGATAACATTGTAATATTTTGAAACCATCATAACCTTTACAATATTCTTCTAATAAATGAAAAAGGTATTCCCATAACATTTGGACATATTTATGTTTTTCTCTTTAAGTCACCCACTTAGTTATTCCTCTTAAACATAAGTAGAGCTAGAGGTAGATCCTGATCTAGAGGCTAAGGTGTAGATTGATATGGAAACATGAATCATGGACAATAACAACATGACTCTCAATCACAAATAGGCCACTCTAGAGGTCAAGGGAGCGAGAAATGCTGAGGTGGATGGCAAAGAAAGTGGAAATAG
This sequence comes from Cibotium barometz, assembly GCF_041138505.1. Taxonomy (NCBI): domain Eukaryota; kingdom Viridiplantae; phylum Streptophyta; class Polypodiopsida; order Cyatheales; family Cibotiaceae; genus Cibotium; species Cibotium barometz. The sequence continues at coordinate 14,004,350 of NC_141085.1, forward strand.
CATAGAATGATATTATTATGCAAACTATGGCATATAGCAAAGAAACCAAAGTGGATGGCAAAGAAATCAAAGTGAAAATAGCATATAGCAAATAGAATGGCATATAGTAAATAGAATGGCATATTGCAAAAAGGACTACTATAAAAAGTAGAATGACATAAAAAGTGAGAAGTTGAGCAAGGAAACTATGCATAAAAAGTGAGCACTTATAGCAAGTAAACTATGCATAAAAAGTGAGCACTTATATAGCAAGGAAAGTATGCATCTTCATGTAAACATGATGAAGATAGAAGTTGAGCAACATCTATTTATGATGCACCATATGTTTACTCTATAGATACACCATATAAAGATAGAAGCTGAGCAACATCTATAGATACACCATATAAAGATAGAAGTTGAGCAACATCTATTTACGATGCATATGTTTACTTCCACATCTGTAGATGCATCAAACTTAGGAGACATATGGTATGTTTACTTCCACATCTGTAGATGCATCAAATTCAAGAGACGTATGGTATGTTGATTCTAGTGCCTCTAACCACATGATGAACATCCATAGTGAGTATTTTAGAGAAATGAGGGATTTGAAAAAACTTGGTTATGTAGAAATGGGTAGTGATACAATACACCCTATTGCACATGTTAGCATACCAACCAAATTTGGAAGTTCTTTAGGGTTGGCATTATCCATAAGCTTTCCCAAATAATAACACGATAACGATGCTCCTCCCAATAAAGTCGAGCCACAAAAAACAATAATACTTTCAATCGTAGGTATGCCACTAATATTTGAATTTTTATATTACATAAGTGTAAATAATAATAATACTTTCAACTGTAGGTATGCCACAAAAAACAATAATACTTTCAACTATAGGTATGCCCACTAATATTTGAATTTCTGTATTACATAAGTGTAAATAATAATACTTTAAATTTTAGATACACTACTAACATTTGAAGTTCCATATTACATGGGCGTGATTACATCAATATTAATGTTCAAACGATTGAGAAGGTATGCAGGTTTAATAACATTGGTATGGATGTTGAGAAGAAGTCTTACATTTAGGCTTGGTGTCCATGATGTTATAAAGGCACGTAAGAAACAATTGAGTCACGTAAGATTTGTTTGATAAAGATCCTAGTAGTCATATTTATCCACAAACCTTGATGATAAATCTTTTTACCACATTAATTAAATTTGCATCATTATTACTCTTCAATTTTAGGCTCCAAAAAAGGAGATTTTGAGAGAGATTAGAGGTGCTTACTTAGTTGAAAAATAATGTTTTAATTTTTCAAAATGTTATGTTGGAGGACGATGCTTCACCCTTTAATTCTAATTTCTCTTTAGTCAAATTGTGTTAAAAAATGTAATTGAGCTTCACTTCATAAACAAGTAGTCACCCATCTAGGTTGGCACTTGAGGATGAAATATAGTAGCACACAACATAGATCACGTTTTGAATGTTCGGTTCGTAGATCTTCTTCGGTCTTATGTAGCTTCTGTTCTAAGGCACTGATTTGGTTGTGCTCTAGCGGTTTGGAACTCTTATTTTCTTTGTAGTGGAAAATCTGTAGGACAAAATGCACTCAACTTTTTGTAGAGAGAGAGAGAGAGAGAGAGAGAGAGAGAGAGAGAGAGGCGAGCATTTTTGTTGCACAACTTGTCACACATTCAAATGCATCATAGAGGGAGAAACTATACTTCTTTGTTGCAACTTCTCACACAATCCAATGCACTTTAAGCATTAATAGAGAGAGAGAGAGAGAGAGAGAGAGAGAGAGAGAGAGAGAGAGAGAAAAGAGGCTAATGCACCATAGAGAGAGAAAGTATAATTCTTTGTTCTTGCAACTTCTCACACAATAGAATGCACTCGAAGCATTACTCTTCGCTATTGAACACAAGATGGGGATGGTAGGTAGATCTAGAGGAAGAGAGGTGGGGATTTTAAAGAAGAAGGTTGTAGGTGTTTGGAGAGGAGGAGGAAGGAGCTATGGTGGAAGTTGATGTAGTTGGACATGGCTTTGAGCTTGGCATGCACTCTCCTGGCGTAGAGGCGTCGCACGACTGCCCATGCCATGCGAAGCTTCCTGATGGGCACCATCATCCTCTCCATTGGCCTCTTCCTTCGTGTGAACTTGTAGCTGTGCAGGTAGACTTGCCTTTGCCAATACGCTTCCAGCCCCCTGGGCCTCACGCCCTTCCCATGCAGCAGTCGCCGCCGCCCGCCACCACCTGCATCATTATCAACGCCATTATAATTAAACCAATAGTAATCTCCACCTCCAAATGGCTTCTCCTGCAGGCTCACATAGCAGTGGCAGCTATGGCCTGCTGCGCATGAGCGCCATCTTTTAATGGAGCTTAGCTTAGCTATGGAGAGAGCGCCGCCTGGTCTGCGTATAAGATTCAACCAGCAACCCATTCTCTACTACACGCGATTCCCAAAAAAAAAATATTAATCTGTGGGGAGATTAATAGATCAAGCTTGCCAAACAGTACAAGAATCCAAGTGAGGATTAGCGAGATGATCAGTGAATGCAAGGCGATGAGATTAGCGCTAATGCTCTCTATATATAGTAAAGAAAAGCAAAGGGAAACCGCACCTCGTCAACAAAAAGGGATTCCATTTCAAAAGGTTTTGCTGATTAACCGCCATCAAAGTAAGTGGGGAAATTATATCTCATAAATCCAGGCGATGATTGGGAAGCCAAATTTTTCTCTTAACCTACCCATGCACAAGCAGCCCATTCCCATTCTCCCCTCCAATACCTCGTGGCCTGTGCTACCATCACAAAGACGTTATTGAACCCCCCCCCACACACACACACACACACATACATAAAAGTATCCTCCCCAAAAGTATCCTCCCCATGCTTATCCAGTATTATTTTTATTTTTTACATTAGTATATCCCACCAACCTTAGTACCAACAAATTATCTTCAAAAGTGCCTCGTGCCATTTCCATAGAGTGCCACCAACACAACATAGTCATACCATGTTTCTTCTCACCTCCTCCATTCATGCACATAAAGTTCGCCAATCATTTGATTCATGGTATTCATACCTTGACTCAAATTAACACACGCTTAGCCTTGACCCATGACAAGTCAAAAATCATCACACACCTAGCCTTGAAAATAACACTCCTTGTAATCAACTTCTTCTTCTCTTACCCTTTACAAGCTAAGCTAAACTTGAATGCCCTTATACAAGCCGAGCTAAACTTTAAAGCCATAACACGAGATAGGTTTGCATATTGGGAGATGAAAGGTCCTTTCTATAGGCTTTAAGAGCCCAAGTAAACTAAGCAAGGATCCCTAGTTTCTGCAAAGAGAGAGGAGGAAAATTGCATATTGAGAGGTGACATGTCCTCAATGTGGGAGATAGATTGGGACAAAGAAAAATGATGTGCATTAAAAGAGAGAGAGAGAGAGAGAGAGAGAGAGAGAGAGAGAGAGAGAGAGGACTAGTATTGAGTGGAGGGAGACCATGCAAGGCATAGATGCAAAGAGAAAGACGTGAGAGATAAAGGAGGCTAGTATAGGAGGGTGGTTTCGGATGAGCATTGTGACCTTAATCTTTATTAAAGACCACCTCACCATCTTAGACTAGAGAATTAGCCACTACACCTCTCCTTATATGTGTTTAATATAAGCATGCACTTCCCATCTACACTAGCCTCTAAATTAATGACACTTGTAAGTTCTCTTTCTCTCAGAAATAGATAATTTATCAGTTAATTTTTATTATTTTAACTACTCATGGAAGCTAATTGTTGGATTTTTCTCATTCCTCTCTCTAGTTTTTAATTATTCTTTTCCTAGTATTTAATTATGCCTCTAATGTGCTATGGAGTGTTGATGTAGAGTGCCCATGGAAGCTAGTTATTGGATTTTTCTCATTCTTCTCTCTATCTTGCCAAAATTTTGAATTAGGGAGCCTATTTTTGAAATGAACCAAGGGAAGTTAATTTATTAGATTAGAATTATGCATAATGATTTGGGTAATATAAGATATGGGATTGTCTGGAAAATCTATGTTGTAATCAATTTCTTAAATATGCTAAATTGATTATGGGAATCCTCCCTGTTGAGATTTTTCCCATTTCTTATGGTTTCTTAAATAATAAGTATCCAAAGAATCTCTCTATTTTATTATGGTTTTATCATAGAAAGATTAGAGATTAATCTAGTTTTTCCCTTCCTCGAAAGACTAGAGTATTTAATGCTTTATGATGCCGAATTTGTGAGATAGTATCATAAATTGGGTTTAAGTTTTAGATTTTTCTTTAAATGGAGAAAGGATGTTATCATTCGTAAATGAATTTAGATCAAGCAAGACCAGTTTATCCTTGTATATCGGGCATAGCACAAGCTTTGGTTCCTTATGATTTTATTATGAGAGAAGCAAGGGATTTCTAAGAATGAAGAAGATTAAAAGATAGCTTTTATTCCTCATCATTGGTGTGCGTGAGTAAAAAAGATTTGACTTCTTTTAAGCTTAGGTCTTATTATTTTTTATTAAAGATAAAACTTATAAGTTAAGATGTAGAGAAAGTTAATTTAAACATATAGGTTTCTCTTTTTAAGAGGAATAACTGCGTGGGTGACTTAAAGAGAAAAAAAATAAATATGTCCAAATTCTATGGGAATACCTTTTTCATTTATTAGAAGAATATTGTAAAGGTTATTATAGTTTCAAAATATTACAATGTTATCTTCACACAATTGTTATCTTAAAGAAAAATATATTAGGTCTAACAATATGAAATGAAACTAGAATTGGCTGATGAGATTGACAAGGGTAGTGAGGAAGTTTGCACTCATAGTGGAAAGAAGCGAGTTTAGCTTGGCTTGGGTGAGGTCATGAAAAATGACTTACTGCTGAGAAGAACCCTCAAGTGGCAGGGTTAGGTGAGGTCATGGGAAATGGCTTAGTAGCAGTAGATGGTAGTAGGTTCCCTGGCACAGTCAACCCCATACCCACGTGTCATGGAGTAAAACAAGATTCACAGGAGCATGGTGGGCTGATGTACTAGCCTTCAGTTGGATGGGCTAGACAAGTCCAATGCTTTCCTTTTCTAGCAGTCATGAAGTTGAAAATTCTTATTAGGATCTTGCATGAGCATAATGAACAAGATATAGCATACTTGCCTTATTGGTTTAATTTTCTACTTGGTAGTTTTCTCTTGTAATGAGAAATGAATGAAATCAATGCTATTTATGTTTTTAAATTTGCATCCATGTGGTTACTTATGCTATGAGCTACCCCTTGGGCTTAATAACAGAGTTTCGGACCCAAGTGGAGGTAACTCGTGCTTTCCAAGTGGTTCAGGACTCAAGGGTAGGTGGGAGAGGCTATGTTTACCTTTAGAAGCATGACTAGACCAAGTGATGTCTTTTTAGAAGCTTTTTACAATGAGTTGGTGACCAACCTACTACGTGCAAGGGACCACATCCACACCATTCCTTAGATCTTGGAGCATGAAGCTAAGCTATTTGGGGATAATGGATGGGCTTGTTAGACTTGAATATAGGATGATTAGTACCATATTTGAGTTGTTAAGATCCTCGTAGAGTAGGGAATATAGAAACGCATGTCTAGAATATTATCGTTTATCTCATGAGTTAGAAGAGGCTCGTCTAATAGACTATTATTGGGTTATAGACATTGACAATGCATGGGAAAATGATATCTTTTATAGAGAAATTTTCAAGCTTAGACAACTCCTCCCTGCCCCATAAGATAATCACTCTTGAAAATATTAAGATCTTGTGGGATCTCAGGGATTTCTAGAAAAACTTGGGAAGGAACTATTGCACATAAATAATATTTCTAAGCTTAAATTTTGAGTGATGTAAATACTTTACATGTATAACATTTTAGTTTGAGAGAAAAAAAATCCTAAAACAATATTAAATTACTTAAAGGCTTCTATACTATTTTTCCAGAGGTGGACTCGTCGTCCAAGGTGTTGTGCATCATGAAACTTAATTGAACCATAGAAGGCAGATTGACTCAAGAAAAATAAGAAACTAGTATTACCCCTAGAGATTGGGAAAGACCAAAATGAATCTTAGTTATCACTCCCCGTGATCCCTTGAGTGGTGCCCAATCAAACACATTCTCGGGGAAAGGTTCCAACCTAGGAGACATTCTCGAGAGAAGGTTCCAACCTAGGAGACATTCTCGAGGGAACATTCTAACCTAGAAGACATTCTCGAGGGAACGTTCTAATCTAGGAGACATTCTCGAGGGAACATTCTAATCTAGGAGACATTTTTGAGGAAAGGTTCTAGAGATACTTGGGAAATGGATTTACCATGGAAGATTATTTTTCCATGGCCGGCTAGAATGAGAATAGTAAATCAATCATGGCTCGCTTAAAGCTCAAAACTGCTTTAACATAAATAAGTCTCTAAGGATCACAAGATGAACTTGGAATGTTGAGGGGATTAAAGACAAGAAAAAAAATAGCTTTTTGGGGTCTAATCAAGGAGTGGGATGTGTCTATCCTTGTATTCAGGAGCATAATCTTTTTGGGCCTAAATTGGTTAGAAAAGATAGGTTTCAGGATTGGAATATATTATATGGTGGGGTGAATCGGGGGTTTAGTGTGGTAATGTTTATTATTAAGAATACTTTAAAGCCTAGTATTATTGCTAATCATCCCAATGGGAGAGTTTTGGTAGTGGAAATCTTTATTGAGGAGGAAAGGATTAGGTTAGTGAACCTATATGGTGATCATAACCATACAATTAGAAGTGATATGTGGGATTGGATTTCTAAACTGAATATTCAGAGATAGTGTATTGTTATGGGGGATTTTAACATGGTAGAGAAACAAAGAGATAGATGTGGGGGGAGCACTATGTTACTGGGTCAAGAGAAGAGAAGGTGGGAGGACCTAAGAGGAAGGTTGGGTTTGAGAGATGGGAGGACCTAAGAGGAAGGTTGGGTTTGAGAGATGGATGGGAAATGGGGGACTGGGGTATGGATCCTGGACATACTTATTTCAGTATTCAATACTTTGGCTCATCTTCTAGATTGGATAGGGTTTCTTTTAGTCAGCAAGCAGATTGGGTCCCTCATACCCTTAAAATCTCAATTGATTCTAGTACAACTCTCTCTAATCATATGCCTCTCAGATGGGGTTGCATGTCATGGGCTAGGAATAGACAACGTTGAATAGATTTCCTACTAGGAAATTGAGAGTAAATAATCTGTTGCTTAAGGATGACCTCTTTAAGATACAAACTAAAGAGGCCATAGAAACATTGAAAAGGAGAGATGCCCAAGGGTCATGGAGACTCTTTGCTTATGAGATGCAAGGGATAATTAGGGGGGTTGGTAAACTGAGGGCTGAGGAAAAGAGACATGAGAGAGGGAGGTGGAGTGAACTTCTAAACCATCTTTTAAAAAAAAGACAGACTGGGAAGTTGTTTGAAGAGGAGATTTTCTGGTATATTAAATGTCAAGAAGGGCTAAAGAGTGAAGATGAGAATTGTTCAAAGAGAGAGCACAATAGACATAAATGGAAAATGTTCAACAATAAGAGGAAGCCTAATAGACACTTATTTAAGTTAACTGAGGGGAAGGGCTCTAAGGAGGTGATGGGGAGAATACTGGATGAGAATGGGCAAGAGATTGAGGGCATAGGTTTGATTGCTGAGAAGTGGGTGAAATTCTTGGGAGCTACTCTTAGTTTAAAAGAGGATTGGTCATCCAAAAGGTATCAAATTGAGAATAAGCTGCTTGAATTAGTCAGTAATAGAATAGATTCTGACAAGGCTAAATGACTATAAAGGGACATAGAGGTGGATGAATGCTGGGATGCCCTTAATAAATTGGGAAAGGAAAAATCACCAAGGTGGGATGGGTTATACGTAGAAATTTTTAGCCTTTTGGCCTTCTCTAAAGGATGTAGCTGGAAAAATATGTAAAGAAGCTTTTAGGACAGAAAACTTAGACAAAGACCTAAAGGATGGGCTAGTAAAGCTTATCCCTAAGCAAGATGCTTGTGAAAGTCTCAATCATTAGAGGCCCATTACTTTGCTAACTGTCATCTACAAGGTCCTGGCCAAAGTCATTACTATAAGGATTACTCTTGTTTTGCAGGAGGTCATCTCTAAGAGAAAAAAAGGCTTTATTAAGGGCAAATCTATATATGATAATATCTATGCTGCAATGTTGGGTAGAGATCTACCTTTGAGGACTAACTAGAAATATATCCTTATGTAACTGTATTTGGAGAAATCCTATGACAGAATATACTGGTCTTTTGTGGCTAGGGTAATGGAAAACCTAGGCTTTGGTATGAGGATGGCTACTTGCATTTATACCCTTACATTTGGAGGCCACTCTAAATTGATTTTGAATGGCATAGTGGTTGGGGGGTTTGATGTAAATAGGTCGGTTAGACAAGGTTTCCCCCTTGCTCCACTACTTTTTGCTATAGCCTCACATCCCCTGATTACAACATTGGAACATGCCACTATTGAAGGGAAAATAACTGGATTGAAACTGGGTAATGGGGAGCAGTTGGAAATTCAATGTTTTGCTAATGATTCTCTTCTTTTCTTGCAAGCTAATAATGATAATGTGAGATTGGCTTTAGGTATTATTCAAGATTTTGATGATGCATCAGGGTCTAAATGTAATATATACAGAAGTCTAAAATTATAAGCCTGTCTAAGGATAATGATTTTGATTTGGGGAGATGGGGCTATGAGGTTATCAAAAGAGGTCAAATAGTCAGACACTTAGGGGTTCCTTTTGGTGTGGATGTGACGAATAAACAGCTCATAGATTGGGCTTTGGAAAGGTTCTACTTGAAATTGAAGAAGTAGGAAGGTATCAGAGTTCCATTTCATGATAGAGTGTCTTTATGCAACACAGTGTTAAATGCTTACATTATGTTTCTATGCCCTATGATAGAGTTTGGCAAAGGTCATCCTTTGGTAGAAAATAATTAAACCCATAAAAGAACTCTTATGGAGGAATAGCACTTCTAATAAGAAGGCCTTAGCCTGGTTGGCATGGAACATATTGTCTCTCCCCAAGGAAGAGGGGGGTATTGGTATCTTGCATCTTCCATCTCACACTAAGGCCAGGATGGCACTGTTGCTTCCTAAATGTCTTGATCAAGAGGAGGTATGGACAAAGATGTTGAGAAAATTAATTGAAGGTTCTTGTGTATGCTTTGAAAGCAGATGGCATGACTTGGGATGGAGAGGCAAGATATTTTCTTATGCCCCACTGAAGGTTACAGGGTTATCTCTTACAAGAATGTTGTGTAGTAATTAGAAAGAGGCTTTGGGGTTTATGCTTTGGGAGGGTTGTTCTAGAGTCTCAAGGAACTCTTTTCTTTGCTTAGGAATCTGGTGGTCACATAAATTTAACCCCCCTTTGGCTCTTCAAGACCCCAAAACTGCTAAAAATCTGAATAATAAGGGTTTTAAGAAACTAGTTGACTATTGGGATAGGGCTTTGCTAGGGTGAAAGGATCTTGAACAACTTGATGAGGAGTTCAATCTGAATTTTAGGGAGGGACAACTAGTCAGGGTTGTGTTGGAAGAGGTGCAAAAAGGTTGGTTTTTCCACTGCATATGATGAATCCTATTAGGTGAAGGATTGGGTTTGGTATAATGGGGTCAAATTGGACAGATGGACTACTAAGGAGTTGTACAGGGAATTAAGAAGGACTGAGGAGAATGTGATCTACTGCAATAGGAGTTGGAGGACAAGTTGGGGGCCTAATACTTGTAGGAAGAGATGGAAAACCATCTGGAAACTGGATATTCCTACCAAGTCTCAAGTATTTCTTTGGAGAATATGTATGGGTGCTCTTCCTTTAGGGAGAAAATTGGTGCAGATGAATTTTACTAATGGGTGCTGCCCCAAATGTAAAACGGCTCTGGAAGATGGGAAACATGATTTTTGGGATTGCCCAACTATCAAAAGCACTTGGACCAAAATTAACATATGGGTACATAGTTGTACTGGTGTGTAGGAACATTGGGAGGAGTGGTTGCGAGGGAAATGGACATCCAGTGTGGAGAATGCTGATTCTATTTTTAACACAATTAGATCGTGTTGTCTTTGGGAAATTTGGACCACCAGAAAATGTATTTTATTTCAAAAAGCAGTTGGTACAAGGCTGGATACTACAAGAGTGATGTATAAATGTGTGCATATGTGTTGGTCTATACATTTGGTTAATAAATGAAATAAAGATGGGATGATGCAGATGATTCATGCATTGCAAGTAGCCACCTCTTAACTTTCTCTTTGGAAGGAGATACTTTCAGGTCATTAGGAATTTTTTGGACGACCCAAAAAGGGCCTGGATTCCTAATTTTAAGGGATTAGAGCTTAAAAAGCTAGGCTTAAGGGAGACAAAGGCTATGATGACCCCTATTTTTTGCCTTGCCACATCAGCCATACTCCCCTAGTTTCACTTTTGAAAGGGAATATTCTCATACTCTCTCTCTTACTTTTTGACTTTTCTCATACTTTCTCTCTTACTTTTTGAATTTTTTATCTTCACTCTCTACAAATTGAATCTTTCTTGTCACTTTGAAATCTCCTTTCTCATTAACTCCCACCATATCTCCCTTCCACATCAGCAAAACATTCTCTTATTTAGGTGGGCCCTAAAAAGTGAAATTTTTTTATTTTTTATTTTTTTTACATTTTGAGGTGGAAAAAACACCACCCAACTCCAAAAAGCTTGTAATTCAAGGGTCACGTCAGAAGCTTATTAGGAGCAAGTACATCCATAACTAACTGTCAGCTCCCCATAACCCCATAAACATAACTAACTGTCAAGAACCACTACATCCATGAGATCCCAAAATTGTGGGGACCCCAAAAATTATTATTTTTTGATTTTTCTCATAAATGTAATTTATTGATGAAAAACTCCATGTTAGTATATTTGTATATCAAAAATATCATTTTCTACTTAGAAAAACGGATTTGTGTTAAACCTGACAGCAAAGTTTTAACAGTCTCTCTCTCTCTCTCTCTCTCTCTCTCTCCCCCTATGAAGATCTCTCTGCTTTAGCTTCTTCCTCTGCTTAGCTATGGAGCCTTTGTAAGCTGTGTGTGTAGCCCCTTGTGAAGCTAGAAAACGGAAGGTTGATTTACACATTCGTATTCTTGAAGAGTATGTCAGCTCTAAAAAAACCCATCCTATTGATGCAAACTCTATCCAAGCTTATAGGATAGCTAAGGAGAAAAATGTAGATCTTTGGGTTGATGGGCATCTCTATCTAGTTGACCCTCCATTAAGAGAAAACCCTCCTTTCCACAATTTATCATCTTTTATGCAATTTGTTGGTGAAGGATACTACAGAAGATTGACTACAAGTGGAGCTTGGCAAACCCATATTCTCCAATCTCAATTGCAAGCATCATAATTCAGCCTTTTGCAATGTCAAGAAGGACTTAAAACATCATCAGATAAAATGAAAGAGATCCTCGTAGCAACTCTTTTGTTTCAAACCCCCCTTTGTAACAAGCCTATCTGGCTTTCATTTGTAACCTTCTGATAATTAAAGTTTTAAGTTTCTCTTACAATGTCTCGGTGTCATCATGTTTGTTTAACATGGAGTGTCTATCATATTCCAGTTTGTCACCCAAGGCATCAGAAATGCTCCTGGAGGACTGAGGAAGCTGTGCCAGAATAGTGCGAATTTAGCCTCTGATGTAGGCTCAAAATTCGCATTGTTTTGGCACTTCTCCCCTAGCCACTCAGGATCATTTCTGATTCATTTATGAAGTTGAGCACACTAATTGTGAGAAACAATCGTTTATAAGATAAAAACACCTTTAATCATGTGTAAAAATATAGTGTTTATCATCCAATGCATCAGAATTACTCTTGGAGGACTGGGGAAGCTATGCCAAAAAAATGCAAATTTAGGCTCTGTTAGCGGCGGTGCAGGCTCAAAATTTGCATTGTTCTGGCACTGCTTCCCCAATCACTCAGGATCATTTTTCTGATACATTTATAATGAAGTTGAGTACACTAATTATGAGAAACAATAGTTTATAAGATAAAAACAGCTTTAATCATGTGTAAAATTACATTGTTTGTCATCCAATGCATCAGAATTGCTCCTGGAGGACTGGGGAAGCTATGCCAGAACAGTGCAAATTTAAGCTCTCAGTGACGGTGCAGGCTCAAAATTTGCACTATTCTGGCACTGCTCCCCCAACCACTCAGGATTATTTCTGATGCATTATAATAAAGTTGAGTACATTAATTATAAAAACAATAATTTATAAATGCATCATTTTTGATGCATTTATAATCAGGGATTTCATATTCACGTGATCACAGCCTTTTTTCTTGTGATCACAGCTATTGTTCACAAATCTCAATGTTCACAAAATTCACAGTTCTCAAATCCTAGAGGGTGGGATGACCTGGTAACCCACAATTGGCCCGCCGGGCTACAAGTCTGGACCGCCGGGCCCGTCGGGCGCGCAGAAGCCCGCCGGGCCCGCCTCCCGGCCCGGCGGGCTATATTGTAGTATAAAAGGGTGGTCCAGGGGGTCACTGTTCACAGAATCTTCCTTGTACTTGGTGTCAGTGGTGCTAGTGTGATCAATTTGAGGTAATTTTTAAGTTGAAAGTGTTGGTGTCATTTAATTTTTTGCATACACTTAAGTTTAACGTTGTTTGTGATGCATGTGCATGTGTCGTTAAATGTTAAGAGGCCCGCTGCAGATGGCCGAGCGATTGGCTAGGTCTGCTGATGTGCACTCTTAATATTTAACTTATGTAGAAGTTTTCGTTGTGGCACGGTATCTGCAAATGGTCGGTTTACTGACTAGGTTTGTAGTTACCAAGTTACAATGCGGCTTTGTTTTTGTTAAATGCTTTGAGAGCCCGCTGCAGATGGCCGGTTTACTGGCTAGGTCTGCTGATGTGCGCTCGTAGCATTTGACATGTGTGATGCTTTGCTACTTAGTACGGTATCTGCAGATGGTCGGTTTACTGACTAGGTCTGCTGACACCAAGCTATGTGGTGAAGTTTGTTTTTGTTATTTGGTTTGATAGTCATCTGCAGATGGTCGGTATACTGACTAGGTCTGCTGCTGACGATGTGTCAAAGCATTTAACTTGTGCCATAGTTTTCATCTTAATGTGATATCTGCAGATGGTCGGTATACTGACTAGGTCTGCTGACGTCAAGTTAAGTCGTAAACTTGTGTTTTGTGTTTGTTTTTGACGATGAATGTGATTATTTAGTTTGCATGACATGAGTCATAAGTGTGTTGGATGTAGAAATCTCTTAGTTAGCTTACAAATAGCATTTTTTGTGGTTATAAATGTTGCAACTATTTGTCAATTATATTGTGCAGATTGATGGCGACGCTTGCACTTACTCCTGAAATCAAGAAATCAATTCGTATCAAACTCGTTACCTTCATTAGTTGCTTGTCACCTAATCACATCGAGGGTATTGTGTCTGATAGGAATCGATTTGAGCAAATATTAGGTGAGGTTGTCCGCGCAGTGAAAAATATCCATGTGGGTGCTGATGGAGCAGCCATCAAGCATTTTGTTACTAGCATTGTGGGCAACATGCCTAGATGTGCTGTTGACCTAGGTGACGACAGACCAGCGGAAACAAATGAATCCAAGCTGGAGCACTTCCACACAAAATGGAAGGTAGAGAAAGAGAGGTCCAAGCCTGCAAAGGCCATAGACACCCAAGCTATCCTGAGCAAGAGAGCTCGCAAAGAGCTGGACCGGCCTGCTGATGAACAAGAAGATTTATCATCTGGTGCACGTGAGGTCTCTAAAGGCACCCACTTGTAGCGCACAAAGCATAATACTAACTGCAGCATGACAATTGGGTTGCCTGCAGAGGCCATCATCACAGAAAAGAAGATGGGCTCTGGATCGTACGGCGTTGTACATAAATGCCATATTCAAGGTGTCTCTTGGTTTCCAGAAGGCATTTCTTATTGTGCAAAGCAATTCCTTGGTAGTCGAAGGGCTCAATTGAAGTCTTTTGCTCAGGAGGCTTCAATCGACCTAACCCACAGGGGCATAGTGCGCGCCATTGGGCACACAAGGAAGGAGCCATGGATACTGCTCTTCCCCCTCTTTAATGGGGGAAGTCTTGGAGATATAATGGAGTGTGTTCCGCCTCCTAAGGGGACCCTCAGTTCCATGCTTGCTGCAGGCAAAGGCAACAGATACAAGAAAAAACAAGTGGCTCCTCATGAAATGGAGCGATACAAGTCTTTGATTTTTCATGCTCCCGAGCTTATCTGTGCCCTTGTGAATACCATGGCCTTTGCACATGCTGAAGGGATCATCCACAATGATTGCCACCCCTGGAATATAATGATAGATTTCACCAAAGAAGGGGTGCCACGGGTAGGCATCATTGACTGGGGTCTTGCATTGAGGGATGGGATTGAGTTCAAACCCACAAATATCGCCAACAAAGCAGAGCACGATCAACGCCCCTGGAGAGCCCCTGAGCTCGCAGATGTAAGGTCCCCTTGTCCATGGAGCAATGCATCAGATGTCTTCTGCTTGGCTTGGGTGATTGAAAAGTTTACATTATTTTGTGCTGAGTTTGCAGAAATGACCAAAGTGCCGTGGTGGGTGGGTAAAACTGCCATCCACACAAATTTGATTAAGGAATGGACGGCTGCCTATATGACGCCATCAAAGGAAGATAGGAAGACCATGGCAGATTTTGAGGAGCAATTGAAGAATTTGGAAGTGTCACCTGCTGCATGCTTACGTCCACTATCTGAGATGACACCACACTTATTTTAAAGCCTCTTGTAAATGATATGTTTTGGTTGGCTATCTATTCCATGACCTGCCTTTAATCGACTGACACTATTTTGGTCCCAATTGTTAAATATTATTTTGATCCCAATTCTCTCTCTCTCTCTCTCTCTCTCTCTCTCTCTCTCTCTCTCTCTCTCTCTCTCTCTCTCTCTCTCTCTCTCTCTCTCTCTCTCTCTCTCTCTCTCTCTCTGAGTATTTGAAAATAACAAGTTTGCAGTAAATAAACATTGATTTTATAAACTTATACCTAACATCTGAAAATAACTTTAAAGCTATTCCTAAATTAACATTGATTCTATAAACTTAAAGTGTATACATACTTTTTCTCAGATGGCTGATAATAATGAAGCCGCAAAGAAGGCATTTGAACGCTTAAAGCAAATCTCGGGCACTGGCACTGTGAATGATGCGGCACGTATTGCCGGACGCACCTCCAAATGGGCACCGGCCCATGGATTACAGTATGCCCAAGTAAATAAGAATGTGTCCAAAGAGATGGTCAAGAGCATCTGGCCTGACGTCTCCAATGATGCCATAAAAAAAGGGCGCTTGAAGCTAACACAATGTAGTGTTCCTTTAATTATCGAGCATGCGGAGCGCATTTTTGTGGATGTCATGGCCCAACCCATGCATCACGGTGACTGTCCCCTCTGGTTTGCTAAAATGCTATATGCACAATTTGTGCAGAATTCAGTTGTAGACTTTAGCTCTCGACCTCCTCATCTACATGTGGAAGACATTCGGAGTGAGTCAATCACTATGCCTCGAGATGAGTTGCAACTGGCCATTCTTGGAGCCTCAATGGAAGTTCATCACACGGTTGATGAGCTTCAAACTCAAATCAACCAAATTAGAGGCACCCAAGGCCCTCAACAGACGGAAGCAGCACCAGAGCGCGGGCAAGCACCTGAAAGTTCAAGCGCTAGAGATATACTAAGAGAGAACAAGCTCTTGAAGAGACGCATAACGCAAATGGAGGAGCAAGGCCATGCAAACTCTCCTATGACGGCATTTGAACACCCGAATAGTTTGGAGCAACCACCTCTACATGGGCACGAAAGTGGCGGACCATGCCCTATTTGTTATAGTTTCTTTCACTCATGGTCTGGCCACTACACTGTCCCATGTGGGCACATGTACCACTTGACCTGTCTTTTGCAACACATGGTCAACAGTACTACGTGTGCTTTGTGCGGCAAAGAATTTCACAAAAATTTGTATATATGTTTTAAATTGGGTGCCGACTATGATCGGTTGACCAATGCACGACACATGGACGAGTTAGAGCCGCATTTAAACTTATCTCTCTCTTAAATGCAACCCTGGAATTTAACAAGATTCGGCAACTTTGTTCAAAAGATTTCCAATGCTCTCTCTCTATCTCTCTCTCTCTCTCTCTCTCTCTCTCTCTCTCTCTCTCGCACACACACAAACACATGCACACAGATTACTTTGGAGTGTGTCAAAACTAACATGATTTCGTATTCTAAGTTTAACATGACATGACTAAAAACCATACTCTCTAAATTGACACTAACATGTTTGATATCCAGTTGTTGCAAGACGGATTACTTTGGAGTGTCTCAAAACTAACATGATTTCGTATTCTAAGTTTAACATGACATGACTAAAAACCATACTCTCTAAATTGATCACCAACATGTTTGATATCCAGTTGTTGCAAGACGGATTACATTGGAGTGTGTCAAAACTAACATGATTTCATATTCTAAGTTTAACATGACATGACTAAAAACCATTCTCTCTAAAATGTTCACCAACATGTTTGATATCCAGTTGTTGCAAGACGGATTACATTGGAGTGTGTCAAAACTAACATGATTTCGTATTCTAAGTTTAACATGACATGACTAAAAACCATTCTCTCTAAAATGTTCACCAACATGTTTGATATCCAGTTGTTGCAAGACGGATTACATTGGAGTGTGTCAAAACTAACATGATTACATCAAACGTGAGGAGCGTCTGCGGGTGGCTTTACTAACACCAAAATCGGGTTGCAAGTTTTCTTCTATCTCTTCAATAAAGCACAAGTTATCGCTCGTATGTGGGACATTAGGCTCTACATCTCCATTCTCTTCTGCATCATACTCATCCTGAGTAATGTCATATGTCCACTTAGGCATCTCTTCGTTGTAATCATCTGACTCAATTGACTTCACCAATTTATCATTACAATACATATACACCAACTTCTCAGCTCTTTCAGCTTTTATATGGTGCCAGAGGTGGTCGTGGATATACACCTCAGAGAGGTAGAGGTAATCCTCGTGGAAGAGGACATTGGCAAGGCCAACAACAAGCATCTATGCAAAATGTGGAATGCCATTACTGTGGGAAGTTTGGTCATATGGCATGTGATTTTTACCACAAACAAAATGATTTGAGAGGGGGTAGAGCACAACATGGTGGACATTATGCACAAGATGGTGGAAATTATGCAAATCGTGGAAATTTTGCATTAAGCAATAATGATGGCAATGCAAATCACTTGTTTGCCAATGAAACATGTCGTGGGATCTATGATGACAAATGGTGACAGTGATGACACTTGGTATATGGACTCTGGAGCATCAAACCATATAACTTGTCATGGCGAATGGTTTGGACATATGAAGCCTATGGATGTGAAACGCTATGTGGAGATAGGTGATGATTCCCAACATGCTATCACTTATGTTGGAAGTGTACCATTGGTGATGCACAATGGTGAAACAAAGTCTATGGTAGATGTCTTGTATGTGCCTTCTATTACAAAAAGTTTGGTCAAATGGTGGAACAAGGTTTACAGGTTCGTTTCAACGAGCATGGATGCTTCGTTGAGGATTTAAAAAATGGATGTAGAGTCGTTGCCAAAGGCAAGAAAGAAGGCAGGTCATTTAAGTTGGATGCTAGGATTCCTGAGTTAAAATCAGCCATGTTCTCTAAAAGTCGAAATGTGGTACAGGACATTAACATGTGGCATAAAAGTATTGGACATGTGAACATACACAAGGTTAAAGAACATGCAGGCAAGAGGCATTGTTAGTGGGCTGCCTAATTCAAGTATGATGGGAATACACATTATGAATCTATTATCTCAAACTGAGACTTACAAGCACTAGTATCTATATCAAACAGCTTTACCAACGTATCCCATGCATCCTTGGGATTCTCAACATCATGTATATGTATGAGTATTGCATCCGAGATACATATAGACAAGTAATGCAAAACTTTGTATGTTCTCTATGAGCTACAACTCGTTGTTGTGTAGCTTATCGGGGTAGTTCCAGCTCTGGCTCCGCACCTGTAACAAGGTTCCAAAATCCTTTTCCCTTCAAAAAGCTTTTAATCCTGTACTTCCATGCCTGGAAGTTCTTTCTATCCAACTTCTCGCCCATAATGTGTATTGGGTTGTCTGACATATTTGCTCAATGATGCAAATGCACCTTCCGCACACGTCCAATTCTGTAAACGAGCCTTCCTCAGCTCAACCACACTCTAATAAGTGTTCTAGATACTCCAAAGTACTCAACGAACTTCATTGTTGATGTAGAAAATCAACTTGATTGCATTCAAATTGAACTGGCATACGTAGTCCAAAGTACCCTATTTTAGAGTGCTTTCCAAGGCTTCAAATTGCAATGTAGTGGTTTAATCAAGTGTGAATAACTTGCATTGATACCTAAACAAGCTCAATGTTACATATCAACAAACTAGGCAAGTGGTTATCTCATGAGATGTGGTGTTTGATGAACTTGCTAGTTGGTACAAGGCAAAGGATAAGGGTGTCATTGATTCTGTTGATGCTAATGTGCATGTGAACTTGTCACAAGCAAGTTCTATTTCTATGTCTAGGCCAGCAGAGTCTGAGAGTAGCACTATACGTCCATTGGTTTTTAAATGAAAGTTGGGATTTGGTTGCCTTACCACAAGGCAAAAATGTCATTGGTTGCAAATGGGTTTATAAGGTGAAATGCAAATCAGATGGTTCCATTGTGTAAGATTCCTCCCCCAACCCCTTTTTGATGTCTAGTATCTTCCCCTGTAATCAATCCCTCTTCAGAAATATAAAGGCCTTGTTCTAACTGTTTTAGCCTAGAGAGAGAAAAATATGCTAGAGAGAGAATATTCAGATTATGAATATTTTTGGATAGAAAATTAACTCATCTTATTAAAATAAGTTCCCCTGAAATAGAAATTCAAAAAGAATTTTCCAATGTGCAATTGGAATTAATTGGAAATAAGTATAAAGAACCTTAGTCTAAGGGTCTAGATTTTCAGAAATTTTTAGATTATGGTCCAATTAAGGTTCCTATGGGCAAATAGCATCAATCCATGTGTAGGGAGGAGATAAATCCAAATTGTAAAAAGAAAATACCCAAAAATGAGTAAATGCTCACATGAGGTGAAGAGTTGAAAATGTACAAGGTTTATTAGTAAAAAACTATGAGCAATATTAAAATGATTCCATTATGACTCATATGTAAGGAAGGAGAGTTCTTTAAAGGAGGTGCATATTTCACATAAGATGAAGAGTTGAAAATGTACAAGGGTTATTAATAAAAAACTATGAGCAATATTAAAAATATGAGATATTTTGGGAATAATGATTTTATTATGACACATATGTAAGGAAGGGGAGTCCCTTAAATGCTCACATAAGATGAAGAGTTGAAAATGTACAAGGTTTATTAGTAAATAAACACCTATGTAAGGAAGAGGAGTTCTTTAAAGGAGGTGCATATTTCACATAAGATGAAGAGTTGAAAATGTACAAGGTTATTAGTAAAAAAAACTATGACACATATGTAAGGAAGAGGAGTTCTTTAAAGGAGGTGCATATTTCACATAAGATGAAGAGTTGAAAATGTACAAGGTTTATTAGTAAAAAACTATGAGCAATAAAATTTTGACACATATGTAAGGAAGGGGAATTCTTTAAAGGAGGTGCATATTTCACATGCTTGAATGAGTTTTAAACTCAAAAATAATGTGATATTTTTATCTCTCATCTCTCTTGAACCAAACCAAATCAAAATGGAACCAAACCGAATCAAAAAGTAACCAAACTAGGTCCAAATCTAGTCCAAATTCAACCAAACTGACTTGGAAAATTCTAGAATCAGTTTGTTTGGTTAGGAGCTCAAATTTTCCTATAAATAGAAGCCTCCCCTTGTTGAAAAATATATAGTGTCTTATGCCTTGTTACTCTACTCCACCTAAGTCAAAATATATAGTGTCTTATGCTTTGTCACTCTACTCCACCTAAGCCAAATTAGATAGTGTCTTATGCTTTGTCACTCTACTCCACCTAAGCCAAATTAGATAGAGTCTTATGCTTGTTACTCTACTCCACCTAAGCCAAAATATATAGTGTCTTATGCTTTGTTACTCTACTCCACCTAAGCCAAAATATAGAGTGTCTTATGCATTGTTACTCTACTCTACCTAAGCCATGAGCTGTGAATCCTTTAATAATTCACTAGTTTTTGATACTTCTCTCTTTCTTCAATCCCCATTGGTGGCTCCATCAACATACTAAACCAATTGATTGGTTGGGGGCCTCTACCGTGAATAAAGAATCAAGCAAATCATAAGGTAAGTATATTGAATTTTGATCTTTTTTATAATTTCTCAATGATTCTCTCTTCTCAACCCCTCTCAAGCTTGAGAAGCTTAATTGGTATGGTTTTTTAAATGCTATTGAAGTTAATTGGTGAATAGTAGGGAAGAGTTACATAATTTAATAAATGCTATAGAAGTTAATTTCCATTTATGTTTAAATTCAAATGGTTTTTATGTAATTTCTCTCTCTCTCTCTCAAGAAATGGTCATACTCATGACCCATTCTCAATCCAAATGAAGCTTTTCATAAAGCTTTTCCTTAATCCAAGATTAAGCTATGCTTGAGGCCAAATTAATGGCTTTTTGCTATGCTTTTAGTTTATGCACATTGATGATTCAATCCATTATGGATTGATGATCCAATTAGAGACCATTCTAATTGTTTTCTTAATGATTCAATTAGAGACCAGTATGGATTGATGATCCAATTAGAGACCATTCTAATTATATCCTTAATGATAAGCTTTATCCCTTAGAAAAAAAAAATTTGAGATTTATCAGTCATAGTAGCGGAACTATAGCAAAATTTTTATAGAAATTACGCATAAATTAAATTCATTCAAAGCATAAAAAGAGGACTTCCTACCATATTCTAGGAACTATCATCCTAGATTAATTAAAAGAATTTTATTATGCATGGAGATGTGGATGTTTGCATGTAAATGTAGATGTATAGATGTAGATGTGGATGTGGAGGTGGATGGATGCATGTAGATGTAGATGTGAATGGAGATGTGGATGTATGCATGTAGATGTAGATGTATAGATGTGGATGTGGATGTATACATGTAGATGTAGATGTATAGATACGGATGTGGATGTGGAGGTGGATGTATACATGTAGATGTAGATGTATAGATGTAGATGCGGATGTGGAGGTAGATGGATGCATGTAGATGTAGATGTATAGATGTAGATGGGAATGGAGATATGGATGTATGCATGTAGATGTAGATGTATAGATGTAGATGTGGATGTGGAGGTGGATGGATGCATGTAGATGTAGATGTATAGATGTAGATGTGAATGGAGATGTGGATGTATGCATGTAGATGTAGATGTATGGAGGTGAATGTGAATGTGGATGTGGATGTATGCATAGAGATGTAGATGTATGCATGTAGATGTGAATGTACGCATATAGATGTGGATGTATGGATGTGAATATACGATATGCGATGTGAGGGAATCTGAAGTGATGAGATAGAAATGATGTGATGGGATGAGTATACATATAAATGGAATATGGAATAAGTAATGTAGATTGATGAGAGATAATGTGGAAAAATGAAAGTTAAAATAGAAATTGTGTTGTAAACTGTTTGTAAATACTGTTTGTAAATGCTGTTTGTAAATGATTGTTTTATGTCAAGAATGCTGGGGGGAGCATTTTGACCGTCTTGTGATTAAAGTCGTGATGGTAAAGTTGCAACTGCTGACGGGGAGTCAATGAAGGACGTCTCGCGTAGCAAGGTCGGCCGAGGTCTTGACCAGCCTCGGTGCGATTAAAATGGTGAGCTTCCGGTACGGTGGATGAGGGGCCAAGGAAGCGGCCTATGCGTGAAGCGCTAGGTTACCTGCGAAGGATCCTAGAGGGTGCTGACCATACGGTGCTCGGGCTCTGGGTTGCCTAGGATACCCACGCGTGCGTCGAGGAAGATATTGGAACAGAGTTGGAGTTGTTTTCTGAAATCGAGCATGGATCTGGTTGATTGACCTTGCTGGTCTTCAATGGATGAGTCCATGGCTCCTTATATGGATCTGTTGGTTGATCTTGCTGATCTTCAACGAGAGTCCATCTTGTTAAGTGATTATGTTGCCAAGTATTATGGGCTAGGAACTATCGAAACGGCTCTTGAGCGTTCTAGTTGCCAATGATGCCATAGATACTCTGATGAAGGAATGATGGGAAATTAAGAATCAATTGGATAAATTGGAAGATGGTGATCAATGATACTATGGTTTTATTAAAGGATTGTTTTAAACTGGTTGAATCTGGTTGAAAAAGGTAATTTCATATTGGGTGTGTGAGTGGTGTGACTAGTTTTATTTTGCATGAACATCCGGCTAGGGGGCCTTGGAACTCTTTTCCTTGGTACCCGGGACAAAACCTAACCAAATTTTTAATTGGATCCCATCACTACAGTGGTTGGGCGGTTGGCTAACCCATGGGATCGGATGGGGTTAGGCTGGACTGATGGATCTGTAAATCGAGACTCAAACTTTTGTTTTTACGATAGAAAAAAAAAAATCCCGGACAGAAACTGTTCTATGGATAGGAATCAACGGCTGTGCCTCTTGAATGGGGAAAAAAGCGTTGATCCCAATGATCCAAGTGCAAGTTTCTTCCTTGAACTGACTAAGTATCTTATAGATGTAATCGGATCATCTCGATCAGAAATGATCTTGACTACGTTAGAGTAAAAAGTTATCCTGGTGGAATCGCCCGTGCTTTCCGGTAGAGGAAGTTTTTCCGGGTTCGGTTTTGGAACAACCGACGGATTAGTCTCTTATCCGGATATCCGTGGGTGAGGCCCCGAGTGTGGGACCCCTGTCCCGCGCGAGAAGCGCTACTTCCGCTGCCAGTACCCTGAATCCGTTGCTCGGTGGGAACAGGGATCTTACAGTTGGTATCAGAGCATTTGGTTAATAAAGATCAACTGAGAAGACAAATATGTCAAAAAATTATCAAGAAACACCAAAAGGTTATAATTGTGTGATATAATTCATACAATTTGATATTCAAACTGAAATTCATAATTTGGTAATCGGTTCTTCAGATGGAAGTACCGCAATTATATAGAATCCCTGACTTGCTTGAGGCCTAGACATGATAGTATTTACCTTATAATTCCAAGGGCCGTGACTACGCGTATATACCGAGAGTATACTGCAGCTCTTTACTGACAGTATATACGAGTAAATCTAAGACTTGAAATTATAAGCGTTAATGCTATCCAAATGATGATTTCGAATGTGATTGATATGATTTTTAATTCTGTTTGAGAATTGATGAATTGATTTGGATTCTGATTGAAAATGCTGATTGAAAAAAAAATTGTTGATTTTTAAAAATTAGTTGAAATATAATGAAACCACAATGAGGGGGAATGGGACGAGTCCCTGTGATGATATTCATAACTAGAATGATGATAACGAATTCAGCAAATCACTATGAGATTAGTGGATTGTGCTGTCAGATTGCTACTGTTAATACTTGACCGGTAGATCAAGTTAAGGGATGTCAAATTGAGAACTTGCTTGACTGAAATTTCCGTGGGAAGGAATGTTCCAAAGGAAACTTTTCGGTCTAATGGACCTTTATCATGTTAAAGATATGAATGATATGATCTGAATGAATTGTTATTTAATGATGAGTTCTATATAAGGGATATTTATCCCAGTGTTCTGTTGGGTTGACCAGAATATAAGGAACCCAGAATAAAATTGGATCTTAAGAAAAAGAGCTGTCCTCTACCTTGCGAGATGAGGACATCTCGCACTTTTTAAGTGGAGTAGAATGTAAGATTCCCCCCAACCTTCGAGGTATACTGGAGAAGAATCTTCCCTTCTGATCTTATAATTATTCCCTCTCTAAAATAAAAGAAAATTTCTGTTTAAAAAAGGAAGACCCTTTTCCTAGAATACTTCTCAGGAGTCTCACCTGTTTTAAGGATTTAGAACAATGAGTTCAGAAGTGAGAATCGATGTTTTGGATACCAAGGTTTTGGTTTTCATTCGAGTACGGCCCAAAAGAAGTTCTTTATCTCTTGGGGAGTATAAGAAGTTATCCCCCAGATATTGTGATCCTTATATCTAAATTCAATGAAAGTAGGCGACTTAGCCTACAAGTTTCTTTTATCTCCTCATCTCAAAATTCTTAATGCCTTCTATAGAAAAATGTGTCAAACTCAAATTATGGAAAGACGGTAAAACTTCAGTGGCAAGTTACCGTTGGCTTCTAGGTTACGCTAGCTCCTTCCTTTATATAAGTCGTAATTTTTACTTGCCGCTCACAGTAATCTTACTCCCATCAATCTCCTTTCTTTCTTAATCTCCTTCATGGCTTGGCAACAGGAATTAGTTTTATCCCTGATGATTTCTCACCTTCAAGACGCAAGAGAGTCTGTGAAGAAAGACTTTATAGAACAGTATGAGCGCTCACTTTTTCCTCACCTAGGAACTTCTGTAGCGCAGACCAAATGGCGGACCTATCAAAACATAACTAGGGTAACACCCTGGGGTCAGCAGCACTTTCGTAACAATGTCCGCTTGGCCATGGTTATTGAAGCTTTGGGTTTGGGTCCCCGATACTACTGCGTCATGAGATCAAGGCATCTTGGGTTTTCTGAGCGGGTCTTCTTACTGGCGTGTTTTCTTCCTCATGAGAAGATATGCCTTTATCCCGTTTTTGGCTTGCCTCTCAGAGGTCCTTTTGTTAGATCACCTCATACCACTGAGATAGGTGCGGCAATAACCAGCAGAATCATTCCCATAGATGAGTTACCCTATACTTGTGCAGCTTGTGAGGACTGCTTTTGTGACCATATGATGGACGGGCTTATGGAAGTGTAAAGAGTTCTTCTATCTTTACTGTATAAGTTCCGTGAATGAATAAAGTTTAAATCTTGTTCTTATTTTGAAACTTGCTCTCTTTAAGACTTTTCTTGGTGGTTAATCTTGATTAAAATTTTTCTCTAAATCTCATATTCGTGCATCTTGTAAAATTATCCCAGTTTGCGAGATGAGGACATCTCGCATTTTTTTAAGTGGGGTAGAATGTAAGATTCCTCCCCCAACCCCTTTTTGATGTCTAGTATCTTCCCCTGTAATCAATCCCTCTTCAGAAATATAAAGGCCTTGTTCTAACTGTTTTAGCCTAGAGAGAGAAAAATATGCTAGAGAGAGAATATTCAGATTATGAATATTTTTGGATAGAAAATTAACTCATCTTATTAAAATAAGTTCCCCTGAAATAGAAATTCAAAAAGAATTTTCCAATGTGCAATTGGAATTAATTGGAAATAAGTATAAAGAACCTTAGTCTAAGGGTCTAGATTTTCAGAAATTTTTAGATTATGGTCCAATTAAGGTTCCTATGGGCAAATAGCATCAATCCATGTGTAGGGAGGAGATAAATCCAAATTGTAAAAAGAAAATACCCAAAAATGAGTAAATGCTCACATGAGGTGAAGAGTTGAAAATGTACAAGGTTTATTAGTAAAAAACTATGAGCAATATTAAAATGATTCCATTATGACTCATATGTAAGGAAGGAGAGTTCTTTAAAGGAGGTGCATATTTCACATAAGATGAAGAGTTGAAAATGTACAAGGGTTATTAATAAAAAACTATGAGCAATATTAAAAATATGAGATATTTTGGGAATAATGATTTTATTATGACACATATGTAAGGAAGGGGAGTCCCTTAAATGCTCACATAAGATGAAGAGTTGAAAATGTACAAGGTTTATTAGTAAATAAACACCTATGTAAGGAAGAGGAGTTCTTTAAAGGAGGTGCATATTTCACATAAGATGAAGAGTTGAAAATGTACAAGGTTATTAGTAAAAAAAACTATGACACATATGTAAGGAAGAGGAGTTCTTTAAAGGAGGTGCATATTTCACATAAGATGAAGAGTTGAAAATGTACAAGGTTTATTAGTAAAAAACTATGAGCAATAAAATTTTGACACATATGTAAGGAAGGGGAATTCTTTAAAGGAGGTGCATATTTCACATGCTTGAATGAGTTTTAAACTCAAAAATAATGTGATATTTTTATCTCTCATCTCTCTTGAACCAAACCAAATCAAAATGGAACCAAACCGAATCAAAAAGTAACCAAACTAGGTCCAAATCTAGTCCAAATTCAACCAAACTGACTTGGAAAATTCTAGAATCAGTTTGTTTGGTTAGGAGCTCAAATTTTCCTATAAATAGAAGCCTCCCCTTGTTGAAAAATATATAGTGTCTTATGCCTTGTTACTCTACTCCACCTAAGTCAAAATATATAGTGTCTTATGCTTTGTCACTCTACTCCACCTAAGCCAAATTAGATAGTGTCTTATGCTTTGTCACTCTACTCCACCTAAGCCAAATTAGATAGAGTCTTATGCTTGTTACTCTACTCCACCTAAGCCAAAATATATAGTGTCTTATGCTTTGTTACTCTACTCCACCTAAGCCAAAATATAGAGTGTCTTATGCATTGTTACTCTACTCTACCTAAGCCATGAGCTGTGAATCCTTTAATAATTCACTAGTTTTTGATACTTCTCTCTTTCTTCAATCCCCATTGGTGGCTCCATCAACATACTAAACCAATTGATTGGTTGGGGGCCTCTACCATGAATAAAGAATCAAGCAAATCATAAGGTAAGTATATTGAATTTTGATCTTTTTTATAATTTCTCAATGATTCTCTCTTCTCAACCCCTCTCAAGCTTGAGAAGCTTAATTGGTATGGTTTTTTAAATGCTATTGAAGTTAATTGGTGAATAGTAGGGAAGAGTTACATAATTTAATAAATGCTATAGAAGTTAATTTCCATTTATGTTTAAATTCAAATGGTTTTTATGTAATTTCTCTCTCTCTCTCTCAAGAAATGGTCATACTCATGACCCATTCTCAATCCAAATGAAGCTTTTCATAAAGCTTTTCCTTAATCCAAGATTAAGCTATGCTTGAGGCCAAATTAATGGCTTTTTGCTATGCTTTTAGTTTATGCACATTGATGATTCAATCCATTATGGATTGATGATCCAATTAGAGACCATTCTAATTGTTTTCTTAATGATTCAATTAGAGACCAGTATGGATTGATGATCCAATTAGAGACCATTCTAATTATATCCTTAATGATAAGCTTTATCCCTTAGAAAAAATTTTTTTGAGATTTATCAGTCATAGTAGCGGAACTATAGCAAAATTTTTATAGAAATTACGCATAAATTAAATTCATTCAAAGCATAAAAAGAGGACTTCCTACCATATTCTAGGAACTATCATCCTAGATTAATTAAAAGAATTTTATTATGCATGGAGATGTGGATGTTTGCATGTAAATGTAGATGTATAGATGTAGATGTGGATGTGGAGGTGGATGGATGCATGTAGATGTAGATGTGAATGGAGATGTGGATGTATGCATGTAGATGTAGATGTATAGATGTGGATGTGGATGTATACATGTAGATGTAGAAGTATAGATACGGATGTGGATGTGGAGGTGGATGTATACATGTAGATGTAGATGTATAGATGTAGATGCGGATGTGGAGGTAGATGGATGCATGTAGATGTAGATGTATAGATGTAGATGGGAATGGAGATATGGATGTATGCATGTAGATGTAGATGTATAGATGTAGATGTGGATGTGGAGGTGGATGGATGCATGTAGATGTAGATGTATAGATGTAGATGTGAATGGAGATGTGGATGTATGCATGTAGATGTAGATGTATGGAGGTGAATGTGAATGTGGATGTGGATGTATGCATAGAGATGTAGATGTATGCATGTAGATGTGAATGTACGCATATAGATGTGGATGTATGGATGTGAATATACGATATGCGATGTGAGGGAATCTGAAGTGATGAGATAGAAATGATGTGATGGGATGAGTATACATATAAATGGAATATGGAATAAGTAATGTAGATTGATGAGGGATAATGTGGAAAAATGAAAGTTAAAATAGAAATTGTGTTGTAAACTGTTTGTAAATACTGTTTGTAAATGCTGTTTGTAAATGATTGTTTTATGTCAAGAATGCTGGGGGGAGCATTTTGACCGTCTTGTGATTAAAGTCGTGATGGTAAAGTTGCAACTGCTGACGGGGAGTCAATGAAGGACGTCTCGCGTAGCAAGGTCGGCCGAGGTCTTGACCAGCCTCGGTGCGATTAAAATGGTGAGCTTCCGGTACGGTGGATGAGGGGCCAAGGAAGCGGCCTATGCGTGAAGCGCTAGGTTACCTGCGAAGGATCCTAGAGGGTGCTGACCATACGGTGCTCGGGCTCTGGGTTGCCTAGGATACCCACGCGTGCGTCGAGGAAGATATTGGAACAGAGTTGGAGTTGTTTTCTGAAATCGAGCATGGATCTGGTTGATTGACCTTGCTGGTCTTCAATGGATGAGTCCATGGCTCCTTATATGGATCTGTTGGTTGATCTTGCTGATCTTCAACGAGAGTCCATCTTGTTAAGTGATTATGTTGCCAAGTATTATGGGCTAGGAACTATCGAAACGGCTCCTGAGCGTTCTAGTTGCCAATGATGCCATAGATACTCTGATGAAGGAATGATGGGAAATTAAGAATCAATTGGATAAATTGGAAGATGGTGATCAATGATACTATGGTTTTATTAAAGGATTGTTTTAAACTGGTTGAATCTGGTTGAAAAAGGTAATTTCATATTGGGTGTGTGAGTGGTGTGACTAGTTTTATTTTGCATGAACATCCGGCTAGGGGGCCTTGGAACTCTTTTCCTTGGTACCCGGGACAAAACCTAACCAAATTTTTAATTGGATCCCATCACTACAGTGGTTGGGCGGTTGGCTAACCCATGGGATCGGATGGGGTTAGGCTGGACTGATGGATCTGTAAATCGAGACTCAAACTTTTGTTTTTACGATAGAAAAAAAAAAATCCCGGACAGAAACTGTTCTATGGATAGTAATCAACGGCTGTGCCTCTTGAATGGGGAAAAAAGCGTTGATCCCAATGATCCAAGTGCAAGTTTCTTCCTTGAACTGACTAAGTATCTTATAGATGTAATCGGATCATCTCGATCAGAAATGATCTTGACTACGTTAGAGTAAAAAGTTATCCTGGTGGAATCGCCCGTGCTTTCCGGTAGAGGAAGTTTTTTCGGGTTCGGTTTTAGAACAACCGACGGATTAGTCTCTTATCCGGATATCCGTGGGCGAGGCCCCGAGTGTGGGACCCCTGTCCCGCGCGAGAAGCGCTACTTCCGCTGCCAGTACCCTGAATCCGTTGCTCGGTGGGAACAGGGATCTTACACATTGAGCGCCATAAAGCACGGTTGGTAGCTAAGGGTTATGTACAAACCCAAGGCTTGGACTATAATGAAACATTTAGTCCAGTTGCAAAGATGGGAACAGTGAGAGTAGTCATTGCTCTGGCTGCAGCAAATGGTTGGGAAATACATCAAATGGATGTGAAAAATGCATTTCTAAATGGTGATTTACAAGAGGAAGTTTATATGGCACAACCAGAAGGATATGTACACCCAAGGTACCCCACTCATGTATGCAGATTAAGGAAAGCATTATATGGTTTGAAGCAAGCACCTCGTGCTTGGAGTGATAAGATAAGCCGATATCTTATCTCCCTTGGATTTCAGGTTTCTTCAGCAGATTCATCACTCTATGTGAAGAAAACAGATCATGGGGTTCTCTTGCTTGTCATCTATGTGGATGACTTGATTGTTGTCACAAGCAATAGTAGGTTGCTTCTTGCTCTCTACCTCACCACTGCACTTCCAAATGTAAAGGCATAACCACTAGTAGACCTCCTGTCATACGAGCTACCTACCCAATCTGTGTCTGTGTAGCCGTGTACATCCAAGCCTTTACCATGCTCATAAAGAAGACCATAATGTGCAGTGGTCTTTACATAGCGCATAATGCGTCTCACTGCATCCAAATGAGGTTTTCTGGGGCTTTGCATAAATTGGCTTACTAGCCTCACAGCATAACTGAGATCTGGGCATGTGATAGTCATGTAAATAAGACTGCCACCATATTTCTATACATAGATGGATCATCAAACTCTTTACCAAAATCAGCCCCCCCACAGCTTCACATTCTGCTCCAAAGCTCCAAAGGTGTACTCATTGGCTTACACCCTGTCATCCCATATTTTGCCAACATATCCAATGCATATTGGCGTTGCACTAACCATGTCCCTGCATGGTCTTTGATCACTTCAATCCCAAGAAAATATCTCAATTCACCCAAGTCTTTCATATCAAACTACCCACTCAATGCCTTCTTGACATGCATAACATCTGTAGCATGATCTCTTTATCTAGTATAGAGGCTGAATACAGGGGTGCAGCCATTGCTACATGTGAAGGAATATGGTTAAAGAGTCTCTTGGCTGATTTGGGTGAGCCTATTGATGGCAAGGTTGTCATTCATTGTGACAACATGAGCAGCATACAGTTGGCCAAGAATCTAGTTTTTCATGCGTGGACCAAACATATAGAGGTCCACTATCATTTTGTCAGAGAGAAAGTGTTGGATGGTACAGTGGATTTGTAGTATGTGAAGACTTTAGAGCAGGTGGCCGACATCTTTACAAAGCCACTTAGCAGGGAGAAGTGTGAGTACTTCTGTACTATGTTGGGAGTACATGGGATGAGCTTGAGGGGGAGTGTTGAGAGCTTTGATATCCCAAGCTCATCTACATCTTCATCTATGGCAGTACATCATGAGCTTAAGAGGGGCTGTTGAGATTCAAGTTCGATGTCAGCTTATGTGCCAGTTACACTATGTGCTGGCATGTTAGGTAGTAACATGTGTGAGACATAAACGACCGCGTCCAGCTGGTCATAGTGTGTGGACATTAGCTAGGGTTAGCAGTGTGTGGACACAACACATGTAGTGTGTTGTAGATTATGGATTATGGCTTTATGCATTGTGTGAGAAGGGAGATGGCTTCCCTCTATGGTTAGGGTTTGGTAATACATTAGGGTTTGCTCATGTGTGTGTGTCTCCTCTCCCTCTACCTGTTTTTCATCAGGATGCACATCTGAGGTCTTAATTGAAGCTTGTATTCAGCTGGGATTTCAGATATCATGGGAAAATTGATCTTTTTTTTGAAGATGAGAGGTGGACTCTGATATGTAACTTGTTGAATGGGGTTTCATGGTTGCCAAGTTAGGATTTGAGATGTAATTTCTGTTTGGTATATAAATATATATATATTGGTCCTTCCAAAAAAAAAGAATAACTGGAGAGACAGAAAACTCTCTCACTTGTAGCAAGAGTAGTATGATCCACATGTAGCTCAATCCAATGGGATTTGCATCCCTTTCGGAGCTAGGGATTCAACCCGTACCGGTGCACAAAAGCTTATCCATTTGATGGAGAGAATGCTAGGAATACTACTACTATTGACATAGACTTAACATACACACAAGCTCAATCTTGCTATTGCTCACTCAACTCTACATTCCACTCATCCATGCATCCAAACAAGAAGAAAGCTTAGCTATTGTATACACAAGATCCAAGCATTCTTCATTCTCAAATACTCATTTCCCTAGCATGCACACAAATCTTGAAGCTATCAATAAGAAACATGCACACTAGAGAATTGACATGAGAAGAGAGACAAATATCAACTCATTGCATTGAATTAACAAAAGAATAGAACTTACAACAATGTAGATGGGGAGAGAGAAGAGCTTGCACCTCTATGGGAAAAGAGGGAGAGCTAGTCTCAAGAGAGCTCAAACATGAGTTTGCCCAATGTGTCCCTAAGCTCTCAAATGAGCCACTTTTTATACAAAAACTCTAAAACTCCCAAAAGTTCCCATGTGGGATTATTGTCAAGCCCACTCCCACATTCATCTACAACTTGGAACTCTTTACAAGAGCCCTAAGTGTCTTTTTGTTGCATCCTTGCATTGATCTTCACTCGTCACGTAACACTCCCCCCTTCCTATTTCGCGCACGTCCTCGAGCGCGGTAGAAGCAAGAGTTGCAAAAAACAATGGATACAAGTAAAGCCTTTTATTGAAAAAAAGAAAAGAAAAGGAAAGAGAAAAAACTAGCAATGACAATTTCACACGTGAGCATACAAGTGAAAGGCTGATTAGAGTTTTAAAGAGTACTAAAATAGGTGAGTAAAGACTAGTCAAAGTAAGACTAAGTGATAGATAGTGCTATGCAAAGGCAAGTGTGCTTGTACACCGCCGGTTATGACCGCAGTCTCAATGTCCTACAAGTATTTAAGTTATTCCTAAGTGGCAAACCTACTCCTAAATATGAGCAAAGGTGATTGGACCCTCTTTTTTCTTTTTTCTTTTTTAAATATGTGTGTAAAAGATGATAAAGAGGAAGGCTCCATCCCAATGAGACCCACGCAATGGCCAAGAGACCTCCGCCAAGAGAATCTAAAGGCCACTAAGTATCTCAAGGGTGACAGACCCTTTTCTTTCTTTTTGTCATAAGGAGTACCCCATGAAGATGAGGGCATCGGTCTCGAGGGCCCATAATGTACCCAAGAGTCCTACCAACATCTATCAAGGCGATAGATTTCTTGAAGGTCTTTTTCTGAAGCTTTTAGACGTCAGTGTTCACCCCATGGAAACCAAGGCATCGGTCCCAAGGTGCTAAGACAACCCCAAGTCCTACCAAGCATTCCACATGGCTGTAGACACGTCATGTCTCGATTCACTTTATATATTTATTTAGGGTATATTTTCGTAAATTTTTTATTAATCCTAGCACCTAGCTCATACCTAAGAGGTAACTACCACTAGGGATAACTAATATACCTTGAAAGCATAAGAACTTGGCATACTCCATTGGTATATATCTTACACTGTCTTCAAATAGAATTACCTTCTACTAAGTCCTCTAAGAATCTAGAAATCACTCACCACATTTTAACAACTAATCTAAAACTTAAACCAGCCAACTGTGTGTGAACATGCAAATAATGTATCCAAAAGTTAAAAGCACATAAAGAACAAAAGATTATGATTTGAATACACCTGTTGTAGTGCTCGTTGATGTTGTGTGTTTGCATTGATTCATTGCTAATGCTGATTGCTTCTTTTTGCTTCTTGTAGGCATTGCATGTCTCCCCCCTTCCTAATTTGTGTGCACGGTAGGTGGACTATTGGGCGTGGTTGATGCTCTTATTAGCTGAGATCTCTGCAAAATGTTTATTAACAAACAAGAAAAGAAAAGAAAGGAATAAAATTTGCTATTGGTGCCAATCACCAAATATAGCCGAGGGGAAAAACCCAGTGGGAGAAAAGTGCCCTGGCTTGTTGATCTTATTGTGGAGTCGCTGAGCTTACCCTTGCGCTCGTGGTGGATCCGTGTCCACTTCTGCTGGAAAGATGGTATCAATTTCTTCAGGATGCAGGGACAACCCTTCACAAAAACCGGCCTCTGGAGAAGGTGGTAGAGGAAGGAGTGCTTCCTCGCTAAAATATGGCATTGGTTCTATGGGAAGGTTAAGCAGACAATTTCGATTTTGGAACTGTGCAATATAGGTACTCATATTGATCCAATATTGACATGTTGAGGCTTGGGGAAGGAGGGCTTGCAAGATCGGTGGTTGCAAGTCATTTAAGCATGTATCCCTCCATTGTTGTGCTTGAATCTCCTCAGGTAATCTACGTTGATTTGGTCCTCTCTCTGGTATTCTCACATTAAGAAGATTATGGCATTGGGGTGTAATTCCCACAATTTGTTTCATTAAGCCCGTGCCATATCGTCTAAAGTAAGAGCGGCATATCCAACAAATATGTGAAGCTTCTCCTAATACGAGTCGTGCACACTCTTGACAATGTGGAAATGGGTGATGCTGTTGATAGAATAACCTGACAAAGTAATGCCCACAGCAATTTTCACCTAAGGGAGCATAGAAGTACCTAGAATGAGTTTGAAACAGAGGAGCACTATAACCCCCGCGATGATCAGGTCGAGTACTATCGGGGTCAATGCATGGTGGACATGTATGTCGCCAAATATCCATCAGGAGTTATCTGGACATAGAACAATGAAATTTAGAACACTCATATCCATCATTACAATGCCAATCAAAAACAAGATTATCTCAAAAAGAACACAATCCTCTAAAGGCATAAGGAACCACATTATTCAAACATTGATCTACCAAAGAGCTTCAATTGTAGTGTTAATGCCTTATCTTTGGTTTTGGGTATGTCCTTCTTAAGAGGTGAGAATAGTAGCAATTGTCTTGGAATTTGAGCAAGATAAGAGGATTTAGGCATTGAAGTGCTAGAATCTATACTCAAATGAGACTCATTTGGACTTGTCTTAGGTACACAAGTTGATGGTGGAATTTTGTAACAAGGAGAAATTGGGACAACTGGTGTTTCAATACATGTTTTAGGAAGATCAACACAAGTGGATTTGTAGGTGCTATCACAGCCACCTATCCTATCTTGAAGAGTTTGTGTTGATTTCTTTTGCACCCACTGATATGAAAAACCAAGGGTGGCTTTTGGAATCTTATAGATACACTCTTTTACCCCTAGCAAACCATGGCATTTGGGAAGCCAAAGTGCTGTTGCACCCTCATAATAGCCTTGTGCTTTAAGAACATGTTTTGGGACCCAACGAGTAACAATCCGAGGTTTAGGCTTGGAAAAGATGTGCTTTTTAGGAGGCTGGGCTAGATGGTACAAGTTTGTACGCATCTTTGGGTAGCCAAATTGATAATTCCTTCTTGCCTGGCCTTCTTTGAGCAGCAACTAGAGTAGTTGGAACATGCCAGCCATGGCCCTTACTTGAGTACTCATCAATTATCCACATCATTTGTGTTGGAGCTTCAAGAGCAGATTTTGAAAGTGGGTTGTGTAGGGTAGAAACACCACCCTTTTGACGTGATAAAGCTCGTGGAGTAGCAGATCCCAAGATGCAATCCGAATCAATTTGCAACTTGTATTGTCTATTCTTCCAATCTAATGAGCAATTGGTAGCACTTAACCAGATCGACCAAGAACAGCCTCTACTACTGCCTTGGACTTACTTGCCACATTAAAGGGCACTGACATCTGGTGATCCTGAATGGACATCATAATGACACATTTTCCCTCTATAGGGTTATCTTCACCTGAGAAGCTTCGTAAGTCAATAGGAATATGCACAAGTGTTGGTTGTCCCAAGGCTTTCCATGTGTCAAACGAGAGAACATTATAATCTGCACCAGAGTCAATTAAGGCAGAGACAAAGTAGGTAGTCTCATGAAGATGAAGGCACACTTGAATATTGAATGGATCGACATAAGGTTCATCAGTAGCCAACTGTAAGGCCAACATAGAAGCTTTGCGACGCTCCTTGGCTTTTGCAACTCTAGCTTTAGCCTCTTCTTGAGCCTGACGTTTAAGTAGGTCAAGTGCTTCTTTCCGTGTTTGTGCAGCATGCATTTGTTGAAGCCTGGCTTCAGTTAATGGTTCATTGTATTTCTTGAGACGACTTCCATTAATGAAGTTAGGCATTTGCTCACCTTCTAGTGTTTCTAAACGCACTGCACCACTTGGAGTAAGCTCATTAATCACGAACGGTCCTAGGCCACGTTTCTTGAGCTTTCTCTTATGCTTCTTAAGTGTGTACAAGAGCACAAGGTTC
Source organism: Cibotium barometz (assembly GCF_041138505.1). Lineage (NCBI taxonomy): Eukaryota > Viridiplantae > Streptophyta > Polypodiopsida > Cyatheales > Cibotiaceae > Cibotium > Cibotium barometz. The sequence goes on from NC_141085.1 coordinate 14,040,208, forward strand.
CCTTTTTTTGAATCGGCTAGTTGTTACATTTCTATCATACCATTGCTTTTGTCTCCTCTTCTCAGCATACATCCCCATTACCGCCAATAAGTGGGTCTCATCAAGCTTTTCCAATTCATCAATGCGTTGTGAAAGCTCATGACCAGTCCAGTCCAATTGTTTAGCTACTCGTAGAGTAGGGACAAGAAATTCAATGGGAAGAATTGCATCTAGCCCAAAAGCAAGCTCAAATGGGGTTGTGCCCACAGATGTTTTATAGGCTGTCCTATATGCCCAAAGAACTGAGTGCAACTTTTGCTCCCAATCAGTCCTATGTCCCTCAACAATCTTGGTGAGTGCTGTGCAGAGAATCTTGTTAGTACTCTCAGCTTGTCCATTGGTCTGGGGATGATAGGGTGCAGAACGCTTGTGAATTACCATAAATTCTTGAAGCAAAAACTCTATGACCTCATTTACAAAGTGCACACCTTGATCACTAACGATTTCAATGGGTAAGCCATAGCGTGTAAACACGTACTCATATAGAAACTTGGCTGTGGTTCTGGCATCATTTTTGACTGTAGCCTTTGCCTCTACCCATTTGGTCAAATAGTCCGTTGCGACTATAATATATTCCGCATGCGTGTGATGAGCTGGAGGTTTAATGGGACCAACAAAATCAATACCCCATTTTGCAAAAGCACGTGTGCTTAACATAGGCCGCAATGGCATATTGTTCTTTGTGATGGTGGGAGGTTTGGTCCTTTGACAATCGTCACAACGTTTCACATATTCTTCGGCATCCATTTGTAAGGTTGGCCACCAAAGCCCAGACCACCTAATCAACTTAGCTGTGGTATTGCCCGAAAAGTGTCCACCCCCAACACCTGCATGTGCATGAGTCAAGATTTTCAAGTAGTCAGCTTCACATACACACATGCGTAAGTTGCCATCCTTGCCCCTCTTGTAGAGTTGGTTCTCTATCAGCATATAGTTTGCCGCTTCAACTTTAATAGCACGCTTTCGATGTTTAGGAATTTTTTGATCAGTCTGACCATGCTGAAGATAGTCCACAATATACTTACTCCAACTTGGTGTAGTTGAAATTTGGAATAATGTGACATTATGAATTGGCTGATGAATTTGACATGAAGCACAGTTACGAACAAATTTTTCAGCATCCGCATGCATGGTAGGCCACCATTGCCCATCCTGAGATATACGTCGCACACAAGTAGTAGCTGATGCATGGATTCCACCGATACCCGCATGTGCCCATTCCAAGATCTCCTCATATTGGTCAGGGTTAGGTATGAGCCGCAACACTCCATCATTACCCTGACGATATAATCTCCCTGAGATTAACTTAAATGGTCGCCATAGGTCCACATTAGGACCCGCTAGTTGTATCTGCCCACTTGTAAAAATTTCTAAGATGGATTCAGACCATCTAGGAGCTGTCTCTACAAGGAAAAGTGTTGAATCTAACATATCATCATCCACACCCATAGGAGCTTCGCCAGAGGTGATTCGAGACAAATGATCTGCTCTAAGATGAGTTGTTCCTTTTCGAACTGCCACTTCAAAATCAAACTCAAGAAGGATGATAAACCACCTCACAATCCTTCCAGTTGCACAAGGCTTATTCACCAAATATAACAGTGCTTGATGGTCCACAAAAAATATGAATTTGTTTGCCAATACGTAATGGCGAAACTTTTTCACTGCATATATCATGGACAATCCTTCTCTTTCTGTTGTGGTGTAATTCTTCTCAGCACTGTTCAACTGTCGACTAGCATATGAGATTGGGAAATCCTTATTATGTTCTCCCGATTGAGCCAAAACACATCCAATTGCAAAGTTTGAAGCATCAATATGGACATGAAAGATTTGGTTCCAATCTGGTGCCCGTAAGATGGGTGCAGTCACTAATGCTTGCTTCAACTTTTCAAAGGATTCCTCACACTCATCAGTCCAATTAAACTTTACAAGAAGAGCATATAATGGTCTGGCTAGGACGGCGTACATGTAGATGAATCTACGATAATAGCCACAATGTCCCATGAATGTTTGTACCTCTTTAGGGTTAATAGGCCGAGGTAATGAGACAATGACATCAATTTTATTCATATCTGTTGAAATCCCATTGCGAGAAACAATATGGCCCAAGATTTTTCCTTGTCTTACCATGAATTTGCACTTGTCAGGATTCAAGCATATACGATAAAGTTGACACTTTTGAAACACAAGTCTGAGGTGTTCTATATGATCATCATGCTCTTGTGAGTGAACACATAAAGGTACTCCTTGAATACATGACTCATTAACCGCTGAAAGGTTGCTGGTGCATTTGTTAGACCAAATGGCATAACACGATAGGCAAAGATGCCATCTTCAGTAGCAAAGGCTGTCTTGTGTTGATCCTTTGGATCAATTGACACTTGATTGTAACCGGAGAATCCATCCAAGAAACTATATGCCTTTTTCCCTGCAACTCGTTCCAGAACATGATCCGTGATTGGAAGTGGGTAATGATCACGCACAGTAGCTGCATTTACCTTCTTGAGGTTTATACATACTCGAAGTTTTCCATTTTTCTTGGGCACCACTACAATAGGGGAGACCCATTCAGTGTGTTCAATCTCATAGATAAATTCTGTCTCTAAGAGCTTGTCTATTTCTTCCTTTATCTTTCGTGCAAAATTCTCATTGTAAGTATAAGGACATTGCTTGGAAGGCTTTACATCCTCTCGCAATGGAATTGTATGCTAACATATGCTTGGATCAACTCCTTTGAGGTCTTTATAACTCCAAGCAAAAACATCGCGATACTCCTTTATTGTTTGAATTAATAACTTCTCCTCATCTAAGGACAAGTCTGTGGCAATCCACACATAGCGAGGCTCTTCTCTTGGCTTAGCAATATCAATCTTTTTTGCATCTTCTGGACCATCATATGAAACCCCTGGCACGCTTGGTTTTTGTCGCATGGGCTGTTGAAGAACAATCTTCCGATCCTGAAGAGTGTACTGTGTGAAGTTGGGGGGAACATTGAGACCCTGTTCTTGTCCACTTGAGTCATCACTCATTGACGACCATGCAGTTTTGAGCTCTCCTTCGCCATCCTGCATCGGATTTTTTTGTTCAACCGTTGTCTTTGCACTTCCGACACTCTCTTTTGAATCGGTTTTAGACTCGAGTTTTGGTTTTTGTTTCTTCATTTTTTTATGATTTTTGCTAACAGTTTTTAGCTTTTCTCTTGCTTGGAATCCATCTGATCGTTTTACTTGGTCTTTGATACTATCTTGTGCTTGGACATAGTATAGATATCCGTTCTTTCCTGAGAAGTGAGGTGGTGGTCGAGAGTGTTCACTCTTAGACTCCTCCTTTTCTTTTTGTAGTCTCTCACGTCGTTCCCTCCTCTCATCTTGTTTACGGATTCTCTTATGGCTCTTACAGCATTTACGTTTAGGTCGGCTTCTCTACTTGAACCTCCCTTCCTCTCAAGAGTAGGCGTGCCTTTCCTAACTCTTCCTCATGGATTATCACATTATTATCAAAATCAGAGTCCCATCCATCTTCCTTATCAGCATCATTAGCAGATTCGAGTGTTAAATCCTCCACTGAGACTTCCTCGACATGCAGAGCTGTTGTGGATGCTTCCCTATAGTACAAATCATCTAGAAGGTCACGTGGTTGTACTATTTGTATAGGAATAATATCATATCCATCTGAGTCACAAAATTGAATTGGCTTAGGTAAAGCACATGTCGATAATGTTGCAAGGACATGACCCCATTCTAGTGGATCAATTAAATGCTCAGGGAAGGGTTGTGGAATGTATGCCTCATCTGATACACTTCGATTAACCTTAAGTCTCTCAGTGTTGAAATCCCTACATGAGGCTCCACACATCCACAGTTCTTCTCGCCCATCTGACAATGTAACTCTTGAGCCCTCAAATGAAGCAGAATCAAACTCAGCTATTGGAGACCTTGTTACATCACGATATGAGTGATTCCTTAGGTTGACCCTTGTGATGACAGAATCATGTTAGAGGTACAAATAATTGTATCCCCAATCTTGAATCATTTGGAATTGTCGCATGAATGGTCTACCCAATATCACTTCATAGTTTGGATGTTTTCCAAAATCCACTACTGCAAAGGTGTGCTCATATTCAATCCCACATGTGGTGACCAATATGTTCTCAAGCAGCCCAAGGGGATGTTCTAAGCTTCCATCTGCTAGCTGCAAGCGCATCCTGGTACTCCTAATAGCTGGTTTGCCTCACTTTTCCCAAATAGACCTTGTCACAATGCCCACTCCTCCACCACTATCAAGTATTGCAGTTGAAGCTACTTTTCGCACTTCTAATGGGAGGGTAGCATTTCCCTGATCGTCCTCACAAAATTTTCCTACTTTGTTGATAGGAACTGGCATAACATGCTTTGTCTCAAGGTGTATAGTACACTCATGGTGACCCTTTTGTAGCAATACCTGCTCTGATAAACATGTGGCAATATCATTCCACAACTCAGGTCGAAGCTTTATCAAATCAAGCAAAGGTAAGGTACAAGCCACTGGTGCTGACAAAATAGCTTGCATGATACCCATATCCATCTCCTTTGTCAACCTTTTATGCATGGAGGGTATCCTCAAGGTTTGAGAACAGTTCTCATATTCTCCCAAATATGATGGTAAGGTCCTCATTGTATGCTTACTTCTAGGAGAAACAATTGTTTGAACTTCCTCCTGGATGCTTGGTCGTCTAGAGGTGTTTTCTGTGTCCCTGGTAAAATCCACCTCAGAGAATGGAGGTGAACTAATAGAGGACATGTTCTCATTAACTTTCTCATGAACTGCTGCCCACATCTCATTTGCCATGTCCTCATTAGCATCAATAACTTCATCATTGCATGGGAAGACAAGGCTAGGTGGTGGCAGAATACCTTCTTTCAATGGGGTGTCAATTGGTGCAGACCTCTTGCTATGCGCTTGTGAGATGAGCTCACTTCTCATTTCTCGACTTGATGACACTTCTGGTATGGTTTCTAATGTTGGCTTAAGAGAGGTTCGGCCCCGAGGAATAGGTGGTGGTGGTCCCTCAAGTATTGACTGAGCTTCCCTAATGAGTTGCTGATGTACAGCTAGATTGATCTTCTCCTCACGAGGGTTTGGGTATTCTTGAAGTTTCTTGGGTAGCTCAGATAAAGCTACAATGCGACTTCTATGAGCATCAATGATGGCATCTAGAGTCTCATTCACCTTATCCACAAAAACAGAACCCCCAGAACTATCCTCAGTCGTACTAGCCTCATCTTGTTTAGCACTACGCCTAGGTTGAGGTTGATGCTCCTCATGCACTTCTTGGGATGTAAAAGTTTGATCATTCATGTTTTGTTTAGAGGCTTCTTGAGAACTAGTGGATGCACTTTTAGTTCGCTTGTTTCGATTCTTTTTCCTCCTAGTGGTCTTTTTTCTATTGTCCACTAGATTTGCCTTTGCATCCCTAGTTCGAGGTGTCTCATCAGTGTGTATTTCGGCATTTCGTGTCTGTGATCTAGTCATGACTCTAAGTGGCACGACATCCTCATTCTCAGATGAAGGTGGTGATGGAACTGCCCCTACAAGGTTGAGTGAGACCTTTGGTTGAGAGGTGCCTTCCTCATGTGGTTTCAGCAGACAATCCTTTGGGAAGTGTTCTACACAACACCCTAGACAATATCTTTCAATTGGTGGAAACTGTGGTATTGTTGTATTGGATCGAGTTGTTTGCCTTGAGCGATGTGGACAATCACGAGTCCAATGGGGTTCTCCGCACTCATAACAGGGGCCCATTAGTTTGGCTTCTACTTTCCTTTGCTGCCATTGACCTGAGGGGCCTGGAGTCCTAGGTTGGTAGCCGCCTAGCAACATCAAAGAATTTTGTTCCCCTGGTTGAGCCTCCAGCGCTTGGCTTGGGTATGCGGGACTTTCAAAGAGATTTTCCTTGGATGAATATGATGCATATTCGTCCTCCCCATAGCCTGGGTTTACCAAGTCTCTACACATATTTGAATTGTCGTAGTCAACCACCCTCACAGGAGCAGTCCCAGGAGCAGGAGGTTGAGCACCAAGAACAGGTCGTGCTTGCTCTGGTGCCATCGGTGGCTTACGTTCAAAATTAGTATACTATTGATACATTTGTGGAGCCACTCCACCCCTTTGCTGCTCACGCTCCTGTCTCATTCTTTCAATGCGAGTACATTCCTATGTGGTATGGGTAAAGTTCCAAGCACAGGCTTGGCACCATTTTTTTGTGGGTTGGTTTGTGACTAGAGGAGAAAAGGTATTACATTCTTCAGTTTTATGGTTACCGCCACATGCTCCACAAAGATGAGGACCTGTAGGTAGTACACTCCTCATTCGCTGCTGCTGCTGTTGTGGCTGCATGGGTGGGCGATAGGTTTGTCCCAATCTCCTTAATACTAGGTTAGCTATCTGGTCTGGATTTACTAGCACGCTAGACCCTGAACTTTGGTCATCACCCCACTGATCTCTAGGTTTCACCTCAGGGCCAGAACCATCTTGGAATTTGAAGTTATCTGTGAAATCCATAGCATCATGGCAACACTCATTGAAATTTGTATGCTTCTTTGCATAGAGATGTGTATGCAGTGTTGAATTTTTGAGTCCTTTTAAGAAGAGAGAAATTAATCGACTCTGGGCGGGCTTCTCATCTTCTGGGCAACGATTAATGTACTGCTTCATTCTATTTACACAGTCTCTAACACTCTCATTCTCACCTTGCTTGAAAGAGTAGATGTTTGCTACCGTGTCATGTTGAATCCCCATCAAGGAAAAAGCAGCAATGAATCTCTCTTCCAGAACTCGTAAAGAAGATTTATCTAAAGCCTCTAGTGCCTGAAACCAAGCAAGGGCCTTTCCCTCAAGAGTAAGCCCAAATCCTTCAATTTGAGTATGCTTGTCAGCCACTTGCTCAGCTCGAACTGCTTGCCTAAATGCTGCTACATGGTCGTATGGATCTCCCGACCCTTCATACTTCTTTACCAGTTTCTGAAGAGTTGATGGCCTTACTTGTCTTGAATACTCATCATAGGGCCTACGGCCTCTCACTCTCAGTGGGAATTATTCCTCTCTTTGGTAAGATGGTCCACATGCATCCCAAATTGGTGTGGGTCCCCTATTACCAGCCTCACCAGACCCCTCCAAAGATCTTGTCACCCGCATTTCAGGAGGTGCATTTATGGGAGGCCGAGTTGGCTCCCCTACCCTCCGATTGTCATAGTGAGAAAAATGTTGTTGTGGTGTGATCTGTGGTCGCACTTTTGGCGTAGGACAATATCTTGGTGCTAGAGTTGGGCTACTTGCAGTGGTCCACTTTGATGTGGAGGGTCCCTCTCTAGTGAACTCTCGTAGGGGAGAAGCAACAGTTTCTCCAAGAAAGGCTGTCTCTCCTGGTTTGGCTGTATTTGTTGAGAACACTTCCATGAATAATGGTTGTCCTTTCCACGTGAGCTCTCGAATCTCCTTCCAATCTAAGGTTCGGTATTCATTGGCCCATTTATCAACTATTCGGTTCATGTGTCCTCCAAGCTTCTCAACTACCACCACAAGTGCTAGAGGAAGATCTAGCTCTGGCATTCTAGTGGCATAATATCCCTCTAAAGAGTCCTTATAGACCTCTTGAAGTGGGTCATCCTGTAAGACCTTTGTCACTGGAATTTGTCGTACAAACTCCCATTGGTTCTCAGCCCCCCTGATCCATTTTGCTCTTGCCTTTCCTATCCCTTTCCAAATTTAGATCTACAAGAAGTAAATCATCTATGGATGGCTTTGAGGACAGGGCATTGGAGGGTCCAGGCATGTCCGGCTTAATGAGCCAGTCATCTCTAGACTCCCTTGCTCTGGAAAGCTTCGATAAGTCTAAGAACTCGTTTTTAGAGAGCTCCCCTAATTTGTCTACATTCTCTGGATGGTAGGTGACTTCGTAGCGAACACCATCTCTACCCATGTACATGTTACCCTGGTCATTGACTAGAGGTGCTCTATCAAGTTCTGAGAAAATGTCTGCGATCTTAACAAGATACCGTTGTTGTGGATCCCTAAAGATCTCAGCTCCTTGAGCATTCGTGTAGACATATTGGAGTCTCACATTGAGTGTTAACCCCATGGTGTCGGCTTCAAATGGATTAAAAGATCTTGTGGGTGTCATATTTGGGGCTAAGGGATGACTATTTGATGGCCCTAGATTGTCCATAGACAATGAACTAGTTGTTCTGGAGGAAAGGGTGTCGGATTGGGATTCGGAAAAGGTTTCAGCAATATCTGCCAAATTTCCTACCGATTGGGTCCCACTTTCCTGCGTAGGTACTCTAGAAGGTGCCCTAGGCCCTATGGCAGAGTCTATAAGACGTCCTGACCGCAAGTGCATAAGGTCAAATTTTTTTGGTTTTTTATGTTTTTTAAATATATATATATATTTATGTGTGTATATATATATATATATATATATATATATATATATATATATATTTTACCCTACCTAACCACTAAATGCAACTAAAATGAGTATGTGTGGTGTAACTATCTATCCTTTTTTTTAAAATGATTTTATTTTTTTACTTTTTTCTCTTTTCCTAATTACAAAAAATTATGAATTATGCTAAAAAAATACTAATTATGCACAAAATTACAAAAATTTAAAACAATGCAAATTACTCTAATTATGCAAAAAATTACAGAAATGAAAAAAATGAAACATTACAGAATATGCAAAGAATATGGACTCCTAAAAACAAATAATTTACAGAATTCCTTTTTTTTCTATTTCTTTTCTTTTCTTTTTTTTTAAACTAATAAATTTCGTACTAATTACACAAAAATATGAATTACGCTAAAAAAATACTAATTATGCACAAAATTACAGAAAATCTAAAAAAATACAAGTTGCTTTAATTATGCAAAATTTTACAAAAATTTAAAAAATGAAAAATGGATTCAAAATACAAACACAAAAATTGTTTTTTTTTCTCTCTCTCTTTTTTTAAAATTTATTGTTTTATGGTTTTTTTTCTTTTTTTCTTCTTTCTTTTTTTCTATCTCTTTTTTTTAAACTAATAAATTTCGTACTAATTACACTAAAAATATGAATTACACTAAAAAAATACTAATTATGCACAAAATTACAAAAATTCTAAAAAAATGCAAGTTACTTTACTTATGCAAAATTTTACAGAAAATTAAGAAATGAAAAATGGACTCAAAATACAAACACAATAATTGTTTTCTTGTTTTTTATATATTTTTTTTAATTTTTTTCTCTCCTTTTTTTTCTCTTTTTTTTCTATTCTCTCTTTTTTCGCTTTTCTCTCTTTTTTTTCTTTTTTTGTAAAAAATTATATATATATTTTTTATTGTTTTGTTGTTTTTTTATTATTACTATATTTTAAAAAAATTTACAAAAACATGAAAATTTAAAAAAAAAAAAGAACTAACCTTATCTTTCTGCCTACTTCCGCGATTTCTGCAGTCGGCTCCTCACGTGCCTCCCCATCGCCTTCTCTGCTATAGCCAGCTGTCGCCTTCTTCTTCACCACCGCCTACAGTCTCTTTACACCGGCCTGCACGGCCTTTGCCTTCGTCGGCCAGTACTTCGCTTGCAGCCACCTACTCTCTTTCTTTTGGCTTCGCTCGCCCCCACCCCATCACAGCAGCCGAGCCCCCATTTGCAACGCCAGCTGGCTAAGCTAGACGGCCAGTACTTCGCTTGCAGCCACCTACTCTCTTTCTTTTGGCTTCGCTCGCCCCCACCCCATCACAGCAGCCGAGCCCCCATTTGCAACGCCAGCTGGCTAAGCTAGACGAACAGATCACAATGGGCGCCAGGCAAAAACCAGGTGTAGCGTGAATTTCGGCAGTAGCCAAGGAAGACTGCTGAACAACAGCGTGAGTGCACCGATGATGTAGGCGAACCCACGTGGTCGACCGTTGAGCAATGAGCAGCAGCACGAACCAAGGGCCTGAGGGCAGGTGTAGATTCAAAGGAAGCTTGAGGGTGAACAGTAGATGCAGGCATCAATGAAGACACAGTTTGGTGGCGAGATAAAGTTGGCTGCAAGACCGTGAGCGAAGTTGCACTTCTGCCCAAATGGGCAGTGACCAGTCATCTCCCATTTGTTGCACATGCTGGTCTTCCAGTTCGATGGGCGTTCTCCGCCGCCTCCATTGCCACCTCCGCCACTGCCGCCTGCTCCTCCTCCGCTCATCGGACTGCTGGCGACTGGGCCCAGGCTGATGGCGTTGCTTTTCTGGGCCTTGGCCTGATCGTCATGCAAAAAATTGCACCTCTCCCCGTATGGACACCCCTCCTCGCTGTAGTACTTCTTGCAGCGCCGGGTCCAACGAAAGCGCTGAGACGGTCATTCTCCACGCGGCCACCTCCTTCCACACCACCCTTCACTCTCTTTCGTCTGCAGCCGCTTTGACTGAACCAGTCAGCCAATAGCCACCGCCTTTTGTGGTTTTTTTTAATAAAAAATATAACAAAATAAAAATGAAATTTGCAACCTCTCTCCTCCTCTTTTTTTCCTTTCTTCCTTCTCTTTCCCTCTCTCCTCTCTTCCTTAAGCGGGCTACACGCTTGGGAGCCTATGGAGCTTGCATAAGCTATGGAAGAGCTTAGCAACGCACCTCTTTTCTTTTCTTTCTTTTTTTATTAATTACATGTTAACGAAGAGCATGAAAGAATGAAATGGCAAAAAAACAATGAATGTAAGCATACTGACGGTACTTGAAAAGAAATAGAAGCAATAAAACATAAAAAACAATACGGGAGAAACCTCAACCATTCAATGGTTTTTTTTAATCCTAACCTTATCCACTCACACCGGGATCGCACACCCAAACTTAACCTAATCACTCAATGGTTTTGCAACCAAAAGAGGAAATAATGGTGGTTTCCACACACTCTCAACCGGATTTGAGTCTTCTCCCCGGCAGCGACGCCAATGGAGAGACGGAAAACTCTCTCACTTGTAGCAAGAGTAGTATGATCCACATGTAGCTCAATCCAATGGGATTTGCATCCCTTTTGGAGCTAGGGATTCAACCCGTACCGGTGCACAAAAGCTTATCCATTTGATGGAGAGAATGCTAGGAATACTACTACTATTGACATAGACTTAACATACACACAAGCTCAATCTTGCTATTGCTCACTCAACTCTACATTCCACTCATCCATGCATCCAAACAAGAAGAAAGCTTAGCTATTGCATACACAAGATCCAAGCATTCTTCATTCTCAAATACTCATTTCCCTAGCATGCACACAAATCTTGAAGCTATCAATAAGAAACATGCACACTAGAGAATTGACATGAGAAGAGAGACAAATATCAACTCATTGCATTGAATTAACAAAAGAATAGAACTTACAACAATGTAGATGGGGAGAGAGAAGAGCTTGCACCTCTATGGGAAAAGAGGGAGAGCTAGTCTCAAGAGAGCTCAAACATGAGTTTGCCCTAAGCTCTCAAATGAGCCACTTTTTATACAAAAACTCTAAAACTCCCAAAAGTTCCCATGTGGGATTATTGTCAAGCCCACTCCCACATTCATCTACAACTTGGAACTCTTTACAAGAGCCCTAAGTGTCTTTTTGTTGCATCCTTGCATTGATCTTCACTCGTCACGCAACACTAACCTTATATGGGAGAAAATCAAGCCCACTCCCACATTCATCTACAACTTGGAACTCTTTACAAGAGCCCTAAGTGTCTTTTTGTTGCATCCTTGGATTGATCTTCACTCGTCACGCAACACTAACCTTATATGGGAGAAAATCAAGGTCATTCCTAAGGAAGGGTATCACCCCATTAAATTTGAATTTAAGATTCCTTCTTAAATATGTTAAAGAAGAGGCAGACCTAATGTATCATAGACTAAAGTTGCAGTATTTAAGGCATGGTTTATTGCAAGATTGGGGCCTTCTATCAACTTTAAAATAGAGGCCCTCTAGTTGACCTCAATCTTAGATGTAATTGTCCATAGACTAAAGTTGTAGAATTTAAGGCATGGTTTATTGCAAGATTGGGGCCTCCTATCAACTTTAAAATAGAGGCCCTCTAGCCAACCTCAATCTTAGATGTAATTCTCTAGGCCAAGGCTAAGGAAGAATCCATCCAGAGTCAAGGCAAGTTTCAAGTCAAGCTTCAAATCAATCTTACCCCCCCTTGAATAGAAAGCATCCACTTCCTCCTCCTAATAGTGGATAATCAGATGTTTGCCAAGGTCCCAAGGCCCCTTAACTTGAGATATAGTGGTGGGAGAAAATCAAGGCCATTCCTAAGTAAAGGTATTACCCCATTAACTTTGAATTAAAGAAGATGGATGCCTTCTTAAATATGTCAAAGAAGAGATAGACCTAATGTATCATCCAAAGTTGTAGCGTTTTAAGGCATGGATTATCGTAAGATTGGGGCCTCCTACTATCAACTTTAAAATAGAGGCCCTCTAGCCAACCTCAATATCAGATGTAATTTTCCAAGCCAAGTCTAAGGAAGAAGCCATCAAGAGTCAAGGCAAGTTTAGGGAAAGTAAAGCTTCAAATCAATCTTACCTCTTGAATAGAAAGCATCCACTTCCTCCTCCTAATAGTGGACAATCAGATGTTTGCCAAGGTCCCAAGTCCCCTCAACTTAGGATATAGTAGTGGGAGAAAATCAAGGCCAGTTTTGGGAAAAAGAGATAGGGTTCTTCTTCATAGTCAAACTCTTTTGGAACACCTTGTCAAATGGAAAGAGAAGGTTTTGGGCAAAAGAGATAGGGTTCTTCTTCGTAATCAAACTCTTGTGGAATACCTAGTCAAATGGAAAGGATTTCCCAAAGAAGAGGCTTCATGGCAATCCGCCTTCTGATAGAGCATTACCAAGTATTTTTGGATGATTTTGATGAAGCAAATGTGGAGTTATAACAGTGAATAAACTACTTGATATCCTTGAAAATTCATTGTTATCAGCCCATATGTCTATGTGGTAAGCTCAATGGTTTGAATGAGCTTTTAGAGAGGCATGTGCCTTCTTGGAGCAAAGACAAGGAGCTGATTTAGGGGTGTCTTATGCAGATTTATAGCAATGCAAGAGTTTGCATACTCTTTTGGAAGACCTTACACTCTACATGCTACATTCACATTTGGAATTCAGGAGATGTTGTGTCCTCCATAATGTTGCACCTAACCCTTATGAGTATGTGGTTCTAATAAAGGGTTTCGAGTATGAAACCATTGTTGAGATGTCGTGGGGAGTTTGATCTATGTCATGATCAGCAGCAGCAGGGGAGATTTGAGCTACATTGTTACCTTAGAGAGCCAGTTTATGCAAGCTCCGCGCAAACGATATCTTGACAGTGTGCGACGCATACTTCGGTATTTGAGGGCCAATGTTGATTATGCATTGTTTTATGCAGCAGGTGTACCATTGGAGCTATATGGGTACACAAATGTAGATTGGGCAGGCAGCATCTCAGATAGGAGGTTTACCAATGGATTTATGTTTTCATTGGGGAGTGCTGTTGTGACATGGAGCAGCAAGAAGCAGCGCACAGTTGCCTTGTCGAGTATAGAGGCAAAGTATAGAGGAGACGCGATGGCAGTATGTGAGGTAGGTTGGTTACGCAAGCTACTTGTTTTTGCTGATTTGGGGTTGCATGTGGAGAGAAAGGTTATCATATATTGTGACAATCTGAATAGTATACAGTTGGCTAGGAACCCATTTTTCCATGCATGGACGAAACACATTGGGTACATTACCACTTCATCAGGGAAAAAGTCTTGGGGCAGGCGACATCGACTTGGCCTACGTCAGCACACAGGATCAGGTTGCTGACATCTTCACGAAGGCCTTGGGAGCTGAGAAGCTCCACAGATTTTGAGATATGCTTGGAGTTCATGAGATGGAGTTGAGCTTGAGGGGGAGTGTTGAGATGTCAAGCTCAACATGAGCTAAAACTCACGAGGCGCGTGCATGACCGTTCTACATTTACATCACTGGCGAGTTTGGTAGTTGGCACCGACATATCACATATGTATCATGCAAAGGGAAGGAAAAGGTAGATCAACCTTTTGTGCGTGATCTGTCAGCAAGTCACTCTTATGTAGATGGTGACTCTAGTGGCTCCGAGGATACCCTTGATGAGGAGCTTGCCATTCCTTAGTGGTTACTCCTAGTGCACGGAGAATTAGGACTATTTCCCAAGGTTGCCCCCTCTGTGTGCAAAAATCATGTAAAGTATCCATGTGGTTAACTAGATTCTTTGCCATAAACAGATATATGTTTGTAAGTGATCTTTGTTGACCATAAAGAGATATATGTTTGTAAGTGATATTTTTTTTGAAAATGTAGTCAAGGTATACAAAACCCTTATTCATACAATAGATATATGTTTGTAAGTGATTTTTCTAGAATCTTTAAAAAAATCTAGTCAAGGTATACAATACCCTTATTTATAATAAGTTTTATTTTTTCCAAATAGAGATCATTAGATGTCATATGGGATGTGTATATCTTATAATGTTTTCTTTTTGCTTCGTAGAGATCATTAGATGCCATATGACATGTGTGTATCCTATCATAATTTTTTTAACTCTTTTTAAAATAGATTCATAGGCCACCTAAGCTCTTTATCTTATCATGTTCTATATTTACTAGATTTGTAATTCAAGAACATTGACACAAAATAATTGATTGAAGCACTTATATAAATTAAAACAATTTGAAAAGGCTATATAGTTGTTAACATTTTCAAAGAATACAAGTGTTGAGGGGTGTCAAAGACGTTAACTCACACAATGCATTGTAAAATGAGAAGGGGACTTGAAGATTGGAAAATGTCTTATACAAACATGTATGGAGATTTTTTTTGAAAGCATCACGTCTCTTCACACGAAAATATAATTTTCAAAGTCTTTCACATCAAATGCATATTTCAAAGAGTGAAGAAGAGCAGGGGTGCAGGATGGAGTTGGCCCATGATGTTCATGGGTTTGCTATTCTCATTAACTACTTACAAGAAGGAAAGCTGAACTAGTATTCTTACATGGCAACTATACATACTTTGCAAAATGTGGTGGGTGATTGTTTTCTTGTGGAGCCATCACATAAAGACATGGATTCTATGGAAAAAATCATGGATTATATAAGAATGGACAAGTAGGGGGGCAGTTTTGAGAAGTTTGATAGTTTTAAACAAACAAGTCAGTACATTTAGAAGACTTCATAATGTATAAGTTTTCTAACATCTAAGTGAGAGATTAAGAAAAGAATAGGCTCACATGTCAAAAAATATAGTATAATGTAGGAAAAAGTACACGTGTACACATGTGCACAAGTTTGCATACACACATGGGAAAGGTAGTATGTCATGTGAAAACTTGTGCACAATGCACAAGTTTGCACACACACATGGGAAAGGTAGCATGCCATGCTGTGACCACGTGAACGTGAAATTAATAGTGTCTTATAAAGTGCTTCAATAGGTCACATCTTATTAGAAAGTAAAGCCACCATTGTTTGGAGTACATGTCCTTCTAGAACTCTAATAGTGAATCTTGTAGGTTCTATGTTTTGAATATAATGGGCAAGAGTGATTATAAAGGATTTTAAATTTCACATTGAAATGTGGCTTTAAAGGTTATTATGTTTCCAATCATGGCAAATGGAAAGTAATATTATGTTTAAATACACTCATAGACGATGACACATAATATTATGTTTAAATTCACTTATAAATACACTTAATAGATGATGACACATAATTAGCATTGCGAGGGAGTCAACAAACTTCCAAGGGCCTATTCACACACACTCCAAACTGGTGATGTTTGTTGCTAGCAAGTGCTTGAATCAAACAAGTGCTTGAAGCAAACACAGACAACCTATTTGTGTAATTTCTACCACTTTTAGCTAGCAAGTTCCTAGAATGTTGTGGAGGGTACATAAAAGTGCATGGTGTACCTCACAAACCCATCTCATCCTCACAATACACTAAGATAGACCTTGCAAAGCCAATTCAAGGGGGTTGAAATCGATAATTGATTTGGTGACATCACATCAAAATGCCTATAGTGGTGTTCAATTTCTCTCTCTCATACCCGTGAACATCCGTACTTCCTTGGGTGGCTTGCTTGCAAACACCATGCTTGATCAATCTTGATACTTGTTCATAATTAGAAGAGTGTAATACATGATGTGCTTGCCCTATGCATATTTGACTAATAGAAGGTCTTGGAGGTTGTTTAAAATAGAGGGGAGGGTAGTCTCATGGTTTTGTTGTTGTATGAGCCTAAACATCTATAGCTTATGTGAAGGGTACTACTTTTAGGGTATTTTAGATTACTACTTGCCCCTTCTTGAATGCCCACAAGTATTTGGGAATCAATTTTACAACAAACATACTCATGTTTGCAAGAATTTCATCCAACTAGTAAATTGCAATAAAACTCATATCTTTTATGCGATCAACACAACTATTTGACTTTTTTTATTTAATTGAGATCCTTTTTGGGGTTAGGCTCATGAAGCTAATTCCAATTACTCTAGAATGAACTAAGCTGTGAGAGACATCTTTTTCAAATTGTGGTCACCACCCACTGGGTAAAGGGGGTTCATATAAGCCCCTTCACCTCCATCTCAAGAACAACACTTCACAAATCTCACTAAGCTGGTTTGCGTCTGGGTGTGTTGGTAGCCTCCACATGCCACTTGATGCAATGTAGGGTATGAAATTGACAAGTATTCATTGCACATAATAGGTTGCCAATGAGGACTAGACGCCTTTTCAGTTCTTTTGCTTCCCCCATGCACAAAACTTCTAGCAGTCAACTGTTGCCTTGTGGTTCACAAGGATTTGGGCCTGAAACCTTGTGAATTTAAACTAACAATGGATAGTCTTTGAGAGTCCTTTTTTTTGCGAGAGAGATAGATGGTTCAATTCTTTAAATCACACGGTCTAGCCTCATCAAAAAGGAAAAAGAAAAAAGGGAAAAAAAAAGAGAATTGATACTAAAGGTATATGCCATCACTTCCCTCTCTATAGGGAAATAGGTTATAGGTAGGTTGTTGGAAGGTGCCCTCCTCCTTGTTGGGAGGTTTGAGTGCTACCACTTGGCATTGAGTTTTATTAATTAGACAAATACATGCATTCAGTAGGTCAGTTGGTTAAAGTGGATGGTTTGTAACCCGAGGTACTGGGTTAGATCCACGGCTGCCTACATTGCATGGTGCTACTTGGTTCCTCGTGAACTCGTAAGTGTATGTTTGTAAAAAAGGACCCTCATGTAATATAAATCGTTCAAATTAAAAAAAATTCAGACAAATACATGCATTGAAGGTCCTTTTAAAAAAGTGTCTCCCATCACGTAGGCCAACAAGAGTCATAGATGGTTAAAGTGGATGGTTTGTAACCCGAGGTACTGGGTTCGATCCACGGCTGCATGGTGCTACCTGGTTCCTCGTGAACTCGTAGGTGTGTATGGTTGTAAAAAAGGACCCTCATGGAATAAAAATCGTTCAAATTTAAAAAAAAAAAGAAGATCAGACAAATACGTGTCCTTTTAAAAAAGTGTCTCCCATCATGTAGGGCAAACAAGAGTCATAGATAGTGATGGGATGCTCATTTTTCATGTTCATCTCTGCTTAGAGCTGTACAGGCTACAGCTATGGCGGCTTCTCGGACTCTTGGGCTGCCTTCTCCTTGGTCCCAAATTGCCACAAGCCCTCCAAGCAACATCTTCTCCCCTCTACAGCTTGAGTTTTCCCGCGCTGGACGACGAGCCCTTCTTGCTGATGGGTGGTCCTCTTAATGGCTCTTTAATCTTCAGAATTTGCCAAGGAGTGTGTGCGCCCTCTTCCCATTTCGCTCCCTTAGAGCAAGGTATGCAAAAGGATGTCTCTTGGTTGTGGGTTGGTTAGACGGGAAGCTTGCCCTCTTCTCATTTCTCTTGGTTGTGGGTTTCTGCGAGCTTGTCTGTTGGCTTTTAGGGTTTGCCTGCTTAACAAGGAGCGCTTCTGGCTTTGCATGGTTAGAACTATTACTGTTACTGGGTTCGCTCCCTAATCATTGATTAGCAACGTGTTTAACTAGTTCTTGGTTTGGGCCGCTTGTTCACTGATTTAAGCTATGGTGGTTGCACTCCCCTCTGTTTTCTTAAAGCTTATTTCATTCCATTCCTGGTTTGTATTAAGGTGGTCCTCTTTCTTTTGGTTCTCTTATTCCCGCTTCACTTAAGTGATATTAGGGTTTATGATCCCTCTTTTTACTCAAAATGGCATTTATTTGTGATTAAATATGACTATGATGGTGAGGTCTTCTGCTCTTGTTTGGGTTGTTTTGGTTTGCATGGTATAGCTATGGTGTTATCCTGGGTTGCATGATATAGCTATGGTGTTATCCTGGGTTGTTTGATATGGCTATGGTGTCTTGGTTTGCATGATATAGCTATGGTGTTACCCTGGGTTGTTTGATATGGCCTATGACAGTGAGGTCTTCTCTTCATGAATTTTTGGTTTAGCTGTGGTAGTGAGTGTCTAGCAGCCTGGTAGGTCTATTATCCTGACGTTAGAGAGTGTTTCTAGTAAATCAGCCAAGATTATTTTATGCTGATCTTTGGTTTCGGAAAGCTTTAAAATGAATGGGTATGAAAAACATCCGGTCTACTTCTGTCGAGCACGGTGATCCATATCAAATGCATTGATCCAGATCAAGCATGTTGATGGGTGTCGACGCGCATGTGGATATGTGCTGACTAAGCCCTCTTATCTCATCCAAACTGTATTGGTATGCCATGTTCTCATTGTCTTCTTGATGTTTTCATATGTTGCCCTCGCATTATGTGCTTACTGGCCTTCTGAGATTAACCATCTTCTTTAAATAACTTGAAAAGCTGCGTGCCTTTTTTGGTCAAGTAAAATTTAAATCTGCAAAAATGTGGGGGTGTAGGCAGTATGGGTACCTACATGGAAGCCACAAGGTATGGGGAGAACTACTACGAGGAAAGATTAGAACACCACAAACTGATTGAAGCAGCATCAGGCGATTGGGATGATGGCGCATATTACCAGTGTCCAGGGTATGAGAGCTACAGGAACAGGCAGCTGTATCTCCACAGCTACAAGTTCACAAGAGAAGAGACCTTGTCAGAGAAGTTGAGGTCCTCTCTGAGCAAGTTCAAGGCAGCAGCATGGGTGGTGATGGCCTGCAATTACAGGCATTTGGTGGTAAGAAATATAAAAAAGAAGCTCCACTCCACAGGGAAATACTTGAAATCTGGTGCCCCTCTGTCCTTACCCTTCCCCAAGTGTCTTCAGGTATCAAGCTCATGAGGCTGGCTACACAAGTCTTTGATGAGGCTGGTTACACAACAATTGCCCATCGCGAGAGAATGCACAATCTTGCTCATCCTGGCCCATCTGTGTGTTCCAGAAGGTTGAATAATCTTGCTCCCTCTGCATGATACATAAGCCCCAGCTTGGTTGGCTGTCTACATGGGTCTCTCTAACCTCTCTCTCTTTTGCTTTTTGGCATCGAGCTCCACCCTAAAAACCTTTGAATTTATTTTCTTTCTTCTCATTTAGGCCTGCACTTGTTGCTAAAGATGCTTTGTGAGCTTTGATTTGGGCTGCTATCTAATCAAGTAATACAAATCAGAAGGGAGTAATTCACCACTATTGGGCACTGATGACGTATGACGTTAGTGGGGATGCCATAGTATCTAGTCTATACTATGCATGATGGAGTTGATGGTTTATTTTATTGTGGATGACTACCCTGAGGTTATGAATTGCACTTTCTTATAGGGTGAATTTGGGCATGTTCTTGGATTCATCTAGGTATATATTAATTTCACCAACTATGCTTCAATCTTCTCATAATTTACGTAGGAAGATATTATTTGGCACAATCAAATAAGAACTATGCTAATTTCACGTTTAATTGATGTATTGAAGATTAGTTATTGTACTTAATTATTAATTAGTTACATTAAATTCGTAGTCAAATTAAAACATTAGTTATTGTTATACATGCAATCAGGCTAAATTACCTAGTTATTAAGATAGTTTGGTAGTATTAGCTTAATTGTCGTTAATGTTTACTAATTGTGATTGATGGATTAATTTACACATTAAGTTTCTTTATTTTTATTTGAATCTCTCTCTCTCATCTGTGATATTCATCCATAGTTAATTATAAAATTATGTTAGAATTAAACTATTATTGAATAATGGATTCATATTGATTTAATAATGAGGATTATGTAAGACAATGTGTTGGACATTATTTGGACTTAATTGGGATTCAAAAAGTTTTTTTTAAAAAAAATTCATAACATTTAAAAAACATGGGTTTTACATTTTTTTAATACTTGAGATGTGGAGCTTTTTGCAATAACTTTTGTATGCCTTGTAATTGGAGGAAAGACTAGCATTATCAAACCAACTATGTCATACACAACGCATCAATCACTTAATTATGGCTATGAATTGAAAGCAAGGTTTAGGATAGGATTGTAATTGGGTGTAATTGGGATGATGTAAGAGGTTTGTAACAATGACTTGGGAAAAAGAAATATATTTGATTATGCTTTGGTTTAATGTGGCATAGATTAACATAATTGTTAGGTTCGGATTGTGATTGATTTGATATTTTATTGAGTTCGTGAGAGACAACAAAGAAGATTGTCCTTGCGAAGGGAAGATGATGAGTGGCATTTGGTAAATTAGATTGTCTGTGATCCAGGAATGGGGTACTATCTAAAGAAGAATTAACACAAAATAGCAATTTAAATTGAGTTCATTTTCTTTTAATGGTGATCACTCTTTGGAATTGGGAATTGTACTTGAATGTGAGATTGGACACTACATTAATTTGTGTTCAAAAGTGTTAGGTTGTTTGGATAGAATTGGGCTTTTTTGTTTGGATTAATTTATTGTTGTAAACTTAGGATTGTCAAAAGCATAGGAGATGATTGATTGAGGAATTGGGTTTCATTTTCCTTGAGGATTATAGCTCTTATGTGAAGTAGGAAACAAGATTTTGTGTGCTTTGTCGTTATCTATGTGGGTAGCAATACCCTTGCGTAGGATACAAGAAGGTGGGGGACTAGATATTTTGAGTGCACAAGCATTGAGACTTGTAATTCGGTAGTAGCTAGCTGTGTGGCAACAATTCTACTCTTGCATGCCTTTGTGTGAGCAAAGATCAACAAGAGTGGACTTGAGCTTAGGCTAGTACATTCACCAGCACACAGAGTAGAGGATTCACAAAACGTGTGCAAAGCACATAATGTGTGAGGTGATTGTCTTCGAGAGTAGAGGATTCACAAAAGCTATGCAAAGCTCACAATGTTTGAGATGCGAGTCAATAAGACAACCTAAGTTATCCATTTTGTGTGGGATAAATTACAAACCCGAAGGATTACATATTTCATGTAAAGGGACCTCAAAAAGGGGTTACTCACATGGGAAGTAAATCCTATGTGTGCGTGGGCTTTATGTATGGTTGTTTACGTGCTTCATTCAATGCTTCCACACACCATGGGCATCATCAACATAATTGAATTTGTCATTGTTATTTTGCAAATGTGTTGTAACCTTTGTAAGTGGTGGGCCAACATGTATGAACTTTAATTTTGTGTGATTTGTGTGGAAAGTTTTTTGAGTCAACCCATTGTCAATTACATCATTGCTAAGTCTTCTATTTCTCTTATCACTTTACTATGGGGTTGATTAACTTTGATTCACTATAGCTTGGCCTACATCCATGTTTTTCAATGCCTTCATCTTGTACTTTAGGCTTGTATCGTGAGAAATTTGACTTATTAGGGCAAACATGTGTAAGCATTAGGACTAGCAATGGACAGTTTCAAGTCACTTTTAAGAAGCCAAGTGAGAAAAGTTATGAAGTTTGTGAGTTAATTTCTCATTATATATATATATATATATATATATATATATATATATGTATGTATGTATGTATGTATGTATGTATGTATGTATAAACTGATGGCTTTTGTCGACCCATGTGCTTTGAGTAAGGAGCTTTGATGGCAATGTAGATAGACTTTGGACGGAGGATGTCTTGCTTAGAAGAGTGCTTGAACAACACAATGAACGCGATGATGAACTAAGGCTGTTAAATTAGTGTATTTATAGTATCCAAGGTCGGCATGGACATACGTAGGCCATATCGACCAACCCATGACTTGTTCCAAAATGACCAATCGACCACATCATCCGATTGGGACTATATTAAACTACAACTAAGTCTCACATGGACTTAACGTAGCTTCCACGGCCATATGAGGCCTTGTGGACTCTCAAAAAACGAGCCTCGCAACTCGAGAACAGAACCTGAGAATAGAATAGACCTACACATGGATCAACCCCTTGACTTTGCTTTGACTTTTATATCATTGGATAGGTCCAAGGATGGATCTATATTAGGCAAGGGGAGATGTTAACCCCATTTATGGTGGTTAACTAGGTAGATGACTTCGACAAGTCCCAAGTTAGAGCTATTACGAGTGATTTTCATCAACAAGGAATCATGTATTTAACATCACTTTGTAATTTATGTTCGCGAAAGTGGTTTTTCATTTAATGTATATCTTACAGTTTTTTTTGCTCAAATGAGCTACACACAATGTAAGCAAGGGATGACCAAGCTAAGTGTAATGCTAGCATTGATTTCTTTGTATGCTAGATGTGGCCTAGGATGACATTATAGACAATGCCTAACTGCCCAAATAGGGTGTGACCAGCCACTTATGAATATGTATAAATAGACATTATAGACACATTATAGAGAGTGGTGATGGTTGACTATTTATAATTATGATAACTCAACTAATAAGAATAGGCTTTTCCCTTGTGCAAACTAGTGAGCTCTTGAGCCCTTCCTTATCCTCTTGTGTGAGAGTGAGTGAGTGAGGTTTTCTCTAGCTTTCCCTTATGCAAACTAGTGAGCTCTTGAGCCCTTTCTTATCCTCTTGTGTGAGAGTGAGTGAGTGAGGTTTTCTCTTGCAGGTTAGCTTCTTTGCATGTGATATGGCTTTCCTTGAGCTCTGTCGTTGGTGTAAGTGACTTGAGGGTGTGGTTATAATGGAAAAAATAATAATTTATAGCATGAGAAGTTGACTCATAAACTTCATAATATTTCCTCACTTGGCTTCTTAAGATTAAATGACTTGAGGGTGTACATTTCAAGTTAAAAATGTTTAGCCTTATAAGTTACCTTTTCCATATTATAAGCTTAAAGTACAAAATGCAAGTGTTGAAAAACAGTTGGAGTGGCATTGTCTCATGAACCCTATGCATGCACATGTTGTCCATACACATTAGCATAGAGCTGTAAGAAAGAGAGGAGAGAAACACAATCAAGTTTTTTGCAAACAGGAATATTGTTTACTCTCCACTTCTTTATGTAATTCAATACGTTGTATTGTGTTGATCTAGCTTTCACTATTGTGTATTCTTACATATTCATCATCAAGTTCATTGTGTTCAAGCACTTTTGTAAGCAAGACATCCTCCTTCAGAGTTTGTCCAGATCGCCATCAAAACTCCTTACCTGGAGAACACGGGTGGACGGACAACCATCATTTTTTAATCAAAGTTTGTAAGTAGTAATAATGTTTACTCTCCACTTCTTTCTATTATTATGAGGTTGTCTCGTATGTTTTTAGAGATGCCAAAGCACCCTCTAGACACAAGCTTTAACTACAACTCTCCAGTTGTCTTGGACTATTTTGAAAACATTTTCAAATAAGCAAAATGGCATATGTTCATATATAGACCTTCCCTACACCAAAGTAAAATGGCAAAAGAAATTTGGAACATTTCCAAGAACTAATGGTGTGGTTGATCAATGGAGGTCCAATGTTATTTTTAACCCTCAATTTTTATAAATAACTGGATCTACACTATAAGGCATGCTATTTTTCACACTTGATGCAAAGAGGATCCTCCTATGCCCAGTTTAAAGCAATCTCATGGAAATATGCTCATCTTACACTCTTGTACATGCATATCAAACCTTGGCTCCATTCGATAATGTTTGATAACTTTTTCGGTGTCTCCAACTTACTGCTTGAACAAAGGTTGTAAAAATTGAGCAACAAATTTCTGTCTGATTGATAAAATGCCTTTTGGTTTATTAGTTTGCAACAAGGTTTTGTAGAAAGTTTTTTTTAGATGCCATTCATCCCTCTGTCTTAGTCAAGGTTATATTGACAATGTGATCAGAGGTCCTCTTTTGCTCTTCTATTATCTTGGATCTGAGAATAATTTTTGGCTCTTCTGTGATTTGCCGATGGAGCTTTCTCATATAAGATTTGCTTCACCCATTTAGGATATAGCCCCTTATGAGCTTCTCTTCTTCATCATTTGATGAATCCACCTCTTGTGGATTTGGTACCATCACTAGTGGTTATGTCTATTGGGCTTCTTCTTCATTAAAGGATAGTGTGGATAGAGCCCTCTACTCCACCTAACTTAGGCTATTCCTTGAACACCACATTATGGCATGATAAATATCTTGTTTGTTGTGGGTTGTATAGTCAATAACATATTGTATCACCCCAAGAAGATACACTTTTTGCTCTTGGAATCCTACTTGGTTTTGGATGAGTCTCGAACATGTATAGAATAGTCACAACCAAATGTCCTGAAATATGAAACTAAGGGTTACCCTCATGAATAAGCTTCTTGAGGTGTCATGCCCTCTTGCTACCTTTTGTAACTTCTGTTAAGGATATGCATTGCAATGTTAAGTGCCTCGGGCTAAAAAGAGTTTTGTAATCCTTTAACTTTGAGCATATCTCCACCACTATGTGCTTCTTGCGCTTGCTCCTATAACCTCATTTTGTTGTAGAGTATGAGAAACTATTAAATATCTCTTGATCATGTGCTCCTTATAGTATACATTGAACTCACTTGATGTAAATTCTCCTCCTTGATCTATTCTAATAGTCTCTTTCTTGTCTCATTGTCTACCATAATTTATGCCATATTTTGAACTATCCAAAAGCTTTAGCCTTATCTTGAAGAAAATACACCCGTATCTTCCTACTAAAGTCATCAAGAAATAGGAAGAACCAACCAATAAATGGTTGGAATTTTACCAATAGAGATCTATATGTATAAGCTCTAGAGGATCCTTTGCACGATTCTTGCTTTCCTATGGAAATGCATGTCGATGCTACTTGCCCATCATATAACCTTCACACACATCTGACATCTCTAAAAATGCTAGTAGATGTGCCACAATCCTAGACCTTTGAATCTCTTTCAAGACTAAAAAGCTTAGGGCGCCAAATCTCTCATGCCATAGCTTACTTATCTCCACATCGGCTTGGGATTTAAAAGTCAACTCATACAAGTTGTTGTGTCAGATTCCTTTCCCACGACATTGCTACTAGCATCTATAATGATTGCACTGGCCTTATCAAAGAGAACCTTCACGTCACAATCGAGCTATGGCCATAACAGACATCAGATTCTTGTTAATGTCTGGCATCAATGACATTAGAAAACATCTTAGTATCACCATTTCTAGAAACAAAAACAAATGGTACTTAAACCCATGGGTGGCCTTTGTCATTGTTCCCAACAGGCTTGAGGGAGGTATACTAGCCCTTTTGACTAGTCATACATCAAGATGCTCCACTGTCAATGATCCATGAACCATTGATGGTAAGGAATGTTCTACTTTTGTAAAGATTTCTTCTATTGCCATAAATAGCTCCATTGTCGATGATCCATGAACCATCAATGGTAAATAATGTTATACTTTTGTAAAGATTTCTTTTATTGCCACCATAAAGAGCTTTAATTATGCTTTGGCAATATTCCTAGACTCTTTCTTCCAAGGCTTCAAAGTACCATTCTTCTAACTTTTTCCTCCAATCTACATGCTTTGATCACACGACTAGGCATGTCACAGTAGAAACACTTTGTCTTAGATTTATTCTTCTTTTCAGAAGCATTAAGGTTATCGAATCTCTTTCCCTTTCCTTTATTTGTATTTGCAGAGAATGCCACATCGCTACTTCAATGAAGTCAGCAAACGATCATACTTTGGGGGCAACACTCTGACGCACGTGCATGCTCTGGTCTTAGTGATCCCCACCACTACTGCCATCTGATCTTGCAGTTCCTTTATTTTTGTGATATGAAGTTCTCTGCTACTTCTTCTCCATCATAATTTCTGTCTTGCTGCAAGCTAATTCTCAAGGTTTTGAATCCTTGTTTGATTTCTCATCTCATACTAGTTCTTTAGAGCTTGCCATGCTTTAGAAGCTATGGTAGTATGTTGAATTAGGATCATCACCGAGTTAAGATATGGTAAAATGGTTTATAGTGGAACTACTAGATCCATAGTAGGACCCATCTTTGCATTAACCCCTGCTGTAGTTTCTTGCAAACTCATATGAATCAAGAATGGACCTAATCTTGAACTTTTAAAGAGTATTATTTATCCCATCTAATTTCCCATCATTAAAAGGTGGAGGGCGAGCATGAGTGATTGCATTATTTGCAGGTTGGGCTCTCTCTCCACAAATCAACCTTTAAATAGCAAGCTACCAAAAATAGGCTTTCCCTAGAGCCTATGCTCTGATATACCATGTAAGAATATACAATTATAGCAGAAGCTAGATCAACATAATACAAAGCACTAAATAGCAAAATCTTTGCTTAGAGTCTACGCTCTCATACAATATGTAAGAATACATAATAGTAGAAGCTAGATCAGCACAACACAAAACACTAAATTGCAAAAAGAAGTGGAAAGTAAACAATATTACTTCTTGCAAAAAACTTGATTACAAACTCATCCACCCATGTGCTCCAAGTAAGGAGCTTTGATGACAATCTAGACAGCCTACGAAGAGAGGATGTATTGCTTATGAGAGAGCTTGAACATGATGAACTTGATGATGAGCTAAGGGTACCAAAATTGTTATGATCCATGTTATTTGATGGATGATATTCATGCTCATTTATTATTTGACGAGGATGCCCGAGTATTTTTACTAGTCAATAATGGATGGATTTCCATGTGTGGGTGGACTCCCACGTGTATTTGGTGACATTTTGGTATTTGATTTATATTTTTATGATGATGCCCATTTCTCATGAACGCGTTAGGATTGATTGATGCGAAGTCAATTGATTATTACTGAACGTGGTTTATGTTTATGAGTTTAGGTGATGAGGTGTGCAAGGGTACCGACTTAGGTGTTGCACAGTGAAAGCATTGGGGGTGCTCAATGTGACTGGCTCCATCTCACTCAATTAGATATTTAAATATCTAATTGAGTGGCTCCATCTCCATTGGGGTGCAATCTCCTACCCCAACAATGTGAGTGGCTCCATCTCCATTGGGGTGCAATCTCCTACCCCAGCAATGTGAGTGGCTCCATTTTCCTCAATTAGATATTTAAATATTGCAAATTTGACCTTTGGAGCCAATTGTAAGATCCCCCTTTCTATGTCATAATTTAATTAAGGTATTATTTTTATGAGATGCACAGAAAATGCACTTTAGGAAGATGTACATTTAAATGAGATAAATTCAAAAAAAGAAAATTAATTAGCCAAGATTGTATGTGCACAAATTTATTTGGGGCTTTCCCCATATGCACATGTGCACCCCCTACACACATTTGAGCTAGAAAGAGAAAAACAGTATAAGAAAATATTTAAAAATAAATAAATAAATTATTTTGAGAAAATTAAGTAAATAGAAACTAATAATCTCCATGTAAATAAAAAAAATCTTGTACTTGATTGTAATGTCCTTGGCAAATTGTAAAATAGAAAGTGAACAAATAACAAAGAGAAGGCCATACATTTAGATATTCTAATATAGATATAGTTGTGTTACTCATGGCCTAGGTAACCCACCCATGCAAACATACAAAGATTTGGTGCAAAACATCAACTACTCATCTCCTAATCAATAGGCGCAATATTTTTTTCTCACTAGTGTGATTATTTTTTCTGAATCATCATTAAAAGAGGGATCAATACTTTGGATGAGCTCGTGCACCTTTTGCTTACTTTAAAAAGTACCTTTCTAAGGTTTGCAAAAGCTTAAAAAGAGTATTCTTTTCACAATTGGGAGGCCATATACAAGAGGTGTTTGTGCATAGAATTTCAGAAGTCTACAATATGAAGAACATTGCTATATTTTTGCATTTATGCTTTACGGTGCTTAAAAGTTGAATTCTTCACTCTATCTATAACTAAATTGAAGTTGTGTTAATTTTAATTCTAACCAGGGTGCATGCCCAACAACATCCTCAAAACATTTGGGTTCAAGCTCTTGCATAACCTTTGCCACATGTATACATAATGGGTGAGCTACATAACCATCATACATCTATCTTTGAATAGGATTTTTGACCCTGCTCGACCTACGTTGTTCTAGATCTATCATTGGTGTCCTTGAGGCTACCTTATCCTTCCTTGCACCAGGTGGCCTAATAGTTGGAATCCCAAACTTCTCATCAAGGCTCTGCTCTGAGAGCGAGTAGACTCTCCATCAACATATGAATGCCTTGATGAAATGCTAGACATACTAAGAGACTGAGTCCACCTTCTCTTTGCCTTTATGTGATGCACTGTAGGGATGATTTTTTGATGCAGCCTGCCACTCTATGATCTATCAACAGATAGATAACTCTCTTAGTACACTCAATGTAATTGTGATTACCGACATGTATGTACAACCACCTGCTCTTGTGTATCAACCCCAGTCGAGTCTTTTACAACATCATATCAATTACTCATCTCATTAAAGACATCCCTGATCACTCTCCTCTCGTGTGTGACAAGGTTGTAACATTTGTACCCTTTTTGTTTAAGGGAGTAACCAATGAACACACATTTTTCAACCTTTGGATCCGACTTCCTACGTAGCTCATCAGGATGTGTACATATGCAATGCATCCAAACAATTTCAAGTGTGATAAATCTAGTTTTCTACCAGTATAATTCTCCACCATGCACTACCTCTGTGGGGATCCTTCTCATCTAGTCAGCCCAATAATGGTAAGGCATGCTCTTATCAGCCCATCAATGCACAAGAAATCTCTGCAATGTGCATATTCTTCCTCTCAGCAGAAAGACCATTTTTCTCTGTGGAGGAGTGTACATGTATGTGAATTACCTTTGAATTCCATGCTTTCTCAAGTACTCACTGAACTCGTGGAGAAGTACTCTCCCCCTCCATACAACCTTAGGCAAGCATACTTGCAAACCTTGCTTAACCATCTATCCAATAGAAACCAAATTCTTTGTCACTAACTGAGTCTAACTAAGTTCTAGAACTTTCCAGCTTCAGTTTGGCTGAATTTGGACAAGATTTGGACCAGTTTGGCTCCCTTTTTTATTTGGTTTGATCCAGGAGAGAGGAGAGATAAAAATATCTTAATATTTTTGAGTTTAAAACTCATTCACATGTGTGAGAAATAGGCACCTCCTTGAAGGCTCCCCCTTTCCTTATACCAAGGTGTCAAAATTGTATGATTACTCCAAAATATCTCATTTTTAAAGTAATATTTCATAATTTTTAACTAATAAATCTTGTACTCAGTCAACTCTTCATCTTATGTGGGCATTTACTCATTTTTGGGTATTTTCTTTTATTCATTGGATTTATCTCATCCCAACACTTGGATTAATCTTATTGGTCCATAGGAACCTTAAGTGGACCATAATCCAAAAATTTTAGAAAATCTTGACCCTTAGGCTAAGGTCTTTTAAATCATTTTTAATTGATTCCTAATGCACCTTGGAAAATTTATTTTGATTTTTTGTTTAAGGAAAATATACTTTTGATATTTGTAGAATTTATATATCCAAAAATATCTCAATATTGAATTACCACTCTCTAGAATTTTTCTTCTCTCTAGACAAAAACAAGGAAAAATAATAATTTCTTATATTCAGAAACAGGGAATGATTACAGGGGATTGAAGTAAAGGCTTATTTATTATTCAGGCTGAGATGGAATCTTAAATTCTCTCCTGCTTGAAAAACACGAGATGTCCTCATCTCGCAAAGTGGGGGTAATCTTTTGCCAGCTCTTCTTCTTTCTCCCAAGTGGCGTCTTCTAGAGGGAAGAACTTTCACTTTACTAAAAATTCTCTGAGGACTCTGATCCTGAGGACTCTGCTCTCCTGAGAATCTTCTCTTGAACGTCAAGGATTTCCTCAGGTTGGAGTACCATCTAGCCTTGAGTCGGAGAGATCAATTGTTCATCATCAAGCACGTGACTCGGGTTGGGTACATACTTCTTAAGCAAACTGACATGGAATACATCATGTACCTTGAGATGGGGAGGCAGAAGAAGTTTGTAGGCTAGATCGCCCACTTTCTTTATAATAACATACGGCCCACACTATCTGGGAGAGAGCTTCTTGTACTTACCTAAAGATAAGGAACTTCTCTTTGGCTATACTCGAATGAAGACCATATCTGATTCTTCAAACTCTCTCTCTGATCTCTTTTTATCTGCATACTGCTTTTTCCTATCTTGGACTGCCTTTATATCTTTATGGATTGATTGCATCTACTGGTCCATATCAAGCATTTGTCTGGACATCTTGACTCTGATCAATGGGTCAGACCTAGTCAATGGTGTAAGGCAATCTTGCCCATACAAAGCTTTGAAAGGACTCATCCCAATGCTTCGATGATAAGAAGCATTGTAAGAAAATTCGACCAGATACAAATGGCTTAACCATTTTTTGGGTTTCCTGTCGCAACATGACCGAAGGATATCTTCTATTACCTGATTCACTCTTTCAGTCTGGCCATCTGTTTTCGGGGTGATAGGCTGTGCTGAGATCCAAGAAAATTCCTACTGCTTTGAAGAATGCAGTCCAGAATTTCGATGTGAATTTGGGATCTCTGCCACTTACTATCCTCCTAGGTAAGCCGTGCAATCTGAAGATTTCTTTAAGGAAAACTCTGGCAACATCCACTACAGTGTATGTTTCTTTCACTGGAATCAGATGGGCAGCTTTGGTTAGCCTGTCAACTACCAGAAAAATGGAGTTGTAACCTGATTGCATTGAAGGTAACCCAGTGACAAAGTCCATAGTGATAAACAGAGAAAGAACACTTGCTCTTTTTTGCAAAGAGTTGCTATTTCCTTAGGATTTCCAGGACCTTGTGCACATGATCTTCATGATCTGCAGCATTCTTTGAGTATACCAAGATATCGTCAAAGAAGACAAGAACAAAATAATCCAAGTACTCTCTGAGAATATCCTGCATAAGACGATTAAATGTCGCTAGAGCATTAGTCAATCCAAACGGCATGACTGTGAATTCATAATGCCTATAGTGAGTATTGAATGCTGTCTTTGGGATGTCTTGCTCCTTGATTTTGATCTGGTAGTACCCGGATTTGAGATCTATCTTTGTGAACATTTGGGTCCCACTTAACCGATCCATAAGTTCATCAGTCCTAGAAATAGGATTTTTTTTAATTGTTAATTGATTCAGTCCTCTATAGTCAATACAGAGTCTTAGCGTTCCATCTTTCTTCTTTTGAAAGAGAACGGGCGCACCCTAAGGTGAGACACTGGGTCTGACGAATCCCTGCTCTAACAGTTGTCCTTAATTTCTATGGCATCAGGTACTGGCATTTTGTATGCACGCTGGGCTACTGGGGCTGAGCTTCGGGTGTAAATTCGATCTCATGATCTACTTCGTGAGACGGAGGCATCTCAGTCAGAGCTCTTCAGGGAACACATCTGCATACTCACTTAACCACTCTAGTTCTTTAGCCTTGCATTTTATGTCTACTGGATTCATCTTAACGACATAAACAGCTTGCCTCTTTTTGAGCCCTTTTAATAATTTGGAAGCCTTGACTAATTGTAGCACTGGGGATCGGGAAATTCTAGTTTCTTGAACTTTATTCCCATGAAGGTCAAGGAAAGAGATGGTTCCTTTGTGATAATGAATGTCAGCCTGATTCTTTTGGAGCATCTATTCCAAGGATTCCATCATAGATTCCCAAGGGTAGGACTCTAAACTGGCACTCTGTTACGTTCCCCATCTAGGCTAAATTGAATAAGGTCTGTCTCAAGGTGTGTGAAAAGAATCTTTCCACTGGCCAATTCCACTTGCATAGGTTTTCGTGATTTTTGATTTAGGACTAATTTACGCAGATATCTTGGGAAAATAAAAGAATGAGTGCTGCTGCCTGAATCAATCAAAAGCTTGAATTGCTTACCCTAGTACTCTGCTGTGCTGGAGTCTGGAGGACTAAAAATTGACGGTTATTCCCCTAATGCTCTATTGCTGCATAGATCTATCCTTTTTTTCCTCCACTTAATCAGCTATAGTTACAGCTCAGGCTGCTGCAATCTGAGGTGAAACTCTCTCTCTTTGGTTACTCCAATTCTATGAGGGAGTTTGGAGACTGCTTTGCATGGAGGCTGCAGGCTGAGCTGGCACTCTTCTAGGGTTGCCCTGATTTTGGCATGGGGGGCCCTGATTGGGACTGATACGAAGGAGTCTATCTCTAAATTCTGGGTCCCTGGCTTCCTTGGCCCACAGAAGGAGATGGGCAATCCTTGAGCTGGTGCCCAAACCCATGACATCCGAAGCACCTGTTCTCACTTCAAAGCTCTTCCCTTAGCATTCTTGAGAGAGCCGGAATTCCTTAGAGAGTACTTCGATGAAAAGATCTTTCTTCATTCCTAAACATTAGGAATTTTTTGGACCCAAAAAGGGCCTTCTAAAGGATTCCTAATTTTAAGGGATTAGAGCTTAAAAAGCTAGGCTTAAGGGAGACAAAGGCAATGATGACCCCTATTTTTTGCTTTGCCACATCAGCCATACCCCCCTAGTTTCACTTTTTAAAGGGAATATTCTCATACTCTCTCTCTTACTTTTTGACTTTTCTCATACTTTCTCTCTTACTATCTTCACTCTCTACAAATTGAATCTTTCTTGTCAGTTTGAAATCTCCTTTCTCATTAACTCCCACCATATCTCCCTTCCATATCAACAAAACATTCTCATATTTAGGTTGGCCCCAAAAAGTGAAAAATTTTTATTTTTTATTTTTTTACATTTTGAGGTGGAAAAAACACCACCCAACCAATATGTATGATGAAAATATTTTTTTCCCTTCAAAAAGCTTGTAATTCAAGGGTCACGTCAGAAGCCTGTCAGGAGCCAATACATCCATAACTAAATGTCAGGTCCCCACAACCCCATAAACATAATTAACTGTCAAGAACCACTACATCCATGAGATCCCGAAATTGTGGGGATCCCAAAAATTATTATTTTTTAATTTTTCTCATAAATGTAATTTATTGATGAAGAACTCCATGTTAGTATATTTGTATATCAAAAATATCATTTTCTACTTAGAAAAACAGATTTGCGTTAAGCCTGCAACAACAGCAAAGTTTTACAGTCTCTCTCACTCACTCCCTCTCTCTCTCTCTCTCTCTCTCTCTCTCTCTCTCTCTCTCTCTCTCTCTTTCTCTCTCTCTCTCTCTCTCTCTCTCTCTCCCCCTATGAGGATCTCTTTGCTTTAGCTTCTTCCTCTGCTTAGCTATGGAGCCTTTACAAGCTGTGTGTGTAGCCCCTTGTGAAGCTAGAAAACGGAAGGTTGATTTACACATTCGTATTCCTGAAGAGTATGGCAGCTCTAAAAAACCCATCCTACTGATGCACAATCTGTCCAAGTTCGTAGGATAGCTAAGGAGAAAAATGTAGATCTTTGGGTTGATGGGAATCTCTATCCAGTTGACCCTCCATTAAGAGCAAACCCTCCTTTCTGCAATTTATCATCTTTTATGCAATTTGTTGGTGAAGGAGAGCTTGGCTTGTTAGGATACTGCAGAAGATTAACTACAAGTGGAGCTTGGCAAACCCATATTCTCCAATCTCAATTGCAAGCATCACAATTCAGTCTTTTACAATGTCAAGAAGGACTTAAAAGATCATCAGATAAAATGAAAGAGATCCTCGCAGAGAATGTGGAGAAGGATGCAAAGATTCAAAGGCTAGAGGAACTTATCAAACGACTCAAAGCAACGCCAAATGGTGCTCGTGAACGCAAAAGTGTTCACCAAAAGTGTGCTAGGTGCTTGGGGAGAGAGTAAAGTAACACACTATATGGTAAGTTGTATAGTAAAAAAATAAACTGGTGTTTTAACCTTGACTTTTTCTAATTAAATTCTATTGTCATGTGTACAACACATAGTTTATGCGCATGGTGCATATTTCATGAACAAGTATGGATCGCTCGACATGAGGAGTACCCAAGGGATGGAGAAATCACATTTTAAAGCAAGAGGGGTTTATTTCAAAAATACAAGACATGGAGGTGGAGCTTATGTAGGAGGAACACGTACAAACTATCTACAAGAGATGTTCAATTGGTTTTATCGCACAACCTTTGGAAGGGTATTGGTTAGGGAGCGGGCCCAACAATCTAAGCTTGCGCAAGAGGTACGCAAGGTTGCAAAAAGTCATGCTTGGCTTGAATGGTTGCAGACAAATGCTCCCCATAGGCATGGTGCTTGGCGTGCACAAATGAGGAGACAAGGGAGGCGTTGGGTTGTGCACGCACCAGCATAAATCTAGATGTAATAAGGCTAAGAAAATAAATTTAGTTAGGTTTTTTTTCCCTTAAAAAAAACTATTAATAGTTCCTTCTCTCACTTTATTTTCATTTCACTTTTTTAGAGAGCTTGAGCTCAAGATCTACGTAGACACCCACGTAAGGACACCAGCATACCACCACGTTAGCATAGTCGTACATGGATATGGCATGCACCAAGAACACCACACGTGTTACCATGCCTTCACAAAACACAGTGCAAGGCACCCAACGACCACATACTGGCGACACCACGGAAGAGAGTGACCCCTTGGATTCTAGGACATGCCCAATGGGATCACCAGAGTCCAAACCACCTCCCACAGCAACACCAGCGCACACACATGCAGACCCTTCTAGTGGGAGCAAGTGTGTGAAGAAGACCCCACAATGCAACCACCCCAGAGATCAAGACAGAGAGACCGATGATGAGCAGTTCGACTAGTTTGGTGAAAACATTCCTACATTGTGCAGCACCGGTGGCAAGACCCTACTACCAGGACAGGGTCCCCTACCTACCTGGGAGGAACTTGATACACAGGTACCACAGCAATAGGAGGAGGAGGATTCAAACTATGAGAGAGACCAAGAGGAGGTTCTTGCTAGTGCGCGCAAGCGTAGAAAGGTCAAGCTCTTCAAGCCAAGGAAGTCCCAACCTCGCCAACGCACTAACACAACACAGAGAGCTCCAAGGAGAAGGATGCATAGGGCTCTACAAGAAATCAAGTTTTATCAGAGAAACACTGAGTTGCTTTGATAAGAAGAGCCCCTTTCTCTCGCACAGTGAAGGAGATTCTCCAACAATATAGAACAGAGTTCCGTGTGCAGGGGATTACCCTTGAAGCATTGCAAGAAGCCTGCGAGGCTTACCTTATTTGGCTTTTTGAAGACACCAACCTCCTTGCAATACATGCAAAGAGGATTACTATATGTGTCCCAAGGACATGCAACTAGCTCGGCGCATTCGAGGCCAGCGACACGATCTAGAGATCTTAGATGTTAACATTTTTTTTGAAGCAACTCTTTTGTTTCAAACTCCCCTTTGTAAACAAGTCTATCTAGCTTTCATTTGTAACCTTCTGATAATTAAAATTTTAAGTTTCTTTTACAATGTCTCAGTGTCATCATGTTTGTTTAACATGGAGTGTCTATCATGACTGAGGAAGCTATGCCAGAACAGTGCGAATTTGACCTCTGCAATGGCGATATAGGCTCAAAATTCGCACTGTTCTGGCACTTCTCCCCTAGCCACTCAGGATCATTTCTTATGCATTTATAATGAAGCTGAGCACACTAATTGTGAGAGAAATAGCAGTTTATAAGATAAAAACACCTTTAATCATGTGTAAAAATATAGTGTTTATCATCCAATGCATCAGAATTGCTCCTACAGGACTGGGGAAGCTATGCCAGAACAGTGCGAATTTAGGCTCTGCAGCGGTGGTGCAGGCTTAAAATTCGCACTGTTCTGGCACTGCTCCCCCAGCCACTCAGGATCATTTCTAATGCATAATGAAGTTGAGCATACTAATTGTGAGAAACAGTAGTTTATAAGATAAAAACACCTTTAATCATGTGTAAAAATATAGTGTTTATTATCTAATGCATCAGAATTGTTCCTACAGGACTGGGGAAGCTATGCGAGAACAGTGCGAATTTAGGCTCTATAGTGGCGGTGCAGGCTCAAAATTTGCACTGTTTTGGCACTGCTCCCCCAGCCACTCAAGATCATTTCTGATGCATTTATAATGAAGTTGAGCACACTAATTGTGAGAAACAATAGTTTATAAGATAAAAACGCCTTTAATCATGTGTAAAAATATAGTGTTTATCATCCAATGCATCAGAATTGCTCCTGGAGGACTGGGGAAGCTATGCCAAAACAGTGCGAATTTAGGCTCTGCAACGGTGGTGCAGGCTCAAAATCCACACTGTTCTGGAACTGCTCCCCCTACCACTCAGGATCATTTCTGATGCATTTATAATGCATTTATAATGAAGTTGAGCACACTAATTGTGAGAAACAATAGTTTATAAGATAAAAGCACCTTTAATCATGTGTAAAAATATAGTGTTTATCATCCAATACATCAAAATTGCTCCTGGAGGACTGGGGAAGCTATACCAGAACAGTGCGAATTTAGGCTCTATAGCGGCGGTGCAGGCTCAAAATTCGCATTATTCTGGCACTGCTCCCAGCCACTCAGGATCATTTCTGATGCATTTATAAAATGAAGTTGAGTACACTAATTGTGAGAAACAATAATTTATAAGATAAAAATAACTTTAATCATGTGTAAAATTACATTGTTTGTCATCCAATGCATCAGAATTGCTCCTAGAGGACTGGGGAAGCTATGCCAGAACAATGCGAATTTAGGCTCTACAGTGGCGGTGCAGGCTCAAAATTCGCACTATTTCTGGCACTGCTCCCCCAGCCACTCAGGATCATTTTTGATACATTTATAATGAAGTTGAGTACATTAATTATAAAAACAGTAATTTATAAAATAAAAATACTATTAATCATGTATAAAAATACATTATTTGTCATCCAATGCATTAGAATTGCTCCTGGAGGACTGGGGAAGCTATGCCCAGAACAATGCAAATTTTGGCTCTACAGCGGTGCAGGCTCAAAATTCGCACTGTTCTGGCACTGCTCCCCCAGCCACTCAGAATCATTTTTGATGCATTTATAATCAAGTTGAGTATATTGATTATGAGAAACATTAATTTATAAGATAAAAATACCTTTAATCATGTGTAAAAATACATTATTTGTCATCCAATGCATCAGAATTGCTCTTGAAGGGCTGGGGAAGCTGTGCCAAAACAATGCGAATTTGGGCTCTATAGCAGTGGTGCAAGCTCAAAATTCGCACTGTTCTAGCACTGCTCCCCCAGGCTCCCAGGGTCATTTCTGATACATTCACAAAAACATTGATGGTACAAACTAAAAAAAACAATGACATACTAAAAATAAGTTTACAAAAATTGTATTATATTCATAAGAAGTGATACATCATCTTTACAAAAGCTTTCTTACAATATTGAGCTTCCTTCTCTTGTTATTGGGCAGAGTGTGCTCAAGGAGTGATTGGGCTATTTCTTTAGGATCCTCTATGCCTATGCTTTTAGCTATACCTATACGAGCAAGAAGCTTACCCCTAAATCCAGAACCAAAAACATCGAAGGCAGGATCATGCTTGTGCGGTCATACGTGATGGGGACTATGCCTTGGTTGAGTTGCAAGATGATTCGAATTGTAAAGAGAAAATTCAAAAAATCTATCGAAGTCGAAATATTTAGATAAATATTTAATTTATTCAGAAAATCTATCGAAGTCGAAATATTTAGATAAATGATTAATTTATTCCTCATCGAAATTCGTGATTAATTTAGAAATCAATTAAGTGAATATTCAATGAATGAGATTCAGTAAAATAGTCACTGAAATATCACCCCTTTTCGAGTAAGACAGTTCATGAAAAATCTTATCAGACTCGAACCCTGAATCAAACTATGTCGGGGTCAAGCTCTTCTTCTTCAGAGAGGGTCTGGCTGACGGCCACGGTTTCCTCGCCTCATGATTCTGCCAAAAATGATATATTATTAAATTTTTATTTTGATATCGTCCACGATATCCTAAGACTTAAGAGGTTCGAAAAATAATTTCTTAAACAAGATAAATGATCTTATTGGAGATCTATGACATATGTCCGGTAATAGATTTTTCTTTATCAGTTCGTCCTCCATAAATAATCACTTATACAATAGGGAATTTTTCTACAAAACATTTCTTTATTTATAGAAAGGTTGCAATATGTACATAGAGCAGCTCGGCTCCAAAAGTCAAAATCTCCTCAGGAGACGCATAAGATGATGGTATTGGGCTATAGCCATGCCTTGATACAAACGTTCCCTTACTGCCAAAGGGAGCTACTATCTTCTCCTTATTAGGAATAAAGCAACTGAGTCTGTAGATTTGGCATGAAAGTCTAAAATTCCGAGGCGTTGATATGAAATAACACCATGTATCACTTTCAGCTTTATCAGAATCATGGTCAATGAGAGATTCTGCCTCAGCATTGCACGCTGGTCGCAAGAGGCGTGGACATACTGCCTTGCAGACCACTTGTGCTGCCGTCTCTCCGTTGGGTCAGGAAAATATAGATCCTCGAAATGGCCTGCGAGTCTGGCTCGGCTCGTTCGAGTTGTAACAGAAGAGATGAGATGTCGGAAGGCAAACGCAGTCATATCTTGTGATTGGGTGAGGTTAGGAACACTAAATATAAGTGTGGAACTTCCATCTATAAAATCAAACTCTTTGATTAAAAATCTTCATTAATGAGGCTTACGGAATGAAAATACAATATGTAAATTTCTGATAAGAATTCATTTTTCCCTATTAGCTTTCAACAAAGCTCTGATACTAGCTGTGAGATTCCCCTCTGGGGGCACCGACGGGCGGCGGAAGCAGCGTCGGCCTCCCGCATGGGGCGGGGATCCACACTCGTCGGGGCCTCGCTCGTGGATGTCCGGACGAGAGACTAGCCCGCGGATGTCTGGAGGAGAGACTAGCCCGGCGGTTCCTTCGAATCCGAGCCCAGAAAAACTCCCCTTGCTTGGAAGGCACAGGCGATTCCGCCATGGGAAAATCTTCTAAAACGGGGAAATTACTCTAACGAGTCAAAGTCTTAACTAGTTAAACTGATCTGACCGAACCTGAAGTCACATGGTCAGATCAAGAAGAGACTTACACTTGGTCCATGGAATCACCGCTTTTTTCCTCCTTTAACGAGGCACAGCTGTTGTTACTGATCCCCTCCCATAGAACAAGGTCTTCTTAGGACTTAATCTAACTAACGTAACTAATCGCATCTTACAACCGGCCCATGGGTTAGCCAACCACCCGACCACTGTATTAGTGGGATTCCTTTATAAAGATTTGATTGTGTTTTGCCCGAGTACCGAGGAAAAGAGTTCCCAGGCCCCCTAGCCGACGATTCATGCAAAAATTAAGGTAGGCATACCATGTACACACCCCAATATGAAATTGCCATTTAAAACACATTCGGCTGGCTTTAAAACAATCCTTCAATAGAAATCATAATATAACTGATCATCATCCTCCAAAATTGTGAGTCCATTGTATTACAAAATGTGTCCTCTGGACTCTCCGTTGAAGACCAGCTAGCCAACCAATGAGATCTAGTATCAAAATTTAATTCACAAAAATCTTTCCTTTTAGTCCATCCGAATCTTCCTCGATGCACGCATGGGTATCCTAGCAACTGCGAGCCCGTGCATCACTTGGTTAGAACCCTCTAGGATCCTCCTTAGGTGTCCTAGCACTTTACTCAGGGACCGCTTCGTCGGTCCTCGCCACCCATCGTACCGAAAGCACACCATTTTAACCGTACGGAGGTTGGTCAAGACCTCGGCAGGCTTTGTCGCGACTCGACGACTCCCCCGCCAGCCGTTTGCAATGAACCTCCTCTTAGTAAAACACATGCCAAATGCTTCCTCTAGCATTCTAGCATAAAACAGTCCTTTAAATGAAAACAGAGGTTCTAATGCAAGTAAAATTCCCAGTTTGAGATTAGTTCCACAAAACTCCTTTTTTCATAATTCCCAGTTTCATAATGAGGGTCCTTGATCGCTCATCAGGGTAATCTACCCATCATTTGACTGATTGCCCAACTAGATTCTTGGTGAGTTTGATCAAAGGAAAACTAGTTTAGTTTAATGGTAGTCTATTCTTTGTATTTAGGAACTAGAATTGGTTACGAAGTTTTTGCTTCATTCACATCAAGGGATGGACAAGTAGGTTTACTGTGTCCGTCCCTCTCATAGTCTAACCAAATTCATTCGGTTTAGTTCTAACAAGGATTCTTCCATATAAACATCTAGTTTTAGATAAATAC
The DNA here is from genome assembly GCF_041138505.1 of Cibotium barometz. Taxonomy (NCBI): domain Eukaryota; kingdom Viridiplantae; phylum Streptophyta; class Polypodiopsida; order Cyatheales; family Cibotiaceae; genus Cibotium; species Cibotium barometz. The sequence continues at coordinate 14,080,824 of NC_141085.1, forward strand.
CAATTTAGTGATTTAACCACATAAAATATCTAAAGATAATCTTTCTACCATTTAATTTCTCAACCTTGATTCCCTATAGGTAGAATTATGGTGGAAATTCATCTTTTGATACTAAAAATTAATTCAAATCCTTATTTTCTTAAATATCATAAAATTTTTTCTTTTAACTAAATACCAATATCTATTTTTTTGAATAAACTTGAAATACCTCCTTTTTCCATTTAATGAGTGCAATCCAAATGTCATGGGAATTCCTCTTTTATCATAAATTAAATCTATCTAAAATTTCTCTTTAAATGAAGTAAAAATATTAAATATTCTAAATATACCAAGAATTCTTCTTTTTCCATTTAAATGATTGAATTTCAAATATGATGGGAATTCCTCTTTCATCATTTAAATCTATTCGTGCATAAAATAATTTTAACTAAAATTTCTTTTAAAAATTACATAAAAATATCCATTAATCCTAATATGACAAGAATTCCACTTTTTCCATTTAAATGATTGAATTCCAAATATGGTGGGAATTCCTCTTTCATCATTTAAATTTTTTCTTTCTCCATTGGAATACATGGATCTCCATTATCATGGGATTTCCTCTTTTATTATAAAAATGAAATTACTAGAAATTTCTCTTTTTCTCTAATTAACTATTTATGCATAAATTTTCATGAATATGATGAGAATTATTCATTTAACCTAGGATGACTAATCCTTGAATATGGTAGGAAGTCCTCTTTTCATATTATGCATAAAAATGATTTATGTATTAATTTTCAAGACTTTCACCATAGCTCCGCTGCTATTATTGATAATTTTCAATAATTTTGAAAAGCATAAGGTTTAGTAATACACTATGATAGAATAACTATCATTTGGACTAATATCCAATTTATGGACTTAATCCCTAAGTTTATCATAATTTAAGTAACATAAAAGCATTAAAAAGTCATTTCTTTGGCCTCTAATTTGACTAGCATAGAGTTTACTTTTAGAATTAAGAATTGCTCCATGAGAAGCATCATTTGAATATAGAATTGGTCATAGGAATGACCATTCTTTGGGGGGGAGAGAGATATGCTTAAAAAATATTTTAATTTAAGTATAAATATAAACTTTATGTGATTAATCACATTAAAATTCATTAGAGAGCTTCATTTGCATTGAAGAACCATTCAATTAAATACTTCTCAAGCTTGAGAGGGGTTGAGAAGTGAAAAACATTTAGAAGATTAAGAAAAATCATAAAGTCACACCTTACCTCTTGTTTTGCTTGATTCTCTAGTCTTAGGAGAGGCCTCCAACCAATCAATTGGTTAGTATGTTGAGGAAAGCTCAAAGGAAGGTTGAAGAGAGAGAGAAACTCCAATCTCTCAAAATTGTAGAGGATTTTTAGGGGATAATAGAAAATATGCTTATTCTAATGTAATATTGGCATGGTCTAGTTCACAGATGAGTATACAAAAGAATGAGAGTCTATTTATAGGTGAGGGAGGCCACTAACTGAGTCCAACTAAGTTCTAGAATTTTCCAGCTTCAGTTTGGTTGAATTTGAAAAATATTTGGACCAGTTTGGTTCCCTTTTTGATTTGGTTTGATCCAGGAGAGAGGAGAGATAAAAATATCTTAATATTTTTGAGTTTTAAACTCATTCACATGTGTGAAATAGGCACCTCCTTGAAGGTCCCCCTTTCCTTACCAAGGTGTCAAAATGGTATGATTACTCCAAAATATCTCATTTTTTTAGTAATATTTCATAATTCTTAACTAATAAATCTTGTACTCAGTCAACTCTTCATCAAGATTATGTGGGCATTTACTCATTTTGGGTATTTTCTTTTATTCATTAAAATTATCACATCCCAACACTTGGATTAATCTTATTGGTCCATAGAAACCTTAATTGGATCATAATCCAAAAATTTCAAAAAATCTTGACCCTTAGGCTAAGGTCTTTTAAATCATTTTTAATCGATTCCTAAGGAACCTTGGAAAATTTATTTTGATTTTTTGTTTCACGAACACATATTTTTGATATTTATAGAATTTATATATCCAAAAATATCTCAATATTGAATTACCACTCTCTAGAATTTTTCTTCTCTCTAGACAAAAACAAGAAAAAATAATATTTTCTTGTATTCAAAAATAGGGAATGATTACAGGGGATTGATGTAAAGGATTTTTCATTATTCAGGCTAAGGAGGAATCTTACACTTAGAGGATTTGCATTGTTACTTTCCCAAAAAAATGTCCCCCTATAATTCTCAAGTGTGTATCCCCTTTTATCCTCTTAAACACACCTCTCCAAAAAATCTTCTTTACCTAACTTATATAGTTGTTCCTCTATTGGAGTTGATAAGGGGCTTTTAGCTTGATGTTGTAGCATATATTTATTCAATGTTTGATCCTCCAAAAAAAATTAAGCATTTATGAGATGCTAAAACATGTTGTGATCCTTTTCTCAGTAGAAGAGGCTGTAATGTTAAATTCCAAAAGTAAAAGAAACCATTGAGTACTTTGTCCCATCATGTAAGGCTTGTTAACAAGGTATAACAATGCCTGATGGTCCATAAAAGTACAAATCATTACGTGAAATATGGACTCTCATTTTTGCCCCTTAAGGATTTCCACACCTCTCTCTAGAGAAATGGGCTCAAGGTGAAATTTTTACAAATCAACTCAAAAGTGAGCGGAGTTTGAACATTTTGAATCTACTCTTCGAGACCTTTCCACTTATATATAGCATGATAAACAATTTTGAATATTCAAGAAGTCCCCAAATTGGTGATGACGTGACATGCCACATCATCACCAATTTGGGGACTTCTATTCTGGGAGATATTCAAGGAAAAGAGAAGAGGTGGAGAGAATCAGGCAAGAGGTGGAGATATTCTGGGAGTGAATCATGGAGAAATCAATGGGATTTGATGCTTGATGTAAACTCTATAAATTGAGGCATATCCCTAATGAGAATTTGCTGGTTTTTGAGTATCCATGCCTACATTAATCTATGTGCTAATTATTCACTAATTACGTCTTAATCATTTACTAATCACTTTGTTAATGATGTTGATTCTAGTGTTTGATCCACCATAGCTCATCATTTTGCTCAAATTTCAACACACCCTTGGTTTCTTTTTGTACAGTTCCTTGCTTTAACATAAAATGCTTTAAAGGTGAATGTTTGAGTAGGAGGGTGAATGTAAAGGCATTTTCTTCTTGTTAGATGGAGAGGCTTGCCTTGGGTGTGGTGTGGAGAATCTGGATCATTTGGAGTAATTGAATTATTCAAAATTATATTGATAACTCTTGCATGAATACTCCACATCCAAAACTTGTGACATCCAAGAGTCTGTCAAATTAAAAAAATTTTCTCATATTTAAGAACCAAGAACTATAGAAAATAAGTCCAAAAATTAAGTAAAAATTTACTGTAAAAATAATGGGTTTTTAATTTAATCTACACTGCTATCAATCTTGGTACATTTAGATAAAAGATATTTCCACACATTAGCAATAACATGCCATCCATAAGAGATAGAATCTTTTTGTAAAGCCACTGGGGCTGATTCAAAAACATATACTCTGCCTCCTTTTTATAATTTGGATATTCATCTTCAATAGCTGCAATAGCTCTCTTGAATGCCCTATTAAAAACCAAATTTGAATATAAAGAAAAATAAAGAATAAAGCTCAATATTCAAGTTATCAAGGAGAACTACTTACAATTTGAATTTAAAAAAAAGCTCAATATTCAAGTTATCAAGGAGAACTACTTACAATATTCAAGTTATCAAGGAGAACTACTTACAATTTGAATTTAAAAAGAAAAGAATAACGCTCAATATTCAAGTTATTAAGGAGAGCTTATAATTTAATCTTCCCATGCATGCCAGTTAGACTGTTCATGAAAATAACAGTCCTTCTCAAAAGATTAATGACACAATCACTCTAATGCCCACTGGAAAAAAGAAAAAGATATAAGAAAGTAAATATCGTATGTCAATTATTTTCAAAACACAAAGGAATCATCAGTTAGAGACAAACCTCTCTACATATGGTAAAATAACAAAACAAATGTTCTTATTTCTCATTGGCCTGAAATAGAATGCCAGCTCGGAAGTCTTCTTCTTCATATCAATCAATGCAAGCAACACTAAGGGATCACAAATAAATATTTCGTTGACTTGATTTGGAAGCAATTCCTTTATAAGTGCCCTACAAAAGTTTATGAAGGAATGAACAAAATATGAGAAAATATTAACATACGAGAAAATATACATATGTGAAATGTAATACCTTATACACATGAAAATAACACTGTCATCGATATCCTTATCCTTCTCTACAAGCATGTAGAGGTCCCCAGGTGCAATATAGAGATAGTCTTCCTCCACTGTCCCAACATTGCAGATTAGCTGCCCTGGTACTTGGGCAAGCCTCTGAGTATTGGCCTTCTCCAACTGCACAAGGGTCTCTAAGCTATCACACACATGTGGTGAGACCTTTTCAATCACCTCCTCCTCCTCCTCCTCCTCCTCCTCCTCCTCCTCCTCCTCCTCCTCAGAACTCTTATCATCTGACTTCGATTTCTTAACCAACTTTCTTTTCTTTTTCTTATGGGAGGGGAAGTAAATTCTTCAACTTTAATATCATCTGCCTTTGATTTACTTTTCAATGATGGGGGAATTGCAAGGATCTCAAAGGCTCTCCTATCCCTCATTGGTAAGGGATGAAGAAATTTATCCAACCTGTATCTCACCTTGCTCTAAACAAGTGTCATGTCTCTATCCATCAAAGTGACTCTTCTTGCATGGGCAACACATATGAAGCTATCATTCATGAAATCTATAAGAAAGTCTTCACAAGCTTCTTGAAGACATGCCAATGCACTGCTCTACCATCTATAATGTCTTTGCCCTTTGATACTGTCACTAACTATTCTTACAGTTCTAAAGAATGGTGCCCTAGGGATGAGCAAATGTGTAGCCTCGTGTGCTTGCCTAATCTCAGCAAACAATTTCTTTTGTCTCTGGAGGAAAGTTCTTGCCTTGGATAAATTGGTTCTGCCCTTTACTTGTTTCTTCTCTAATGGTTGCTTTGAAGTGGTTGCCTCTGGCTCCTGCTCTGTCTCTTGCTCTAGCATTGAATCTTTAGGAAGAGAGGGATCTGGGTAAACCATCCTCACAGTCTGCTTTGTACGAGCCATACTACGAGGAAGCCACAATGCGATAGGAGAAATCAGATCGTGCCGGATGTGTCTACTTGCACAGTGGGAGGAGGGCAAGAAGGTGTTGAGGGCGAGAGGCTAGCTGTCCACGGTGCGATAAAAGGTTCTGGAGCCTACCGGATGTGTCTTCTCGCATCGTGGGAGGAGGGCGAGAAGGAGTTTAGAGAGCGAGACTAGTCGCTTTTGAGAGAGGACACTGTCCACGGTGCGAAAAGCGTGCTGAATGCGGATGGTAGTATTCACGCCGTAGATGGAGATTATGGAATGGTACCCGACAAAACTTTCGCGAGCATCGACAAAAAAAGATTGAATATTTTATCCATTTTATAGAATGCGATGTCATCATTGCAAGTGTGACGTAAGCCCTACAACGTGTCACTCCTTTGGTGATGATATCAGCCCTACACGTGTTATTCAGTGATGATGTCAGCCCTACACATGGCACTCCTGTGATTATGTCAGCCCTACACGTGGCACAACGACACAATTTGTTGACATCAATCCTTCACTTCCGTCATACGTGTATGACATCAGCCCTAAGAAGATCTATATATATTCGTGCCTTGTTTAAATTTACATTTTTTTAAATTTATGTCCTTTGCCTCTTTTACACGTGCTTTATAGTTCTATTCATCGTGCGATAAAAGGGAATGTTTTATAGTTGTTTCTTGCGCCATGGATTGGCTTCCCTTGTGTCTGCAGTTTACCGTGCGATAGTCAATCCTGCTTCTTACTAGTTATTTGTCATTGCGTCATGGCCAGCATGGAGCAGGTGGTTCAAGTGGTTCACTCCTATGATCCTTTGTAAGATGTAGAGGCACTTGAAGAGGTAAAAGATGAGCCTAGTGCCAATGAGAACCTATTTGATTTATTAAGGAAAGCTGGGCACACGATGAGCATCTTCCAAATGTTGAGCCTTTATTTAATGTGCCCTTTAATTAGTAAGGACATGGCAAGCTCCATGGTAGAGAAAGAGTGGGAGGCATGTAGTATATTTGTTAGTACAGAAATTATAAATGAGGGATCATCACAATATGTTTACATGTCTAGCTTTGCCCTATCCTCATCTGCAAAGAAGAGCATGTCAGGCAGGTGGGATTCCTATTCAAAAGATAAGAGGATAAAGATATGTCTTGAACACTGCCTTCCTCACAAGAAAAAGTGCAAAGTTCTTGAGTACTACTTTGGATTTGTGGCTTATCTTTTTCTTCATGCAGACAAAGAGGACTACACAAAGGATGAACTGGAAGTTCATCAGAATAGTCAAAAGGTTGCACAAGCTTCATTTGTCACTCACAGAGATTGAATCTGATGATGAAGTTATGGACCTAGTTTCTGGTGAGATGAGGAGAAGCTTCGAAGCACAGGTTTTGATGTGGCGGATTTTAAGGTATCCACTATTATTGATGAGGGATCATATGTGCATGGAGAACACTTGAAATCAAACTTCATCCATATACTGAAAGCCTAGTCCCCCTCCCTATAGCTTAGTCTCCCTCCCTACATTCAAAGGAGACCAAATGTGCACAATCCTCTATTCCTATTGGTCCGTTGCTAATTACTTTCATTAGCAAAAGGCCCAAAATATTTTCAAATGCCCTCTAATGGCACCAACCTGCACACATGAGGGGAGAGAGGAGAGAGGTGGGGAAATGAAGAAGAGGATGGAAAGAAAAAAAAGGAGGGAGGCTTAGGGAAAAAAGGGGGGAGGCAAGAGACGGGGGAGGGGGGCGTCCAAAAAATAAAGAAGAGGGGGGAGAAGGAGACATTGAGCAATGCATAGAGGGAGGGGGCGGATAACAAAGAAGGAGGGCGGGAAAAAGGGCAGACAAAGGGCAAAAGGGGGGGAGGATACGTAGAGAGGGGAGTGGGTAGAGGAACGAATAGGGGAGGCAGTGCAGGAAGGCACATCAAGAGGGGGGTGGGAAACAAATCGAATAAGGGGGGGAGGAGCGGGCAGTAGAGAAAGGAAGGGGGGCAACGAGCAAGGGGGAGGTGGCAACACGATAAGGGGGTGAAGGCGAGGGCGCATAGTGGATGGGGGGGTGCTTTTTTAAGCTTTCTCTTAACTTGTGGCCTTGACAAAAACCTTCTTGTCTTAACACCCCCAATTAATGGATGGTTTGATTGGAACTTCCATACCATTTGTCGATCTTTTCAAGTCTTTAGTAACTTTAACATCACCACCATGAAGTCCAATGTCTGAAAGTACTTTTTTTAATGTCTTGATTTCTTGATTTCTTTGCTTTTCTTGATAAAGTTTCCAAGTAAATCCAATGTACAGGAATACAATTTTTTAAAGAAGGATGCCATAGTTTTTGATATACTTATAGGATGCTGACGCATGGCAATAGTATGTGAACTTATGATATGCTTTTGTGTGTGTGTTGAGAAAAACAAGGAAATTTATAATAAGTATCTCAAGAGAGAGCTCCAAAGTGGTGATACATGCAATCTCAAGAGAAAGAATCATCCAAGTCCTACCACAAGCACATAGTTTAGAGTGTTAGTCATGTAGACATTGGCATTTTGGGATTATTAGTTTAGATTGTTAGTCATATGGACATTGTCTTTTTGGAATTGTGGACATTGTCTTTTTGGGATTATGGAAATTTTACTTTTAGGATTGTTAGTCATGTGAACATTGTCCTTTTGGATTGTTAGTTTGGATTGAAGAGATGGGATTTTTATTTTTGAATTGTGATTTTGGTTGACGTAAACATTGATATGTTGTGTTGCAAATGTTATTGAACATGAGTAATATTGATTTGTTCTATGTTGTGAATAAAAAATAGTTATTATGATTTAAGATTAAATTGAGTATAATTGTCGAGATCATATTACCTACATTGGAGTTCTTTAATCTTAAATGTGTGTATCATGTTTGCTTTTGAGTTACAACTACAAGACTGGTATTGTGATTTATGGTTGACTCGAGCATGAGTATGCTGATCATATTATGTTTATGGTGCATTATTTATAAAGGTGGACAATTAAATAGTAACTTGAAATGCACTAACCATTTATTGTCTATTGAAATGTAATGATTATAGATAGTCTCCTCATGATGTTATGATGTATGCCTTTTACTCTTCATTAGATTTGGTTATCTCAAATGGTAGTTCACTTATATATTATTTTGCATACAATGGATTGGGTGTGATGAGCTTAATAAAAGTACATAAAAGATAAGAAATATCTAAAAGCTCACCATTTTCAATAGCTCACCAAAAAATCACACCCTAACTACACATACATGGTCCACATACGTGGTGGTGACGAGGGTGGTCACCATGTATGTGTGTTGTGGTCATAGAGAAACACAACACACATACACGACATGATGCAAAGTACACACCTCATCCACATATGTGACCAGGGTCACATGAGAACCACAACCCATACACACATTTGTCAAAGTGTACAAACACACACACACAACACACACACACACACACACACACACTTACTTCAAAATGCACACATACATACACACACTATTCGAACTGCACACATACCATACATACAAAGTCCAAATTGTATAAACTTGATTGATATATGTGACCAGAGCCACAAAACACCAATCCCCCCCCTCCCCCACACACACAAATACATAGAGTTTAAAGTGCACATGCCTCACCCACATACATGACCAAGGTTGTCATAGAGAACCACACACACATATATACATGATTCAAAGCCCAAATATACATGACCACTAAGGTGGTAGTAGAGAACCACACACACACACACACACATGGTTCAAAGTGTATACACCTAGGTAACATACGTGACTAGGGTGGTCTTAAAGAACCCCTCGCACGTTGCGCGCACACACACACACATACATAGAGAAGGAAGAGAGGTTACATGAACTCTCTTTGTCTTTGCCTCTCTCTCTCTCTCTCTCTCTCTCTCTCTCTCTCTCTCTCTCAAAATGAAAACAATTTGGAGGAAAAACAATTCAAAACATTGATTATATAAGAAAGCGAGTATGGATTGATTGATGAGGCCTATCTAGACAATTCATTGGTGTTATCTATTGTTCTCATAGCTTTACCAAATTCATATAAGAAAGCGAGTATGGATTGATTGATGAGGCCTATCTAGACAATTCATTGGTGTTATCTACTGTTCTCATAGCTTTACCAAATTCATACCAAGGTTTTACATCCACACTTTGGCTCATGATAAAGGGTAATCCAAATGCCCTTATAATGAGTTGTTTGTAGTTCTCTTGCAAGAAGAGCAAACTTGACAAAACAGAACTAGTATACGTGTGGGAGATCGGGCATTTGCTACCATTGAGAAGGAGAGTGATAACCTCAAGAAGAAAGGAAAATGTAACTACTCTCAAAAGCCGTGCCAATTTATTATTGAATGGAGCAAAGGCAAAATAAGGAGAAGAAGAAAGAGTCACGCATGGTTGTGGGGTTGATGTTCTTCAAATGCTGAAAAGAAGGAGTCGTTAGACTATGGACAAGATGATTGGGCATATCATATGAATGCCTTGCAAGCATTCCTCCTTCGTTGTGCCTAAATGCATAAGGGTTTCTACTCCATCATACTCCCAATCTTCTATAAGAGGATGCTGGTACACAACTTGCATGCCTAGTTCTTTCCTTGAGGCAGATGCAATGTTATTGCGTGTGTCTAGGCTATCGAGAACTACTTGTGTGGCCTTGGCTTGGGACTGCTGGCTTTCAGTATACTGAGGTGTTTAGGCTGCTAATAGAAGGCTCTTCTTCTTTGGTTTTGGCAGCCTTGATTAGTGCCTCTACTTCTTGCAATTCTTCTAATGTTCTACCATCAGGCATAAGCACTAGTACAGGGGGTGGGTCAATGGTCATAGGTACTGAAGGTGCATGGATGATAGGGATATCAACGTGAACGCTCCCTACTGCTTTGTAGCGACAATACTACATCATGGTGTCTCTCTAGAGTTTACCTCAACTCCTCCATCATATGTGGTTGGTATATACTAAGGTTTGGTTTAGAGATAGCACCTGAGACTGAACCTCTAAGGTAGCTAGCTACGTGGTCAAAAAGGTTGATAACTAGCCGATCTAGTGAGGCCTGGTTAGGGTTCTCACTTCTTAGGATTGGGGATCCTTCCATTGACTCGAAGCCAAAAAAAGTATCACTGGCCCCTATTGCACGTCCTTGTATAATGCTAAACTAGGTTATGTGAGCGACGAAGGTCCAAAGTAGCCTAGTGTAAGCTGGTACTACGCACCTAGCTTAATAGATGCAAAGTCGTCTAAATAGGCCTCTAATACATGTCCGAACTGTAAGTGCATATGAATATGGGCGTATTAGGGTCTAAGAAAACACACTACAAAGTTTGATTATTATTTTTTAAGTGTTGAGGAAACTTGTCCAAAATAGGTTTTAGATAGTTCTAGACACCTTGGAAACTATTGAAGTTCTTTAATGTATTGTAATGAAGAAATACATAAATTTCCATTTATGCTTAATTTATAATGGTTTTTAAGCATTTCTCTCTCTCCCCCAAAGAATGGTTATTCCTATGACCTATTCTCAATTCGAATGAAGCTTCTCATGAAGCATTTCTCTAATCTAAAAGTAATTTCTATGCTTGTCTAATTGGAGGCCAAAATAATAGCTTTTTAATACTTTTATTCTATTAAATTTATGATAAAATTAAGAATCAATCCATAATTGGATAATGATCCAATTAGTGGTTATTCTAATCACATGAATAATACTAAACTTTATTCTTTCAAATTTATTGAGAATTACTAATAATAACAGCGAAGCTATGGTAAAATTTTTATAAAATTAACACATAAATCATTTTCATTCATAATATGAAAAGAGGACTTCCTACCATATTCTAGGATTAATCATCCTAGATCAATTGAATGATTCTCATTATAACCATGGAAAATTAATTTTTATGTTTATGCATAAATAGTTAATTACGAAAAAGAGGAATTTCTAGTAATCCATTTTTATGTTAAAAGAGTAATCCCCATGACAACGGAAATCCATGTACTCCAATGAAGTAAGAGAAAAATTGTGATGCTAAAATAATGCACATTTTAATTAAAAATTAAAAAAGGATTTTAGTTAAATTTATCTTTTTGCATAGATAAATTTTAAATGATGAAAGAGGAATTTTCACTATATTGGAATCCAAATATTTAAATGAGGAAAGTGTAATTTCTAGTGTAAAGGAGTTAATGAAGATTTTTATTTAAAATTTAAGAGAAAATTTAGTTAAATTTTAAGAGAAAATTTAGTTAAATTTATCTTTTTGTATAGATAAGATTAAATGATGAAAGAGGAATTCCCACCATATTGGAATTCAAATATTTAAATGAGAAAAGTGGAATTTTTAGCTTAATGAAATTAATGGATATTTTTATGTAGTTTTTAAGAAGAATTTTAAGTAGATTTAATTTATGGTAAAAGAGGAACTCCCATGATAATTGGATTGCACTCATCGAAATGAGAAAAAGAAGGATTCCAAGTTTATTCAAAAAAATAGGTATTGATATTTTAGTTAAAAGAAGAATTTTTATGATATTTAAGAAAAGATGGATTTGAATTAAATTTTAGTGTCAAAAGATGAATTTCCACTATAATTCTACCTAATGAATTAAGGCTGAGATATTATGTGGCATAAAGAATATCTTTGGATATTTTAATTGGTAAAATCACTAAATTGATATTTACCCAAAATCTAGATATTTAGTTGAAGGAAATCCTTGTAGAACTAAACCGAATGAATTTGGTTAGACTACGTGAGGGACGGACATTAAACCTAATCAGACAAAAACTTTGTGACCAATTCCAGTTACTAAATGCAAAGAATAGACTATCGAAACTAATCTAGTTTTTCCTTGACCAAACTCACCAAGAATCTAGTTGGACAAATGGACAAAATGACAGGTAGATTACCCTCATGAGAGATCAAGGATCCTCATTATGAAACTGGGAATTATGGAAAAAAGGGTTGTCGCAACTGATCTCAAACTGGAATTTTACTTGCATTAGAACCTCTATTTTTTCATTCAAAAGATTGTTTTACGCCATAATGCTAGAGGAAGCATTTGGCTTATGTTTTTGTAAGAGGAGGTTTGTTGGAACAACTGGCGGGAGTCGTCAAGGGATGTTGCTCGTGGCAAAGCCTGTCGAGGTCTTGACCAGCCTCGGTATGGTTAAAATGGTGCGCTTCTGGTACGATGGGCGAGGACCGACGAAGCGATCCCTGAGAGTGAAGTGCTAGGACACCTAAGGAGGATCCTAGAGGGTTATGACCAGGTGATACATGAGCTCAAGGTTGCTAATACACCCATGTGTACATCGAGGAAGATTTTTGATGGACAAAAAGGAAAGATTTTTGAGAACCAAATTTTCCTAGCTCTGATACCATGTTGAAAATCCTAATATAGGATTGATCATGGTGATTAGCAACATAGATTAAGCATAAACTATGATGGGTTAAACCACACCAAGAAATCCATGAGAGAGAGAGAGAGAGAGAGAGAGAGAGAGAGAGAGAGAGAGAGAGAGAGAGTAGCACACTCAACACACAATCTCTATTTTATATAGTGTATCCATACAAAGAAAGGCTTCTAATATAGATAGCCATCATCATGCCATGTGGTAACTCTTTTTCCACATTCTTTTATGTGGCTCTCACCATTCACACAATATCTTATGTGGCATTCTTATCTTTCCACAATATCTTGCACCTCTAGGGTGCATTTGCACACTCAACCAAATAACCCAAGTTTTAGTTTACATTGCACATTCCAACACATATGACGTACCCATAGAGGTCAAGGAAGTAGACTTAGTAGAGCTTGCGGGGGGAGGAGCCCAAATCAGTATTCATTGGCTAAGAATTTGACCCCGAAAGAGGAAAGGGAGCTCATGGATTTTTTAAAAGGTCTACGGATGGATGTCCCTACTATAAATATACCGACATGAAGGGAATACCACTTGAGGTGGTATAACACATGATCCCTATGATGATTAAAGGATCAAGGCCAAGAAGACAAATACCTTACCAAATGAGTTCATCCATTGTACAAGAAGAGATTTACAAACTCATTGATGTAGGATTCATTTATGAAACTGAGCACACCAATTAGGTATCACCCCTCATCATTGTGCCAAAGAAGAATGGAAAATTATAAGTATCTGAAGATTTGAAAAAAGTCATTACAACCATGCACAAGGATCATTACCCCTTGTCATATTCTGAACATGTTTTAGAAAGAGTGGCTAGTGGTGAGGAAGACTACAATTGCTTGGATAGTTTCTCAAGCTACAATCAAGTCTCCATCATACTAAAGATCATCAAGACCACATTCATCATTATGGGAGGCACATTTTCCTACCAGGCTATTCCCTTTGGACTAACCAAATTTTAGTGGCTTATGTGCACATCATTCAAGGACTACCTATAAACTTGGTTGGAAGTGTTCATTTTCCTATCAAGCTATTCCCTTTGAACTAACCAAATTTTAGTGGCTTATGTGCACATCATTCAAGGACTACATGTGTAAAAGTGGTTGGAAGTGTTCAATGGTTATTTGTATGCTCATTCCAAGTAGAAATATCACCAATCTTGCTTAAGAAAGTTTTGAGTGTATTAAATATCCTTAAATCCATTGAAATGTCAATTGTGGGTGAAGCATGGGGTTATGTTAGAACATATTATGTCTAAAATTGGTATTTCCATGGATAAGAGCAAGATCAAGCTAATTTTGGAATTACCTCCACCCACAAACTTCAAGGGAGTACAATGGTTCATGGGATGTGTTGGGTCCTATCAGAGGTTCATTATATTCTATATACAAAATACAAGTCCATTATATGGACTACTAGTAGTCTTTCAATGGAGTGAATAATGTTAGCATGTGTATGATGAAATGAAGAGGGCCTTGGCAATAAGTGCACCCATCCTAAGATCTCCAAAGTGAGACTTAATATTTTATTGATGTTTTGAACTTTACCACCATTGGCACAACTAAAGAGTGGCATTGGCACGACCAATGGAGTACAAATTGGCCTACCCTATTTGTGTTGCTAGTAGAGCAACTAAATGATGTCAAGATGAACTATATAACCATGGGAATACAAATTGGCCCACCTTGTTTGTTTTTATAAAGGCAAATAAATGAGGCAAAGATGAACTATATGACCATAGAAAGAGAAGGGTTGGCTATGGTCTATGATATGAAAAAATAGAGATATTATCTTTTAGCCAAGAAATTTGTGTTTTTCATGGATCATCATGCATTGTTATACCTTGTCAACAAGCCTTGCATGACACAATACCATTAGGTGAAATATGGACTCTCATTTTTGCCCCTTAAGGATTTCCACACCTCCTCTCTCTAGAGAAATGGGCTCATGGTGAAATTTTGCAAATCAACTCAAAAAGTAAGTGGAGTTTGGACATTTGGAATCTAATCTTTGAGACCTTTCCCATGCTACCCTTTATTCTCTCCCAGTAGATTCTTCTCACCTTTTCACAGGTTCTTTCACAATTACATCTCCTCTTTTATAGCCGCTAACCAAGAGCTTGTTCCCACACACATCATATTCACTTGTATATTTCAACACCTCCCCTCAAGTGAATAATCCTAGCACACCTGGACCCTGTATCAAGTTTCCCTCTTACTTGATAGCCCGCGACCAGTGCCTCAAGTCCCTAAACTCCATAGTCCTTGACACACTCTCTCTCTATGTGTCCAAGGCTACTATAAGTGCTCGTGACCTTGACTAAAGTGCTCACACATACATCTACCACATGGCCTACATCATCGGTGGCTCAGAGGTGGTTTTACTTTATTGGGTAGGTTACATTGGGTTGTGGGGTCTCTCTCTCTCTCTCTCTCAGAAAAGATGATCTGACTCCACTTCCTTTGGAGCCTCCATGAAGTTTGCCGATGTCATTCCTTCTTGTCGTTCCTTCTTCACTGGGTTTGCTGTAGCAGTCTCTCGCCATGTGTCCTGGCTTTCCACATTTGTGGCAAGTGAAGGTCCTCCCTCCTACTCTGCCTCTTCCTCGTCCTCGTCCTCGAGAGAATCCTCCTCGGGTGAAGAATGCTTTTTCCTCTCCTGCTATTGAGTCGAGCCCTTTCTTCTCTTTGCCTCTACTCTCTTGCTCTAGTAGAGCTGCTTCTATCTCGTGTATCTTCAATTCAGGTACATTCTTTAGTGTTGCTACAATGTTTTCATAATCTCCTTTGTCCACACTCTTCAGAAGTACAACTAATGCTTCATCATCTTCTACCTTTTTGCCAATAGTAGCTGCTAGCTGTTGCTTAATGCTTTTATATTTGTTCAAGTGTGTGATTAAAGGTTCACTTTCCTTCATGTCCAATTTGTAGAATTGCATTAACAGATTTATCTTTGAATTTTTTGCTTGTGTACCAAATAATTTATTGAGTTCATCCCATGCATCTTTTGCCCACTGTATCCCTGTGATGATTTCATCATTTAAACTGAGTGCAATAAGTCCCAATGCTTTTTCATTCCTGCTCTTCCACTCATTTTTCCCTCTCTCTGGGCATTCATCTCTCCCTTCAACTAGTCCCCACAGATTTTTCCTCATTAGCAAATACATGGTTTTTGTCTGCCATGTATAAAATTGTTCCCCATTAAATTTGGCTATTTCCTGTGCTGAACTCATGGTGATGTGAAGGGGGTCTTACCTCTTGATCCAATTTCAAGATTCAAGGGTAGTGTCTACCCTTTTACAACTCAATCTGGTGTTTAATAGATGATTACAATAATTTTATCAGTATAAATCACCAAAAATTACACTAAATTAAGGGTAACCAATTTGTACGGGATGGTTGGAGTATCAAACCAACTCCGGTTTGCAATATGAAGGTATAGGGATCTGTATTAGATACCTAATGGTTAATTTGAACCCTCAATTGCACCAAAATATAGTGATTAGCACTGATTAATCATTGATTAGCAAATTAATGCTCTATTTTGTGTGCAGAAAACAGAGTATGCGGGGAGCCCAGATCTGGTGCCTTCCACTTCAAATGAGCTCAAATGCTTTTAAAGGCATCAATAGCAATGAGTCTAGTAGAGGATTAAGCCAAGAAACACAAGATTTGACCAAATATTGAAAGCTTAATCTCTATTTTACCAAAATCACCTGCAGATTTGATGAAGAGCTTGGATCTCACTGTAGACTTGATGAAATTGAATTCTGACTTCACCAGCTTGTAGAGCATGCTTGATTACACCTTGGGCTAGGAGGAATTAGAAGTATTTTACTTGATGAAGTAGCAATGGCAAAAATTGCAGAGAAAAAAGGCACCGGCGAAAAACGCAAAATCTCCTGAATCCTTTGGCAGTTTGCTACGCCGTTTTGATGGGCTTGTAGCCAGGTGTGTTAGCTAGCTTGTGTTCGAAGCTTGTGCCCTAATTCTATGTGTGCAAGGTGCTAGAGATCCTCCACTGGCTGGGGGTGAAGGGGGAAGTGAAAAACTAACTAAAAATTTAATTTTTTTGCTAATTATCTACTACTAATCTTAATTAATTAACTAATGGGCTCATAAATCTCATGGATTCTAGGCATGGCTCTGATACCATGTTGAAATTTGAGTAAAATGATGAGCTATGGTGGATCAAACACTAGAATCAACATCATTAACAAAGTGATTAGCAAATAATTAGGACGTAATTAGTGAATAATTAGCACATAGATTAATGTAGGCATGGATACTCAAAAACTAGCAAATTCTCATTAGGGCTATGCCTCAATTTATAGAGTTTACATCAAGCATCAAATCCCATTGATTTCTCCATGATTCACTCCCAGAATATCTCCACCTCTTGCCTGATTCTCTCCACCTCGTCTCTTTTCCCTGAATATCTCCCAGAATAACTCCACACTCCTAAATTCTCTCATGCTACCCTTTATTCTCTCCTAGTAGATTCTTCTCACCTTTTCACAATTACATCTCCTCTTTTACAGCCTCTAACCAAGAGCTTGTTCCCACACACACCATATTCACTTGTATATTTCAACAGGGTGCTCCTCACAACAAGGCACACATAAAGAAACCAAAGGTACTAAAACAGGAAATACCTAAAAAAAAAGTGGTCCTCAAGTAGGTGCCAAGAAGGGTGTTGGCAAGAAAGCTAAGAAGGAACTCAAGTTCAAGTTTACAAAGGAGGCCACAAAACCAGAGAAGACAAAGGGGGACATGGAAACAAAACCAAAGGAGATGGAGACAAAATAGAAAGCTTCATTCTCCTTTCTATTTATCATTGTAAATAGTTGTAAATTTTCTTCTAATTTTATAATCTTGCATGTAAATTCTCTTCTCATGTTGTGATGTTTTTTACTCAAAACACATTTGTAATTGAGTTTGTAATGGTTTTGAGATATTGTGCCATAATTGTCATCTCGTGACTCGAGTACATCTCTAAAAGGAAAATATTACAACTCTTAAAGGGATTCATAAAAAGAGGTCTGAATATTTTAATTCTAAAAGAACAACCTAAAAATTTACAGACACAGCAATTACAAGACAAAACTTTTCATTGATGAATTACATACGTAAATTTACAAAATCCAAAGAGTAAATAGACTTCATAAAAAAAACTCCAAAGCTTTCTTATTAAGTCATGCTTATACAATCATATTCCCAATAAGCATTTACCAAGGTTTTTGACTCCATTCGTACATTCGAATCTTTCTATTCTTCACTTGAATTGTGCCCCACTTATATCTTCACTTCCTATGATATTAAGGTGCTCCCTAATATTTAGTAGGCTCCAATGCCTACTTGCACTTACAATTTCCACCACACCATTGGATAACCTAACGCATATGTCAAGAGGCAAAACAACTTGTTCATCTACTTGCAATGGGACCCAACTACTATTTTTCTTCATCCACGGTTCGTAATAAAAGTGAATGTATAAGATAGCACGAGCTTTAAGATACCGAAATGTAACACTAAACTCTACTATTTTACACTTGAATGTATCATCCTTATGCTGCCCCTCTGCAATGTCCCACTGCTCTCCAAGCAAGGCAACCATGTCATCAACTAGTACTTTCTTGCACACAAACATGGTAAGTGTTTGTGAGAAAGTAAATTGATTGAACATCTTAACAAAAAGATGAATTGGACATACCCAACTGAGACCCATAGATTGAGATGGCTTTGTAAACTTCAAAGATCCTTGTATGTCACAAAGCATCTTTGATTTCATAACCATAACCGTCCAAGCATCAAGAGTTGGCCATTCAAAAGAAGAGAGGAGAGGAGATGTGATGATCTCTAGCTTACCAAACCCATCGTCATGCATTGGCACCACATAAGAGTGTCGGTAAAAAAAAGATCTTTTCCTTAAGAAGGTCTGCACTTGTTTTACAAGAAAATAATGCCTCACCAATGTCTGCATGGAGTGCTTGAAATGTTCCAGTAAGGCTTCATAATGGTTGCTCCTCTGTCAAGTTGGAAGGAAAAATATCTACAACCCAAAAATAAGATCATTAAACATGAAAGATGTAGCTATCGTAATATCCCAAGCCTCCTTCCTTCCCTATGATACTTACAGTTGCATGGGAATCGAGTTTGTTTACGAAGATATATGTCTCATGCCGTGTACACATGCTGTACAATGGCCACTAGGTCTCCATTGCTCGATTTTTTGAATCCCTCTAAATGACCCTTCCAATGAAGCTCCATCACATCTCGTCGTCGAACTCAGCGCAAACCAATAGCAGTAGGCTGCAAAAACCTAAGCACCCTTGCGAAATGCCTCTCTCACCCAAGCACCATCATCGTCTTTCTTATTGTACAGTGAGATCTCCTCAATCTCATCTTTTGGTCTTCTTTGTGGCGCAACCATATCAATTGTGAAGCTATAGTGTAGTAAGATTAGGGTTGGGCAAATGAGATAGAGAAGGAAAACGCAAAGATGCTCTGCAGAATAGGGTTTCGGGCTTGATGGTTTCATTAGGGTTGGGAAAATAAGATAGAGATGGAAGAGGAAGGGAGAAGAGTTTAATTTGGATATTCAAGAGGGAAAGCGGACTTTTAAATGAAATTTTTGACTACAATGAAATTTGAGATGGGTTTTTGGGGGAAAAAGTGAGTTTTGGGGGAATCTCAAAATTTTTAAAATTTTAAGGATTTTTTGAGCCACGAAATGGTTAGACCATACCTACCCTAAACCCCCTACTTAAGGGAGGATTATTGCCTTACAATTATAGCAAATGGTTGTGAAGCTGCCATGGGTTTACTACGATGTGGAAAATGAACATAAAGAGGAGTTTCGGAAATTGGACACTGAAGTGACAGAGAACTTCATTGAAGCCCCTAGAGCCATGTCATTGTACTTTGAAAAAGCCAAGGAAACTGAATCTTCTCTTCCCACCAGAGCTGGAATTTCAAAATATTCAAGAGGAGTTAGGAATTACTGAAATAGAAAGAGAGCCCTTGCCCACCCTTGATTAAGGAAATGAAGAAGGCTCCATCAACCTTTGGGATGCATCAAAGTTGGAAGAGGATGAGAACCAGAAGGTAATTTATCTATTCTTAAGTGAATTTATGTTTTGGTATTGACTGAATTTATGTGAAAGCTTATTCTTTATTTATTGCACATTGAGCTTGATGATGCCAATGGTTTCCTTGGACATGGAGGTGCTGCCCATGAAAGAGTTGGCCAAGATGCTACTCTTGCACACTACATCCCATCTATTGATAAGGAAATATTTATTGTCTACCACAGCAAATATTCTAGTGATAGTGAAATTCCACTTCTCACACTCAAGGCACTATCTAGATATACGGGCTATTCCTTTATCCCTTACAATACGCATAAGGTCATGCTGATAGAGAAGTGTGCTGCTATTTGTATCTTTGGATACGGTATAGGATTTTGGCCTTCCAAAACCGAATACTTCCTCTATTATGCTAGCTATGCTCTAGGTGCTGGACTAGAAGGCGGATCATTGTGTTGAGCTAATATTTGATGACTTCTCATCTGATATTGTTGTAGAGGGTTGTTCCATAAATAAGATTCCATCTTGGAATAGGGTTGATGATAATCTATATATCTCGGTCTTTAAATTTTTTAACTTCTGTCTCTCTAATGCTGGCTTCTTTGCATGCCTATACACAATGGAGGGGGCTACAAAGATGGATCATTATGCCTCAATTCAAGGTTTTGTAGTGATGCATCGCCAGGTTGTGAAGTGTACACAACCGGTGGAAAGAAAAAAGAGACTAATGGTAACAAAGGTAACCTTTCTGCATAGAAGTCTACATAGAAGCTAATTTCATATAATACTTTATTTTCATTATCTTAATAAATGTGTAACACAAGTGACATGCTTATCTTATCTGCATTTGTATGCTCTTCTTCACCAAAAAATATATTCTCAATTTATAGTGATTAAGTTAAAGACTTGAACCTTGGAGAGGAACTTGATGTGGAGCATGAACTCATTCATGATATGTATGCATTTAGTTTCAATTATCTTTGTTTCTATCAAGAATTTATTTAATTTTGAATTCATTTCAACATGTATGTACTTAGTTATCATTATCTTTATGTTCATCATGTAGTTTGATTTTGAATGATAATTTATTGAATCACTAGAGTTCCTCTTGAAGATTTGGTCAAAAGAAAGGACTCTTCTTGGAGAGGTGATTGCCAGAGAGACCAGAAGTTCTGCAAGTATATCATTTCATTGTTCAGCAGCTTGGGAATATTGTTGTGGATTTGTTCTCTGGAACTAGGACACCTGGTCTTGCACAGTAGCATATGTGAATTGCAATGTGATATTATTAGAGAAGGATAAGCACATTTACGAATGCTTACTAGAACCCTACTCTGCTAAGGTCATAAGTATTTCCAAGCTTAAGTAAAGTTATTCCCACTAACGTGCATTGAAGTATAATTTTCTTAACTAATGTATATATTTCTTTTGCAGATTTAGAACAAAGCCAAATAACCTAGAATACTATTGATGCCTTCTTATTCGGAACATTATTCATGTTTTGATTCTTAAGTTTGTTTATTTAGATTCAGAAGCTCCTCTTGCACTTAGAGCTTCGAACATTATGGACATTATCTGAGTTTTGCTATTGTGGACATGTGCTATGATTTAAGTAGATTTACGATCTTAAACATTGCTTATTTGTGAAGATATTGTCAATATTATTACATTTTATAACTTCATTTAATTTTATGTTATGCCATACATTTTTCACATTGATGAGCAAAAAGTGATACATGGTTTGTGAATTAATTTGTTGAATTCACTATTAACTTTGGAATGTTACTTAATACTTCTATTGGCATTGTCTCTTCTAGGCACTTCATGAAAGAGTATAATCAATTACAAAACTCAAATATCTACTCGCTCAATTGTGCTTGCTTTTTGGCCATCCACTCGTATACAAGACTGGTGCCAAAGAAATGTTCTATGCAAGAACAAAGGATGTTGTTGAGCAGGGGATGCCAGCATTTGAAGTGATAATATAGAGGCAACCCTCCTCTTCATATGATGCATTTATGAAAAAGGCAAACAACAAGAAGACATATCTTGCTTTTGCAAGCATATATATTTTGTGTTTTTTATGGTGCTTGGGCAAGAAGTAAATAACAGTATGCACATCCATCAAGCAAAAATAGCTCAACATGCTTTGAAGGACATGCTCACAAAAGCTATAAGGAGCTACCCTTCCACTTCACATTAGGCTAGAGTTCCTTTGCCTCCTTTTATGTTGTACTTCTTTTTGGTAGACCAAGAATACCTAGTATTGCACTATTTTGTGATGGTAGAAATACCCGCATAGGCATCTCCATGTGGTAGAAATTTAACTTTTTGAAGTTATCATGAAATGCTATGTGTCTCAAATTCTCCTAAAAACTAGCACTATAATGTTACTTGTTCTTACCTCAGTATTACCACTGGTAAATTTTTTATGTTGTATTATTTGTAAATTGCTTGTCAATTCATGATCAACTTGTTATTTAATGTTAATTTAGTATTCCTTTATGATTAATTACATTTGTACATATCCATACATCTTTTCGCTCACTCTTGCTCGCTCACGCATTGGTAAGTTGTCAATAACCCAACCTGGTCACTAACTCGTGCTCGCTCCACAAACACACCCGGGACGAGGAGAGAGCAGAAGAAATCTATGGCGATGGCTCGCACATAGGGAAACTTTGCAACAATGAATCCATCTTGGCCTCGCAACTTGCGCGAATGCCATTGCTCTGCCTGTGACCTGCTATTTGAAAGAAATCCCTGACGACCTTGTCTCTCACCTCTGTCCAAAAAGAGACTTTGGCATGGTACATGTACTCCACTCTCCACTCCTCCTTGATGGAACTTAGCTCTGTATAGGCGGTAGCTAATTGGGCCTTAATCCATGGGCTATCTAGTGAACTCTCATGAAGCAACTGCAAGGAAGTGAGGCTCCTACGAATACTCCTCTCTCTTGCTCTCGGAAGCTAGTCAATCTGTAATGCACTACCTTCTATAATAAACTGTTGATCTCTCCAAAGCCTGCAATAGAGCTGATCATAAGTGACAATCCAACCTCCCCCAAATCTCATCTATCCTGTTGCATATCTCAGAGTCGTGTATGAGGCTGTTGGGGATCCAGGTGCTCAAATGCATGTCTTGCCTCTAGGGATAAAATAAGTGGTGCATGATCGAAGAAAGTAGTGCCACCGCGCGTCCACAAGCTCTCTCATCTACATAGAACCGATCTAATCTGTGGATGGGTTAGGGCTTATACTCCTCCTATCGGATCTCAAGAAGCACAGATTCCTAGGGCTGCGATCGAACTCTGGTAAATGCCAAGAGTCATGTCCCCTCAAAGAAGCCAGAATCAACTCCCCCCAGGGCTGCAACCAAAAAACTCCGGTAAATGCCAAGGGTCCTATCCTCTCAAAGCCAAAATCAACTCCTCCTAAGCCGAGTACTCTGTGCTAGAAACTGTAGCCATGTCACCTTTGAGTCTATCCTCAGTAAACTCTAACATGTTGAAGTCCCCACCCATACACCAAAAATCCACTTGTGGGAGGGACCGGTGAACTGTATTCCAGAAAGTGTATTTTCTTGCAGCAGCATTCGAGGCATGTATGTTCAGAAAGCCCACTTGGTCCTCTCCAATCCTGATGGTCACCCACTTAGCTCTCCTAGTGACAATGGTGCCTGAGTCGACCATTGCAGGCAATAGCTGCTCGCTGAGACGAAAATGAATACTACACCTTGTGTCGTCCCGGAGGGGCCAAAAGCATGGGACCAAAAGGTGTGACTCTTGCCGTGTAGGAGCTTGCCGCAACGGGCATGCCCCTTTGAAGGAAGAGAATAGAGGAAGATGATACTCCTGGAGGTAGAGAATGTCGAAGGGCCCTCAGACTATTACTCTGTTAAGCTCCTCTCTAAGGACCCCGCACCTCTGATAGCACTATGGTCCTCCCAAACCCTGAATGTTCCATGAAACAATCCACATAACTAAGATCTTTGGGAGGTGAAATTGTCAAAACTGCCCTCCACTCAAAAAGTCTTGGGTGTGGGTTTCAATGGAGAGTAGTCATTGCCTGTCCTAGGGCAAAGCCATGCCAAATGGGCACGAATCCTTCCCTCCATGTGGAGCCACTCTGTGTTCGAGCCCTAGAATATGCATACTTTGGGCTCCACCTGTCTCACAATGCAAGTATCTGTAGGAGGGAGGAAGGGGTGCTACCACTGAAACATGAAGAACCACAAAAAGGAGCACCTCTAGGCTAGAGAGCACCATCTCCCTTTCCGGATCTCTGTGTGGCCAAAGCCACCAACTCCATCCCTGCAAAAGTGGCTAGAAGTGAGTAAGCATGTTGGTGATATGCACATCATACACATGGTGTGAGACCTTTATGGCCTGCCCATGAATTGCAGTAGACACCGACTCCATGCTCCAATCTATCCTTGGTGTTGCACTCAGGAAGAAGGAGAAGATCATTGCACAACTCTCTGAGGTGGAAGTCCTTGAGTGATGTAAAACCAAGCATATATGAATGGGAGCCACTTTCTCCTCGAAAACACTAAGCTCCTTTGACGCGAAGGCATCAAAAGAAGCTATAGTAGATAGGCTGCCTCAGGACCCGCAGAGGAGTGGGAGGGCCGCCTGGCAACTCTGGAGAACGAGCTCACACGTGAGGTAGCGATAGTCATCTCTACCGGCTCTATGAAATGGTGGATCAAACGGATGACTAAACTAGCCTGCTGCCTATGCTCTAGGTCGAGAGTGGTTGGAGGGCGGTGGAAGTGCTCCGACGAGGCGGAAGGGAGGGGAGGGGGTTTCGATGAAGTCAGAGCGCGGAGGGATTTACAAAAGGAGGAAAGCCAAAGGAAAAGGCTGGGTGGGGGGGAGGAGGGGGGAAGGGATGACCACGGGGCGGGGCAAGAGCTTAAGCGAGGGACTGGTGGGGGGGAAGAAGGGGTCGCCTGTGAGGGAGGGGGGTGCGGCTGCGAGGTCAGACCTGCCGAAGGCTTTGAAGGGTTAGAACGCCTCGTCAATGGCTAGAGCAGGACCACGACGAGGCAACGGTCTCTAGAAAAAAGGGGGGCAGGTTTCTCGAGGGTACTTTGGGGGAGGCATCATCGTGTCAAGGGGCTCATAATGGTTCTTTGACAAAATCGTATCCTCTTGTGTGTCCTGCCAGCCTAGTGCACCTGGCGACGTCACTCTACTCTAGAAGTTAGACGATGATTCCACCTTGAGCTGACAGTCTGCCACTCTCTTGCACCGGGCCTAGTGCACCTAGCGGCGTCACTCTACTCTAGAAGTCAGACGATGATTCTGCCTCGAGCTGACAGTCTGCCACTCTCTTGCACCGGGGCTGAGCCCTAATGCTCTGATGTCTGGGGGCCCGTATCCCCCTAACCCCACCGATGAGGATCTGAACTAGGAACCCAAGGGGGGCACTGGTGGCTTGGGAGGCCAGAGTACTCAACTCTTTGCGGAATAAGATCTCCTCGGAGGCAAGGAAGCGATATGGCATGAGGGACTAACTATGGAGAGACTATGCAGATACGAAGAGATGGAATCCTGACCGTCCGAGCTAGAACTAAAGTGGCAATGGGGGGGTCCATCATTCTCCCAATAACACCACCTGTCATCACTGGAAGGAGATGAAGGTATTCCTTCCTGAGAGACCAAGAAAGCATATTGTCACAGAAAAGCCTAAGATGCCAGCCAGAGGGTCGGATGCTAGGCCGAAGCCATGCTGCCACCTCACAAATAAGGCCTTGGCCATACACAGTGTGACACGGCTCAGCTGCATGACTCTGTCCGATGCTGCAGGCGAATTAAACTCAACCTAGCAGTAACCAAGCCCTAAGGGATGAATATTGGTGATGTTTCTAGGCTCGTCAAGAAGGCATGCCTGTAAATAGATCCTTGAGCTGTCCACACGCCAGGCAGCTACCCACGTTCTTGCAGACCAAGGTGGAGGCCTCCATAGATGTAGCTATCGAAGAGAGAAGCTAGATGTTTGATTCTAAGAAAGAAAGGTAAGGAATGGCGACCTCGGTCGCGGATGACCCATGGAGTCCTCCTGCAGGTTCAAAGACCAAAAGTTGTCGAATCTTGCCTAAAAGAGAGAACTACCTGAAAGCTAACAGTGCTTCACCAAGGAGACAAAGGGGAGGGACGATGTAACTTCCACCAGAGAGGGCCCGGGGGTTTTCGCCAAACTCTCGACCCTTAATGCAATTAAACACCGAAATCGGCCACAGCGTTAAGCATATGCCACTTAATCCACAAAAGTGTAAAAGAGATGTCTGCACAGCTAAGACCATATAGAGGCCGGAATGGGCCGACCTCCCCTTGGAGTATTTTACTACCCAAGGAGAAAATATCATGTATAAGCTTTGAGGGCCTTACTCTCCCCACGGGAGATGCCGGATTATCCATATACAAATGCCATAACACAACCCAACAAGAGAACCATAAAATTCAGCCGGTACACAGGTTGTATAAATGTCGAGGCAATAATATAATCCATATATCTCCGTGTGGGTACGGATTCTTCCCCAAAACCACGGGTCTTCATGCAATAGAGCCGGTACTATAGGTTTAGCTCTCCATTTAGCCGGTACACGTACAATAGCTGGTAAAGTAGGTACAATGGCTGGTACAATAGGTACAATGGCTGGAACAACAAGTATAATTGTTGGTACATTAAGTACAACAGGGTACAATAAGGACGATGGTTGGTATAGCAAGTACAAGGGATGGTACAAGTAGAGTGGGGCTGGAAATCATAATAAAATGATTAAATACCCTTGCCTTCAGTATTTCTTCGCGATCGATGGAAGCCTCCAAGATAGTCCCCAGCAATAATCAGTATACGTCATGGGCAACCTTCAAGAGAGAGAAATCATCATGCCAACTTGTAACGGTGGTAGAGGCTAGTGTGCAGCAAGAGAGCCTCCCAAATGAAGAGAGGGGGCTCCAATTTATAAATTTGGGCCTCTCATGAGTTAAAATGGCAAGAGAAGGCTACAATGACAAGTGGAGAGCCACACAATAGCTGAAGTGACAAGTGTGAGGCCACTTGTTCCAATTTCTAACAAGTGTCATGCCACTTGTTTTACCTTGGTCCACTTTCTTGCCACTTGTTCCAATCTAAGAGATGGGTCCTTCTATAAACTTTATCTCTAAAAATATCCCAATTGGTAGCCGATTTGTCATAGGTACTTTGGCAACTCTTGGTATTTGCTTAATTCCAGACGTAATGACGCAAACAAAATTTCCATTGGAGATAAGCCAAAAATAGCAACTCTCCTAAATTTTAGGAGTACGATCCTATGTATTCTAGGATAATCCCCCATTCCCAAAGCTTGTACTTTCCAAATATTTAGACGCCCTGGAGTCCACCATACTCCTTTCATATAGGAAATGTCCATGCTAGTGAGACAAATAGATGAAGGGGGGAAGTGAAAGATTGGAGAGGCAAAAACACAGAATGGAAGGGGGGGACCTGGTGGCCTCCTAGGTGGAGAAGAAAGAGGAAGAGGAGGGCAAGGAGGTGTAGTGGGCGAGGATTGGGGGGGCACATATAGTTGGCGGGTTACGATAGGGGGGGACGAGAGCTGGTGGCGAAGAGGAAGGGACAGAGGCAGAACAATGTCTGGGGGTTGAGGTGAAGGAGGGAGGTGAAATAGCAGGGGAAAGCAGGGACTTGAGGCGGGCAATAGCAGCGTAATGGAAGGGGGAGAGAAACTCAGCATGCGTCAAGACCCCTAAAAGCTAGTTGGTGTTAGGCAAACCCCCAAGGGGAGGGTTTCGTGAGAGTTAGTAGCTAGTTGGAGCTGCCCAAGAAGCTTTCATGGATCACTCCAAGGGATGAAGTTCATCCAAGGGGTGGAGCCACGGATACCATGATTAGTTTCAAGAAGAAGGATTCATGTTTGTGTTCAGGGGGGCAAGGCAAGAAAAGGAAAGGGGACAAAGTGAAACAAATGCACAAATATCTACATCGGTGAGTTGGAGTGTATTCAGAGACCTAAGGCAAGGTTTTCAATGAAAAGGTTGCCAAAAAGGGAAGGATGACAAGTATGGGAGACTGTACGTGGATGCATGGGATGATGATAGTCATCCAAGGTCAAAGGTTGGAATCCCGTCATCAAATTTAGCAGGAGAGGATGTCATGTGCATGCACAAGGACATGTATAATCCCAAGCGAATCACTGCTTTGCAACACAAATAAACATCACGATTGGAGCAGAAGCAACGGTCACAAGCATAAGGAGGCCTAGGTTGAAAGAACATAGAGTTAGGGTTTGCAAAGGGATTGCAGCTTTGGAGGTTCAAAGATATCCATTGCTAAGAGATAGAGAGAGAGAAAGTAAGATGTGATAATGCTCAAGATTGTAGGACTCAATAAAGATTGTATTGATACTTTGAAAGCTCCACCAAGAACATGCTTTTATAGGCAAGTAGCCTTATCTTTTGACTCAATCAAACCAAGGACTAGTCTACCTAGGGAAACTTTCTCCACACTTGCACAATCTCAAATCCAAGCCTAAAAGATTGTTCACACACAAAAACACACTAGTACACTCATAAGGAGTGTTCACTCATAGTTACACACTTTGGCTATAAGCTACCCTTTGACTTTGGAACCCATACAATGATAAATAGCTAGAGAACATGTGTTGTCTCCAACAAACCTCCCTACAACAGATGTTCTAATGCTTAGGGATTGATACAATGCTAGATACACATATGTTCTAACAAGTGATACATTTCTGGATACATTAGAGGCCTAATACCCATAGGATTGATACAAATCGTGGTTGGAGGTTACCTTTCAAATGTTAGGCCAATAATTCAAAACACACAAAAGATGAGATTGACACACACACACACACATTGATTATTAC
The DNA here is from genome assembly GCF_041138505.1 of Cibotium barometz. Taxonomy (NCBI): domain Eukaryota; kingdom Viridiplantae; phylum Streptophyta; class Polypodiopsida; order Cyatheales; family Cibotiaceae; genus Cibotium; species Cibotium barometz. The sequence continues at coordinate 14,109,491 of NC_141085.1, forward strand.
ATCTCGTTTTGGATTTGATCCGGGTAGAGTATCCCACACATAAATAAAAAAGGGTTTTGTTCAAGGAAGAGGAACCCCCCCTCCGTTTGATGTCAGTAAAGAGAAGTCTTTTTCCAACGGCATTTCCAAGGCACTATATATAGGGCCTAAGCACTAAACTTCCGCCGTTAATGCTCGGATCCTGTCTTGTATGTCAATGAGGGTTGCCCCCTGCCCACCCCCCCTTTTGTGTGCCATGCTTGGCTGCCTCTCTAGGCAGCTGCAATGTGTGCACTGTTGGTTGGCTGCCTAGGCTGTGTTGGGTGCCTTGACTGGCTGTTGGCTAGGCCTGGTTGCTGCCCAAACAACTGCCTAGGGCTAGCTTGCCTCCAAGGCTTGGCCATGTTGCCCCTCTAAAGGGTACTTGCCCCACAAGCCCAATCACACAAAAAAACAGTGCTCTTCCATTATCTCTCAGATACGACGCACTTGCTATCAATGAGGCCAACAAATTTTGTGCAGCTTTAGCAGAGCAATTTGCTTTGATAGAAAGAGAAAATGATGAGAGGAATACCTGGGAGCTCCAACATCTATGACACCTAGAGACACATACCTCTTCAGCCTCTGCATTAGGGTTGCTTTGATATCAACCATGAGGTCCTTCCCAAAATGTGCCCTAAACACACCTGAAAACCAAGGTTAGTCCCTAGCCTTGGCTCGGAGAGATCAGTAGATACTCGCGGTTGGGAGGTGAGCTAGCCTGCTACCTCATGATTTGGCTTAGGGCTTCTTGCACAATCCCATAGGCCCGTGTCTAACTCCGGTGTCCCATACCACCAAAGCTTGCCCGTAGGCCATCACGCCAACCTCCGTACTTGCCATGTGCGTGGCATGAGCATGTCTGCTCTCTTGGTCCAAGCCAGACCTTCAACGGTGCATCTGCGCAACTATGTCTCATAATAACCCAAGCTTTCACTTATATAGTTCAAGTTTTTGGGTCAATTTTTGCACATTTTGTTTTTTGTTATTTTTTAATTTTGTACATAAAAAATATTAAATTGGGCTTTAAATTTAAGGAATTAGGTGTTGGGCTTTAAATTTAAGGAATTAGGTGAAATAGATCTTAAAATTGATTTTGGGACATAGGGTTTACCTCAATCTGGACTCCTTACACGAAGAAATTGGATTAGAAGTAATGATTTGGGGTAAGATTTGGAAACCAAAATTATTTCTGTGTTTTGCAGGTTTTTTTTTGCATTTTTGCATTAGTATAAAATTATGCAGATTAACCTAACTTAATCCACCTATAATTTTGGCCACAAGCGGTAAGTCTTTTGATTGTCCGCATTTAATGCGTGCAGACTTTAAGTCAAAAAGAGAATCTTGGAAAACTCCAAAAATCCTGACCACTCTTTTTCTGGTAGTTGTGGTGAAACTAAAAATCATAAACCACAAACCAAAAACCGTAAAACACAAACCGAAAACCGAAAACTACGAAAGTAAAAAGTTAAAAAAGGTAAGCCGAACGAACCAAAAAAAAGGTACACCCACAAGTTTGCCTATTATTGGTTTTATGCCATTCGTGTACTTGATACAAGATCCAAAAATTATAATTTCCCATAGTTAAGGGACCCACCTTAACTATAGGAAAACTCTCTGGTCGGCCCAAAAAAGTGCATGCATAATCTTTCTCAAAGTGTTTAGAACTGTCTGAAACCCATTTTGGACAAGTTTCTCTAAAATCTTAAAAATTTAAAAATTAAAAATTATTTATAAAAAAAACTTTCCAAAACATTTTCCTAGCTTTGAAACCATGTGAAATAATATGCAGTTGCAATCTGGGTGCATAGATTTTGAGGAAACCACATCGACCCAAGTAGGCTCTTATCAATCTATCTTTATCTTGGGACCCTCTTCAAGAACGAGATTCACTGTGTTACAGGACTTAAGACTGTCAACAAGCACTGACACTTCCTCTAATCTGGAATTGATGGAAGGGATACCAGACCATGGGGGAGAAATCCCCACTCTCAACCAATAAACGCTAGACCCACCACTAGCTTAACAAGCCGCATGACTAATTACTTATTCAGAGGCTCAGCTTTGACTACAATATCTACACTTAACCAAGCGGCATATCAATTTGGGGATGTGGGAGTGGAGGTTAGCTCCAAGGCCACACCTAGTGTTGCCTTACACATGAGCCCATGCATGTGGGAATCCCTGTTCACATGGGACCAATCTTAACCACCAATCGATGCCCATAGACCAAAACCTCACCCAAAACTTACTGCCAGATGGTAGGATTGAAGAGGAGGTGCAAGAGGTAGAAGCCCTAATTAAAGCGGCTAATGTTAACAAGCTTACAATTGACTCAAACATGCTTTATCAAGTGCCTCGATTATCTTATGTGCTTTGGATTAGAACAACATTTTTCACATTTAATCATTAAAGTCTTCTATTTAATTTGTGCTCACATATCTTCGGGACCACAAGTTTAGATTCCTAGTAAGCTTTACTAGACGCTAGCTTATCCATGTAGAAATGAGAAAAAGGGAGGGGTTAGCTATGGTGTACATAGTGAAGGAATATCATCGTTAAGTTTTGGCAACCCAATTTACCTTCTTTATTAATGGCAATGATCAAGATCTACTTTATATCATAAAACGATGTGTATCAAGTCAAACCACTCATTGCTTAGTTATTTTGATGAGCTTAACCTTACACTCATAGTGCAAAAGGGAAACAACATATGCTTATATATCATCTTTTAAGAGGACATAATAAAGAACCAACATTGGTGTAGACAATGATGTTCTTAATCAATGTTCTCAAGGCTACTCTATTCCAAATCAATTTAGCACCTAAGTGAAGACCTGAGTGGATTGGATTCGATTTTAAATCTTCATTCGATTTCAATTTCTTTATACTATATTATAATATAATGAAATTGTTGGAATAGGCCATTTCTACACACAATCATGGGCCATTTTCCAAAACGTAACCTTTGTGAAGACATGTTTCTTCGGATTTTTAGTAGATTTATTTTTTTAATATTAAAATTTTTTAATATCATGATTTGAATTTATATAACTGATTATAATGTAATAAAAAATAAATTTTTATATCTTAATTTGAATTTATATAACTAATTATAATGTAATAAAAAATGATTATGTATAGCTTGATTTGACTTTATGTAACCAATTATAATGTAATAAAGAAATAATTAGATACTTGATAATAAATTCTTATTAATCTTTAAAAGTTTTAAATGAATACAATTTCTAAGTACAAATCAAATTGTTATTTGAATCTTCAAATTAGATTCATAGTATCTAGTTTTTTTTGTAAACTTTAAATAATTGCTATTTGAATCTTCAAAATAGATTAATAGTATCCAATTTTTTTGGGTAAACTTTAAAGAATTTGAAATCCACATTCAAAATGAAAAACTTAGCATCGAAATTTATGTTACGGGCGATAAAGGTTGGGGCACATTCACATCACCTTCCAACATGCACATGCCATGGCTCGTTAGTAAAATGAGGCCAAACATTGAAGATATTGCCAAAAAAAGGTTGAGAGAAAAGTTAAATATATTAATTTTGTTTATTATAATTTGAGGAGGGGAGTATTAGTAGAAGAGACTTGGAAAAAAAAAGCGACAAAAGCCAACTATTGTATCTACCCTTGGACAAAACCCATAAATTTGGTTATCCACCTTGGAGGAAAACCCATTATTTGGATAATTGGTGTCCACCTTAAATACACTTCTTGGATGCTTAGTATCGAAATTGAGAGTACACACACCCATTTGGATTCCTACCGTCCCCATAAAAGGTGTGTACTTGTCTAAGGAACACCAAAATTTTATCAAAACCGATTTTAATATGTTGAACACATAATTAAGTGACCTAAAAAAAGTATCAAAACTGCGATTGCATACGATTAAATACAATACATCCTTACACTTCAACTTAAAAACAAATAATGTGTAACAATATTTAAAATAGATACAAGGTATCCATATCTCATCCTAAATTGATTAAGAAGATTAAAAATTATAAGCTCATAAAAACACATTTTATGCTTGAATTGGATACCATGCATTTATTTTTTAAAAGATATTCAATATATATTTTTTGGTCTCATTTCTAATATAACGATATACATACAAAAAAGTACGCATGGAAGAAGATTATTCTCAACTCCATTCTTCGTTGCTCAATCAAAAGAAATGTATCTTTGGTAATGATGGTGCTACACTCATAGAGGTGCTAGGGCGGGGGGATCTAGTTTGAGAGGACGTACATGTGGACATGGTTAGCATGAAAGGCCACCACAATAACAAGATTTATAGTCATTATTTTGGTACACACGGTGGTAGAGGTTTCTACCCCCATTCTAGAGGGAGATCTAGATCTCATGGTAGAGGTTGTTGGCAACCACAATAGTAGAATAAATATTGCATTGAGTGTTATTATTGTGGTAAACTTGGACATATGGCTAGAGATTTCTACAAAAAGCAAAATGATCTTTGTGGTGGTAGAGGGCTACATGATCATCTAGCAATAAGAGATATACCGATCATTGTTTGCTATGAAGCATGTGATGGACACTATGATGTCACGTAAAGGGAGTGATAAAACATGGTATATGGATTCATGTGCATCAAACCACTTGACATGCCATGGAGAGTGGTTTTATAACATGATGCCTACACAAACTAAAAGGATTAGACATGTGAACATACAAAAGCTGAAATCTATGCAAACAAAGGGCATTGTTGGTGGTCTACCAAGATTCAAATATGATAGGAGCACACATGTTTGTGATGCATGTCAATTTGGGAAATAAACAAGGTTGCCATTTCCCATGGATAGTCCCGGATAGTCAAATGAGTATAAAACCACTTGAGGTTGTGTGCATAGTGACATTTGGGGTCCCACTCAAACTCAATCAATAAATGGAAGTAGGTACTACGTTACATTTATTGATTTCAGCAAGATGACACAGATTTACTTCTTAAAAGAGAAGAGTGAAGCATTGGGCAAGTTTGAAGAATTCAAAGCACTTGTGGAAAAGAAATATGGTCACTCAATTAAATGCTTGAGGAGGACTCATGGTGGTGGTGAGTATACTTCACATGTATTTGATGGGTTCTTGAGAGAGCGTGGTATTAGACGATAGCTCACATGCAGGTATACTCCTCATCAAAATGGGGTTACTAAGAGAAATAATAGAAAGATAGGTGAAGTGGCAAAAGCATTGATGAACGAGAAGAGTATGCCATTTTATTATGAGGAAAAAGTATGTGCTGCAATGGTGTACATCTTGAATGAGACACCTATAGTTGCCATACATGAGAGTACTCCTGAAATGCGGATGACAAGTTTTAGGCCCGCTATGAGACATTTGAAAGTTTTTTGATGCATTTCTTATGTGCATGTGCTAGATGATGAGAAGAGGAGGAAGCTAGACCCAAAAGCTGAAAAATGTGTGTCCATTGGGTATGTTCAGGATAGAAAAGCTTACAAATGCTACAATCCAGTGACAAAACAGGTTCTCATTAGTAGAAATGTGATATTTAATGAGATGGCTAGCTAGTATAAGCAAAGTGAGAGTGTTATGATTGATAACATTGATGAAAATGAGAATGTACATTTACCTTTGGAGGAGTTTACTAGTATGTTTAGGCCACATGAGACATCTAGTAGTGACAATGTAAGCCCATGGTCAAAAATATTGAGACATGAAGCTAGAACCGAGAGTAGTGCATTGAACAAGGGTAAAAAGAAAATTTAAGGAATTGGTATTGGGAATGTAGGTTATGACTCATCAAGTTCAAAGAGTCTCGATGATGAGTTGGGAATCCAAGTGGTAAGAATTCTAGGTGTGAGGAATGACAAGTATGTACCACCACATGCTAGAGCTCAGGGAGCTCGTAGTGACACAAAACCATTGAGGAGGTCACAAAGAGTGAGATATCTAGTACAAAGATTCACATACACTGGGCATGCTATGTATTATGTATATATGAAATCTATAGCTAAGCATGTAAAGCCTTCTTGTTCTGATGAGGCTATTGGAAAGAAGCATGGGACAAAGCTATGGATGAGGAGATGGATGCTTTGGCACATAATAATATATGGGAAATAGTTGAGTTACCAAAAGGAAAGAACGTAAATGGGTTTACAAAGTCAAATGCAAATCAAATGGATCTGTGGAAAGGTATAAAGCAAGAGTGACCACTAAAGGTTATTCACAGATACATGGTCTTGATTATGATAAGACATTTAGCCCTTTGGATAAAATGGCTACAGTGAGATCTGTGATTTCATTGGATGCATCTAAAGGTTAGGAATTGCATCAAATGGATGTTAAGAATGCATTCTTGAATGGAGAGCTACAAGAGGAAGTGTTTATGGAATAGCCAAGGGGTTATATACACCCAAACTTTCCCACATATGTATGAAAATTGAAGAAAGCATTATATGGGCTGAAGCAAGCACCATGAGCATGGAGTGATAGGATTAACAGGTATCTTGTGAGCATTGGATTTCATGTGGGAAATTCAAACTCGTCATCACTATATGTGAAGAAGACAGATCATGGTGTGGTGTCATTTATGTGGATGACTTGATAGTCATAGGTGATTGTGGGAATGACATTGCCAATGTGAAGATAGCATTAAGTAGTTAGTTTGACATAAAGGATTTGGGAGAGCTGAGATTCTTTCTTGGCATTGAGGTTATCAAGACATCACATGGTATTTGTTGATGCAAAGGCAATATGCCTTGGACATGTTGGCAAAGTATGGCATGACTAGATGCAAGCCTATGATGCCACCATTGGAGTAGAACATAAAGCTAAGGGCTGATTTTGGTGATGAGTTGGATGACGTTACCATGTATAGGAGGATGGTCGAGAGCTTCATTTACTTGACCATTACTAGACCGGATTTATGTTATGCAGTGGGCCTAGTCAATCACTTTATGCAGAGTCCCAAGAAGTGACATTTGGATGCTGTCAGGAGAATCATGAGATATATGAAGACAACAACCCATTATGGTTTATTCTATGAGCATGGAAAGGATGTGATGGTTATGGATACACAGATAGTAGTTCTTATGAGACAGGAGGTCTACTAGTGGGTATGTATTTAGCATGGGAAGTACTGCATTGAGTTGGAGCAACAAGAAGCAAGTAGTGATTATGAGACATGAGGTCTACTAGTGGGTATGCATTTAGCATGGGAAGTGTTGTAGTGAGTTGGAGTAGCAAGAAGCAACCCAAAGTTGCTTTATATAGCATAGAGGTAGAGTATAGAGGAGAAGCTATGGCTGCATGTGCGGTGGTATGGCTAGAAAAGGTACTTGGTGATTTGGGACAACATCATGATGTAGTCATTGTCGTACAATATGACAAAATGAGTAGTATACAATTGGCTAGTAATCCAATTTATCATACAAGGACCAAACACATAGAGGTCCACTATCATTTAATTAGAAAGAGTGTTGGATGGACAGATAGAGTTGACATATGTGAAGACTGAAGAGTAGATTGCAGATATCTTTACCAAACCACTTGATAAAGAGAAGTTTGAGTACTTCAGAGATAGACTTGGAGTACATGAGATGGACATGGTGAGCTTCAGAGGGAGTGTTGAGAATGCAAGCTCATCGGGAACTGGTGGATAGCGTTAGTGTGTGGACACTAGCCTAGCAGCATGTGTGGATAATAATGGCCATGCCCAATTGGCCAAGTGTGTGGACATTAGCATTATGTTTATTTCAGTGTGAACTTATCATTATGTAGTGTGTTATGTTTTGTGGAGGAAAGCTATGGAGCTTCTCTACTTTGTGTGTGTTGATGGAATGAGAGCAATGACAGTTTAGGTGTGTCTCCTGTGCTCCCCTCTACATGATGACTTTCACAAAGTTTGTGTTTTGGAAAATTGGCCAATGTAAGTGTATATAAATGGCGTGCTCATAGTACTAACTTGACTATATTATGTTATAGTAAGTAGATGTCTTGTTTTAAATTATTACTCTTTAGTTATTTTAATATTTTTAAAATTGATCCTTTTTTTATTTATATGTCTTCCTTGTTGGTATTTGAGTTATGTGAGATGCTTGGCGTAGTTAATTATAATTTAAGATTATGTAATATTATTTATTCATTTTAATTTTTACTTCATATTAAAATGATTATGTGAGTGATGTCATAATATTCAATGATTGAAAAAAAGGTGATAATTGGTTTTTTTAACACACATGTCTAGCTTGGAAGTTGTTCTTGTCTAGCTTCTCACTCACAATCCAATTTAGACATAGTGACTTGTAGTAACTCTCACATGCTAGAGAGAGGATATTCTATAACTAAACAAGACTTGCATTAAATTTTGCACCCATAACAATCTTGTAATCTCCAGTAATCTTTCTAACAGTAGATATACACACATTCACGTGTGGTACTATAACTATATAGTCACTTATGTGAACCAAACACATCAACATATATGTGCCATACATGTGTAAATCCCAAAATGTTTGTAGGCAGTTCAAATTAACCACTATGTAAAGATAGATTCAATGCGGGGCAATCTAACAAGAGGCAGCTTCACTGTGGGTTCTAGCACTCTATGTGAAACATACACAAAAACATTGTATAACTAAAAACTGTCATTGTCGACACTTCTACAAAGTGTCTGCGAAAACCTTGCAAGCACTCCAGATGCCTAAAATAACACTAAAAATACCTTTGTGTCCCAAAAACATGGTATATTCTATTCTTTTTCTTCACTGAAGGGAGCTCCCTAAGATATGACAATGCCCCTTCCTAATGTGCTTACTACCACCACTATCCCTGATTAGCAACTACCTATTGGAGAAATTTGCTTATGAACCAAAGGGAAAGTGATGGAGTTACCCTTACCCATGTACCTGTTCCTTTTCTTATCTCATGCTTACCTCTTAAGCTCGTTACATAAACCACTGCTCTGATACCATGAGAAGAATGCGAGAAAGAGGGTGAGCTTGAGCTCCTTGTAAGCAAACTTCTTCACACACACACACACATGAGTAGACACACATGAGAACTTGAGATCCTTACCAGAAACTTCTTCACACACACACACACACACACACACACACACACACACACACACACACAAAAGTAGACAAGCACACAAAGGAGAGATCTACATTTTCTTCTTTCTTATTCACTTCTCTACAACCATAACATAAAGATAAGTGTACATACTATAAAGAAAAGTACTCTACTACTAAAAAAAACAAAGTACATAGTGTGGACCCAACTATCTTTATGAGCTAGCAATATAACTATACCATAACTCTAATAAACTAAAGTGGCCGTCATCATAAAGCCTGTTAAGCACTGGTAGCTATCAACCATAATCTCACCAACGATGCCTGTGGCATAAATGTAAAGGTGTTATCATGGTGTGTCATCCATGTCTGCGCTATTTGATCTTGATATCTCATCATCTTGGTGGGTAGATCCATTTCCCTTATTAGCATGGTGTGTCATCCATGTCCGTGCTATTTGATCTTGATATCTTATCATCTTGGTGGGTCCATTGCCCTTATTATTCAAAATGATACTATTGTTTCACCACATTTTTTGGTGAGATCCACATATTTTTTTCCCCTTAAGGTGGGGTCATCAATGGTAGTTAGCAATTGTTTCTAATTTTTTTTTAGTCTTTTGCTTAATAAGTTGTGATTAAACAGATTCCTCTACTCTACCCCCATTTACTTTTGATAATCATGACAAATATTAAGGGAAGCAATTCTTAGGGTAATGTCAAACTTATCATTAAAAAATTCTTCATTCGTGGGAGAGTAATGTTACATTTGAGACTCTATACATACCTTGTTGTGGGTTGGTTAAGGTCCTTTGGTAGTCCATAATCATCTTTTTTTGTGTTGTTTATGGAGATGGTAGTGATAGCTACTACTCTAAGGTTATATGCTAGAGGATTGAGAGTACATGGGTAGTGAAATCGAAAGATATCATGATTACCCACAATTTTAAGTAATGGGTGTGATATAAAAGAGGACATTACCTTCACTATAGTGCTAGTGTGACTCTATGTGGATATAAGTGAGGATGCCCTTGAAAATTATTTATTCTCCTAACCTAATCTTTGTGTTTATTTTATTGAGTGAGGCACATATAATCATTCCTCCTAGAGGCAATCCCTTTTTCTCTTTTGATGGTGGCCTAACAATATATATGCCTGGGGATATCTTGAACCAAAACCAGCAACATCTAGTCACTTATCACTTAGCTTCTCCCTTTCTACACATCTCAAATTTAGGTGATACATGCATGCATTGTAGTCTCATAGTGCTTCCCCCACATTGTATTATATACTCTAAATCTGAGTGTGGCTAGGATCTACAAGTTAAAATCACATTTCTTTTCTAGTTTTAAGGATTGAAACTATTATCTACCCTTGCCATCAAGATATAAGCTAAAGTCTCTCAGCTTGATTTGGTCGTCTACACTACCAAATGTTTGCTTAAACATTTCTAGGTGATGGATTAGATTCTTCTTCACGCAAAAACTTGTGTGGGAGCTTGAATATGTGCATTGGCTTCACTTTAAAGCATTAGGGTCATGCACTACATGACCTACCTCCAATCACGATCCCCCTTCATATGGTACTATGGGGTTAGGAATGCATATGGAAGTTATGGATTTGGTAATATCCCATTGGCTAGGTCTATAAGGGTCTTCGTAGTTCCCCCATGGGTTCCATATCCTAGTGCCATTGGAACATATGGAAGTTATGGATTTGGTAATATCCCATTGGCTAGGTCTATAAGGGTATTCGTAGTTCCCCCATGGGTTCCATATCCTAGTGCCATTGGAACATATGGAGCAAGCCCGTTTTGGGGCCACATGTTGAGGCACTTATGGCCCTCTATTATAACATACGGAGCAAACCCATTTTGAGGCCACATGTTGAGGCACACATGGCCATCTATATTTTATAAGGGTCTTGGTAACCCCCTATATCCATATCCTAGTACCATTGGAACATATGGAGCAAGCCCATTTTGAGGCACTTATGGCCCTCTATAACTATATAGTTTATAAGGGTCTTGGTAACCCCCTATATCCATATCCTAGTACCATTGGAACATATGGAGCAAGCCCATTTTGAGGCCATAGGTTGAGGCACTTATGGCCCTCTATAACTATTGCTTGTTACACCTATTGTGTGCAGTCAATGGCTCTTGCGAATATATAGTGGGTTGTTGAGGGGTGGGTGTAACTGCTTGTAGTTAAGTAGTACTTGCCAATAACTCCCTCTATATTAGGGTGCTCAAGCTATTAACCCCACCACATTTGCATTACCATCTCTTTCAATAATGTATGGTGCATATAGAGGTTGAGGATACATATGTAGCTTGCTCTACATGGTTTGCTAGCTATGGGTGGAATGGTTGGGTTGATTTCTACATCATTTGTGCACACATAGCTGTGCCTTCATGGGTTACACATGGAAGCATGAAGAAGTGAGTAATTGGCTCCCTTGTATAAGCGATAAGCAAACTCTTTAGTACCCCAAGTGGGTTGGAGCGGTGCTTGTAATGGTTTTGCTGCTCTACTCACTTACTTGCCATGGGTTGCTAATAGAGGTTGGGTTTGGTCTATTGAAACCCTCAATATATTAGTGTTGTATTATTAAAGTCATGCTTGAGGATAAAGTTTACAGTCATCATGTCCAACCATGAAGTGAATAATAGTCATATATGTGAGTGTCTTTTAGTTCCAGTGGAGGAATCCATTCTTGTTGACTATCCAAGGACGAGATAGAGGCTAAAAAGAAGGCAGGCCTATGCTTCATTTGTGATCAGCCAAGCCATTTGAAGGGTGAGTGTCCAAATAAGGCCAAGAAAAAGGAGAGAGGGAAGGTTTCTACGGCTGTGTCTACCCGTGAGGATATTGTTTTAATTGTATAGAATGATCTTATTGTAGATGCATAAATAAAATATAGTCATGTCTGTGGGCATAAAGTTATGGTCATATCTGTGAGTTTTAACAAGTATAATGATCAAGCATGCATACCTTACTTTTCAAAAACATGAAACCATTTCAAACACACAAACTTTTTTTTTTTGTCTCTCATGCCAAAACTTAATTCTGATGTTCACTCAAGGCTTCCTTGATTTTTGCCAAATCTAGCTAGTCAATCATACATAGCAATCTTCAACAAGGTAAACTTAAATAGCATCCACCAAACCAAGAAGGAGGAGACTAATATGATAAAAGAGACAAGCAAGAAAAGGCAAGTCTATGGACTTGTGAATAGGAGAAAGAAAGAAAGAAAATGCATTATCGTCCATGAACAGGAAGCTAAAAGATAGCCTATGGGACCATTGAGAGCCACCAAAGTTGTGTATAGAGTCTTTATCCACAAGGGAAGAGAGGAGTGCCATGGGCATGTGTGGTATGTCCAGAGAGAAAACTCTGTGCAGGACCAATATTAGGGTGTTGGGCATGGAGACGAGCCATTTCACAATCAAGAGGACTCGTTTGAACAAGACCTTCTAGCCAAAGGCTTTGCCAGGAGCATGTGTGGTATGTCCAAAGAGAAAACTCCTTGGAGGACCAATATTAGGGACACTTGCGTGGAGGTGGGTTGTTTCACACTTAACAATCAAGAGGAGTTGTTGAACAAGGCATTGTGGGCGAAAGGCTTTGTCCATGTTTGAAAGGACCGTATAAATTAACCAGGGTGTGGCTTTTTGACGACCACGTCAGGTGTACCTATAACATCAATGTACATGGGTTCCTAGATAGATACTCATGGCCCATGTGCTCATCCATGCCCACATGTGCTCATGCATGGAGTGTCTTTGTGGGTCATCAAGGAAGACATCAAATCAGTAAGAATCGAGACCAATCTAACTGCATGTCTTCTGTTGCATGATCATAAGAGAGCATGCTTCCTCTCTCATGTATGCATTGGTGTATGTATGCATGTATGAAAGTGAGATAAGTTTAGTGGATGCAAGCAGCTGCTGGGAAGATAGATTTATGTGGTGAGAGTCATGCAGACATGCTGCATATGGCAGGAACCTTTGTTTGTAAGATCCCTAACACCCCAAAAGCAAGCCCATGGTTTCTTCTTATGTGGGTCTTTTAGGGCATCCAACTTTGCCAACATGCTCGGTCAGCCTGGAAACGCAGAGGAGGATGATCATGAAGTCCTCGAGGCAGACAAATGGCGAGACGTGCTTCCATGGAATGCAAAGATTACAGACCACATGAAACGTGGACAGGCTAAAGAAGCTTTACAGGTTTTTCGGCAGATGAGTCAGAGAGGAGTGAAGGCAGACACTTACACGATCTCAAGCACCTTGAATGGATGCAGCATTTTAGGAGATTTGGAAATGGGCAAGCAGATCCATGCCCTCTTCGTCTCAAGTGTATCAGAGCCAAGTGTATATGTGAATAGCACCCTTATCAGCATGTACGCAAACTGTGGAAATGTGGAGGACGCCCGGCAGGTGTTTGAGAAAACTTCCAATCATGATGTGGTGTCTTGGAATGCTATGATCACAGGTTATGCAAAGCATGGGTATGCTGGGGATGCCATCATCTTGTATAAGTCAATACGCTCTAGCAATACACAGCCTAATGATGTCACTTTTACCAGCGCTCTTAATGCTTGTGCCAAATTGGAAAACCTAGAATTTGGAAAACAGATTCACAAGGATATCCTTATAAGAGGTGTCAAGACTAGCATATACATTGACAATACTCTTATTGATATGTACAGTAAGTGTGGTAGCATAGAGGATGCATGGGAAGTGTTCAGCAAAATGCCAGAACGGGATGCTATATCATGGAATGCCATGATTGCAGCATACGGAAAGCATCGTCCATCCGAAAAAGCATTCACAATCTTTCAGCAAATGCAACATGAAGGCATGCAGCCAGGTGAGAGAACATTTGTAAGTATCCTAAATGCATGTAGCAGTGTAGAAAATCTTGATCAGGGCAAACAGATACACGCCCTTGTTGAAGAGAACGAATTCCAAAGCAACACTATTGTGTGTAGCACTGTGATTGATATGTACACTAAGTGTGGCAGCATGATGAGTGCACAGCAGCTGTTTGAAAGGATATCGAGGTTGGACGTGGTGACATGGAATGTGATTATTACTGCGAATGCCAAGTATGGGTACATGAAGAAGGCACTTGAGCTTTATGAGAGAATGGAAGTGGAAGGTGTGAGGCCCAATGAAGTAACCTTCTTGAGCATCTGCCATGCATGTGGTAGCCTAGCAGCTCTGGAAAGAGCTAAACAGCTCCATGCTTGCATAGTAAAAACAGGGATTTACTCAGACTTACCATTAGGCAATGGCCTCGTTGACATGTATGCTAAGTGCAAAAGTCTAGATGATGCACGCCACGTATTTGATAAATTGTCTCAGCGAGATGTTATATCTTGGACCGCCATCATTGCAGGTTATGTGCAACATGAGCAACATGAAGATGTTTTTAATCTATATAGCCAAATGCAATGGGAAGGCGTGTACCCCAATGAAGTAACTTTTCTAGCTCTTTTGAATGCAATCAGCAGCCTAGGAAGTCCGAAGAAGGGCAGGCAAATCCACTGCCAAATGATGATTATGGGGATTAAGTGTGATTCAACCATGGCGAATACCCTCATACACATGTATGCTAAATGTGGAAGCTTAAACATAGCACATGAAATTTTTGACAACATGCCAAAACATGATGTGATTACTTGGAATGCACTGATTTCAGGCTATGCCCAATATGGGTATGCCGAAGAGGCCTTTAAGCTCTTCTCACAGATGAAGGGAGAAGGTGTAGTTGCAAATGAGGTAACCTTTGTGAGCATCCTTGATGCTTTTGCTAGCCTAGCAGCCTTCGAACAGGGCAAACAAGTTCATGCTGCCATTCTTAGTGTTGGACTTGAGTCAAGTGTTTTTGTAGGAAGTGCCCTTATTGACTTGTATGCCAAATGTGGAAACCTTAACCATGCCCATGAAGTTTTAAATAGAATGTTGGAACGAGATGTCGGATCATGGAGTGCCTTGATTACTGCATATGCTCAACATGGTCATGGCAAGAAGACCCTCCAACTTACTGCTCAAATGTGTAGAGAAGGCATAAGACTAAATCATATCACTCTCATTAGTATTTTGTCTGCCTGCAGCCATGCTGGCCTTGTCAATGAAGGCTGCTTCTTTTTTAATTCTATGAGTCGGGACCACGGTGTTAAGCCTACAGTGAAGCATTATGCATGCATGGTTGACCTTCTTGGGCGTGCCGGCCGACTAGAGGAGGCATATGACTTGATACAAAAAATGCCAGTTCAGGCTAGTGCTGCATTATGGATGGCCTTGCTCAGTGCATGTAGAATCTATGGTAACATTGATCTTGCAACACGGGCAGCTGAAAGAGTCCATCAGCTTGAACCACAGAATGCTGCACCTTTTCGACTGCTATCTGACATCTATGCTTCTTCAGCTGGTAGGTTGGCTACTATTGAAGAGATGATACAAGTGAAGGATGGAGGTTTTAGAAAAGAACTAGGATAATGAACAATCCGATGTCTCCACCACCAAGAAGCACTTACAGCTTATTGCATGCATATTGCATCGTGAGCACATTCTGAGAGAGAAAGGTAGAGGGATAGAAAGACTATGGGAAACACAGAGAGTGCATCTGCCAAAGAAGGGGATTTGTTACCTGGAGGCAGATACCACATTGCCACTAGAGTGGACCAGAGGCTGAGGGCTTAAGGCATGTAAAGAGACAAGCAACCAGACACAATGGCCACAGCCAGGATCTGCTCCAAAGAGGCGCTTCAGCAGAAAACAAGAGATTCATGGGAAGGGAGCCAAAATGGTAGCAGAACGGATGGAGAAGGGCAGAACTCCTAGGAGTTCACATTTGTTGGTTGAGACCAACCCCAATAGCGGGCCCATCATGGGAACAAGCATGGCACAAAAATGATTGTTGGGCCTCATTCATGCAAGGATGCAAGCAGCTTTGCAGCCATTAGTCCTCAACCTCAACCTTCACTCTCCCCTCTATAGCATCTCAGGGGCCATTAAACCAATTGCTGGTATGGCATCCTATGGATACTCTACACTGCTGTTTCACTGACAAAAGTTCCAGAGCAGTTTTTTAAAGACCTTACAGCTATATTTCAGTTCAAATTCTCAAACGTAACGAAGGCTACCTAAAAGCTATTACTCAGCTTGCATAAATCATTTTCATTGTAATTCTGCAGGTCTGAGTAGCAGCTTTGCAGGTCTGGATAGAAAAAGCACCAGATGGCACCGCTTTATACCTAGTAAGTGCTTTCACCTTTTGAGCTGCAGTTTTCAAAATCTACTGTATTGTTATGGCATGCTTTTAACCATAAAAGGTTTGTGGATATGTTCACAACAGAGGATTGTGATATGTTCACAAGAGAGGACATGAATAATGTCCAAACAGGATCCCTCTCCCCACTTCGTTCCAACTTCCATCCTTCCCATCCAGGTTATATTTTCTAGCAAATGCCCCAAGATAGGGGGTCTTAAGGTGGAAACACCCATTTTGGAAGGTTCGCATGTCCGACAGGCATTTCAGCCATTTCCACATTTCCATTGCCATAATGGCGTGCTTCTCTGTTTTGGTCGTTTCCCCCTGGGTTGTTTCCGAGTTTCCACAACAATGCCTGCAATTTCCCCTTTGCACCCTAGATTTTTAGCTCAGTCTAGGCCAAGTAGCTTGTTTTTTGGCTTCTATCCCTTCTCCTCTCCCCTCTTTTCCATAGTCTGGCATTTTCTTTCCTTTCCATTTTCTCTTTGCTCCTCCTTTGATCCTCCTTGCTTGTTTTCATTCCTGTTTCTGTTGGTGCCCATTTCTGTTTCCCGTAATTATGCTCCAAGTAGAAGACTCTGCCTCTTTTGTGACTCTCCTCTCTAGGCACGCAGCATTTTCCTCTTTCTTCTTTGTGTTTCCCATGTTTGCTTTCCTTTTCTCATGAGAATATGAAATAAACTGGGTTTGTGGCATGAGGATATAGTGAGCTGGAGCTCCCCCTCTCTGCCCAACAAGCACCTCCCCCATTGTGAGTCCCCTTGTGCATCTTTCTCCTCTGTGCCCCCCACCCAAAGGCTCTTACGCTTGCCTCCCTCCTTTCCTCCTCCTTGGGCTGTCCTAGCCAAGGCATCCCCTTCCACTTATTGCTTGCCACCCCCTTCCGCCTCCTAGTTGCATTTTGCACTACCTTTCCTCACTGCCTTCCAGCCCTTGTTTCCGGATCAAGTTTGACTCACCCACTCGGGTTGCGACGACCTTGTCGTTGAGCCTGTTTGGCAATGTGCAGCTCCCATGTTTACTTCACTTAGTGGAAGCACAGCTTCTCTTTGGACTCGCAGCCATTAGCTAGAGTCTTAGGTTCTCGATCTTTGTTTACTTCACTGGCCTCCCGAAGGAATAGCACACACTCCTCCTGGGGTTTTGGTGGTCTCTAGGCTAGGTTCGGACGCACCTCCAGAGAGCAGAGACCCCCAGCATGCCTAGTAGCCGTGGGAGCCCAACAGGCAGAAGTGGCGGCAAGCCCGTTGTTGTCGAGGTTGACATGGCAAGAGTTACACGTCTGATGACATAGCTGTGAGGACTTCTTAGTCTATTAGTATTTTGCTAGACGTGATCAGAGGCATAATACAGACAGTAAAGACACTTAGAGCGGAAAGCTGTGTTGTTTGCATTGAGACAAGGTACTCTCTTAAATAGAGCCCGAAGAGTTACAAATGAAGAGGCACATACCTTAGTGTAAGGGTGTGACTCCTGAATTAAAAGTCATGTCTTTTACATGTAGAGATGTGTCCTTCAATCAATAGATGTCTCTTTGATAGATGTGTCCTATGGTGATGACCCATCTGATACTTTATAAATCACTTTGAGGACTTCTTAGTCTATTAGTATTCTTGGATACATGATTAGACACTTAGAGCGGAAAGCTTTATTGTTTGTATTGAGATAGGGTACTCTTTTAAATAGAGCCCAAAGAACTACAAATAAAGAGGCACGTCCCTTAGTGTAAGGGTGTGACTCTTGAATTAAAAGTCATGTCTTTTAGACGTAGAGATGTGTCCTTTGATTAATAGATGTATCTCTTTGAATAGATTAGGGAGATCAAGTCACAATCATGACAACAACACGCGAGGTAACGGTTTCCATGCCAAACTTTTGTGAACATTTTACCTCAAGATATCCCTAGTGGATAGCTTGGACCAAGATCAGGTCACTAACCCAGAGGGCCCAACGACCACTCCTCTAGCTGCCACTTGGTCGCGCCCTACTCTCACCCTCCCTCCCATCTTCGCGAGCTCCCCAATTGTCATAAATCCCTAATTTCCTAGGCTTAAGATTAAACCCTATGCATGTACATGGCCATGGATGGGTCACCATTTGACTTGTCAGTGTGGCATGCCAGGTGTTCTGTTTACATGTACTATGGATGGATCTTGGGGAGCCCATTGACATGGCAGGACTTATTTCCAAGTGGCGTTAGTAGATGGGGCTTCTTTCCTTAATGAGCTCAAATTGAAAAGCATAAGTGCTTGTGAATTTGATTTTGATTTGTATGTCTGGTTTTGAATGCTTGGTTCAAAAGCTTGTGATGTCGAGACGATGGGGACGCCCCGATGGACAAGTGTGTTGCATCACTTACTTACCTAACGTGACATTTGACGGGTTTTGCAAGTGGTAAGTATTTAGTTTAAAACCTTAATTCATATTGAATGGTTTGTCAGTTCGCACAACACTAAATTTTCGACTGGACAAAGTTTTGTCCGGCGGCACCAAATGTCCAGATCACCCCATGCTTCCACCACTTCATATGCTCTCTCCTCTCTCTAGAAAAAAGGAAAAATATTCGTACTTATCTTTTTCTTGGCTAAGAAAACTAATTTTGAGAGTTTTTGTTCATATCTTATGAAGGAAATATTTGGTTGTAGTGGTGAAAAAACCTAGAGCTATAGCTTGCTCTCCTCTATAGGCTGCCACAATGAATTATATTCATCCTACTCTTAATGGGGAGCAATTTTTATATCTCCATAGCTGCTGGAAAGGTATTTTACAGCTCATTATTGGTTGCTTTCAGCTGTCGTTCGACATCTTTTTGACTGTGTGTATTGTCCTCATGTCACGTGCACACCTTAATCCGGTGCCACGTAGACATGATTAATGGGCACAATGTGAATACATTTTATGACATTTTTGATGACTTTTTATGGCCTGAAAAGTGAAAACAGACCTAATTACGATTTACTATCACTTTACTATATAAAGGTAGGTCATGGGTCATTCATAATCATTCAAAGACAGAGATTGCAGAGCCAATACCAAGGACATGCAGTTTAACAGTCTGGATCAGCTAAGTACATCTCCAAATCAGCGTTTTCTATTAATACGCAGTGGAGGACAGTAAGCATAAGTTCATTCATAGCCTTCACAGTCCAGATCTACATTTGATCTATGACAATCATTGTAATTACTCATTCATTCAGTAATATATAGTAGGAGTAGGTTAGGTAAAATTCTATCTCTTCTCCTTCTCTCTACTTCTCTATGTCATGAGCATGTGATTAGTGTTAATCTTTATTGCTTTGCATTTATCATCATTAAGCATGCTTCCGCATAGTAGTCATGTTATATCTCATTGAGAGGAACACTATCATGTGCTGTTGTCCAAGAATTGGGGTCTACAAACCCTAATTTCAGACCTACAAATTTTGCAACAGCTCTTAAGTCTTGAGGATTCAATGTTGAAATATTGGTAAGAATGAAAACTTTCACCTTGCCATTCGATGTCATGTGTTTCAAGTACACGATGAAGGCAAAACAATGATTCTACTATGAGCTATGAGAGTTCTTGCAGTTCATGCTATTCCATTGCAAGTTTTGAAAAAGAAAGCCGTGGGAATTTTTGTGGAACAAAGATGAAAAAGAATTCTTTAATGAAATGTATGTTGATATGCCTAAGTGCAAGAGGCCATTGACAAGAATGTTCAAAGGTGGGAAGCGGATTCACTCGTGATCACGTGGGGATGGGATCATGGTGCTCTCACGGTGATGAAGGGCTGAGGGGTGCTAGTCATTTGGAAGATATTGTTTGCTACTATCTTCACTAGCATTGTGGAAAGAAGTGGTAGTTTGACAAGGCTGGGCCTTGGACTGCCCCCATCGATGATGCTTGATTTTGAAAAAGAGACTTCTATTAAGTTAGAATTTTTTTTACAAAAAGGGAGATTTTAGACCAAGCGAGGGGGAAATCTCAAGCAATCGGGTGCCTTGTGCTACCTACAAGGCCCCATATGAGAGAGAGTGAAAAAAATGCCATGATCCCATTCTCTCATAAATTGGCCACCTGTTCTCTCTACAACGCTCGAAGATCCTTGAATCCTAGCCCAAGTGGCCATGAACGTGTGGATAATATCACACCAGATCCTGCAAATGCTCAAGGTATCGTAAACCAAAGTGCCCTCCATGTCCTCAATGCATCTAGTCTTCCATTTGTCAGGCTGTGATGCTAGCAATGATCTCCCATGCAGTGTCCAACCTCTGTGCTGGAGGTACGTAGCCTGACTCTGGCATGTCCTAAAGATGACACCACCGACTCACTACTTGGGTGAACACAAGCATGAATCCTTCTTCTTGAAACTGATCATGGCACCCTTGGCTCCCCCCCTTGGATGATTATCATCCCTTGGAGTTTCTCCATAAAAGCCTTCCTTAGCAGCTCCAAATGGCTAGTGACTCTCATGAAACACCTCCCTTGGGCTTTGCTTGACAAATTGGGGGTCTTGACACACGCTGACCTACTTTACTTGGACCTGTGCACTTCTTTTGGGACCCTTTCAGCACTTAGTATTGCTGAGCCTAATGCTGATACAATGTTGCATGGTCACCACACCATCTTAAGATCAAGACACGAGCATGGTTTCATCTATATGCAATGCAATAAGGGTGGATGGGACGTTGCAACATGTAACATGCAGCGGAAGTATTCGTAATTAAGGATCTTGTCACACAAATTCTCACATCACCTTCTGTATCCTGAGTTTCACGAGTTTAGCAATCCACTTTTATGACTTCAAACTTTAAGAGATTGAGAGAGAGAGAGAGATAGAAACTGTACATCGTATGGGGTCCCGAATTACCCACTAAAGGGCCCCCTATCCCGTTACCGGAATAGTATTTGGGTTATTACTTTGAAGAGACTGATTGTGGACTGACGATAAGCCAAGCGCAAGATCTCGGAGGACCAAGAGTCAGCCTGAATTGACACGGCTGTAGAAGCACCAATGATGACCAATCTCGAGCCTATGCACTCTTCCCAATGGATGTAGGAAGGCTGCAATTCTGAGGCTTAGAGAAGGGTTGATTGGGACTGTTCTAGGATTGATGCTGAAAACTGTATGTATGCTGAAAACGCAAGGTGATCTGTAATGCTGTAGATGCTGCGTTTTGATGAATGAAAGGTTGCATGCTCAAGCATTGATGCTCCTATATGCTGATGAATGAAACGCTCATGGGTGGCTGATATGTTGAATGCTCCACTCGCTTATGCTCCTTGTGCTGAAGGCTCCAAGCGTTGAGGTCTTGTTGGCTGAATATGATATGAATGAATGAATGATGAAATGCTCAACTATTTATATGGGCTTTTGATGCTGGCCGGCTGTTGGCTACAGAGCTGGCCGACTGCATCATGTCTTGGATAAATGGATAAATAAGGTAAAAATGCCAATTAAATGCTATAAATTATGGAAAAAATACTTGAATAATACTGAGTAATATTCTGATGCTTCTGCCATGGTCTATGTGGTCTTATGTGCCTATGGGATGAATGATATGCAAAATGCAACCATGAGCTGATGCAAACCCTAAGGCTTCTACCGATTCTACATGCATGAATACATCTCTTCAAGTGGGTTAAGGGACTTGGACTGACTAACTGACTGTCTAAGGCTGAGGAATGACCTACGTAGCTCGTGCCTGACTTATCTTGGACTGAGGATCACAATGGGGTCACGGCGTTGACAATTATCATCCTCAAGGGTACTAATAATGTACAATGCTGCACTAATGATGATGAGCCATCTTGTCATCATGCACTATAGTGCAGAGTGCATGTGACATTCCTCCTACTTAGCTTGGCGGCAGGTTCATGGCTTCCAAGTAGTCCGCCACCAACAAGTGGGGGTACTCTTGACAGAACTCCTCGTCTAGCCAAACGGCTTCGTGGGTACCTTGATCTCAGAACTTCATATATAGAAATGATGTATCCGTCGACTAGAAACCATGCTTTCAACGATGAAGAAGGATCTGCTCAGGCTCGATGACTTCTGCTTCGTCTACCATGTCTGGCTGCTGGTCATCTAAAACATCAAGCACTTCTGGTCCAACATATGGTTTTAGCCAAGAAACATGGAAAACATCATGCATTGTCTAACTGTTAGGCAACTTCAACTTCATGGAGACATCACTTATCTTTTTAACTATCAAGAAAGGTCCAAAACTACGGAATGAAAGCTTGGTGAGCTTTCATTCCATGGGTTTTGCTTATGTGGACTACTCTAATGATATGGCACTTGACGTGTCCATGTCAACGTGATGAGTCCATGCCACCATGTGACATGGCATGGACATACATGCATTATGAACATACATGCTATCATGTGCATATGTATATCATCCATATGATGGCCATGTACGCATGTCCATGGTACATACATCATCCACACATGATGGCCATATATGATATCATAGATTATGTTTGGATGGTCATAATGGTCTACATATGTATGGAATGGGTTGTAAGGGATCTCCACATGCTTAATCTTTTCTCGGTGTGCTTTTAGGGTCCATTTGATCCACATATAGTCGTTATGGACTCTATGTGATTTCTATATGCTTGGTCTTCTCAAGGTGTGCTCTACATGGCCCATGTGATTTTGTACATGCTCGTTGTTGTCCTTGTGTGGTTTGTATAGTTGGAATGGACTCTATGTGATCTATTTGCTCATTCTTCTCCATTAGGAGGCATTTGGACATCAAAAGGACTTTGTAAGAATTCCTAATTTTAAGGAATTAAGGCTAATATTGTTGAGGCTTTAGGTGATAAGAACAATGAAGAGGCCTAATTTTAGGCCTCTTCATAGCTTTTCCACCCCCCCTACATACGTAGTTTTGGGTCCCAAAAGTGTTGAGATGTCAAGCTCAACACAGACTGACACTCATGATGTGCTTGGGTGATCGTTTGACCTTTACACCACTGGCACATTTAGTAGCTGACACGACAAATCTTTGCCAGTGATTGTATAGTTGGACTACACCTACCTACGCCAACCGAGTTATGGCACACTTATCTTGCCAGTATATGTTCATGGACACTTGTTGCTCCCCAAACTTTGAGTTCTGTGACGCCAGACAAGCCAACTCTTCCTCACTACACTCTCATGGAAAACAGATGAATATTGGAGCTGTTGATCATCCTATTTCATCATTTGGGCAAATTTGGTTGGAAATCTTTCCATCAACCTAAGGCGAATCTATTATATTGAGATGTTGTGAATGATTCGCTTGCTTTGGTTCTTTGGCACTCCTCGAATTGATACCCATGTAACCATCAATGGAACTTGTATGATGTAGAATGAATAGGTCTATGACAAAGTGACTGAGGTTTGTCTCTTGATAAAGTAGCTGTCACCCGAAGCTTAACTCATGGCTTGCCTCCATTGCTAGAGACTTATCAAGTTTTAGAAACCTTGGCAGATCCCCCTTACTTTTTCAATGCTAATATCTCATAGTTTTACTGCTTACCATGTAAATAAAAAGAGAATCTTTAAAGATACCAAATAGTTCTTAAAGTGAGGTAATATTACCTAGTGCATCTGTAATTGCTTTATAATGATAATGCATCTCAATGTGCTTTGTGCAAGCATGAAACACTGGGTTGCTTGCAACATCTAATGCACTTTGGCTACTATGGAGGTGGGAGACTGCTATCTAACACCAAAAAATATATTATTATATCGATATGAATTATTTAAAAATTTATTCTTTAAAATAGCTATTTTTAATTTATGTAATATATAATATTTAAAAGAATTAGTTTTTAAATTAATTTTTTATTTTAAAAATATATATTTTAATTAAAAAATAAATAATATATATAAATTAAATACTAGTTCAAAGAAATAGCCTTCTTATTAAAAAGTTATTTAATTTTTAGAATTATGATTTTAAAATATTTAATTTAAAAAAATATATGTTATATCAAATTCCTTCTCGTTTTAAAAATCTAAACAAAGATATAATGTATATATAACTCAATCCTTGTAAAATGAGTTGGTTTACTTGTAAATATTAAAGCTTAGAATAAAGGATTTGGAATTCTCGCACTTAGTGTTCTTGTGATTAATATAAGACTATGTAGCCTAAGTGTTATAACTCTAAACTTAATCTCACACTGATAACCAGGGTCGTCAGCTTCTTACTTCCAATGCATTATACACAGATACACAGGAGAAGAAGCTCTTGCTCAAACAAATGGAGCCTCCCTCATTCAATGGGGCAAGATCAAAAATTGAAAGGGATGTAGAAGTTTGGATTGAGGCTATGGACGACTATTTCTCAGCTCCAGTACATGAGCTGGAAATTAATCCATATTTGCCAGGTTTTGTCTCATTGGGATGCTAAATGCTGGTGGAAACAATGGTATTAAGATAAGGGGATTGCCGAAGGTTCCTAGACCTGGAGTGACACTAAACAAGTTGTGAGAAGGACTGCTATCACCTCCATCTCATGAATCCATTATGATAAATGGGTTCTTCAGTCTCAAGCAGCTGAGCTTAACTCTAGAGAAATACTACTCAGAATTTATCACACTTTGCAAGTATGCTCCGCTTATGACCACGCAACAGGTGGCCCATTTTTGCCAAGGGTTGAATGAGCCCCTAGACTCTCGTCTTGAAGCAATGAAACCAACCACTTTGCAAGATGCTCTTACCCAAGCCAAGCTATTGGTAAAAGAAGTAAAGAGCAATCAAGTCAAGAAGAGATTCTATCGTGAGTCTAACCCAAGGAAATGTTTCCAAAGGAATTTCTAGTCAAATCCTCACAATATTCCTAATCAGTGCCCCAACAACTTTGTCCCCTGCACTTATACAATTTCTACCATGGAGCCCTATGGGAACCAAAGGTGTTTTTATGGTAATGAAGTTGGCCACTTCAAAGTTGGATGTCCCAAACTTGCCAGATCCTCATTTAATCTTGGTGCTATTTTACTAGGTGGCCAAGCAAACCAGGGCCGTGGGATCCCCAACCACCAAGCTAGACAAAGTGGTGGTGATGGATGTGGCAAAGGAAGTGGACCGCCGGTTGCTCACACTAGTGCCATGATTAGTGAACCGACCTTAGAAATGGGAAAAGAAGAGCAAGCCACCGTCCATGCGGCTGTGTAACATCAACTCTCTTACCCAGAGTTTATGTCGAGATGAGAATATCTCAATTTTTTTAAAGGAGGGAAGGATGTAAGATACCCATTGTAAATATAGCATATTAAGCACAATATAGCATATCCATTGTAAGTATACTTTAGGCAGCTCATTATGATTGCATTTAGCTATTATTTTTTATCTCTAAGTGTTAACCCCATTTTTGGCGGTTAACTGGGTGGACGGATTCGACAGGCCCCATTGGATTTTCTTCGAAACATTCGGAGTCATTAATGAGTGATTGGCATCAAAGGTTTTATTAATTTTGGTCACTTTGTAATTTTGTTCACTCGAGTGGTTTTTTGCACTTAAATGCATAACTTATGATTCTTTTGCTCTAATGAGCTACACACGATGTAAACAAGGGATAACTGAGCTAAGTGTAATGTCGGCATCAAGTTCACATGTATAATAGTAGTCTAGCACACACTAGATGATAGATTTACTCAATGGCCATCCGTACTTGGGTGCCTGGCCACTTAATAAGTTTGTATAAAGCATAACTCATCTAATGAGAATGGACATTGCCCTTATGTGAGAATTGAGAGTCTTGCCTCTTCTTCTTTCCTCTATCTCTTGTGTGTGAGTGAGAGTGAGCGCTTTCTTCTCCATCTCTATACCTTCTTGCTATGAGAGGGACTTGGCCATCAACATTGTTCGGTGACAAGCAATGGAAGCTACTATTAAAGCTAGCTACTACACAACGGTTGGAAGGTCTCCCTTGGGAAGCTGAATACGGGTACAACCTTAAACCCCACGACATATTAATCGATAAACCTAAATCTTGATCTACAGGAGAGTGTGGGTACAATGCATTTCTATTTGATTGCTTTGGCATTTAGGAAATAGGATTAATGTTAGCGCCATTGCCAGGGATTTATGGTTATTATCCTAGCTTGTGTGTGGTATTGTATGATACTTATCCAAGTATTTTTTTCTAGTCTGTGAGCTCATTGTGTGAAAATACTTATCCAAGTATTTTTTCTAGTCTGTGAGCGCATTGTGTGAGTGGAAGAAGAGAAAGTGGATAAGGTTGGCTCACTCAGGGATTTGAGTGGGTTGTTTTGTGTTTTTGTTATTTGATTTAATGTTTTTCATTTGATTTGATGTTTGCGATGATAATGTGTGGATTAGATTTGGTTTATTAGGAGTTTTCTCATTAGATTTGTAAAAATTATGGAGTAGATAATCAAATCGTCATTTTTTAGCACGAAATTAGTCATAACTTCAGCTCCCAAACTCAGAATTCGATTCTGTAAGCACTGTTGGAATTGGGAGATCAAGCACTATTTGGGTTAATTGGGACTCGTTATGTAGGCATGTTCGAAAATCTTGGGCTCCGTGATCATAGCACCCACAAAAGCTATAGTTGCCATTGTAACGAGCTCTTAAAATTGGACATTCGCTAGTGGTATGTCTTGATGGCAAATGGAACACTAATGTATCTCTCTCCTTGGGTACATTTGCATATTGTCCAAAGCTTTACTGGCCTTCATTTCCTCTTGGGAGAGCTTTTGAGAAGCCAGTCGAAGTCATTTTCGCTAAGGTATTACCTTCAGGTATAGGTTTTGCAGTAGTGGTGCTATCACCGTTGGCTGTTGACGTAACAAACTTAGAATGTGAAGCTTTGACTCCCCTTGTCATTAAGTTATCTACATAAACTGTGACATCCTCCCATGTGGTGATACCTCTAATGACTAAACCATTATGGATATCTTCATGTTTAATCCCGTGGATGAATCAATCAAGCAGTTGATTGTTAGAGAGGCTCTCATGTAGAGTACAACGAGAGTTCAAATGCTTGAGATGACTAATAAAATCTCTCACTGACTCATCTTCTTCTCTCTCAGCTTGTGCAGCTGTGAAGCTACACTCTATAAAGCTCCTCCACACACAAATTGCTTCGAAGCCTAGTAAAGTTTAGATGTTCTTAAACTCTGAGGGTCCGATACCAATCATCACATGTCTTGCCATCTAGTGTAAGGCTAAAGGCGTTGGTCTTTGCAAGCTCATTCCTCTCACCTAAGGCCTCGCAAACTTGATGGAAGACCTCGAAATGTCTTCTAGGATCGCCCTCTCCATTGAACTTGTGCGTAAGCTTCAATATTTGTGCAGCCACTCGAGATGCATCCTGCCCCTTGCTCTAGGTTGCATTGGCAAAGTAGAGGAAGATGCAAGAAATCGAGGATGTTGGGTGAGGGTTCCTCCTATTGTGGCCCTAACAGATGATAACTAGGCTTGGACCCATTGTTGTAGGGACTGATACAACCGTGGTTGCTATAGTGGTGACCGAGGGCATGAAACTATTGGGCAATGTTGCGTGGTTGGTCACAGGTGGTGTTGTTAAGCGATGTAGTACCCAATACCACAGAGTTTGGGATTGTGCTAACAACACCTTGAGTGGGTACCTCTCTACTACAGTCTTGGAATGTGAAGCCCGTGCGAGTAGATTCTTAAAGTCTTGTGTAATCTTGAGGAACAATAGCAACAGTTGGGGCTTGGTCCATCGTATAGCCAGGCATCACCATATGTGGGATCAGTAGGGCTTGTTGATGGTGTCTCCATCTCACTCAACGTAGGGCCTCGCGTATTGCTTGTCCCAACCGGGAAACCGCATGGGCACGGTGATTCCTTGTCTAAGCCTCTCTTGCTCTACAATAGCCTGAATACATTCCACGACTATTCAAAGTCGCTCTTCCCCGTCTGTGGAAATAGAAACACTTGCTTGATTTTCTCTGAGCTAACAGCGTAAATAACGTAGCCAAGTTTGTCAAGGTTTCCTGGGTGGCATAGAATTCCCAACTCTCTGTTTGCAATAAGGTGTATGAGAATCTTACACCTAGATCCACCTTGGATATAAATTCATGTGGTCTTGTGCTCTCTAGGTTGTCAGTCACTTGGGTAATTGGTGGAGCTTGGGTGGCTTGCCTAATTGGTGCGGTTTGGACCGCTAATTGTTGTTGGGCTCGGCGTAAGGTCTCTTCCTCTTTTGCCCTAGCCACTTCAATTAGGGCTTCTACCTCTTACACCTCCTCTTTAGTCCTACCATATGGCAGTAAGTTTTGGGTGAGGTTTTGGTCTATGGGCATCGGTTGGTGGTTAAGATTGGTCCCATGTGAACAGGGATTCCCACATGCATGGGCTCATGTGTAAGGCAACACTAGGTGTGGCCTTGGAGCTAACCTCCACTCCCACATCCCCAAATTGATATGCCGCTTGGTTAAGTGTAGAGATTGCAGTCAAAGTTGAGCCTCTGAAGTAATTAGTCATGCGGCCTATTAAGCTAGTGGTGGGTCTAGCGTTTATTGGTTGAGAGGGGGGATTTCTCCCCCATGGTCTGGTATCCCTTCCATTGATTCCAGATTAGAGGAAGTGTCAGTGCTTGTTGACAGTCTTAAGTCCTGTGTAACACACTGAATCTCGTTCTTGAAGAGGGTCCCGAGATAAAGATAGATTGATAAGAGCCTACTTGGGTCGATGTGGTTTCCTCAATGTCTATGCGCCCAGATCGCAACTGCATATTATTTCACATGGTTTCAGAGCTAGGAAAATGTTTTGGAAAGTTTTTTTTATAAATAATTTTTAATTTTTAATTTTTTAAGATTTTAGAGAAACTTGTCCAAAATGGGTTTCAGACAGTTCTAAACACTTTGAGAAAGATTATGCATGCACTTTTTTGGGCCGACCAGAGAGTTTTCCTATAGTTAAGGTGGGTCCCTTAACTATGAGAAATTATAATTTTTGGATCTTGTATCAAGTACACCAATGGCATAAAACCAATAATAGGGAAACTTGTGTGTGTACCTTTTTTTTTTGTTCGTTCGGCTTACCTTTTTTAACTTTTTACTTTCGTAGTTTTCGGTTTTCGGTTTGTGTTTTACGGTTTTTGGTTTGTGGTTTATGATTTTCGGTTTCACCACAACTACCGAAAAAGGAGTGGTCAGGATTTTTGGAGTTTTCCAAGATTCTCTTTTTGACTTAGGGCCTAAAGTTTGCACGCATTAAATGCGGCCAATCAAAAGACTTACGGCTTGTGGCCCAAATTATAGGTGGATTAAGTTAGGTTAATCTG
Organism: Cibotium barometz; assembly: GCF_041138505.1. NCBI lineage: Eukaryota > Viridiplantae > Streptophyta > Polypodiopsida > Cyatheales > Cibotiaceae > Cibotium > Cibotium barometz. The sequence goes on from NC_141085.1 coordinate 14,139,125, forward strand.
CATAATTTTATACTAATGCAAAAATGCAAAAAACCTGCAAAACACAGAAATAATTTTGGTTTCCAAATCTTACCCCAAATCGTTACTTCTAATCCAATTTCTCCGTGTAAGGAGTCCAGATTGAGGTAAACCCTATGTCCCAAAATCAATTTTAAGATCTATTTCACCTAATTTCTTAAATTTAAAGCCCAATTTACTGTTTTTTATGTACAAAATTAAAAAATAACAAAAAAACAAAATGTGCAAAAATTGACCCAAAAACTTGAACTATATAAGTGAAAGCTTGGGTTATTATGAGACATAGTTGCGCGGATGCACCGTTGAAGGTCTGGCTTGGACCAAGAGAGCAAACATGCTCATGCCACGCACATGGCGAGTACGGAGGTTGGCGTGTCGATGGCCTACGGGCAAGCGTTGGTGGTATGGGACACCGGAGTTAGACAGGGACCTATGGGATTGTGCAAGAAGCCCTAAATCAAATCATGAGGTAGCAGGCTAGCTCACCTCCCAACCGTGGCCAGCATCCACTGTTCTCTCCGAGCCAAGGCTAGGGACTAACCTTGGTTTTCAGGTGTGTTTAGGGCAGATTTTGGGAAGGACCTCATGGTTGATATCAAAGCAACCCCAATTCAGAGGCTGAAGAGGTACGTGTGTCTAGGTGTCATAGATGTTGGAGCTCCCAGGTATTCCTCTCATCGTTTTCTCTTTCTATCAAAGCAAATTGCTCTGCTAAAGCTGCACAAAATTTGTTGGCGTCATTATAGCAAGTGCGTCGTGTGTCTGAGAGATAATGGAAGAGCACTGTTTTTTTGTGTGATTGGGCTTGTGGCAAGTACCCTTTAGAGGGGCAACATGGCCAAGCCTTGGAGGCCAGTCAGCCCTAGGCAGTTGTTTGGGCAGCAACCAGGCCTAGCCAACAGCCAGTCAAGGCACCCAACACAGCCTGGGCAGCCAACGAGCAGGGCACACAGTTGTAGCTGCCTAGAGAGGCAGCCAAACATGGCACATAGAAGGGGGGGCGGGGGGCAACCTGTTAGAAGTCATCTCCTATCTATTTTTATACACCAGGGCCTTTGTTGTGGGTGTGCCGGCCCTTATGAGGTGTTTTCTCATTTTTTTCCACTCTCCGCATTTTTCCCCATTTTTTCCCATTTTTCTGTGGCTTGGGAGGCAGCCCTGAGATGGCAGGAGGACCCAGCAGCTGGCCTATAGAGCAGAGTTACATGCCTCTCTCTCTCTCTCTTGTGCTGTGATTTTCTGCACTACGGTTTTTGCTCTTGTGTTCCCAGATCTGGTCATCATCTCCGCTGCGTATTCTGACATGGTCTCAGAGCCTAGGCTCTAGATAGTTCTTGGGATTTGTGTGAGCAAGAGGGGGACTGGTGTGTTGCTGATTGGTGGACTATTTGGGACTATTCGGGAAGAGGAGAAGCAAGAGGACGGCGGGCTGATTTTTGCTGTACAGCCACTTGTTGCAGGTTTTGGCCTCTCTTTACAACAAGGTATCGCCCATGAAAAAGATCTCCTTGGAAGTGTAGATGCGGGTTATGAACCCTGCAAAGTCCTCGACGATGCGGCAACACATTAACAAGCTGCAGGCTCTTCAGCAGGAAGTTCTTCAGGCTGGGAAGGAGATATCGTTAGAGGACATGGCCATAACGTTGCTGTCACACTTGCCCTCTTAGTACTCAGCATTTTACTCGTCTTTGATTACCAGTGGTAGGCTCAGCACCATCACGTGGGAGGAGCTTGTGCCCATGATCTTGGACCAGGAGGAACGATTCACGAACCCTCCTCAGGGTGGAGGTTCGGAGGCCTTAAATGGCCAACGGTCGAAAGGCCGTAACACGGGCAAAGGGAAGGCTTCGTTCGGAGAAGTCTTCTAAGAAGAAGTCCGTTATACTGACTGCGAGAAACTAAAGGCAGAGAGGACCTGCAATGATTGTGGCAAGAAAGGCCACTATTGGAGGTAGTGTCCCAAGCGGAAGACCGAGAAGGGTGAAGATTCCTCAGCAGCAATCATGAAGACTCCGGCTTTTGTGCACCTGGAGGTGGTGGACACCGTTGTTTCATTTTCTTCAGGCAGGGAGGAGATTGGAGGACTCTCCACGCAATGGATACTTGGGAGTGGATTCTAGATAGTGGTGTTTCCAGGCACATGACTCCTTCCCATTCCGGTTTACAGGATCTCTGCAGGCTTTCTGGTCACATTCTTACTGGGGGGGGATACATCCACTATCCCAGTTCACAATGGGGGCAGGATGGAGATAGTTCCCGATGGTGGCAGGGGGGAAGCATTCCTCCCAGGTGTTGTATGTTCCATCACTTGGTTTTCATCTGTTGTCAGTGCATCAGGTTTGCAAGACTGGCGTACGGGTGGAGTTTGATGAGCATTTTGTTTCTCCGGGACAAAGCAACAGGCCAAGTGGTTTGGGAAGGCGGAGTGGAGAATGGAGTTTACAAGCTTTCAGCACTCTCTCTCCCAGGTCCTCAGGTTTGTGCTGAGTGGGAGTCTGGTAATGGCCACTTAAGTGTGGATACGCTGCAGGCACAGGCTTTCCGGGACCAAATGGTGGATAGCTTGCCAGTAGATGGCAGCAGTTGGCAGGAACTCTCCAGTACTGATGTTGGTAGTTCTTGCGTGTCAGTCAGAGGAAACTGAACAAGTAACTTTTGCTCTGATGTCTCGTAGTATTCGAGACAAAGAACCTCCTGTCGATGAGGATGTTCTTTCCACGGGGACCTTTCGGAAAGCCGAGCAGGTGGCAGTTGATTACTTGCAAAAGGAGATGGTTTCTCCAGGCTTTGTGGTTCCGGATTCAGAGGGGGTGGTTGACAGGTTTCAGAAGGCCTTGCGTGGTCTTCACCAGGTTTCCAGGTCTTGGTTTTGCACCGTAATAGGTGTTGATCCTTGTGAGCAGTGTGATGCCTCTTCGACTCAGAAGTGGAATGGTTCATTGATGTGGTTGATGGACACCAGATTGGACGGGAGCTTCCTGATGACTCTTTTTTGGGAGGCAGGATTGCGTTTCCTGTGGTTTCTGCGGCATGCGAAGGATCATGGACTCTTGTACACAGGAGGGGGATTGTTGGATGGAGTCCAACTCCACGGATGGAGTGACTCAGTTTGGGGAGGAGATCCGGACACGAGGAGATCTACTTCAAGCCCAGGAGCAGTTTTATGAAGCAGTAAGAGGCAGTCATCTTTTGCCTTGTCTAGGACAAAGGCAGAGTATCGGGCTGCTTGTGATGCTCCTTGTGAGGTGGTGAACTTTGAGATGCAACCACATCCGTCTCTTCAAGAATGATCTCCTTCACTTCCTTGATTTCTTCTTCATCTTCTTGTGGTGGCAATGCAGAGGTTGCATTGCAGGTTTGGGCTTCCACTGGAGGAACCCATGGTCATCCAGAGGCACTTTGTTCGTGAACAGATCGTTGCTGATGACATCTTGCTAGAGTTCTGTTCGACGAAGGACAGTACAGTGGACCTCTTCACGAAGTCGCTATCTCAGGATTTGCTCAGGCGCGGCACCCCAGCTCCATGTGGTTGGTTTCACAGCCAGGAGCTGAGAGGGGGTGTTAGAAGTCATCTCCTGTCTATTTTTATACACCAGGGCCTTTGTTGTGGGTGTGCCAGCCCTTATGAGGTGTTTTCTCATTTTTCCCCACTCTCCGCATTTTTTTCCCATTTTTTTTCATTTTTCTGTGGCTTGGGAGGCAGCCTGAGATGGCAGGAGGACCCAGTAGCTGGCCGACTGATGGCACTGGTCCACGACTCCATTTATGTGATGGCCGACTGCTCACAATTGGCCGACTGGCTGCATTTGCTGGTCGTGGAGTTTCAGGGCCAATTGGCTGGCTTTAGCACAGGCCGACTGGGTATATGGGACCATATAAAATGGCCCCCAGCCCCCATTCCATTTTGTATCAACTCCGGGATCTTCTTGTGTATATAGAGCAGAGTTACATGCCTCTATCGCTCTCTCTCTTGTGCTGTGATTTTCTGTACTGCGGTTTTTGCTCTTGTGTTCCCAGATCTGGTTATCATCTCCGCTGCATATTATTTTGACACAACGCTCATTGACATACAATGTAGGATCCGAGTGTTAACGGAAGTTTAGTGCTTAGGCCCTATACATAGTGCCTTGGAAACGCCGTTGGAAAAAGACTTCTCTTCACTGACATCAAACGGAGGGGGGGTTCCTCTTCCTCGAATAAAACCCTTTTTTATTTATGTGTGGGATACTCTACCCGGATCAAATCCAAAACGAGATGTAATAATCAATGTGTGTGTGTGTGTGTGTGTGTCAGTCTCGTCTTTTGTGTGTTTTGAATTATTGGCCAAACATTTGAAAGGCAACCTCCAACCAGGATTTGTATCAATCCTATGGATATTAGACCTCTAATGTATCCAGAAATGTATCACTTGTTAGAACATATGTGTATCTAGCATTGTATCAATCCCTAGGCATTAGAACATCTGTTGTAGGGAGGTTTGTTGGAGACAACACATGTTCTCTAGCTATTTATCATTGTACGGGTTCCAAAGTCAAAGGGTAGCTTATGGCCAAAGTGTGTAACTATGCGTGAACACTCCTTATGAGTGTACTAGTGTGTTTTTGTGTGTGAACAATCTTTTAGGCTTGGATTTGAGATTGTGCAAGTGTGGAGAAAGTTTCCCTAGGTAGACTAGTCCTTGGTTTGATTGAGTCAAAAGATAAGGCTACTTGCCTATAAAAGCATGTTCTTGGTGAAGCTTTCAAAGTATCAATACAATCTTTATTGAGTCCTACAATCTTGAGCATTATCACATCTTACTTTCTCTCTCTCTATCTCTTAGCAATGGACATCTTTGAACCTCCAAAGCTGCAATCCCCTTGCAAACCCTAACTCTATGTTCTTTCAACGTAGGCCTCCTTATGCTTGTAACCGTTGCTTCTGCTCCAATCGTGATGTTTATTTGTGTTGCAAATCAGTGATTCGCTTGGGATTATGCATGTCCTTGTGCATGCACATGACATCCTCTCCTGCTAAATTTGATGACGGGATTCCAACCTTTGACCTTGGATGACTATCATCATCCCATGTCTCCACGTACAGTCTCCCATACCTGTCATCCTTCCCTTTTTGGCACCCTTTTCATTGAAAACCTTGCCTTAGGTCTCTGAATACACTCCAACTCCGATGTAGAGATCTGTGCATTTGTTTCACTTTGTCCCCTTGCCTTCTTGCCTTGCCCCTAAACACAAACATGAATCCTTCTTCTTGAAACTGATCATGGTATCCGTGGCTCCACCCCTTGGATGAACTTCATCCCTTGGAGTGATCCATGAAAGCTTCTTGGGCAGCCCCAACTAGCTACTAACTCTCATGAAACCCTCCCCTTGGGGGTTTGCCTAATACCAACTAGCTTTTAGGGGTCTTGATGCATGCTGAGTTTCTCTCCCCCTTCCATTGCGCTACTATTGCCCACCTCAAGTCCCCGCTTTCCCCCTGCTGTTTCACCTCCCTCCTTCACCTCAACCCCCCGACATTGCTCTGCCTCTGTCCCTTCCTCTTCGCCACCAGCTCTCGTCCCCCCCCCTATCGCAACCCGCCAACTATGCGCTCCCCCAATCCTCGCCCACTGCATCTCCTCGCCCTCCTCTTCCTCTTTCTTCTCCACCTAGGCAGCCACCAAGTCCCCCCCTTCCATTCTGTGTTTTCGCCTCTCCAATTTTTAACTTCCCCCCTTCACCTGTCTGTCACTAGCGTGGACATTTCCCATATGACAGAAGTATGGTGGACTCCAGGGTGTCTAAATATTTGAAAAGTACAAGCTTTGGGAATGGGGGATTATCCTAGAATACAAAGGATCGTACTCCTAAAATTTAGGAGAGTTGCTATTTTTGGCTTATCTCTAATGGAAATTTTGTTTCCTCATTACATCTGGAATTAAGCAAATACCAAGAGTTGCCAAAGTACCTATGACAAATGGGCTACCAATTGGGATATTTTTAGAGATAAAGTTTATAGAAGGACCCATCTCTTAGATTGGGACAAGTGGCAAGAAAGTGGACCAAGGTAAAACAAGTGGCATGACACTTGTTAGAAATTGGAACAAGTGGCCTCACACTTGTCACTTCAGCTATTGTGTGGCTCTTCACTTGTCATTGTAGCCTTCTCTTGCCATTTTAGCTCATGGGAGGCCCAAATTTATAAATTGGAGCCCCCTCTCTTCATTTGGGAGGCTCTCTTGCTGCACACTAGCCTCTACCACCATTACAAGTTGGCGTGATGATTTCTCTCTCTTGAAGGTTGTCCGTGAAGTATACCGATTGTTGCTGGGGACTATCTTGGAGGCTTCCATCGCGAAGAAATACTGAAGGCAAGGGTATTTAATCATTTTATTACGATTTCCAACCACTGTACTTGTACCATCCCTTGTACTTGCTATACCAACCATCGTCCTTATTGTACCCGGTTATACTTAATGTACCAACAATTATACTTGTTGTTCCAGCCATTGTACCTATTGTACCAGCCATTGTACCTACTTTACCAACTATTGTACGTGTACCGGCTAAATGGAGAGCTAAACCTATAGTACCGGCTCTATTGCATGAAGACCTGTGGTTTTGGGGAAGAATCTGTACCCACACGAAGATATATGGATTATATTATTGCCTCGACATTTCTACAACCTGTGTACCCGCCGCTGATATTTATGGTTCTCTTGTTGGGTTGTGTTATGGCATTTGTATATGGATAATCCGGCATCTCCCGTGGGGAGAGTAAGGCCCTCAAAGCTTATACATGATATTTTCTCCTTGGGTAATAAAATACTCCAAGGGGAGGTCGGCCCATTCCAGCCTCTATATGGTCTCAGCAGCTGTGCAGACATCTCTTTTACACTTTTGTGGATTAAGTGGCATATGCTCAAGGGTGTGGCCGATTTCGGTGTTTAATTGCATTAAGGGTCGAGAGTTTGGGGAAAACCCCCGGGCCCTCTCTGGAAGTTACATCGTCCCTCCCCTTTGTCTCCTTGGTGAAGCGCTGTTAGCTTTCAGGTAGTTCTCTCTTTTAGGCAAGATTCGACAACTTTTGGTCTTTGAACCTGCAGGACGACTCCATGGGTCATCCCTGATCGAGGTTGACATTCCTTACCTTTCTTTCTTAGAATCAAACATCTAGCTTCTCTCTTCGATAGCCGCATCTATGGAGGCCTACACCTTGGTCTGCAAGAACGTGGGTAGCTGCCTGGCGTGTGGAGAGCTCAAGGATGTATTTACAGGCAAGCCTTCTTGGCGAGCCTAGAAACATCACCAATATTCATCCCTTCGGGCTTGGTTACTGCTAGGTTGAGTTAAATTCGCCTGCAGCATCGGATAGAGTTATGCAGCTGAGCCGTGTCACACTGTGTACGGCCCAGGCCTTATTTGTGAGGTGGCAGTATGACTTCAGCGTAGCGTCCGAGCCTCTCTGGCTGGCATCTTAGGCTTTTCTGTGACAATATGCTTTCCTGGTCTCAGGAAGGAATACCTTCATCTCCTTCCAGTGATAGGTGGTGTTATTTTGGGAGAATGATGGACCCCCCCCCCACCATTGCCACTTTAGTTCTAGCTCGGACGGTCAGGATTCCATCTCTTCGTATCTGCATAGTCTCTCCAGAGTTAGTCCCTCATGCCATATCACTTCCTTGCCTTCGAGGAGATCTTATTCCGCAAAGAGTTGAGTACTCTGGCCTCCCAAGCCAATGCTTTAGAGCTTGTCCTCGCCCCGTCAGTCTAGGAGGGCGCCTCTAGTGCCCCCCCTCGGGTTCCTAGTTCAGATCCTCATCAGTGGGGTTAGGGGGATACGGGCCCCCAGACATCAGAGCATCAGGGCTCGACCCGGTGCAAGAGAGTGGCAGACTGTCAGCTCGAGGCGGAATCATCGTTTGACTTCTAGAGTAGAGTGACGCCGCCAGGTGCACTAGGCTGGCAGGACACAAGAGGATACGATTTTGTCAGAGAACCATTACGAGCATTTATCTTAGGAGCCCCTTGACACGATGATGCCTCCCCCAAAGTACCCTCGAGAAACCTGCCCCCCCTTTTTTCTGGAGACCGTTGCCTCGTCGTGGTCCTGCTCTAGACATTGAGATTCCTGCGGGGCGTTCTAACCCTTCAAAGCCTTCGGCAGGTCTAACCTCGCAGCCGCACCCCCCTCCCTCACAGGCGACCCCTTCTTCCCCCAGTCCCTCGCTTAAGCTCTTGCCCTACCCCGTGGTCATCCCTTCCCCCCTCCTCCCCCCCACCCAACCTTTTCCTTTGGCTTTCCTCCTCCCCCCCACCCAGCCTTTTCCTTTGGCTTTCCTTTTGTAGATCCCTCCGCTCCGACTTCATCGAAACCTCCTCCCCTCCCTTCCGCCTCATCGGAGCACTTCCACCGCCCTCCAACCACTCTCGACCTAGAGCGTAGGCAGCAGGCTAGTTTAGTCGTCCGTTTGATCCACCATTTCATAGAGCCGGTAGAGATGACTATCACTACCTCACGTGTGAGCTCTTTCTCCAGAGTTGCCAAGCGGCCCTCCCACCCCTCTGCGGGTCCTGAGGCAGCCTATCTACTATAGCTTCTTTTGATGTCTTCGTGTCAAAGGAGCTAGTGTTTTCGAGGAGACAGTGGCTCCCATTCATATATGCCTGGTTTTACATCACTCAAGGACTTCCACCTCAGAGAGTTGTGCGATGATCTTCTCCTTCCTCCTGAGTGCAGCACCAAGGATAGATTGGAGCATGGAGTCGGTGTCTACTGCTATTCATGGGCAGGCCATAAAGGTCTCACACCATGTGTATGATGTGCGACTCACCAACGTGCTTACTCACTTCTGGCCACTTGTTGCAGGGATGGAGTTGGTGGCTTTGGCCACAGAGATCCGGAAAGGGAGATGGTGCTCTCTAGCCTAGAGGTGCTCCTTTTTCTGGTTCTTCATGTTTCAATGGTAGTACCCCTTCCTCCCTCCTACAGATACTTGCATTGTGAGACAGGTGGAGCCCAAAGTATGCATATTCTAGGGCTCGAACCACAGAGTGGCTCCACATGGAGGGAAGGATTCGTGCCCATTTGACATGTTAGAGTTGAGTGAGGATAGGACTCAAAGGCGACATGGCTACAATTTCTAGCACAGAGTACTCGGCTTGGGAGGAGTTGATTTTGGCTTTGAGAGGATAGGACCCTTGGCATTTACCGAAGTTTTTTGGTTGCAGCCCTGGGGGGAGTTGATCCTGGCTTCTTTGAGGGGACATGACCCTTGGCATTTACCAGAGTTCGATCGCAGCCCTAGGAATCTGTGCTTCTTGAGATCCGATAGGAGGAGTATAAGCCCTAACCCATCCACAGATTAGACCGGTTTTATGTGGATGAGAGGGCTTGTGGACGCGGTGGCACTACTTTCTTCGATCATGCACCACTTATTTTATCCCTAGAGGCAGGACATGCATTTCAGCACCTGGATCCCCAATAGCCTCACACACGACTCTGAGATATGCAACAGGATAGATGAGATTTGGGGGAGGTTGGATTGTCACTTATGATCAGCTCTATTGTTGCAGGTCTTGGAGAGATCAACAGTTTATTATAGAAGGTAGTGCATTGCAGATTGACTAGCTTCCGAGCGCAAGAGAGGAGTATTCGTAGGAGCCTCACTTCCTTGCAGTTGCTTCATGAGAGTTCACTAGATAGCCCGTGGATTGAGGCCCAATTAGCTACCGCCTGTACATAGCTAAGTTCCATCAAGGAGTGGAGAGTGGAGTACATGTACCATGCCAGAGTCTCTTTTTGGACTCAGGTGAGAGACAAGGTCGTCGGGGATTTCTTTCAAATAGCAGGTCCTCACAGGCAGAGGAATGGCATTCGCAGGTTGCGAGGCCAAGATGGATTCATTGTTGCAAATTTTCCCTATGTGCGAGCCATCGCCACAGATTTCTTCTGCTCTCTCCTCATGGATGTCCCGGGTGTGTTTGTGGAGCGAGCATGAGTTAGTGACCAAGTTGGGTTATTGACAAGTTACCAATGCGTGAGCGAGCAAGAGTGAGCAAAAAGATGTATGGATATGTACAAATGTAGTAATTAATCATAAAGGAATACTAAATTAACATTAAATAACAAGTTGATCATGAATTGACAAGCAATTTACAAATAATACAACATAAAAAATATACCAGTGGTAATACTGAGGTAAGAACAAGTAACATTATAGTGCTAGTTTTTAGGAGAATTTGAGACACATAGCATTTCATGATAACTTCAAAAAGTTAAATTTCTACCACATGGAGATGCCTATGCTGGTATTTCTACCATCACAAAATAGTGCTATACTAGGTATTCTTGGTCTACCAAAAAGGAGTACAACATAAAAGGAGGCAAAGGAACGCTGGCCTAATGTGAAGTGGAAGGGTAGCTCCTTATAGCTTTTGTGAGCATGTCCTTTTCAAAGCATGTTGAGCTATTTTTGCTTGATGGATGTGCATACTATTATTTACTTCTTACCCAAGCACCATAAAAAACACAAAATATATATGCTTGCAAGCAAGATATGTCTTCTTGTTGTTTGCCTTTTTCATAAATGCATCATATGAAGAGGAGGATTGCCTCTATATATTATCACTTCAAATGCTCGCATCCCTTGCTCAACAACATCCTTTGTTCTCGCATAGAACATTTCTTTGGCACCAGCCTTGTATACGAGTGGATTGAAAAGATGCAGGGGGGAAGAGAGCTTGAGCTCTTGCAAGCACACACACACACTCACAAAACCCTAATAGAGAACACACAAGGTGAGAGGCTGAAAATCTTCTTCTTCTCTACTCAACACTCAACACACCATATACAAGATAAGAGTACACACAATATGAAAGGTACTCAACCAAATACATACACGGGTTCTCTATAGTGTGAACCCGACTAAATGAGCTGGCGCTATAACTATGCCAGTCTCTAGAATGGCTGTCACACAGCCTGCCATCCCACTGGCCGCATATCACCCAAGATCTCACCAACCATGCCAGTGGTGTAAGTGCGGGGCCTATCCCCCAGGCGGGTCATCAGTGTCCACCGCCTCACTAGAGCTCGATATCTCAACACTCCCCCTCGAGCTCAACTCCATCTCATGTACACCAAGCGAAGCCCTGAATCTGCGGAGCTTCTCTGTACCCAATGCTTTGGTGAAGATGTCAGCTACCTGATCCTCTGTGCTGACATAAACAAGGTCAAGGTCTCCTGCCAAGACCTTCTCTCTGACGAAGTGGTAGTGGACCTCTATGTGCTTCGTACGAGCATGAAAGACTGGGTTCCTGGCCAACTGTATACTACTAATGTTGTCACAGAAAATGACAACTTGTCTATCCAATGATAGACCCAAATCTGCAAGTAGCTTTCTCAACCAAGCTACCTCACATGCTGCCATAGCAGCTCCTCTGTACTCGGCCTCTGTACTCGATAGAGCAACCGTAGGCTGCTTCTTGCTGCTCCAAGTCACAGCAGCACTCCCCAAAGAAAACATGAATCCACTGGTAGATCTTCTATCTGAGATACTACCAGCCCAATCAGCATCTGTGTACCCATGTACACATATCTCTGTCCCAGTCTCATAGAATAGTCCACAATGCAAAGTAGACCTCACATACCTCAGTATGCGTCTGACTGCATCCAAATGCGGTTTCCGTGGAACCTGCATAAACTGACTCACCAACCCAACAGCATAGCTCAAATCTGGTCTGGTGATCGTCATGTAGATCAAACTTCCTACTATGCTTCTGTACATAGTAGGATCCTCCAAGATCTCTCCTGAATCTGCACTCAACTTGCCATTCTGATCCAATGGCACAGAAATAGGCTTACAGCCTATCATACCATACTTGGACAACATGTCCAAGCCATACTGTCTCTGCAGTAATCCAATACCATGTGGTGACCTAATCACCTCAATGCCCAAGAAATATCTGAGCTCCCCCAGATCCTTCATCTCGAACTTCTGTCTAAGCAAGATCTTTACATCAAAGATCTCTGCATCATGGTCCCCCGTAATGATCAAGTCATCTACATAGATGACAACAAGCACAACCCCTCTATCACCATGTCTCACGTACAATGAGAAATCTGCATTGGCTACATGAAAGCCAATAGTGACAAGATATTCAGAAATCTTGTCAGACCATGCTCTTGGTGCTTGCTTTAAGCCATACAAGGCTTTCTTCAACCTGCAAACATGCTCGGGGTGACCCACATCCTCATAACCAGGTGGCTGCAACATATACACCTCTTCTTGCAAATCCCCATGCAAGAATGCATTCTTTACATCCATCTGATGTAAAGACCATTGCTTTGACGTAGCCACTGCTATCACAACTCTCACCGTTGCCATCTTGGCAACTGGGCTGAAAGTTTCCTCATAATCAATCCCATATGTCTGCGCATATCCTTTGGCTACCAATCTAGCCTTGTACCTGTTTATGCTTCCATCACTGTTATGTTTAACTTTGTACACCCACTTGCATCCAATGGCTTTCTTGCCTTCAGGCAATTGCACTAAATCCCAAGTTTCATTTCCATATAGTGCATCCATCTCCTCATCCATAGCTTTCTCCCAACACACATTTCCAACAGCCTCATCAATGCATGTGGGCTCAACAACCTGCACAACCTTTGCCATATATGCATAGTGATGTGCCACATAACCATCATAAGTAAACCTCTGCACAGGGTTCTTCACTCTCCCTGATCTTCGCAGCTTTTCATTCATGGCCTCCATAGCCTTCTTTACACCAGGTGTTCTCATAGCTGGGATCCCAAGCTCCTCATCAAGGCTCATATCTGAGCCACTAGACTCTCCATCAACATGAGAATGCCCTGCAGAAATGTCAGGCATACCAAGGGGCTCAACCACTTTCTCTTTTCCTTTACGTGATGTACTAATCACATTTGCAGGGCTGGTATTATGACGCAGCCTGCCACTCCATGGTCTATCAACTGACCCACTAGATGAGGACTCTCCTGGTCCACTCAAAGACTGTGATTGCTGACCTGCATTCTGTGCAACCACACTTCCACTCACATCAGCCCCAACAGCTTCTTTTTCAGCAGCATACCAGCTGCTCATCTCATCAAAGACAACATCCCTGCTTACTCTCAACTCACGTGTAGCAGGGTTATAACACCTGTATCCCTTTTGCTCAAGGGAATATCCAATAAACACACATTTTTCAGCTTTCGGATCCAGCTTAGTTCTCAGCTCATCTGGCACATGCACATATGCAATGCATCCAAAAACTTTCAGATGAGACAAATCTGGTTTTCTGCCAGTAAACTTCTCCTCTGGAGTTACATCATGTATGGCTGCAGTTGGAGTCCTGTTCATGATGTATACTGCTGTAGAAACAGCCTCAGCCCAATAGCAATGCGGCATATTCTTCTCTTCCATCAATGCTCGCGCAATCTCAGCAATGTGCCTGTTTTTCCGCTCAGCAACTCCATTTTGCTGCGGAGTATATCTGCATGTGAACTGTCTCCGAATACCATTCTTCTTCAAAAATTCAGAGAACTCATTGGAGAAGTATTCTCCCCCTCCATCTGACCTTAGGCACTTGACATATTTTCCTGTTTGCTTTTCAACCAAAACTCTGAAATTCTGAAAGTGAGTGAAAACCTCACTCTTCTCCTTCATGAAATATACCCACACTTTCCTTGTGTGGTCATCAATGAAAGTGACATAGTACCTGCAGCCTCCCATAGATATGGTCTTCGTAGGACCCCATACATCTGAATGCACAACATCTAGTGCATTTCTGCTCACATATCTGTTATGTGGAAACACATGCTTTGTTTGCTTCCCAAATTGGCATGCTTCACATATTTTCTGCATACCTTCCACTTTAAATTTTGGCAGCCCTGTCACAATTCCTTTTGTCTGCATAAACTTCAATCTCTGCACATTCACATGACCAATCCTTTTATGCCATATGTCTGTGTCTGCAACAACTCCTGAACCATTTGCAAACATTGCAGCACTCATTTCAGGCATGTCTACATCCAACGTAAACATTCTGCCCACTCTGTTGCCTTTTGCAACCAACCTGCACTTGTCTTTGAAATCTTCAACATAACACCCATCAGGGTTAAACCGAACCTGCAATCCCTGCTCAATCATCTGGCCAACTGAAACCAGATTCTTTGTTATGTTCGGTACATGAAGTACATCTGCAAGGTACTTCACTTTGCCATCCTGCATAGATAATGGCACATCTCCAACGTGGGCAATTGGATGAGCAGTGTCATCCCCTGTTTCCACAAAACCTGGTCTTTCCGGGTTCTTCATCTCCTTGAACCACTCCCCATGACTCGTCATGTGGTTTGAAGCGCCTGAATCCACATACCATACATTATCTTTTTGTGCTGCATCAACATTTTCAGACATGGCATTCACAACATGCTGCATAACAAACAACCTTTCATTGTCCTCATTATTTCTGCTTGAGGATGCATAGTTGTTTTGCTGTACTTTCCCATTTTGCATGTCAGCCTGCTTCTTATAACATTCTGACTGCACATGTCCTGGCTTACCACAATAGTAGCATTCACGTGCATCATTATATTGCCTTTGTCAATTTCCACGGCCTCTTTGGCTCCCCCTGCCTCTGAATCTGCCTCTTCCACCTGCGTGTTGTTGTTGTTGTTGATTCTGGGACTGTTGTTGTTGTTGCTGCTGCTGGTCATAATTCTGATTACCTGTTCGGCCACCTCCTTGACCGCGTCCACGGCCTCCTCTACCTCGTCCTCTTCCTGAACTCGTGTAGAAGGCCTGTTGCTCTGAACTGTTTTTGCTTTGTGAAGACTGTTGGTCTTCACCCAAGCTCTTCTCTTCGATAATCAGCATAGACACCAAATCTGTAAAGTTGGGGATGTTTTCCCGAGTCTGAATGGACGTCTTGAACGCCTTGTATTGTGGCCCGAGACCACGTAGACAGACTTCCACCTTGTCATCATCATCTACTGACACACCAATAGATGCAAGGGATTCCACAATACCCTTTATCTTCAGCGCATAGTCATTCACAGACATGCTCTTTTTCTCCACAGTATGAAGTTCATTCTTTAACTGTATCTTACGTGCCTTGGTATTTGTTTCATAAAGCTTTACCAAGGTGTCCCACGCCTCCTTGGGGGACTTGGCATCCTGAATGTGCCCAATCATGGTGTCCTGTATACTAATGGAAAGCCAATACATAACCTTCCTGGCTCCTTGGTTCCAGTCTTTAAACTCTTTCACATCTGCAGCAGTCGGATTTATATCCGGTATCTCCGGTGCCTCTTCATGTTCACCTTCTATGTAGTCCCAATAGCCTTTTCCCATCAGGAAATTCGTTAACCTGAACCTCCAAGCATGGAAGTTATTCTTGTCCAGCTTCTCAGCCACAATCTGTGTTATGCCATCATTAGACATCTTGCCAAACACACAATTTTACCAGAAACTGCACTCTGGTTTTTCTGCACAAATGCTGTATTTTCTGCACAGCGGTACTGTAGTACTCTCAAATGTCACAACCAGTGATTCAATGCACATACATACACCCAATGGCAACTGTAGACCTCTTTGCAGCACCCACAGTGTCTGCACAGTCAATCTGTCTTCCTGCAGTTCTTAAAACAGAGTTCTGCAGAGAATCGGTGACTTACCCGCAGTGCTCGAAATCGCCTGCTTTCTGAAAAACGGAGGTCCAGACGCGCCTGAAACGCGACTTCAGCCCGAAAATTGGAGTCCGAAGGACTGTATAGTTGCCCTGTAGCTTCACTCCCGCGAAGAAAGCTCCTCAATCGGAGATCGTTTGCCGGTGCCTCCCGTAGAGCTCCCGACAAGGGTGTAGTCACCAACACAATAGGGAAGAGTAGTTGTAGCTCTTACCCTCGTACCGCTTCTTGTGGTTCTCTTGCTTGCAGCTCAGCCCTTAGCACGAACCAGGCTCTGATACCATGAAAAGATGCAGGGGGGAAGAGAGCTTGAGCTCTTGCAAGCACACACACACACTCACAAAACCCTAATAGAGAACACACAAGGTGAGAGGCTGAAAATCTTCTTCTTCTCTACTCAACACTCAACACACCATATACAAGATAAGAGTACACACAATATGAAAGGTACTCAACCAAATACATACACGGGTTCTCTATAGTGTGAACCCGACTAAATGAGCTGGCGCTATAACTATGCCAGTCTCTAGAATGGCTGTCACACAGCCTGCCATCCCACTGGCCGTATATCACCCAAGATCTCACCAACCATGCCAGTGGTGTAAGTGCGGGGCCTATCCCCCAGGCGGGTCATCAGTGTCCACCGCCTCACTAGAGCTCGATATCTCAACATGGATGGCCAAAAAGAAGCACAATTGAGCGAGTAGATATTTGAGTTTTGTAATTGATTATACTCTTTCATGAAGTGCCTAGAAGAGACAATGCCAATAGAAGTATTAAGTAACATTCCAAAGTTAATAGTGAATTCAACAAATTAATTCACAAACCATGTATCACTTTTTGCTCATCAATGTGAAAAATGTATGGCATAACATAAAATTAAATGAAGTTATAAAATGTAATAATATTGACAATATCTTCACAAATAAGCAATGTTTAAGATCGTAAATCTACTTAAATCATAGCAAATGTCCACAATAGCAAAACTGAGATAATGTCCATAATGTTCGAAGCTCTAAGTGTAAGAGGAGTTTCTGAATCTAAATAAACAAACACAAGAATCAAAACATGAATAATGTTCCGAATAAGAAGGCGTCAATAGTATTCTAGGTTATTTGGCTTTATTCTAAATCTGTAAAAGAAATATATACGTTAGTTAAGAAAATTATACTTCAATGCACGTTAGTGGGAAAAACTTTACTTAAGCTTGGAAATACTTATGACTTTAGCAAAGTAGGGTTCTAGTAAGCGTTCGTAAATGTGCTTATCCTTCTCTAATAATAATCACATTGCAATTCATATATGCTACTGTGCAAGACCAGGTGTCCTAGTTCTAGAGAACAAATCCACAACAATATCCTTCTCTAATAATAATCACATTGCAATTCATATATGCTACTGTGCAAGACCAGGTGTCCTAGTTCTAGAGAACAAATCCACAACAATATTCCCAGGCTTGCTGAACAATGAAACGATATACTTGCAGAACTTCTGGTCTCTCTGGCAACCACCTCTCCAAGAAGAGTCCTTTCTTTTGACCAAATCTTCAAGAGGAACTCTAGTGATTCAATAAATTATCATTCAAAATCAAACTACATGATGAACATAAAGATAATGATAACTAAGTACATACATGTTGAAATGAATTCAAAATTAAACAGATTCTTGATAGAAACAAAGATAATTGAAACTAAATGCATACATATCATGAATGAGTTCATGCTCCACATCAAGTTCCTCTCCAAGGTTCAAGTCTGTAACTTAATCACTATAAATTGAGAATATATTTTTTGGTGAAGAAGAGCGTACAAATGCAGATAAGATAAGCATGCCACTTGTGTTACACATTTATTAAGATAATGAAAATAAAGTATTATATGAAATTAGCTTCTATGTAGACTTCTATGCAGAAAGGTTACCTTTGTTGCCATTAGTCTCTTTTTTCTTTCCACCGGTTATGTACACTTCACAACCTGGCGATGCATCACTACAAAACCTTGAATTGAGGCATAATGATCCATCTTTGTAGCCCCCTCCATTGTGTATAGGCATGCAAAGAAGCCAACATCAGAGAGACAGAAGTTAAAAAATTTAAAGACCGAGATATATAGATTATCATCAATCCTATTCCAAGATGGAATCTTATTTATGGAACAACCCTCTACAACAATATCAGATGAGAAGTCATCAAATATTAGCTCAACACAATGATCTGCCATCTTCCCTTTCACCTTGCTTTTAGTACAAATTATATTCAACTCTTCCATAATTCCACTTATGATGGTGGAGGGTTGCTTCCAATTTTGAACATCCAAAGCAAGATCTACAATGCTTGTATTAAAAGCAAATATAATTCATGTCACAATTTTAAATGTTAGCATGGCTAGGTCAAGTAGGGATCTTCATTGTGATATGTATGGAGAGTCAACTCATCTTTTGGTTCGAAAATGTCTATTGGTGGATCTCCAACGTTCTCAGTTTCCTCTCCACCAATGCTACTACTCTTTGCTTGTGTTGCTTACCTCTTGCTTACCTACAAGGCCTATTCTACAAGTTATCTTCCTAGGTTCATAAGTGGCATGAGTAATGTGGTTGTCGATGTAATAGACTAGGCATGGGATGTAATGAGAGTATTCTAAATATACGGCACACATGCAAAACACATGTTATATCATGTAATTATATTATAATACATGAAAGACAAACGATTCTCACTTACCTTATATGTAATCTCAGATTGTGCTCGTAGAAGTAATACAGACTTATGTTGTTGATATAGATCCATCTCTTCATCTGGTGCTATATGTTTTTCCATGTCCAACCACCATGGACAATGATCTGTCTCAATACTAGAAATAGCATGTGTATAGGTGTAACAAGAATAAGAAAAAGTTACAGTTGATTATGGTATTACAAGAACTCAAAGGATACACACTTACTCTTTCTATTGGAAGTCTTCATACATATATAATGGTGTATCATTGCAAGCCCATATGGTTGCTAGCGGAGGTATGCTCTCAAGTGAACCCACACTCACAACCTGCTTAGTACATAAGCTGATTTCAATAGGTATCATAAATGATTTATTTAAGAGGTCAAGAAGTATATAGGAAGCAATTCACTTGTAAATAACACATTGTGTAGCCTTGCGAAGACTAGGATGTTGCTGGATGTCATTGTTGAATCTTGATGAGTCTTGATGGAAGCCTTTTTAAAGTACTTTCTTCGATTGGTCATGACACTCTCGGCAGTGTACACATTGTCATTAGGAAGCCTTACTCTATCTGCATTATGTATGTCATGCAACAAAGATATCCCCAATTCGAAGATTTGAAGCTAATAAACAAACATGTGCAACCAAACTTGTATCTTCCTCTTGTCATTAGGTAAGTACTCCAAGGTGCATATAAGAGATTAGGAATTGTCAAGCATCCCCACAAGAAAGGATTTATCATTATCTTTTTAATGCAGATAGTAGCAATCATGTTCAATTTCTTCTATGTGGCAATGTGTTTCTTTCCTAAATCCTAAACCCTAAACTCTTTGGGACAATATATAGATGTATATTAGGTATATCGTTAATTATTCTTGTTTTATTATATTATGTTTTCTATCAAAAGATGAAATGGAACAAAAAAAGGATGAAAAGACAAAGGGCATGGATGATGAGGCCAAAGAAAAGGTCATAAGAGGTGGAGTGTTGTATAGAGGAAAAGTATGAAAGTATGCGAGGCTTGCAGATCTTCACAATCGTAAGTGTTACTGGTGTGCTGTCCTTTCTTTGCCTTGGCATAAGCCAAGCAACCACATTGTCAGAGAGGAAAAATTGAACATGATTGTTGCTGTCTACATTAAAGATAAAGACAAATTCTTTCTTGTGGAGATGCTTGACAATTTCCAGTCTCTTATATGTACTTTAAAGTACTTACCTAATGACAAGAGGAAGATACAAGATTGGTTGCACATGTTTGTTTAGTGGCTTCAAATTTTCGAATTGGGGATATCTTTGTTGCATGACATACGTAATGCAGATAGAGTAAGGCTTCCTAATGATAATGTGTACACCGAGTGTGTCATGACCAATCGAAGATATTACTTTAAAAAGACTTTCAAGACTCATCAAGGAAGCATTAGATTCAACAATGACATCGAGCATCATCCTAGTCTTTGCAAGGCTATACAATGTGTTATTTACAGGTGAACCGCTCCATATATACTTCTTGACCTCTTAAATTAATCATTTATGACACCTATTGAAATCAGCTTATGTAATAAGCAGGTGGCTTCTTAAGCTTATGAGTGTGGGTTCACTTGAGAGCATACCTCCGCTAGCAACCATATGGGCTTGCAACATACACCATTATATATGTATGAAGACTTGCAATTAGAAAGAGTAAGTGTGTATCCTTTGAGTTCTTGTAATACCATAGTCAACTATAACTTTTTCTTATTCTTATTACACCTATACACAGGCTATTTCTAGTATTGAGAGAGATCATTGCCCATGGTGGTTGTACATGGAAAAACATATAGCACTAGATGAAGAGATGAATCTATATCAACAACATAAGTCTGTATTACTTCTACGAGCACAATCTGAGATTACATATAAGGTAAGTGAAAATCGTTTGTCTTTCATGTGTTATAATATAATTACATGATATAACATGTGTTTTACATGTGTGTCGTATGTTTAGAATACTCCCATTACATCCCATGCCTAGTCTACTACATCGGCCAGCCACATTACTCATGCCACCTGTGAACTTAGGAAGACAACTTGTAGAACAGGCCTTGCAAGCAGGCAAGAGGCAAATAACACAAGCAGGGAGTAGGGTGGGAAGAAAAAAGAGACTAATGGCAACAAAGGTAACCTTTCTGCATAGAAGTCTATATAGAAGCTAATTTCATATAATACTTTGTTTTTGTTGTCTTAATAAATGTGTAACACAGGTGACATGTCTTATTTTATCTGCATTTGTACGCTCTTCTTCACCAGAAAATGTATTCTCAATTCATAGTGATCAAGTTAAAGACCTGAACCTTGGAGATGAACTTGATGTGGAGCATGAACACATTCATAATATGCATGTATTTAGTTTCAATTATCTTTGTTTCTATCAAGAATTTATTTAATTTTAAATTCGTTTCAACATTTATGTACTTAGTTATCATTATCTTTATGTTCGTCATGTAGTTTGATTTTTTTTGAATGATAATTTATTCAATCACCAAGGTTTCTCCTAAAGATTTGGTCAAAAGAAAGGGCTCTTCTTGGAGAGGTGGTTGCTAGAGAGGCCAAAATTTTTACAAGTATATTGTTTCATTGTTCAGCAAGCGTGGGAATACTGTTGTGTATTTGTTCTCTGGAGCTGGGACACTTGGTCTTACAGCAGCATACATGAATCACAATGTGATATTGTTAGAGAAAGATGAGCGCATTTACGAGTACTGACTAGAACCCTACTCTGCTAAGGTCATAAGTATTTTCAAGCTTAAGTAAAGTTATTCACACTAACGTATATATTTCTTTTGCAGATTTAAAACAAAGCCAAACAACTTAAAATACCATTGATGTCTTCTTGTTTGGAACATCATTCCATATTTTGATTCTTGTGTTTGTTTATTTAGATTCAAAAGCTTCTCTTATACTTAGAGCTTTGAATATTATGGACATTATCTCAGTTTTACTATTGTAGACATTTGTTATGATCAATGTAGGTTTCTTGCATTTGTTTATTATGACTAAGAAGCTCCTTTTACTATTATAGCTTCAAACATTAAGGACCTTTATTTCAGTTTTGCTATTGTGGGCATTTCTTATGATTTAAGTAGATTTACAATCTTAAACATTACTTATTTATTAAGGTATTGTCAATATTATTACATTTTATAACTTCATTTAATTTTATGTTATGCCATACATTTTTCACATTGATGAGTAAAAAGTGGTACATGGTTTATGAATTAATTTATTGAATTCACTATTAACTTTAGAATGTTGCTTAATACTTCTATTGACATTGTGTCTTTAGGCACTTCATGAAAGAGTGTAATCAATTAGAAAACTCAAATATGCTTGCTCAATCATGCTCACAGACCCAAATCACAAGAAAAAAAATAAAATCTGCTCGCTCAATTGTGCTTCCTTTTTGGCCATCCTAGGATGTCTCCTATCTTCTCGTAGGTGCTGGATGCACGTGAGCGGGTTTGGCAACACACAAGGGAGGTGGTCCCTCTTGCTCTCCTGAATTTCCTATTGACTCCCTTCACTCCAAAGGAGTTGGTCGAGACTATGATAGCACTATCTAAGGGCAAATGCCCGAGAGAGAACGGGCTTTCGGTTTCCTTATTTCTCTGACAATGATATCTCATGGAAGGCAGCTTCAAAGCTACCTTCAATGAGGTTATGATCATGGGAGCCATGCTAGAGAGGCTTTTAGAGGGGCTGATGAATTTGATTCCCAAGGAGGGTGGTGACAGATTGAAGATCACCCATCACCCTCCTACGGACAGGCTATAAAATTCTAGCCAAGGCCATCAGTGGGCTACAACTCTTCCTCCCCGACTTGATCCATTGCACATAGACATGTTTCGTCTAGGATCGGAGCATTCTGAACATCTTCAATTTTTGAGAGACGACCGCTTCGACCAAGTTGCGACAGTAGAATCTTATTGTTCTCCTCCTTGATTTTAATAAAGCCTATGATAGAGTAAACTGGGGCTTTCTGGAAGGGACGATCTACATGATGGGATTTTTTGAGTCGGTCCAATGTGTTTCTGGACTTTACTCGGCTTCACATAGCCAGGTTCTCATTCAGGGAGCTAGAGGTGACAGATTTCCTCTCGCTTGATTTGACAGGGCTGTTCACTAGCACCTTATTTATTTTTGTTTGTAGCCAAGGCCATGAGTAGTTTTGTCTCCCCTCAGGAGACAGGCTCCAAGGATGTCTTTCCATCCATGTGCAAGAGGAGCTACTTAATTTTCAGTTAGCCGATGACACAGTAGCACACGTGTCCGGAGATAAGGAGAATCTCTGGAGATTTGCCGAGGCGCTATAGATCTTTTATCGTGCATGTGGAGCGCAGATCAACTGCAAGTCGTGTGGATTTTGGGAAGGAAGTTTGAGATGAAGGATTTGGGAGATCTGTACTATTTTTTAGGAATTGCGGTCATTCGCACACCTGAGGGTATTTGGCTGTCACACAGAGACAGTATGCATTGGACATGTTTTTGTCCAAGTATGGGATGGTTGATTGTAAGCCAATCTCGGTGCCATTAGATCAAAATGGCAAGCTTAGTGCGGATACACGTTATGTGTTGGAGGATCCCACTATATACATGAAGATTGTGGGTAGTTTGATCTAATGGCCAGATTTGAGTTACATTGTTGGCTTAGAGAGCCAGTTTATATAGGTTTCGCGCAAACCACATCTTGACAGTGTGTGTGACGCACACTTTGGTATTTGAGTGCCACTGTTGATTGTGCATTGTTTTATATGCAAACCTTGACTTGGTGTTTAGTTAAGGATTTTTGGTTGTTAACCCTTGCCGGATGCTTCTATGGCACATCAATGCTGGCCACTATCACCAGCCTGGACATTTCCCAGTATGCAAGGGGCCTGGTGGACTCCAGGATGTCTAAATATTTGGAAAGTACAAGCTTTGGGAATGGGGGATTATCCTAGAATACAAAGGACCACACTCCTAAAATTGAAAAGTGGACCAAAGTGAGACAAGTGGCCTGATACTTGTTATAAAGTGAATCAAAGTGAGACAAGTGGCCTCACACTTGTCACTTCAGCTATTGTGTGGCTCTCCACTTGTTATTGTAGCCTTCTCTTGCCATTTTAGCTCGTGGGAGGCCCAAATCTATACTTTGGAGCCCTCTCGCTTCATTAATGGAGGCTCTCTTGCTGCACACTAGCCTCTGCCACCGTTACAGGTTGCCCTAATGATGGCTAGTAGCTACTCTCTTTTTCTCTCTCTTGAAGGCCGCCCATGAAGAATACCGGCTGTTGGGGAGTGTTTTGGAGGCTTCCATCGCGAAGAAATACTGAAGGCAAGGGTATTTAATAATTTATTATGATTTCTAGCCATTGTACTTGTTGTACCAACCTTTGTACCTACTGTACCAGCCATGGTAATGGTTGTACCAATCCTTGTACTTGTTGTACTTGCTATACCACCCATTGTATCGATTGTACCAGCTTTTGTACTTGTTGTACCAGCCACTACACCTGCTGTACTAGTCATTGTACATGCTGTACCAACATTTGTACTTCTTGTACCTACTGTGCCAGCCATCGTATATCGACTGTACCAACCACTGTACCTACTGTACCAACAACCACTATACCGACTGTACTAGCCATTGTACCTACTGTATCGACTGAATGGAGGGTTGTACTTGTTGTACCAGCTATTCAATAGAGTGCTCTTCTTCTCTATCTACTATCTTATGATATTGCTTACTTGCTTGCTTTCTCACATACAAGCTCTTATATGTGCTTTCTCGCTTGTATGTGAGAGAGTGAGCGTGAGAGATTAAGTTGTGAGGAGGGTCGAGCTTCCATTGGAGTGCGAAGTGGAGCTTTCGGGTGCGGCTGCACGGCAGTATCGTTTCCTACGAGAATCCTAGGCAATGAGTTTTCACGAGGTGAGTGACACACCCCGACTGTGCATTTGTGTGCTAGGCCATGGTAAATTGGTTCCCGAGTGTGGTTGGGAAAAGCTCCATGACATTGGATTGTTCCCTGTGTTCTCTCTACGGCACAAGGGCTTCCCATACCTAGCACTGTTGCCGTGGAATAGCCCCACCGCATAGCATTAATGCATTTTGAGAGCTAGTGAATGGTTAAATTGATCAAATTTATGGTTTTTGCAAGAAAAGAGTAGATAGAAAATCTTAAAAGAACTTTGATCTTGCTGCATATTCTTGCTTTTGTTACATTCTTTTGTTTTCTTAGGAATTCTGTGTTCAGCTATTCATGTTGTCCTGAAATTGTGTTTTCTTTGATTGGGGTCCCCTAACCCCATTGGATTAGATCCCTAATACGTAGATTAGTGTCCAGGTACATAACACTTGTCGTTGCTTGGGTCTTGTTGATTCTCCTCCGAGGGATAATCTTTTATGAGCCCTCAACTCATTTATAAAGGCTTTGGGATCTAATAATAGAGTAAAAGCTCACTTGTTTATAACTATTGGCTTGCACACCATCCCACACCCATAAGTGCCCATAAGTCACGTATAACCTGTGCATACCCACACTAGGGCCGCCCTAGGCATAAACCTGCCTCAAACATACATGACAGACATTATGACTCATGAAGCCATGACACTCCTTGGCACACGAAATTTTGCAAGCGAATTTGGTCAGGGAGTAGTGACAATTGGTTGGAGGCCCTCAAGAGAAGCACAGATGCTCGCTCACAAGTTGTCATCGTTGTGAATGTACATGCAGATCCACCTCTTGGCTTCGAAGCCGAGGGGGAAGAAAATGAATAAGCAAACCTCTTGGGCCTTTGCTGTCATGGTAGCAACGAAACCCGTTTCAAATCATATGAAACCGACCGAAACTTTTACAAAATGTTTCAGAATATGAATCTCGTTTTTTATTCACCTAAAATTTTAAGGCCCAAAAACCTTACATGCCAGTTTCATACATACACATTTTCGAAGCGCATTTTTTCTTGTTGCTTGCTACTTGACTTCACACGCACGTCCTTTCCTGCCTGTCGATGACTGGTCGACCATCTTGAGAAGGACGCTTCAACCTTGGCCAAGGCCTAAATACATATTTTCATGTATATTCTAAACTTATATTTTTGCATTTTTTGTATGAAACTTTTTTTTGACATTCCTTTTTTGCTTGGTAGTGACTAGTTGACCATCTCAACAAGGACGTTTGAGCCTTGGTCATGGCCTAAATACATATTTTCATGTATATTCTATATTGAAATATATATATGCATTTTTTGTATGAAACTTTTTTGGGCCTTTCAAAAAATACGAAACTTCTGAAACCTTTTTGAAACCTGTTTCAAATCAAGCGTTTCTGAAACTCCTGGTAACTATGTTTGCCACGTGAAGGCCTCAGTGTCATGTGCACACATGGACATGGCTGGTCTTCCAAGGCTAATCCCTAATTAGGCGCAATAGATAAATAGTAGGATTAGAGCAGGAGCAGCTTTGACATGCATGAGAAGGCTTTTCTATGGTCCAAAAACCAGTCGGCCAGGTAAAAGGAGGGTTATACTTCCAGTCGGCTGCATTTATAGATTTATTGGTCCATGGAACTGGCCAACCAGTTTTGCAGGCCAATTGAGTTAGTCATCCAAAAGCCTATAAAAGGCAATGCTTGTGTTCATTGTGATTCATCTCTGTTGGATATGCTCCATCACATGCACACATGAACATCCTCTTGGTCAAGTTCAATCTCAAAGGTTGTTGTGAGCGTAAATGTAAGGAGGAGTAAAAGGATGAATGCCAAAGTCAAAGGGTAGATTCCCATCTTGATGTAAGTGATGATGTAGGGCAAGATAAGCCACATGGGATGATTGAGAGAATCAAGGGATGTGGAGATATTCGTGGAAAAGGTGGAGTGAATTAAGGAGATGATTATGGGATGAATCTGGTCACATTTCATGGCTATTTAAGAGCCTCAAGCTAATGAGAATGTAAGCTGTTTTGTGTCTATCTTATGTCCTCTTTATAGTGATTTTAATTAACTTGTAATTAAGTTAATTACGTCATAATGGGTGTGTTTATCTTTGATCCTCCCTAGATCTTCATTCCCACTTGGTATCAAAGCTCAAGCGTTCTTTTAGGGTTTACTTTTTAGCATTTTGTGGTTTTTAGGGTTTCTCGAAATTCTAGATTTTCAGGGTGTGTGCTACACCTATCAGTACCATATCTACCGCACCTCTTCACAAGTCACAGCATCATCTCCACAAGTTGTCCGCCGCCACAACCTGTACGTTGTTTGCTACAGCCGCCCATTCCCTGTACGTATAGCCCCCCATGGTACCATCTTCAGGACGTTTTCACTCTTCGATTACTACCCGTGTAAGCCTCAGCCTTTTAAGCTTCAAGGTTTATCAAAGCCTTAATATAAGGCTTATGAAAGCCTTTGTTTAAGGCTTATCAAAGCCTTGATAAAAGGCTTGATAGCCCGTGCAACAGACCTGTGCGCAAAAAGAAGGTACGAGAGGAGAGAAAGAGCTCATTTACAATGCGCATATAGTAGGCTCCAGCCATGAGCTGAAGGGGGAGAGAGAGAAGAAGCGGATCTCCTCTTTGGCCTGCAAATATCCGATCGGTGCACTGAGAAGAAAACGGCCACCCTTGCCAGCTAATTTTTATCAAAAATATTTTTTTCAATGGTGTAAATTGTCCTTTCACAAGGGGTGTTTCACATGGGTGGTGAAAACTCTTGTGCATATGGGTTTAATAAGCAAGTTTTCAAGGTCATCATCTACCAGGACTCCATTAGCATGAAAGTCGTCATCGACGTTGATGGTAGCATCATCAAGGAAATCTTCATAAAATGGAACTTTCGGTATCTTTGTTATTTTATGATTGAATTGTAATGTAATTTCATGGTAAACTCCTCTTATAATGATGAAGAGGTATCATGGGCTTTTTAAAAGTCATGTAATGCTCTCCATTGCCAATATGTAAAATCACCTCTAACCACCGATGATGTAGGTTATGTGATATGTCTATGTCCACATTGTCTCTCACTTGGCCATGTAGCCCTCAAAGGGGAGATTGATGGGAGTGTTGGGTCTCCATGCCCAACTCATGATAATGCACATGAGGCACTATGTTTTCATGGAGTTATGATGGGGCTTTGGAGGGATACACTATGCCTAGAAAATACATGCATTTTATTTCATGTAGAGCTATGCTCATAGGAGCTATGCTTGCTGTTGCATCATGTTTTCATTTTCATGTTCCATGTATGGATGCTGTTGCATCATGTTTTCATTTTCATGTTCCATGTATGGATCAAGGAGGGTGTTGGATATGCTCCATCACATGCACACATGAACATCCTCTTGGTCAAGTTCAATCTCAAAGGTTATTGTGAGCTTAAATGTAAGGAGTAAACGGATGAATGCCAAAGTCAAAGGGTAGATTTCCATCTTGATGTAAGTGATGATGTAGGCAAGATAAGCCACATGGGATGATTGAGAGAATCAAGGGATGTGGAGATATTCATGGAAAAGGTAGAGTGAATCAAGGAGATGATTATGGGATGAATCTGGCCACATTTGATGTATCATTTCATGGCTATTTAAGAGCCTCAAGCTAATGAGAATGTAAGCCGTTTTGTGTCTATCTTATGTCCTCTTTATAGTGATTTTAATTAACTTGTAATTAAGTTAATTACATCATAATGGGTGTGTTTATCTTTGATGCTCCCTAGATCTTCATTCCCACAATCTCCCCCCATATGGGGAATGTCATAGATAGGTTTTATGTTTCCTCTTTTGGAAGGCCAAAGAGCACAGAATCTATACAGCTTTTTGTACCATATGAATATACTGAATACACAGCCATCTCTCTCTCTCTCTCTCTCTCTCTCTCTCTCTCTCTCTCTCTCTCTCTCTCTCTCTCTATTTGCATTTTGCATCAAGATGTTCCTATCTCAGTGTTTAGGGCTGAAAGAAGACATAGAGCTTCCGCACATGTAACATTAGTATTAGAGCTTTAGGCTGATTTTGAGATAGTGTTGTGCCACATGCACTTTGCACTGCAGTGCATGGTGACAAGATGGCTCATCATCATCAGTGCAACATTGCACATTCCTTTAGGATGATAATTGTCATACGTCGTGATCCCATTGTAATCCTAAGTCCAAGATAAGTTAGGCACGAGCTACGTAGGTCATTCCTTAGCCTTAAACAGTGTGTCAATCAGTCCAAGTCCCTTAGCCCACTTGAAGAGATGCATTCATGCATGTAGAGTTAGTAGAAGCCTTAGGGTCTGCATCAGCTCATGGTTGCATTTTGCATATCATTCATCCCATAGGCACATAAGACCACATAGATCATGGTAGAAGTATCAGAATATTACTCAATATTATTCCAGTATTTTTTCCATAATTTATAGCATTTAATTGGTATTTTTACCTTATTTATCTATTTATCCAAGACATGATGTCATGAGAATATATTTTAAGTCCTCTAGAAAAATATTATTTATCCCCTCTTGAGTAATTTGGGGACGCCTAGATTACTCTTGCGTCATGCCGGCTAGGTTAATATCGTGGGTGATACCACTATAAATATTAATACGTGCGGTATATGACGTATGTTTGAGGCCACCTATGATTATTTCAGTTAGGTTTGTATGGCAGGGTGATTCCTGGGGTACTTACGCCTGGTAGTCATGAGTTGGTGATGATTTGTGCTTGTTTAATATTTGTGGGATTAATTTAATAATTAATTAGGCTTATATTTTCAGGTGATGAAGACTATGGAAATTGAAGAGTTTACTTTGGAAGAAATGTCTTGGTTCATCACATTTCATTTTTGGCAAGCATAGTAGCTTGTAGCCTTATCAAATGATTTTTCCATTTTGAACTTTAGGAAAGATATATTTATTTATGTGAAATTTATTAAAGCCTATGGCTTTACCCTAGTCCCAATTTGACACTCTATTTTTGTTAAAGAAGAGTGCCGTGCTCTCTAAAAGGCACATCTTGTATATTTTGGGGACTATGGCCTAATTTTGGTGAAAAAAAGAAAGCTAATAAAGAAATACTCTTGTGTGGAGAGAGGCCACGCACAAGAGGGGGGAAGATTGCACCCAATATGGTCTTTTTGGAGCTAAGTATTTTTGTTTAAGTGTTTAATTTTTCAGTTGATTTGATTTAGTTGAAGCTTACAAGCAATGGTTTTTATGATTGAATTAATTCTCTACTTTTCCACAATCAATTCCTAGAATAAGATTCCGGTTGCAGTGGTATCAGAGCTTGGGCTAGGAGATTTGTGGAGAAGGTAGGAAAGGGCTTCAACTTCTCAAAAATCAAGAAAGTGCAGGAATTTATCCAGTGGACAGAAGGGTGTTTTGTAGGTCTTTACCCAAAGGTCAAAGATTCAAAACTAGATCTACTCTCAAACCCACTCACCACCCTGCAAAACCATCCTCTCTATCAAAAAGTGGTTTTTCCAAATACTCAGTGAAATCAAAATCTGACCGTATGGATGAAATCCTCATAGCCAAAAACCTCACGGGTATCTCTCAGAAATCAGAAAGCTTCAAGGATAAGTAAATCTATAATGGACGGAGCAGGTAAATCTGTGTAAAAGCCATGCAAAATTCTCAAAAAAAGAAAGCCAAGGAGAAGCGCACGGCGGCAGCCTGCCGGCGCAAAACGACGTGTGGAGAAGAAAAAAAAATACCACAAGCTTAAGTCCATAAGCTAATCAAGCTTAATCCTTGTTAATCTTAATCAAGCTTACTTTTCCCAATCCCCATACAAGTCACATCACTTTTTGAACCTCTACTTTTTCCTATTTTCAAATTTGAAGAGAAATTTCAAAGGTTTCCAATTCTGAAAATTTCTGGGTGCAGAAAAGTGATTTACAGGTTTTAAAAAGTTTGAAAATTGCCTAGAAAAGGCCAGAAAATTCCGAAATCGCTTCTGAAAAATTTTGAAAAATTTAAGAAAATATTACAGAGTTTGGGCAAGGTTTATAGGATTGTTTCAGCAGGTTTCAAAGTGCAGAAAAATTATTTGATCAACAATTCGACTAGCCCAAGACTCTTGAATCACGCGGAATCGTTCGGGATTTGTTTGAGGCGACGAGAACTCAAATTCAGCCATTGAACAGCGTTTTTTCAAAAGAGATTAAAGCACATGAGGGTACTTCTTCTAAACCATTTACTAAATCTTTTTATGCTTCAAAGAAGATGTATAAACCAGATTATGACAAAGGCAAGGACGAGGCTAAAGGCAACATGAGTACCAATAAGAGAGTCAATGGTGGCAAACCGAAGACATCTCCTATCAAATGTTTCAAGTGCCACAAAGAAGGTCACATAGCACCGAATTGTCCAGAGCGTACCAAGAATTCAACACCAGCAGCAGCAGCAGCTCGAGTCAACATGATTGAAGAAGACGACAATGAAGAAGAATCATTCGAGCAAGAGGGTAATTTCGATCCAGATTACTCAGAATAAGAAGGTAAACCTCATATTCATTCTTTGCTTAAAATAAAAGGAACGATAAATGGACATGAAGTTCTTATTTTGCATGATGATGGTAGTACACATGATTTCATTTCTGAAAAGGTACTTAGAGCACTAAATCTTCATTCTTCACCTACGCATTATAAAGTCAAAGCAGCATTTACTTGAACAAAGTATAATTGCATGCAAGAGGTGAAAGATTTGGATTTATGCATCAAACCTTTAACAGAAAAGAGGGATTTCTTAGTTGCACCTTTACAAGGGGTAGATATAATTTTGGGTATGCCTTGGAGACACAAATACAATCCTATTATAGACTATGACACTCATAGCATTTCTCTAAGGAAGGACAATGAAAATATTATCCTCCAGTGTCAAGTCAAAGGAGAAATGAGTCCTTTGTTGAGTCACACTCATGCAAAGAGAGCTCTAAGAAAAAGAGACAAGACTTACATGGTATGGGTTAACCAGCTTGATGCTGAGTTGGACACATCCAAAAGACCAAAGTTTGATCTTTTTATCTCCAAATTTAGTGACTGTTTCATGGAAGATCTGCCTCCAGGATTACCTAAGTCTAGGCCTGAGGATCATAGTATTGACTTATTGCCTGGAAATTCCCCGCCTTGTAAAGCTCCCTATAGAGTCAACAATTTAGAGCAAAAAGAAATCCAAAGCCAAATAGAAGACTTGCTAGAGAGAGGCCTTATTCGACCTAGTAGTTCACCTTTTGGAGCTCCAGTACTTCTTGTTAAGAAGAAGAACGGAACTTACCGAATGTGTGTAGACTATCGTGCATTGAATAAGATTACTGTCAAGAACAGATATCCTATTCCTAGGGTAGATGATCTTCTTGATAAGCTTAGAGGATCAAAGGTCTTTAGCAAGATTGACCTAAAGTCTGGGTATCATCAAGTTCGTATGACTCAATCTGACATTTTCAAGACAGCTTTTAGAACCCAAACTGGTCATTATGAGTTTTTGGTTATGCCATTTGGTTTGACCAATGCTCCAGCTACTTTCAGCCGTATGATGAATTGCATATTCCTTAAGTTTCAAAGTTTTGTTATAGTGTTCTTTGATGACATTCTTGTTTTCAGCAAGGATCGACAAGAACATGAACAACACTTGAAACAAGTATTCAACCTTTTGAGAGAAAATGAATTGTATGTCAATCCTGAAAAGAGTTCTTTCTTTCAAGAGGAGATTGAATACTTAGGTCATATAGTGTCGACCGAAGGGATTCGTGTAGATCCTAAGAAAATTGAGTGTATTGCTTCTTGGCCTACGCCTAGAAACATACATGATCTTAGATCTTTTCTTGGCTTATGTAGTTATTATAGAAAGTTCGTCAAGAATTTTGCTTGTATTGCTCATCCTTTGACTGAACTCCTTGAGAAAGCTACAAATTTCAATTGGACTGAAAAGCAAGATAAATCTTTTGCAACACTCAACAATGCTTTAACACAAGCACCAGTTCTAACACTACCTGATTTTCAAAGACCATTCTTTATAGTAGTGACTGATGCTTGGCAAAGGATTTGGAGCTGTTCTTATGTAAGACAACCATCCTATTGCTTATCAAAGTAGAAAGCTTAAGCCTGCAGAGCAAAATTATAGCACTTATGATAAGGAATTAGCAGCAGTAGTGCATGCTTTGAAAATCTGGAAGCATTACCTAATGGGCTCTGAATTTCTTATCAAGACAGACCAACAAAGCATTAGGCATTTGCTTACGCAACCTCTTATTTCAGATAGGCATATCAAATGGGCAGCTTTCATTCAAAGTTTCCAACCTATGATTCAATATCAACCTGGAAAAGAAAATGTTGTTGCCGAGGCTTTGAGTCGAAGACCAAATATCAACAACATTTCCATTATTGAAAGTGAACCATTTGTACTTATGAAAGAAACTTACGAAGTTGATCCATATTTTTCTCAAATATGGATCAAATTGCGTGAAAACAATTGGACACCTCACGAAAGTTATTCTCATAATGATGGCTATCTTTTCTTTGAGAAAAGATTGTGTGTTACTCAACCTTATAGACAGCTTGTCTTGGAAGAGATGCACCAACCACCATTTGTGGGACATAGAGGAGTTTCCGCAACACTTCAAGTAGTTTCTCGAGAATTCTATTGGCCTCATTTGAAGAATGATGTAGCTAAGTTTGTAGCTAAATGTAACATTTGCCAAACAATCAAAAGCTACAAAGGCAAAGCTTTAGGATTGCTTATGCCTCTACCTATTCCTGATAGACCATGGGAACAAGTGTCTATGGATTTCATTACTGGCTTCCCTACTACTTCCAGTTACCATGACATGATTTGGACAATAGTGGACAGATTTAGTAAGCAAGCCTATTTCATTCCATGTAAAAAGACACTAACT
This sequence comes from Cibotium barometz, assembly GCF_041138505.1. NCBI lineage: Eukaryota > Viridiplantae > Streptophyta > Polypodiopsida > Cyatheales > Cibotiaceae > Cibotium > Cibotium barometz. The sequence continues at coordinate 14,172,422 of NC_141085.1, forward strand.
TCTCAGCAAGCCGCGAACATATTTGTTAAGCAAATTTTTGTTCATCATGGACTACCCAAAGTGATAGTTTCTGATAGAGATTCTAAATTTTGTAGTCACTTTTGGGTTGCTCTTTTCTCAAACTTAGGCACTAAGTTAGATTTTTTCACGGCTTTCCATCCGGAATCGAATGGACAAACCGAAGTTACAAATAGCACTATCTTAGATATGCTTAGAGCCTATGTTTCCCAGCAACCTAGTGCATGGGATAAGTACATACACCTACTCCAATTTGCTTATAATAATACTCCTCATACTGCTACTAGTCGAGCACCATTTGAGATCATCTATGGTAGAGCTTTGCCTATTCCGGCTACTAGACTCTCTCATAAGATTGAAGCTGCCGACCAATATGTTAGAGACTTTGATCGCATTCTATCTGAAGTGCGTGATTGTATTGCAAGAGCTCAAGAGAAGTATACAACTCAAGCAAATAGGAAGCGCAAAGATTTTTCATTTCAAGAAGGTGATTATGTACTTTTGAGAATTGAAAAACGTCGATTAAAGAGTGTGGACAAATTCCCTGCAGTGAAGCTAGCGCCTAGATATTATGGGCCATTTAAAATCCTTCAAAAGATTAATGATGTGGCCTATAGACTAAAGCTTCCATCTAATTGGAATATCCACAATTCTTTTCATATCCATCTCTTGAAACCTTTTCGAGGAACACTTCCTACTCACCCAACATATGAGGAACCACCTCTTATTGAAGGAGAGAAAGAAGTACTAGTTCCTGATGCTATCATTGACCAAGAGATAATAACAACAAGAACAGGTAATCAATACCTCAAGTATCTTTTGACTTTCAAGAATCATCCACAAGAAGATGCTAAATGGATGCCTGAGAAATTTTTCCGAGTTTACCCTGAAATTCTTCATTCTTTTCAAACCCAGCAAATCCGCAATTGAGGACAATTGCAAACTCAAGCAAGAGGGATGTCATGAGAATATATTTTAAGTCCTCTAGAAAAATATTATTTATCCCCTCTTGAGTAATTTGGGGATGCCTAGATTACTCTTGCGTCGTGCCGGCTAGGTTAATATCGTGGGTGATACCACTATAAATATTAATACGTGCGATATATGACGTATGTTTGAGGCCACCTATGATTATTTCAGTTAGGTTTGTATGGCAGGGTGATTCCTGGGGTACTTACGCCTGGTAGTCATGAGTTGGTGATGATTTGTGCCTGTTTAATATTTGTGGGATTAATTTAATAATTAATTGGGCTTATATTTTCAGGTGATGAAGACTATGGAAATTGAAGAGTTTACTTTGGAAGAAATGTCTTGGTTCATCACATTTCATTTTTGGCAAGCATAGTAGCTTGTAGCCTTATCAAATGATTTTTCCATTTTGAACTTTAGGAAAGATATATTTATTTATGTGGAATTTATTAAAGCCTATGGCTTTACCCTAGTCCCAATTTGACACTCTATTTTTGTTAAAGAAGAGTGCCGTGCTCTCTAAAAAGCACATCTTGTATATTTTGGGGGCTATGGCCTAATTTTGGTGAAAAAAAGAAAGCTAATAAAGAAATACTCTTGTGTGGGGAGAGGCCACGCACAAGAGGGGGAAGATTGCACCCAATATGGTCTTTTTGGAGCTAAGTATTTTTGTTTAAGTGTTTAATTTTTCAATTGATTTGATTTAGTTGAAGCTTACAAGCAATGGTTTTTATGATTGAATTAATTCTCTACTTTTCCACAATCAATTCCTAGAATAAGATTCTGGTTGCACATGATGCAGTCGGCCAGCTCTGTAGCCAGTCGACCAACATCAAAAGCCCATATGAATAGTTGAGCATTTCATCATTCATTCATTCATATCGTATTCAGCCAACAAGACGTCAACGCTTGGAGCCTTCAGCACAAGGAGCATAAGCGATTGGAGCATTCAGCATATCAGCCCATCAGCGTTTCATCCATCAACATAAAGGAGCATCAACGCTTGAGTATTCAACCTTTCATTCATCAAAACACAACATCTACAGCATTCAGCCCTATAGATCACCTTGTGTTTTCAGCATACATACAGTTTTCAACATCCTTATCTTCATCGTTTTGCTACAGCACTTTGGTGAAGGTAAAACTTAGCGTTCATATTCATTTTCAGCATTCATACATAGCCTAGAACAGTCCCAATCAGCCCCTTCTCTCAGCCTCAAAATTGTAGCCTTCCTACATCCATTGGGAAGAGTGCATAGGCTCGAGATTGGTCATCATTGGTGCTTCTACAGCCGTGTATAGTTCAGGCTGTTGAAATATACAAGTGAATAGGGTGTGTGTGGGAACAAGCTCTTGGATAGAGGCTGTAAAAGAGGAGATGTAATTGTGAAAGAACCTATGAAAAGGTTAGAAGAATCTACTGGGAGAGAATAATGGGTAGCATGAGGGAATTTAGGAGTGTGGAGATATTCTGGGAGATATTCAGGGAAAAGAGAAGAGGTGGAGAGAATCAGGCAAAAGGTGGAGATATTCTAGGAGTGAATCATGGAGAAATCAATAGGATTTGATGCTTGATGTAAACTCTATAAATTGAGGCATAGCCCTAATGAGAATTTGCTGGTTTTTGAGTATCCATGCCTACATTAATCTATTTGCTAATTATTCACTAATTACGTATTAATCACTTGCTAATCACTTTATTAATTATGTTGATTCTAGTGTTTGATCCACCATAGCTCATCATTATGCTCAAATTTCAACATGGTATCAGAGCCATGCCTAGAATCAACCAGGTTTATGACCCCATTAGTTGATTAATCAAGATTAGTAGGTAATTAGCAAAAAATCAAGTTTTTTAGTGCGTTTTCACTTCTCCCCTTAACCCCGAGCCAGTGGAGGACTCCATTCTCCATGCACAGTCAACATTAGGTCTTGCCCTTTTAATACAAGCTAGCCTACACACCTAGCTACAAGCTCATCAAACGGCACAGCAAAATGCGAAAGCGTTGAGGAGAAATCGACGTTTTTTTCAGCGCAGTTTTTTCTGACAGTTTTGCATATCTTGTGCTCATCAAGCCAAATTGCTTCAATTCCTCCTAGCCCAAGGGGTAATCAAGCATGCTCTACAAGCTGGTGAAGACAGAAATCAATTTCATCAAGTCTACAGTGAGATCCAAGCTCTTCATCAAATCTGCAGGTGACTTTGGTAAAACAGAGATTAAGCTTTCAATATTTGGTCAAATCTTTTGTCAGATCTGGACTCCCCGCATACTCTGTTTTTTGCACACAAAACAGAGCATTAATTCACTAATCAATGATTAATCAGTGCTAATCACTGTACTTTGGTGCAATTGAGGGTTCAAATTAACCATTAGGTATTTGATACAGATCCCTATAACTTCAGATTTCAAATCGGAGTTGGTTTGATACTCCAACCATCCCGTACAAATTGGTTACCCTTGATTTAATGTAATTTCTGGAAAAATTGGTTACCCTTGATTTAATGTAATTTCTGGGAAAATTGTGCTGATAAAATTGTGAAAATCATCATTTTGCATTTAACCCTTGGTTAATGCCTGTAAATCTCACTCAAATTCAAGATTATTCACAGCCAGAGTTGCATTTGGGAATGTGCATAAGAATGAATGCTATACGCATTATATATTGGGCACATTTTATCAGTGTAAAAATGAGAACAGACACTGCCCTTGTCCAGATTAAGGCAAGAGGTAAGACCTCCCGCATAATTTTGGGTTTGCATTGCATAATGACACAAGACAAACATAAAAAGCCCAAAGGAACTGTCAGTAAAACATTTAAAAATGTTGCTTACATGGAGCAAAATGACCTGACGGACGAGCTCATGGCCCCAGCCATGAAAGAAGAAGAATATCTCTTCCCAAGAAGAGGATCCACACCAAGAAGAAAAGCTGAAGGAAGACATGGACACAAGAAGAGAAGCTGTCCCAAGAAGACTGAAAGAAGAGACGGACGCGTGGAGAGAAGCTGCCACGACAAGAAGACTGAAGATAAGAGAAGATGTGAGGCTCCAAAGAGTGAGGAGCCATGTGAAAATCTCTGAGAGAGAGAGAGAGAGAGACTCCACAACCCAATGTAACCTGCCCCAACAAAGTAAAACCACCTCTGAGCCACCGATGATGTAGGCCACGTGGTAGATGTATGTGTGAGCACTTTAGTCAAGGTCGCAGGCACTTATAGTAGCCTTGGACACATAGAGAGAGAGAGTGTCAAGGACTATGGAGTTTAGGGACTTGAGGCACTGGTCGCGGACTGTCAAGTAAGAAAGAAACTTGATACAGGGTCCAGGTGTGCTGAGATAACTTGAGGGGAGGAGTAGACACTGGTCGCGGACTACCGAGTAAAGGGAGGCAAACTTGGTATAGGGTCTAGGTGTACTAGGAGTATTCACTTGAGGGGAGGTGTTGAAATATACAAGTGAATAGGGTGTGTGTGGGAACAAGCTCTTGGATAGAGGCTGTAAAAGAGGAGATGTAATTGTGAAAGAACCTGTGAAAAGGTTAGAAGAATCTACTGGGAGAGAATAATGGGTAGCATGAGGGAATTTAGGAGTGTGGAGATATTCTGGGAGATATTCAGGGAAAAGAGAAGAGGTGGAGAGAATCAGGCAAAAGGTGGAGATATTCTGGGAGTGAATCATGGAGAAATCAATGGGATTTGATGCTTGATGTAAACTCTATAAATTGAGGCATAGCCCTAATGAGAATTTGCTGGTTTTTGAGTATCCATGCCTACATTAATCTATTTGCTAATTATTCACTAATTACATCTTAATCACTTACTAATCACTTTGTTAATTATGTTGATTCTAGTGTTTGATCCACCATAGCTCATCATTATGCTCAAATTTCAACACAGGCTGACTCTTGGTCGTTCGAGATCTTGCGTTCAGCTTATTGTCAGTCCACAGTTAGTCTCTTCAAAGTAATAAAGCAAATACTATTCCGGTAACGGGATAGGAGGCCCTTCAGTGGGTGATTTGGGACCCCATACGGTGTACAGTCTCTCTCTCTCTCTCTCTCTCTCTCTCTCTATCTCTTAAAGTTTGAAGTTATAAAAGTGGATTACTAAACTCGCAAAACTCAGGATACAAAAAGGCGATGTAAGCATTTGTGTGACAGGATCCTTAATTATGAATACTTTCACTACATTACTCCAAGCCCTTGAATGATACTCATTTGAACTCTGAAATAAAGGAGCCTTTGGTCGTGTTTTTCTTCTTTTTTGACGAGATTGGTGTATCCATCTGTCGATGCTAACAAAACGACAGAAGCATTTTCTGAAATCATTGAGTCAGTTAAGGACCGCTGGACCAAAGCACAGGAAGCTTATAGCAAACAGGCAAATAAGTCTAGACGAGATGTCCACTTCAAGAAAGGGATTGGGTCTATTTGCGCATCAAGAAACTGAAATTGAAACAAGTGGGCAAAGGTTGTCCCAAGCTTTCATTCCGTAGTTTTGGACCTTTCCCGATAGTTAAAAAGATAAGTGATGTCTCCATGAAGTTGAAGTTGCCTAACAATTGGACAATGCATGATGTTTTCCATGTTTCTTGGCTAAAACCATATGTTGGACCAAAAGTGCTTGATGTTTCAGATGAACAACCACCAAAAGTGGTAGACAAAGCAGAAGTCATCGAGCCTGAGCAAATCCTTCTTCATCATTGAAAGCATGGTTCCGGTCGACGGATATGTCAGTTCTATACGAAGTTCCGAGATCGAGGTACCCACACGAAGCCGTTTGGCTAGACGAGGAGTTCTTTCAAGAGTACCCCCAGTTGTTAGCGGACTACTTGGAAGCCATGAACGTGTCGCCAAGCTAAGTAGGAGGGAATGTCACATGCACTCTGCGCATTGTACTGCATGGTGACAAGATGGCTCATCATCATTAGTGCAACATTGTACATTATTAGTACCCTTTAGGATGATAATTGTCGTACGTCATGACCCCATTGTAATACTCAGTCTAGGATAAGTTAGGCACGAGCTACGTAGGTCATTCCTTAGCCTTAGACAGTCAGTCAGTCAGCCCAAGTCCCTTAGCCCACTTGTAGAGATGCATTCATGCATGTAGAATCAGTAGAAGCCTTAGGGTTTGCATCAGCTCATGGTTGCATTTTGCATATCATTCATCCCATAAGCACATAAGACCACATAGACCATGGCAGAAGCATCATAATATTACTCAGTATTATTCCAGTATTTTTCCCATAATTTATAGCATTTAATTGGCATTTTTATCTTATTTATCCATTTATCTAGGACATGATGCAGTCAGCCAGCTTTGTAGTCAGCCGACCAGCATCAAAAGCCCATATGAATAGTTGAGCATTTGACCATTCATTCATTCATATCATATTCAGCCAACAAGACCTCAACTTCATCAGCACAAGGAGCATAAGCGATTGGAGCATTCAGCATATTAGCCCCATCAGCATTTTATCCATCAGCATATAGGAGCATCAACGCTTGAGCATTCAGCCTTTCATTCATTAAAACGCAACATCTACATCATTCAGCCCTACAGATCACCTTGCGTTTTCAGCATACATACAGATTTCAACATCCTTATCTTCATCGTTTTGCTACAACACTTTGGTGAAGGTAAAACTTAGCATTCATATTCATTTTCAACATTCATACATAGCCTAGAACAGTCCCAATCAGCCCCTTCTCTCAGCCTTAGAATTGCAACCTTCCTACATCCATTGCATAGGCTCGAGATTGGTCATCATTGGTGCTTCTACAACCGTGTGCAGTTCAGGCCGACTCTTAGTCCTTCGAGATCTTGTGTTCGGCTTATCGTCAGTCCACAGTTAGTCTCTTCAAAGTAATAAAGCAAATACTACTCTGGTAACGGGATAGGAGGCCCTTCAGTGCGTAATTCAGGACCCCATATACGGTGTACAATTTCTCTCTCTCTCTCTCTCTCTCTCTCTCTCTCTCTCTCTCTCTCTCTCTCTCTCTCTCTCTCTCTTAAAGTTTGAAATCATAAAAGTGGATTACTAAACTCGTGAAACTCAGCATACACAAGGCGGTGTGAGAATTTGTGTGACAAGATCCTTAATTACGAATACTTTCGCTGTATTAGTCCAAGCCATCTTGAACGATACTCATTCATCCCGGACTCCGTATAAAGCAGCCTTTGTCGCCGTTTCTCTTCTCTTTTGACGAGATTGGTGTATCCATCTCTCCATGCTAACAAAATGACGAAAGCATTTTTCAAAATCATTGAGTCAGTTAAGGACCGCTGGACCAAAGCACAGGAAGCTTCTAGTAGCAGACAGGCAAATAAGTCTAGACGAGATGTCCACTTCAAGGAAGGGATTAGGTCTATATGCGCATCATGAAATAGAGATTGAAACAAGTGGACAAACGTTGTCCCAAGGTTTCATTCCGTAGTTTTGGACCTTTCCCGATAGTTAAAAAGTAAAGTGATGTCTCCATGAAGTTGAAGTTGCCTAACAGTTGGACAGTGCTTGATGTTTTCCATGTTTCTTGGCTAAAACCATATGTTGGACCAGAAGTCCTTGTTGATATTTCAGATGAACAGCAGCCTAACGTGGTAGACGAAGCAGAAGTCATCGAGCCTGATGAGTAGATCCTTCTTCATCGTTGAAAGCATGGCTCCAGTTGACATATACGTCAGTTCTATATGAAGTTTCGAGATCCAGGTACCCACGAAGCCGTTTGGCTAGACGAGGAGTTCTTTCAAGAGTACCCCGAGTTGTTGGCGGACTACTTGGAAGCCATGAACCTACCGCCAAGCTAAGTAGGAGGGAATGCACTCTGTGCACTGTAGTGCATGGTGACAAGATGGCTCATCATCATCAGTGTAACATTATACATTATTAGTACCCTTTAGGATGATAATTGTCGTATGTCGTGACCCCATTGTAATCCTAAGTCCAGGATAAGTCAAGCACGAGCTACGTAGGTCATTCCTTAGTCTTAGACAGTCAGTCGGTCAGTCTAAGTCCCTTAGCCAAGTTGAAGAGATGCATTCATGCATGTAGAGTCAATAGAAGCCTTAGGGTTTGCATCAGCTCATGGTTGCATTTTGCAGATCATTCATCCCATAGGCACATAAGACCACATAGACCATGGCAGAAGCATCAGAATATTACTCAGTATTATTCCAGTATTTTTCCCATAATTTATAGCATTGAATTGGCATTTTTACCTTATTTATCCATTTATCCAGGACATGATGCAGTCGGCCAGCTCTGTAGCCAGCCGACCAGCATCAAAAGCCCATATGAATAGTTGAGCATTTCATTATTCATTCATTCATATCATATTCAGCCAACAAGACCTCAACGCTTGGAGCCTTCAGCACAAGGAGCATAAGCGATTGGAGCTTTCAGCATATCAGCCCATCAGCGTTTCATCCATCAACATATAGGAGCATCAATGCTTGAGCATTCAGCCTTTCATTCATCAAAACGCAACATCTAGAGCATTCAACCCTACAAATCACCTTGCGTTTTCAGTATACATACAATTTTCAACATCCTTATCTTCATCATTTTGCTACAGCACTTTCGTGAAGGTACGCTCACCAAAATTTTTGCCCATTCTGTAAATTTTACTAGATTTAAAGGTCAACACAAGTTTAAGAATAATCTTAACGTATTGTATAATTTAATTGTTGTAAATGTTGACATTAAAAAAAAAAAAGAGAAGAAGCTTATAACATGAATAAAACTCCATCATTTATACCACTAGCAAAAAGAACATAGGGCTTAAAAAATTGAGTGTTTTTATCTCTAGTTTCTTGTATACCAGGCCATTTTTCACCCTAGATGTACTTTTTGTGTGCACAAAATGCTTTTATAGGATCGTAGCAACACCTTTGTAAGTAGTTCATACATGTGAGCATACATGTGGGATAAAACCTTGTGCTCCACACATGGTCAATGATGTATCTAAGAATTTAAGGCTTCTAAAATGACATTCTTTCATAACATATGGAAACTTCTATTTGAATACTATCCTCATTATTAAATGTAAATTTAACATAAACCATTTGCCATGTGACATTAGATTACCAACCAAACTTTGCATGACTGACTTGAAAGAAGATTTAAAAATTCTTACGATAATTGGACGACTATAAAGATTAATAAAAATTTGCCAAATTTGTACAAAAAATGTGTGGTGCATGTGGGCATTGGTATGTATGTCCATGCATATGGAGAGAGAAAAGTTTTGCAAAAGGATTTGCTTGATGTTCCACCCTTTCCTAGTTACATATGTGCTTTATTTACATGGAGAGAGACAAATGTATTGGAAAAGCATTTGCTTAATGCTCCACTCTCTGCGGATGACATATGTACTCTGTTTTGTAAGTTCTCCTACATGAGAAGTAGCCATTGTTGTGGTGAGCACTCAAACACCCGTTAGTTTCTGGTAGACAATAGATGGTGGCCAAATATGCCCAAATGGTTAGGAGACCCACTTATATAGACAAAAGTATTGAAAAAGCATTTGCTTTAATACTCCACTCTCTGTAAGTGAGGGATGTGCTCTATTTTGTAAGACCCCCTATATGAGGAGTGGCTATTGTGGTGAGCACCTAAGCACCCTTGTCAGTGCCAAATGTGGCCAAATGGTTAGAAGACAACTTATGTAGATTTAGTGCTTTGCTAAGTAGAATGCATGCTTGATGAGTAGCCATTGTTGTGAGTGCCTGAACAATTTCAACACTAGTTGGCGGTCAAATGTTGCCAAATGGTTAAGAGACGGCCTATGTAGACTTGACACTTTACCAAGTAGGATGCACGCTTGTACAAGCTGTGACTGCATTAGTGAGCACTGTGAATAGCAAACTGAGGACCCTTTTTGGATTACAAGGCTCGTTCAAGAGTTTAGATAGTCTCAGATTATTTTGGAAGCTCCAAATCGCTATCAAAAAATTTGTCCAAATGGCTATCAAAGCTCCTTATCCGGACCACACAGATGGACAAACAACTATCAATTTATAATCGAAGCTTGCAAATAGTAATATTGTTTACACTCCACTTCTTTTTGCAATTTACTGCTTTGCATTGTGAAGATTCTACTTTCGCCATTGTGTGTGTTGATAAAAAATTTCTTATTCTTACAACAAAGTTTCTTTGCTTCAAAATCTAGGTTAGTGAAATGTAATTCAAATTATACTCATCCACTATGATTTACTACTTGAGCCAATATATGCCTCTATGCCTTATCTACATGGCCCCATCACGGTCATTTATCAATGATAGAGAGCATATTTTGTGTTAAATTCTCTACTCGGTAATTTTCCATTACAATCATTTATCAAGGATATAGAGCATATTTTTTTGCATTAAACTCTCCACTCAACAATTTCCCATTGGTCATCATCATAAGCTAGGGTATTACTTCATGTATACACAAAAGTAAATCGAATATTCAAAAGTATAATGCTCCAAATTTAATCACAGTGAAGTCTCCACTAACATATTCACTACATAGAGAAATGTATTTCTACATAGTGAATTGATGCCTTCTGAATTCTCTAGGTACCTTGTGAATTCTCCATAGTATTCTCTAGGTACCTTGTGAATTCTCCATAAAGTTCCCTAGTTTTCAAACGGTTTTCTCTAAACAAGCATTAGGCTATATAGGAAACTCCTTTCTCTATTTATCACATGATAAATATCACCCTCTAACTCCAAAATTCACCATTTCACAAGAGATTTCCTGTGTAGGGAACCAACAAAAGTTCCTTGTGGCAAGGACTTGGAACAAGCAAGACTGCCCACCCTTTCCCAATGGGCGGTTGTTGTGAAACCAGCCTCATTCAAGACCTGTGCAGTAGCCAGCATCATCAGCTTCATACCTGAAGACTCTTGGGCAAGGGTAATGGAAGAGGGGCACCAGATTTCAAGTATTGCCGGATGGAAACGAGCTTCTTTTTTATCTTCCTTACCACCATAGGCCTGTAATTGCACGCCATCACCAGCCATACTGCTGCCTTCAACTTGCTCAGAGAGGACCTCAGCTTCTCTGACAAGGTCTCGTCTCTTGTGAACTTGTAGCTGCGGAGATACAACTGTCTGTTCCTGTAGCTCTCATACCCTGGACAATGGTAAAACATGCCATCGTCCCAACCGTAGGACGGTGCTTCAATCAGCATGTGGTGTTCTAAGGCTTCCTCATAGTAGTTCTCCCCATACCTTGTGCTGTGTGAGGAATGGGAGCTCACCAAGCTGGCTTCCATGTGGGTATCCATATTGCCTACACCACCACATTTTTGCAGACTGAAGTCTTAATTAACCAAAACTATTCGAGTTCTTTAAAGAAGATGGTTAATCTCAAAAGGCAATTGAGCCCAAAACGAACATAATGTGAGGGCAACATATGAAAACATCAAAATGATGATGAGAACATGGCATACCAATACAGTTTGGATGAGATAAAGAGGGGTTAGTCAGCACAACAGCGTGCTCGTCGGCGACGGTAGACCAGAATAACCAATCAGTCTAAAGCTTTATGCAACCAAAGCTCAGCATAAAATGACCTTGGTTGACTTGCTTAAAACACTCTTCTAAGATGAGGATAATAGATCCACCAGGTGGCTAATCACTCACTATCATAGCCAAACCAAACAAACTTTGAGGTGAACCCCTGCCATAGCCATACCATACAACCCAGAATAACACAGTAGCCATATCATGCAAACCAACACAACAACACAGGACCAGGACTCCCGGAAAACCCAACCGAGAGCAGAGGGCCTCACCATCATACCTATATCAAACATAAAAACCACAAATAAATGACAATTTGGGTTAAAAGAGGGGTCATTATACCTAATATCACTCAAGTAAAGTGAATCAAGAGGTCCTTGTTGCCATAGCTAAACCTCATCATCTAACCTTTAAAAAAGGTTGAAGAAAAAAGGTGAAAAATCAAGACAGAGGGCAGAAATAGGTAAAACCAAGCAGCTCATATTTCTTTCAAAAAAAAAAGGGGAGTGCATCTGCCATGGCTTGAATCAGAGAACAAGCAGCTCAAATTAAGAACCAATAAAGCACTTTCCTCATAAAAGATTAGTGTTTTCTAATCACAGATTAGAGTACTAGTATTAAGCATGCAAAGCCTTGCATGACACAGAACTAGACTCCGGTAAGCACACCATGTCACGAAGAGAAACCCTAAAACCAACAGAAAAGCTCGCAGAAACCCAAAACCCAGAAATTTGAAGAGAGCAAACTTCTAGGCTACAGACAAGAGACCCATTTCTATACCTTGCTCTACAAAACGGCCAACGAAGGAAGTGAAATGGGAGGAGGGCACAGTCCTTTGCAAATTCTGAAGATTATAAAGCCATTAAGAGCGCTCCTGAGTCCTCTAACGCGGGAAAACACACGCTGTGGAGGAAAGCAGGGGTTGGCGGGAGCGTATCCACGGTGTTTCGGCCATTTGAGGCCAAGAAGAAGACAGCCCAAGATTCCGAGAAGCCGCCATAGCTGTCGGTCGCCCTCAGCACAGACAGTACACACAATCCCACGTGAAAGAGAAAAAAAAGGGTGTGTTTCACTTTCCCCGAGGTTAAACATAGGTCTTTATTCCATGGCCAACATTGACTCCACACTAGACTCCAGGGACGAAACTAATGACAAAAGCGTTTCTCTCTTATAATGACAAAAGCGTTTCTCTCTTAGAGTCTCAGATCGAGCCCGCTTGTCTCTAACCCTCACTCGAAAAACAAACAAGAGTCGAGAATCGAAGGGAGTGAACAATATAGAGCAAGGTTGCATTTTGACGGGCGGCATCGCGGCGACGGATGACACCCGTTTTTGGGCCGTAAAATATAGCCACTTATTTCGAGTGACCATCAATAAAAAAAGTAAATTGTGAAAAAAGGGCATTATTTTTAGTAAATCCGTCATTTTGAAGGGTGACTCAGCCCGTCAAAAATCGTCTTTGATGTGAAGAGTAACAATATCCAAAATATTTTTTCTCAACAAATCATAAAACCTATAGACTGTATACTGACTTTTTTTTGAATGATTTCTGGAAATTCAGAAAATATAATTTGTATAATGTCTGTGAGGCTGAATTCACAAAGTCACAAGGTTCCGAGCGGAAACCTTATGAACCACAAAGTTCACAAAGTTCACAAGGTTCCGAGTGACGGAAACCTCTGTAAACCACATGGCACGATTGAGAAACAAAAACGGTGAAAAGGCTTCTATATATATATATATATATATATACCTAGGTGAATCTAGGAACATGCTCAAATTCACCTTTTAGGAACGTGCATGTTATATACTCATGGTCGTCAGCCCACAAGATTATATGACTATCAACTCCATTATGCATAGTATGGACTAGATACTACGATATCCCCACTAACGTCATTAGTGCCAAATAGTGGGTGTAGAACTCTGTATCAGTGCCCAATAGTGGTAAAAGGCTTCTAGTCTTCAAAGACCTGAAAGATATTTATGTGAAACTTAGAGGTGAAGCTTTTTCACCACTTGAGAAGATTATGTGTTCTAAATATTTGTTGACTTCATAACCTTTGGATTATTTTTTATCAAGATGGGATTAAGCGGGCTTATATGAAAGACTATTTTAAAACGATGTCACTTATAATGGCCATCAATGTCTCTAGATTAGGTCTAGATCCTACATGCTTTCCCAACATGTATGCATGCTTCTTTGCACTTTGCAATAGAGAGTTGGCCATGTCTGAAACACATGCATCATACAATGCTATCTTTTTCTTATGACCCTCTCCCGACATGCGACTCCCATGTTTAGACTCTGCAAGATTTGTCCTTGGTGTAGTAATCATACAAACAAGTTAGTGAGAGTACCGCTGACATGAATTCTCCCCAATGTGCAATACGGATTTCCCACCAACTAAACCAACTATCCAAGGCAAGGATGTTTGATTGTCTCACTCGCCTTGCTTCTCCACCAATTGTGAATATGTTTACTCTAATACATTGCCTCCTCTTTTATCAATGCATTTCTCCATTTCTCACACAATTCTTTGCGTTCCATTTGATCTTCTTTTCTAACATTTCGAGTTGTGTAATTTATCAAATTCTGTTCCCAAAAGACGTGATCTTTCACGACCCTCCATCTTCTTATCAGCCCCTTTGTTATATATTATTCTTACAGCATTCCAATTGGCTTGTGCTTCATTGGCCACCATGAAGCCATGGAAATCAACTCTTTCATAACCATTCCTTTCCATTGTTTGATTAAGCAAAGTCCAAAGAAGGACTTAGGATTTCATGTCTTCCTCTTTCATCTCACACGTTGCAGTAGTCATCAACTCTTGAACCCTACATATTATTAAATATAAATAGCTATTTATTGTTACATTGATTAGCACTATACCTTTATTAAAATAAATAAGTGTATATATAATAACTTATTACACTTACGATGGGTCATAAATGTGGCATGCCATTGTCACCCAATCATGTACTCTATACGTATGATCAAATCGCCTCCATGCAAGATGGAGGTCACCATGACCAATTCATCTCATTTAGTTCACTAAGTCCACACCTGAAGCTAGACCCTTGGTCAACATTTTGAATATAAAACACCTTTCACTTAAGCAACCCTTGTTGGGGGAACCTACTAAATTCTTCTTTAATAGCAAGATAGCATCAAAGCCAAGCCTAGCAGGAAAAACCTTATTTCTTTCATCTGCAACAATACTTCTCAATCTACAACCCAAAAAAAAAATCAATAGTACCCAAAGAACTACACCGATAATTTTTATCTTATTAACATATTAAAAAGGGTACCTTCAATTCTCCACTAGGGGAGCTTCCAATAAATTGGTCAATTCAATATCTCCAATTGTATCATCTTCAACCCTATCTTTTTTTAGCACTGAATACATTATTAATTCTTTGGCTATTTTCATCTAAACCTTTCTTGGTCCAACACTCTTATCTCCTTGAGTAGCTGGCTGAACTAACATTCTGGTTTTCTCAATGGTGGCAGCTTTAGATGTCCCTAGCTGTGCTATATGCTTATGTTTCCCACAATGAATCATTAATCTTGTATAACACTCATTCAAGGGAATGACAAAATAGACTGAACATTGGCACGTCATAATGCACGTAGCAAGTATCTTGCAAAAGTGACAAATCACCTTAATGTGTCCATCATCTGCAAGTATACCCACTACTAACTTCCTAACCAATGAACCCTTGAAGTAGACTTCATTGTGAATGCCAATATTTGGGCGAGAGCCTCCTACACTGTAACATTCCCAGGCATTAGCTGACTCTCATAGTGCCATCAAACGATTGTCTAATTGTATTTTCTCTTGCCTCTATTGTTTTAATTTTGAAAATTATCTAACTATAATTTTATTTTTGTTTCTATTGACATAGATGTTTATCCATCATCTTATGAAGAATAGCAACCTATACAATGCATATTGGGGTTATTTGATGTTTTGCATGGGACAATAGGAGAACTACAATACATAGGTAGATCTTGAACACAATTGGCACAATCCGGTATTTTCTTTTATGACCATTTCTACAAAGCTAATGGGGATAACCAACACACATATGGTAACCTGGAAGGACAACAATTACCATCATGGAATATTGTGGACTGGCCAATTTCACATGCTTCTATTAGTGAATCATATAGAGCCAAACTCTTTGCGGAAGTTCAACGTTCATTACGGCCAAGTATTGCAACAAGAATTGCGAAAGTGAACATATGCATACTTATTTCAGTGTTTGTAGACTTTTTTCGCAATAAGTACCCACAATAAAGGTTAACAAGACAATGCTCACATATAGAGTTAATGTCTTGATTTTCTTGATTATGGTTGGGACAAGAAAATTTTCAATAAGGAGATTTGTGAAGTTGTGTAAAAAACAGTTCTAGTGAAGTACATGATTGGGTCTCAAAATTATATAATGTCCTTCTATTATCAAGGCAATCGGTTTATTGGTGACAAAATTGTCCTAGTGCAGTACATGATTGGGTCTCAAAATTATATAATATCCTTCTATTATCAACACAGTCGGTTTATTGGTGACAAAATTGTCCTAATATTGGATCAATATTTAGATACATTTGGTGAAGGAAATCAATTTATTGACATAGAGGTATATGAAGGGGGAATATTATTGACTGTTATATCTCTTAGGCAGTGATGTACACTTACTCACAAATACTGAAGCCAATTTGCCAAAGAGCTTTACATTCATTATTAACAACAAAAAGGTAATTTCAATGTAATGCTTTCTTATTTCACTTTACATTGAATTAGTCTTTTGAATTCATATCACTAACAGCACATGACAACATGTATTACAAAGAAGAGAGAGAACTACACACTGTAGAGATATACCAAATGGCATTCTTAATATCTTCCACGGTTAACTTACTTTCTATGTACAAAAGTAATAAGAATGACACTTTTTCATCTTCAAAATATACAGTGGTCAATAATATTGAAGACAAACTCTAGTATCTTACTTACTCTGCATGGTAGTTAGGGAAAGAAGATTAAGCTGCATATTCAAAATTACAATGGGTGAACCACTTTGCAAGCTTTTTGTTTGATTCTCTTGAGTTCCTTCAAAAAGGATGAAAAGTGTGGATCCAAGATAAATGTCATTGATTGTACATCTGGAGATAACTCAGACCTTAAATTTCCAGTAGAAGTAAAATTAATTTGAGAGTGCTTCCAAAGATAGCCTATAACATGTAACTACAAAATGAGATATTTAGAAAATTACCTTAAGACCACAAGAATTATTATGTCAGATAGTTCAGTTGTGCTCCTTCTCAAGATCCTCAAACAGTCTTTAGATAGTGCAATCCTACTTTTAACATCAATCTCATCTATTTCAATATTCACATTGTCTCCAAGATCTGCTAATTTTTGCAAGTTTCTAACATCTTGGAGGGAAATTTCTTGAGCAAGAAGTATCACCTTCAGGATCTTTTTTTTCTTGAGAGATTCTTCATAAAGAGCTTTCCCCCTTATGTTCCACCTTCACTTCTTCACCTTGCTTTAACTTTCTTGTTGGTGGTACTAGGAGAATATCTCTCATCTTGACGTTCACCCATTCAACATGATGAAGAAGCTTGTCATATCTCCAATGTACCCTCTTCAATGTCTCCATGTCCTTGTGCATGGTTGTTAACATGTGTGCATGTGCATTCAACATGATGAAGAAGCTTGTCATATCTCCAATGTACCCTCTTCGATGTCTCCATGTCCTTGTGCATGGTTGTTAACATGTGTGCATGTGCAACTACTAACATAGTGTCTTGAAAGAATTCTATGAAGAAATCCTCAGCCTGCTTCCTTAAGGATGTAGACTGCACTTCTCTGCCACCTTATTCCAAGTGACCATTGATCATAAACCTCTCTTAGAAATCTCTTAAATGGAGGCTTAGGGATTACAAACCCTATGGCCTTCTGAGCTACCTTAGAATACTAATGTTTTGAGAAAATCTTTTCTTCTTTGCTTGGTTCAATATGTGCATTGACTTTCCCTTCCTGGGATGTGAAGCTCTAGCTATAGCAACCTTTTCAATAGGAGGGCCCTCTCCACTCTTCCTGATAGATGACTTTGTTCTTGCCATGAATAACTCTAAGAAGAAAAAACACACTGATAGCCCTCAAAAGTGATTTGGGTGTATGGCAAGACAGAAGAGGTGATAATATCACTTTATAAGGCTACTTACTGTAAATCAAAGTCTTTAGGTGATAATAGCCATCTAAAGCAATGAGACTATTTCAAAGGTCTCCTAAAACACTTTTATTGCGAAGCTACTTCCCTGGCAAAGAAAAGAGGAGTCAATGAGAAGTCAGATCACCTGTTTTCCTATAGAGAAAAAGCATGGCTTGAGAGGGTAGGCTAACACATACAATCTACAGAAATGGAGAGATTGGTGAATAAGGAGATGTTGAAGCAGGTGCACAGTGGGTCAGCAGATTCACTAAAAAATCAAAAACCATAACACGATGCAAATACAAGGCATACTTCCAATGGGTTTCTCGAAAAACATGTAGGAAAGGTAAGTATCTTTCTTGGAAACCGCGGCCATGTGTCTTGAAAACAACGTTGAAAAGTGGTGCGCAAATCAAGAAGAAGCGTGCAACACTATGGCGACTTTATTGCATACTTTTTTAACAGTTGTTTCATCTCTCTTCATGCCTCCACGTCTCCTACTTTATCTACTACAGCTCTCAAAGTTTCTGAGTCTCTCCAACTAGATCTCTTCCCACTACTTCCACATGGACATCATCACCTATCTCCTGCTCCCTCAAGCTGTGGTAACCTGTCCTACACCCACCTCTCCTGGACAGCTAGATTCTTTCCTCTACTCCCAGTGAAGCAGAATTCTTATAATGGACCCAAATGAGAAAGGTATCTTATTTTGTAGTGAATAAAATAACTATGCAAGTGAATGGGTGTGTGTGGGAACAAGCCCTTAGCAAGAGGCTGTAAAAGGGAGTCTGTAATTAAGTGGGTAGCAATGAAAAGGTGAGATAAATTTACTGATGAGAGAATCAAGGGTAGCATGAGTGAATATAGGGGTGTGGAAAGATTCTAGGAAAAGGTGCCCCTAGATGTAGGGGAGGTGGCACAAATCAAGGAGAAATCAGTGGGATTAGATGCTTGGCATCTTGTGGATGTATAACCTATAAATTGAGGCATTGGCCTAATGAGAATAGACATTTTCGAACCAAAAGATAAGTTGACTCTCCATACATATCACAATGAAGATCCCTACTTGACCTAGCCATGCTAACATTTAAAATTGTGACATGAATTATATTTGCTTTTAATACAAGCATTGTAGATCTTGCTTTGGATGTTCAAAATTGGAAGCAACCCTCCACCATAATAAGTGGAATTATGGAAGAGTTGAATATAAATTGTACTAAAAGCAAGGTGAAAGGGAAGATGGCAGATCATTGTGTTAAGCTAATATTTGATGACTTCTCATCTGATATTGTTGTAGAGGGTTGTTCCATAAATAAGATTCCATCTTGGAATAGGGTTGATGATAATCTATATATCTTGGTCTTTAAATTTTGTAACTTCTGTCTCTTTGATGCTGGCTTCTTTGCATGCCTATACACAATGGAGGGGGCTACAAAGATGGATCATTATGCCTTAATTCAAGGTTTTGTAGTGATGCATCACCAGGTTGTGAAGTGTACACAACCGGTGGAAAGAAAAAAGAGACTAATGGCAACGAAGGTAACCTTTCTGCATAGAAGTCTACATAGAAGCTAATTTCATATAATACTTTATTTTCATTATCTTAATAAATGTGTAACACAAGTGACATGCTTATCTTATCTGCATTTGTACGCTCTTCTTCACCAAAAAATATATTCTCAATTTATAGTGATTAAGTTAAAGACATGAACCTTGGAGAGGAACTTGATGTGAAGCATGAACTCATTCATGATATGTATGCATTTAGTTTCAATTATCTTTGTTTCTATCAAGAATTTGTTTAATTTTAAATTCATTTCAACGTGTATGTACCTAGTTATGATTATCTTTATGTTCATCATGTAGTTTGATTTTGAATGATAATTTATTGAATCACTAGAGTTCCTCCTGAAGATTTAGTCAAAAGAAAGGACTCTTCTTGGAGAGGTGGTTGCCAGAGAGACCAGAAGTTTTGCAAGTATATCGTTTCATTGTTCAACAAGCCTAGGAATATTATTGTGGATTTGTTCTCTGGAACTAGGACACCTGGTCTTGCACAGTAGCATATATGAATTGCAATGTGATATTATTAGAGAAGGATAAGCACATTTACGAACGCTTACTAGAACCCTACTCTGCTAAGGTCATAAGTATTTCCAAGCTTAAGTAAAGTTATTCCCACTAACGTGCATTGAAG
This sequence comes from Cibotium barometz, assembly GCF_041138505.1. Taxonomy (NCBI): domain Eukaryota; kingdom Viridiplantae; phylum Streptophyta; class Polypodiopsida; order Cyatheales; family Cibotiaceae; genus Cibotium; species Cibotium barometz. Next base: position 14,192,347 of record NC_141085.1, read on the forward strand.
TATAATTTTCTTAACTAATGTATATATTTCTTTTGCAGATTTAGAACAAAGCCAAATAACCTAGAATACTATTGACACCTTCTTATTCGGAACATTATTCATGTTTTGATTCTTGTGTTTATTTATTTAGATTCAGAAGCTCCTCTTACACTTAGAGCTTCGAACATTATGGACATTATCTCAGTTTTGCTACTGTGGACATTTGCTATGATTTAAGTAGATTTACGATCTTAAACATTGCTTATTTGTGAAGATATTGTCAATATTATTACATTTTATAACTTCATTTAATTTTATGTTATGCCATACATTTTTCACATTGATGAGCAAAAAGTGATACATGGTTTGTGAATTAATTTGTTGAATTCACTATTAACTTTGGAATGTTACTTAATACTTCTATTGGCATTGTCTCTTCTAGGTACTTCATGAAAGAGTATAATCAATTACAAAACTCAAATATCTACTCGCTCAATTGGCCATCCACTCGTATACAAGGCTGGTGCCAAAGAAATGTTCTATGTGAGAACAAAGGATGTTGTTGAGCAGGGGATGCCAGCATTTGAAGTGATAATTTAGAGACAACCCTCCTCTTCATATGATGCATTTTTGAAAAAGGCAAACAACAAGAAGACATATCTTGCTTGCAAGCATATATATTTTGTGTTTTTTATGGTGCTTGGGCAAGAAGTGAATAACAGTATGCACATCCATTGTCACGTAGGCTGTAATGCCTGTGAACCGACGGGTGGCAGACCGGATGGCCATGTCCGGGGTTCAGTGGGAGAGGACGCCCATGCGGAGTCATGGGCGGCCAGGCTAGTGTGGATGGCAGGCCACACACTATATAGCCTGGGGGATGAGGGGCAATCCTCATTCTTCCTCTATGGCTGGGTGGTGAGCCCAAGGGCGTCCCCTCTTGTGGTAACGCCTGTAGCGGCGTTACGGATATCTAACACTGGGATCCTGAGCGCTACGAATGCTCTCACGTGCGGCTCTGAGCATATCATTCATATCTTCAAGGAAATCCTTGACAGATTGAATCTTCTCCTTTTCTAGGCCTACAGCCATCGGAGATCTCAGCTAGAATCCATACATTAACATGAATGCTGTAAATCCAGTCGCTGAGTGTTTGGAGCTGTTATAGGCAAACTCCAATAAGGGCAAGTACTCTTCCCAATTAGATTGCTTCTTACTAACATAAGAACGCACATATCCTCTAGAATTTGGTTAACTCTTTCAGTTTGACCATCAGACTCCGGATGATCTGCCGTACTCATACTCAGAGTAGTATCCAGCTTTTTGAAGACTTCCCTCCAAAAATAACTGTTGAACTTTCTATCTCTATCCGACACTATATCTGCGGGCAGGCCATATAGCTTGTAGAGATGTTCAATAAAGAGTTTTGCCAACTCTGGCGTTTTTACAGTTTTCTTCGTGGTGGCAATAAACTTTGCCATTTTAGTTAACCTGCTTACTACCACCCACACCGAGTCATTCCCTCGACTCGTCTTGGGTAAACCGGTAATGAAATCCATGGAAATGCTTTCCCATTTCCCTTGAGGAATCTCCAACGGATGGAGTAGTCCTCCAACCTTAAGACGTTCATGTTTATTGACCTGGCACTTACTGCATTCCAGCACATAAGTCTGGACATTCTTAAACAAACTAGGCCAATAAAACCGTCTTTTTTACTAGTGCATAGGTCTTCTGAATCCCAGGATGACCCGCACTTGGACTATCATAACTTTCTTTACTAATTTGGGCCCGAAAGTCACCAATAGTTGGTACACATACTCTACCCTTGTAAAGTAAGTACCCGTCGTCGTCAATGGAGTAATTAGCATATTTCTCCCACGTGTCCGGTCGAGCTCGACCGCCGCTATGGGCAATCCGACGTGCCATTAACTGGGGAAGTCATTGGTAAGCAAATGTCTAGTAGTACTCACGCAAGCCGTGATTTGGTATTTCAACCAAAACCCCAAGGCAAATTTCATGCCTTGATTTTGCATCATGTCATTAGCACAGAAGCTAATGTACTGGAGAGCACTCTAGTAGTGCAAGTTCTTAGACTATGCTACTAGATATTTGTAGACTACGCTACCATGTTGCATCACCAACTTGTTAAAACTTCTCCTTGGAAAGCTCTACGGCCATAGGAGAAATAAACTAGAGCCAATCTAATCATGCATTACAAGGATTAATTCCAAAGCTGAGAGATACCTCTCTCTTAGAGTAACATCATTGCACAAGCATATGCTCTAGAATCTTGTTGAGTTTCTAACTACCATCAATCTACGGATGGTTAAACTCCACTCTAACTCAGAGTAAATGTAAGTTTTGAAAATTTCCCTTCAAATATAACAATCAAACTTCGTATCTCTTATGCCATACTATATATGCGGGCAGACCATATAGTATGTGGAGATGTTTGATAAAGATTGTTGCACCACTATGGGTGTCTCGAGTTGCATCCAATCACTTACAACTCTTTGTACCAGACACATCCCTTCAAGTATTGTCTGGACTCACACAACTATTCGAGTTTATGTGATATTTGAGGATATCCCTCCTTTCCCTCAAGAAAGGTTTTTGTCCTCAAAAATTTACTCTCAAGCGGACTACGCGCTAGTGTCATAGGTCCAAGAACAAATCTAGACCGTGTTTAATATCATATGTTATATTCTTGAGTCCTTCAAGAAACTTTTAAACATCTTGCAACGAAGATGTGGTATAGTGTCTACGCACATATTGTGGTACTATTGATAAACAGCTTTGCAACAGATCAGTGGTTTCACACTTGTAACAACGTGCTTCATTGTTGCATATTATTACCCTTCATAAGCGGTTACACACTTATGAATTATTTGGGTGGGTTGACCATCTATCAAGAAAAATTTCAAACTACTAATAACCACATTATCAATCCACATATAATGACTGAGCTTACTGCGAAGCCATAGGTTGCTAGATAATTGATGGTAATTACACAAGCCCAATGTCTCATTACGTCATACATTCAATATAAATGCAAACATCACAGTACTTCGTGATGATGAACTTAGGAATTTCATCCTATCCCTGTTTGGTGTTGGTATGAAGTATAACTATGAGAACATTATTTGCTGCCTTCCATTATTGCAGCAAAGCTACCTACCCATCACAGGTGGCAATCTCTACCAAGCTATAACCAATGACAAGCAAATAAACAAGTACTTTTGTAAGAACTTCATAACCATATCACACCAAACTCATAATCACTGCGGATTAAATGCCAGGGCTTGCAAAATTGAATGTTATCTGATAGGTAGAGGGGATCATCAAACTACGGATGACCTCGACAACTCACTAGGACTAGTGATGTGTAACTTTTAAGTTACTCCACTCTCCTTGCTTATTCCATACCATCGAACAAATCGGTCCCTCGATTTGAGCAACGTCAACATATTTATGAGTACCTCGATACTCATGGATTGTGGTTCGGTAATTTAAAATGTTGATCTAGAGTATCTTTCACTCGAGGATCTTAATTTTATTAGCAGCTATGTATTAGTAGTGAGTAACTACGTACCCACTATCATCACACTAGTAGCTCCATACTAGTCTGTCAGTAACTCCGTACCCAATGGCGTACCTCCCCCGAGTGGGAGTACCATATACAACCATCTATAACAAGATGCTTAAGTCACTTGCTGCTAAGAAGTGACTACACAAATTGACATACTAGTCTGTGAGTAACTCCGTACCCAATGGCGTACCTCCCCCGAGTGGGAGTAGCATATACAACCATCTATAACAAGATGCTTAAGTCACTTACTGCTAAGAAGTGACTACACAAATTGACCCCTCCATTGCACATTGCAGTACAATTTCTGGTATTACAACACGAATTTTTGGACGTCCTTATCATAGAGGTCAACTAATTAACTAGTGCATAGGTCTTGTGGAGTCTCGGCTGACCTAACCACACCACTGGTGACTTTCTACAAAAAATGTGGCGCCGAAGTCACCACCTATGTACTTTAACTCCGTAAAGTACATGGTCTTCATCTATCATCTATGGAAAGTTGTAAACATTCCTGCGATGGATTTTTATCACCCTAAAATTATTGTGCACTATTTTAGTGTGAAGAGCTTTTTTCCTGGGTACCATGGTTCACCCCAAGCTCATCTGTTGCTAAATTCTCCGATTTAACAAAAGATATGTCTGCCTCCGAACACTCCGGTTCAGCCCCAGACTTTGAGTTTTCTTAACACTCCGGTTAAGTCAAAACTCACCATATACAGTGGATTTACCACTAAGCTCTCCGGCTTAGCCTCCTATCCTAACTCAGCCCGAGTTTATGTACACTACATATGTCGGATCCGATACTAACAACAACCAGGCTCGTCTGGAGTGAGATACTACTCACTATTGCCATGTAAAACCTTATTAAATCCTAGAAATGCTCCACTCATTTCCCAGGGGTCATACAACTTATAGGGTTTACACGCACGTGAACTTTGTAAGCAAAATAGCCTATCATGCAATATTACAATTGCTTATGTAGGAAAGTAATATATTTCCCAAATTCATATGGTAGCAACTAAAATGTGCTCACAATCGCACACTTATGTTGAACATAGGCAAGACTACGCTTGCAAAATGCTATAGGGCGTCCCCCATGCATGAAATTGTCCAACCAAACTAGTCTTACTGCTAACCTCTAGACTTAGATCACTCCGGAAGAACTAAATCACTCTGTTAGCACTAGCACACCATCATGGTCTTGCTACCTAGAGCTTCTCCAAACTCTGTAATTGGGTTTTATCCCAACTTATGGCTATATTTGGTAATTTTCAAAGTTCAAATTTTATCTTGCACATTTTATCACTACAGACAAGTGTACATACAGACCTGCCAAAGAGTCAAGTTACATGCACAAGCCTTGGCGTCCCATTCCACCAAGACTACAATCGATTCCGTGAGACTACTAAAATAAGGGGGGGTAAGGTCACGTAGGCTGAAATGCCTATGACCGACGGCGGGCAGACCGGATGGCCATGTCCGGGGTTCAGTGGGAGAGAACGCCCATGCGGAGTCATGGGCGGCCAGGCTAGTGTGGATGGCAGGCCACACACTATATAGCCTGGGGGATGAGGGGCAATCCTCATTCTTCCTCTATGGTGGCTGGTGGGTGGTGAGCCAGAGGCCGTCCCCTCTTGTGGTAACGCCCGTAGCGGCGTTACGGATATCTAACACTGGTATCAGAGCGTGGTTCGAGGGGATCGTGAGAGTCCGCGCATGAACGGGGGACTGGAGCCCACTCGATGGTTTTCATCCACAATCTTCTCACCCTTATCTCCACAAGGGAGTGTGTGGAGGGAGGCGGCCAAGGAAGAATGGAGGGGAAGAACTCTCTCTCTCTCTCTCCCCGTCACACACACCAAACAATTGGAGGTAAGCTTCTCGTTTTTTTTCCTGCGTTGAAGCTTGTGTGGGAAATATATTTTTGTTTGGAAATGGTGAAGCTTGTCTGCGAAAAATCGTTGAAGCTTAAATCGTAGAGCTTATCTGGAACGAAGAGATTTCGAAGACAACTTGTGTGTGATGGGGGGCGACACCAGCCCCACGACCTGCAAAAGCAACGCAGCATTGCGCCGTTTGAATAATGCGAAGAGCAGCCCACCAGCCCACCAGTTTGAATAATGCGAAGAGCAGTTTGAATAATGCGAAGGGCAGCCCACCAGCCGGGGCGAAGGCCAGCTTCATTTCCTGCCCCTGCTTGTGTCTCTGCCCATCGAAAGCCTGGGAAGAGCTGAAGACGCACAACATCGGCTGCTGCAGAACTGCGCTGGTGTTGTTGGGCGGGTAAATGGCGAGCGGGCGGAGTTGACTGCACTGGTGTTGCTGGGCGGGTAATGGCGGGCGGGCGGAGTTGACGGCCCTGCTCTGTGAGGCTCGGCCAGGCCAGCCAGGCCTAGGCGGCCAGCTAGGTGGCCAGGCCAGCCAGCTAGGCGGCCAGCCACGCGACGGCGCCGGCAGCGGCCAGCCAGGCGGCAGCGCGGCCAGCCAACGGCGGTGCCAAAGCAGCCAACCAACCAGCAGGCGGCCACCAACGGCCAGAAAAGAAAAGAAAAAAAACATTTTTTATATTTTTATTATTCAATTTTAATAAAATTAAAATTGAGAAAATTTCAAACGAATCCTCTCTCGTAAGGGGAGGAAAGTTAATCCCCGCAAGGGATAATCCCGGCAAGGCACAGCCTTTCGACCATTTTTATTTTTGTTATGAAGGCTCTGGGAGCGTAGCCTCACCAGATTTCAATTTACACTTTTGCGAACGTCGTCTTGCTAGAGTCAAGTTTTTTGTTCGGACAAATTTGTGTTTGTTTTGTAGTGACAAACAAATGTGTTCTTCTGTAGACACACCTTCTCTCAATGTCACCACTCAGGTCTCGTCCGGAGTAACTTGGTCTTAATTCGAAGTGAATTGAGAATGACACATGTGCACATTTGGTTCAGAGAGACTAAATTTAAGTTGAGCATAGACTTAGTATTCACCATCAAAGTCACGTAGTTTGGCTATAGTGTAAATCTAAAACTGCGGTGTGTTTTACTTGGGCTAAGAGGACCGACAATGGCGTCAGTTGTGCCCAAATTAGACGAAGTGCTTATCACGAGATATCAAGGTAAGCCTAATTGAGCCGTAGTGCTCATAACCCTTCACAATCTTTTAATAGTTGCTAGAAGATTGTGATAAACTTTGGCAATAAAAACCATGTACAAGCGTAGTCTTGATGTGGTTATGCCTTGTGTCCAAACAAGTTGCTTACTGTTTGTAGCAACAAAAGGCCTTGGCCCGTAGAGGCAAGCTGGCCCTTGTTGGTAGTAACAAAATAGTGTCACTACTTGGGCCTAGAGATTAGTGACTAGTTTGATTTAGTCACGTGATTGCCTGGTAAAAGTAATCCCTAAGGTGTGTATTACTTGGGATAAAGGGGCTAGCAGTGCTGCTAGCAGTACTCAATTGAATGGTTTATCTAGGAGTACTAATTTGAGGGATATAATAGCAGATTTAGAATTGATTTGTAGAAATCAAAGGTAAATCTGAAGGGGTATAGTCTTGAGATGTAATGCTCAATGCCCTTATAGAAGTTGATCGAAGAGAACTGTTCTTAAACTTACTAGCATGGTTTTCTCTTCTTTTTATTGCCATGCGTCGACATCCCACTGCTCGAGAGTTTGTGGTGATCTTTCGAGGGGGGAAAGAGCCTTTTTATATGTCACATCAATTGGTTTGGTGGTAATTTGATGGTATGGGACATCAAATTCTCACGGAATCGATTGTAGTCTTGGTGGAATGGGACGCCAAGGCTTGTGCATGTAACTTGACTCTTTGGCAGGTCTGTATGTACACTTGTCTGTAGTGATAAAGTGTGCAAAATAAAATTTGAACTTTGAAAATTACCAAATATAGCCATAAGTTGGGATAAAACCCAGTTACAGAGTTCGGAGAAGCTCTAGGTAGCAAGACCATGATGGTGTGCTAGTGCTAACAGAGTGATTTAGTTTCGGAGTGATCTAAATCTAGAAGTTAGTAGTAAGACTAGTTTGGTTGGACAATTTCATGCATGGGGGACGCCCTATAGCATTTTGCAAGCGTAGTCTTGCACTTTACCTTCCCCTTCTGCGTGACCTGCAATGCACATACTAGTTTCACCCTTGCAATCTAGACTACCAAACACAAGCATGTCAATCTGAATAACATAGCCATACCTTTGCTAGGCTCCTCATTATTTGCAGAAGTAACCTTCTCAGCATGTGCCTCTTTAAGCACTACCAACCGGCGCTGAGACCTCAGTGCAGGGTCTCTCCTATAGGGATCCTCAAGCGAAAAGTGTTGGAAGTTGTAGGTATCCCATTTTTGGTTTCTTTGGTGGTTCTGGATATGGAAGCACCTCATGAGAAATATAATATTCTTCTTCGTAGACCTTGGCTACATCAAGCTAAAGTCCGCAACATAACTAGGAGAAGATCACTATCCGGAAGGGCCAAAAGAAGGTGAAGTTTATTGCCACGAAGAAAACTGTAAAAACGCCAGAGTTGGCAAAACTCTTTATTGAACATCTCTACAAGCTATATGGCATGCCCGCAGATATAGTGTCGGATAGAGATAGAAAGTTCAACAGTCATTTTTGGAGGGAAGTCTTCAAAAAGTTGGATACTACTCTGAGTATGAGTACGGCGGACCATCCGGAGTCTGATGGTCAAACAGAAAGGGTTAACCAAATACTCGAGGATATGTTGCGTTCTTATGTAAGTAAGAAGCAATCAAATTGGGAAGAATATTTGCCCATATTGGAGTTTGCTTATAACAGCTCCAAGCATTCAGCGACGACTGGATTTACACCATTCATGTTAATGTATGGATTCCAGCCGAGATCTTCCATGGCTGTAGGCCTAGAAAAGGAGAAGATTCAATCTGTCAAGGATTTCCTTGAAGATATGAATGATATGCTCAGAGCCGCACATGAGAGCATTCGTAGCGCTCAAGATTGCGCTAAAACATTATGTAGATAAAGGACGTAGAAAGGTGACCTTTGCAGAAGGTGACTTTGTATTCCTCAAGGTTCCTGCGCAGTCAGAAACCATGAAAACGGGAAAGTGTAATAAACTTTCTCCGAGATATTGTGGTCCTTTTAAAATCCTTAAGAAGATTGGGGACGTAGCATATAAACTTGAGTTACCGGAGAGTTCTCAAGTCCATCCTGTCTTCCATGTCAGTAAACTGAAGAAATCAGTTCACGGGTTAGAGAACGCAGTGTCTCCAAAGATTTTGGTGGACTTGATAGAGCCACCAAAGATACCACATGAACCTGAAAAGATTCTACAGTATCGTGATAGACAAACCCGACATAAAGTGTACCAGGAGGTACTTGTTAAATGGACAGATAGGGATGAGGAGGTAGCTACCTGGAAACGCCGTAGTGCAATTTCCAAAAGGTTTCCCCAGTTTGTTTTCGAGGACGAAAACTCTTCTTAAGGGGGGGGGGTAATGTCACGTAGGCTGTAATGCCTATGATCGACGGCAGACCGGATGGCCATGTCCGGGGTTCAGTGGGAGAGGATGCCCATGCGGAGTCATGGGCGGCCAGGCTAGTGTGGATGGCAGGCCACACACTATATAGCCTGGGGGATGAGGGGCAATCCTCATTCTTCCTCTATGGCTGGGTGGTGAGCCAAAGGCCGTCCCCTCTTGTGGTAACGCCCGTAGCGGCGTTACAGATATCTAACATCCATCAAGCAAAAATAGCTCAACATGCTTTCAAGGACATGCTCACAAAAGCTATAAGGAGCTACCCTTCCACTTCACATTAGGCCAGAGCTCCTTTGCCTCCTTTTATGTTGTACTCCTTTTTGGTAGACCAGGAATACCTAGTATAGCACTATTTTGTGATGGTAGAAATACCAGCATAGGCATCTCTATGTGGTAGAAATTTAACTTTTTGAAGTTATCATGAAATGCTATGTGTCTAGCACTATAATGTTACTTGTTCTTACCTCAGTATTACCACTGGTATATTTTTTATGTTGTATTATTTGTAAATTGCTTGTTAATTCATGATCAATTTATTATTTAATGTTAATTTAGTATTCCTTTATGATTATTTACTACATTTGTACATATCCATACATCTTTTCGCTCACTCTTGCTTGCTCAAGCATTGGTAAGTTGTCAATAACCCAACCTGGTCACTAACTTGTGCTCGCTCCACAAACACACTCGGGACATCCATGAGGACAGAGCAGAAGAAATCTCTGGCGATGGCTCGCACATAGGAAAAATTTACAACAATGAATCCATCTTAGCCTCGCAACCTGCGGATGCCATTCCTCTGCCTGTGAGGACCTGCTATTTGAAAGAAATCCCCGACGACCTTGTCTCTCACCTCGGTCCAAAAAGAGACTCTGGCATGGCACATGTACTCCACTCTCCGCTCCTTGATGGAACTTAGCTTTTTACAGGCGGTAGCTAATTGGGGCTCAATCCATGGGCTATCTAGTGAACTCTCATGAAGCAACTACAAGCAAGTGAGGCTCCTACGAATACTCTTCTCCTGCTCTTGGAAGCTAGTCAATTTGCAATGCACTACCTTCTATAATAAACTGTTGATCTCTCCAAGGCCTGCAATAGAGCTGATCATAAGTGACAATCCAACCTCCCCCAAATCTCATATATCCTGTTGCATATCTCAGAGTCATGTATGAGGTTGTTGGGGATCCAGGTGCTCAAATGCATGTCTTGCCTCTACCAGGGATAAAATAAGTGGTGCATGATTGAAGAACCCGTCTAATCTGTGGATGGGTTAGGGCTTATACTCCTCCTATCGGATCTCAAGAAGCACAGATTCCTAGGGCTGCGACGATCGAACTCTGGTAAATGCCAAGGGTCATGTCCCCTCAAAGAAGCCAAAATCAACTCCCCCCAGGGCTGCAACCAAAAAACTCCGGCAAATGCCAAGGGTCCTATCCTCTCAAAGCCAAAATCAGCTCCTCCCAAGCCGAGTACTCTGTGCTAGAAACTGTAGCCATGTCACCTTTGAGTCTATCCTCAGTCAACTCTAACATGTTGAAGTCCCCACCCATACACCAAAAATCCACTTGTGGGAGGGACTGGTGAACTGTATTCCAGAAAGTGTATTTTCTTGCAGCAGCAACAGCATTCGAGGCATGTATGTTCAGAAAGCCCAATTGGTCCTCTCCAATCCTGATGGTCACCCACTTAGCTCTCTTAGTGACAATGGTGCCTGAGTCAACCATTGCAGGCAATAGCTGCTCACTAACGGAAATGAATACTACACCTTGTGTCGCCTCGGAGGGGCCAAAAGCATGGGACCAAAAGGTGTGACTCTTGCCGTGTAGGATCTTGCCGCAACGGGCACGCCCCTTTGAAGGAAGAGAATAGAGGAAGATGATACTCCTGGAGGTAGAGAATGTCGATGGGCCCACAGACTATTGCTCTGTTAAGCTCCTCTCTAAGGACCCCACACCTCTGATAGCACTATGGTCCTCCCAAACCCTGAATGTTCCATTAAACAATCCGCATAACTAAGATCTTTGGGAGGTGAAACTGTCAAAACTGCCCTCCACTCAAAAAGTCTTGGGTGTGGGTTTCAATGGAGAGTAGTCATTGCCTGTCCTAGGGCGAAGCCATGCCAAATGGGCACGAATCCTTCCCTCCATGTGGAGCCACTGTGTGTTCGAGCCCTAGAATATGTATACTTTGGGCTCCACCTGTCTCACAATGCAAGTATCTGTAGGAGGGAGGAAGGGGTACTACCACTGAAACATGCAGAACCACAAAAAGGAGCACCTCTAGGCTAGAGAGCACCATCTCCCTTTCCGGATCTCTGTGGCCAAAGCCACCAACTCCATCCCTGCAAGTGGCTAGAAGTGAGTAAGCATGTTGGTGATACGCACATCATACACATGGTGTGAGACCTTTATGGCCTGCCCATGAATAGCAGTAGACACCGACTCCATGCTCCAATCTATCCTTGGTGCTGCACTCAGGAGGAATGAGAAGATCATCGCACAACTCTCTGAGGTGGAAGTCCTTGAGTGATGTAAAACCAGGTATATATGAATGGGAGCCACTGTCTCCTCGAAAACACTAGCTCCTTTGACGCGAAGGCATCAAAAGAAGCTATAGTAGATAGGCTGCCTCAGGACCCGCAGAGGTGCGGGAGGGCCGCCTGGCAACTCTGGAGAAAGAGCTCACACGTGAGGTAGCGATAGTCATCTCTACCAGCTCTATGAAATGGTGGATCAGACGGACGACTAAACTAGCCTGCTGCCTACGCTCTAGGTCGAGAGTGGTTGGAGGGTGGTGGAAGTGCTCCGATGAGGCGGAAGGGAGGGGAGGGGGTCTCGATGAAGTCGGAGCAGAGGGATCTACAAGGAGGAAAGCCAAAAGGCGGAAGGGAGGGGAGGGGGTTTCGATGAAGTCGGAGCACAGGGATCTACAAGGAGGAAAGCCAAAGGAAAAGGCTGGGTGGGGGGAAGAAGGGGGGAAGGGATGACCACGGGGCGGGGCAAGAGCTTAAGCGAGGGACTGGGGGAAGAAGGGGTCGCCTGTGAGGGAGCGGGGTGCGGCTGCGAGGTCAGACCTGCCTAAGGCTTTGAAGGGTTAGAACGCCTCGTAGGAATCTCAATGTCTAGAGCAGGACCACGACGAGGCAACGTTCTCCAGAAAAAAGGGGGGGCAGGTTTCTCGAGGGTACTTTGGGGGAGGCATCATCGTGTCAAGGGGCTCCTAAGATAAATGCTCGTAATGGTTCTCTGACAAAATCGTATCCTCTTGTGTCCTGCCAGCCTAGTGCACCCGGCAGCTCACTCTACTCTAGAAGTCAGACGATGATTCTGCCTCGAGCCTGACAGTCTGCCACTCTCTTGCACTGGGTCGACCAAGGCTGAGCCCTGATGCTCTGATGTTTGGGGTCCCGTATCCCCCTAACCCCACTGATGAGGATCTGAACTAGGAACCCGAGGGGGGGCATTGGAGGTGCCCTCCTAGACTGACGGGGCGAGGACAAGCTCTAAAGCATTGGCTTGGGAGGCCAGAGTACTCAACTCTTTGTGGAATAAGATCTCCTCGGAGGCAAGGAAGCGATATGGCATGAGGGACTAACTCTGGAGAGACTATGCAGATATGAAGAGATGGAATCCTGATCGTCCGAGCTAGAACTAAAGTGGCAATGGGGGGGTCCATCATTCTCCCAATAACACCACCTATCTCACTGGAAGGAGATGAAGGTATTCCTTTCTGAGACCAGGAAAGCATATTGTCACAGAAAAGCCTAAGATGCCAGCCAGAGGGTCGGGCGCTAGGCCGAAGCCCTGCTGCTGCCACCTCACAAATAAGGCCTGGGCCGTACACAGTGTGACACGGCTCAGCTGCATGACTCTGTCCGATGCTGCAGGCAAATTTAACTCAACCTAGCAGTAACCAAGCCCTAAGGGATAAATGTTGGTGATGTTTCTAGGCTCGCCAAGAAGGCTTGCCTATAAATAGATCCTTGAGATGTCCACAGGCTAGGCAGCTACCCACGTTCTTGTAGACCAAGGTGGAGGCCTCCATAGATGCAGCTATCGAAGAGAGAAGCTAGATGTTTGATTCTAAGAAAGAAAGGTAAGGAATGGCGACCTCGGTTGGGGATGACCCATGGAGTCCTCCTGCAAGTTCAAAGACCAAAAGTTATCGAATCTTGCCTAAAAGAGAGAACTACCTGAAAGCTAACAGCGCTTCACCAAGGAGACAAAGGGGAGGGACGATGTAACTTCGAGAGAGGGCCCGCGGGTTTTCGCCAAACTCTCGACCCTTAATGCAATTAAACACCGAAATCGGCCACAGCCTTAAGCATATGCCACTTAATCCACAAAAGTGTAAAAGAGATGTCTGCACAGCTTCTAAGACCATATAGAGGCCGGAATGGGCCGACCTCCCCTTGGAGTATTTTATCACCCAAGGAGAAAATATCATGTATAAGCTTTGAGGGCCTTACTCTCCCCACGGGAGATGCTGGATTATCCATATACAAATGCCATAACACAACCCAACAAGAGAACCATAAAATTCAGCCGGTACAGAGGTTGTAGAAATGTCGAGGCAATAATATAATCCATATATCTCCGTGTGGGTACGGATTCTTTCCCAAAACCACGGGTCTTCATGCAATAGAGTCGGTACTATAGGTTTAGCTCTCCATTTAACCGGTACACATACAATAGCTGGTAAAGTAGGTACAATGGCTGGTACAATAGGTAAAATGGCTGGAACAACAAGTATAATTGTTGGTACATTAAGTACAATCGGGTACAATAAAGACGATGGTTTGTATAGCAAGTACAAGGGATGGTACAAGTACAGTGGCTGGAAATCATAATAAAATGATTAAATACCCTTGCCTTCAGTATTTCTGCGCGATGGAAGCCTGCAAGATAGTCCCCAGCAACAATCGGTATACTTCACGGGCAACCTTCAAGAGAGAGAAATCATCACGCCAACTTGTAACGCTGGTAGAGGCTAGTGTGCAGCAAGAGAGTCTCCCAAATGAAGAGAGGGGGCTCCAATTTATAAATTTGGGCCTCCCATGAGCTAGAATGGCAAGAGAAGGCTACAATGACAAGTGGAGAGCCACACAATAGCTGAAGTGACAAGTGTGAGGCCACTTGTTCCAGTTTCTAACAAGTGTCATGCCACTTGTTTTACCTTGGTCCACTTTCTTGCCACTTGTCCCAATCTAAGAGATGGGTCCTTCTTTAAACTTTATCTCTAAAAATATCCCAATTGGTAGCCCATTTGTCATAGGTACTTTGGCAACTCTTGGTATTTGCTTAATTCCAAACGTAATGATCGAAACAAAATTTCCATCGGAGATAAGCCAAAAATAGCAACTCTCCTAAATTTTAGAAGTACGATCCTTTATATTCTAGGATAATCCCCCATTCCCAAAGCTTGTACTTTCCAAATATTTAGACACCCTGGAGTCCACCATACTCCTTTCATATGGGAAATGTCCACGCTAGTGACAGATAGATGAAGGGGGGAAGTGAAAGATTGGAGAGGCGAAAACACAGAATGGAAGGGGGGGACTTGGTGGCCGCCTAGGTGGAGAAGAAAGAGGAAGATGAGGGCGAGGAGGTGCAGTGGGCGAGGATTGGGGGGACGCATAGTTGGCGGGTTGCGATAGGGAGGGGACGAGAGCTGGTGGCGAAGAGGAAGGGACCGAGGCAGAGCAATGTCGGGGGGTTGAGGTGAAGGAGGGAGGTGAAATAGCAGGGGAAAGCGGGGACTTGAGGCGGGCAATAGCAGCGCAATGGAAGGGGGAGAGAAACTCAGAGCATGCGTCAAGACCCCTAAAAGCTAGTTGGTGTTAGGCAAACCCCCAAGGGGAGGGTTTCGTGAGAGTTAGTAGCTAGTTGGGGCTGCCTAAGAATCTTTCATGGATCACTCCAAGGGATGAAGTTCATCCAAGGGGTGAGCCACAGATACCATGATCAATTTCAAGAAGAAGGATTCATGTTTGTGTTCAGGGGCAAGGCAAGAAGGCAAGGGGACAAAGTGAAACAAATGCACAGATCTCTACATCGGAGTGGGAGTGTATTCAGAGACCTAAGGCAAGGTTTTCAATGAAAAGGTTCCCAGAAAGGGAAGGATGACAGGTATGGGAGACTGTACGTGGAGACATGGGATGATGATAGTCATCCAAGGTCAAAGGTTGGAATCCCGTCATCAAATTTAGCAGGAGAGGATGTCATGTGCATGCACAAGGACATGCGTAATCCCAAGCGAATCACTGATTTGCGACACAAATAAACATCACGATTGGAGCAGAAGCAACGGTCACAAGCATAAGGAGACCTAGGTTGAAAGAACATAGAGTTAGGGTTTGCAAAGGGATTGCAGCTTTGGAGGTTCAAAGATGTCCATTGCTAAGAGATACAGAGAGAGAAAGTAAGATGTGATAATGCTCAAGATTGTAGGACTCAATAAAGATTGTATTGATACTTTGAAAGCTCCACCAAGAACATGCTTTTATAAGCAAGTAGCCTTATCTTTTGACTCAATCAAACCAAGGACTAGTCTACCTAGGGAAACTTTCTCCACACTTGAACAATCTCAAATCCAAGCTTAAAAGATTGTTCACACACAAAAACACACTAGTACACTCATAAGGAGTGTTCACGCGTAGTTACACACTTTGGCTATAAGCTACTCTTTGACTTTGGAACACGTACAATGATAAATAGCTAGAGAACATGTGTTGTCTCTTCAACAAACCTCCCTACAACAGATGTTCTAATGCCTAGGGATTGATACAATGCTAGATACAGATATGTTCTAACAAGTGATACATTTCTGGATACATTAGAGATCTAATACCCATAGGATTGAGACAAATCCTGGTTGGAGGTTGCCTTTCAAATGTTAGGCCAATAATTCAAAACACACAAAAGAAGAGACTGACACACACACACACACACACACACACACACACACATTGATTATTACTTTTTGGATTTGATTCGGGTAGAGTATCCCACACATAAAAAAGGGTTTTATTCGAGGAAGAGGAACCCCCCTCCGTTTGATGTCAGTGAAGAGAAGTCTTTTTCCAACGGCGTTTCCAAGGCACTATGTATAGGGTCTAAGCACTAAACTTCCGTCAACGCTCGGATCCTGCCTTGTATGTCAATGACGGTTGCCCCCCCTTCTGTGTGCCATGCTTGGCTGCCTCTCTAGGCAGCTGCAACTATGTGCCCTACTGGTTGGCTGCCCAGGCTGTGTTGGGTGCCTTGACTGGCTGTTAGCTAGGCCTGGTTACTGCCCAACCAATTGCCTAGGGCTAGCTGGCCTCCAAGGCTTGGCCATGTTGCCCCTCTAAAGGGTACTTGCCACAAGCCCAATCACACAAAAAAATAGTGCTCTTCCATTAACTCTCAGACCACACGACGCACTTGCTATCAATGACGCCAACAAATTTTGTGCAGCTTTAGGAGAGCAATTTTCTTTGATGAAAAGAGAAAACGATGAGAGGAATACTTGGGAGCTCCAACATCTATGACACCTAGTCACACATACCTCTTCAGCCTCTGCATTAGGGTTGCTTTGATATCAACCATGAGGTCCTTCCCAAAATCTGCCCTAAACACACCTAAAAACCAAGGTTAGTCCCTAGCCTTAGTCCCTAGCCTTGGCTCGGAGAGATCAGTGGATGTTAGCCACACGGTTGGGAGGTGAGCTAGCCTGCTACCTCATGATTTGGTTTAGGGCTTCTTGCACAATCCCATAGGCCCGTGTCTAACTCCAGTGTCCCGCATACCACCAACGCTTGCCCGTAGGCCATCCACACGTCAACCTCCGTACTCGCCATGTGCGTGGCATGAGCATGTATGCTCTCGTGGTCCAAGCCAGACCTTCAACGGTGCATCCGCGCAACTATGTCTCATAATAACCCAAGCTTTCACTTATATAGTTCAAGTTTTTGGGTCAATTTTTGCACATTTTGTTTTTTGTTATTTTTTAATTTTGTACATAAAAAACAGTAAATTGGGCTTTAAATTTAAGGAATTAGGTGAAATAGATCTTAAAATTGATTTTGGGACATAGGATTTACCTCAATCTGGACTCCTTACACGGAGAAATTGGATTAGAAGTAACGATTTGGGGTAAGATTTGGAAACCAAAATTATTTCTGTGTTTTGCAAGTTTTTTGCATTTTTGCATTAGTATAAAATTATGCATATTAACCTAACTTAATCCACCTATAATTTGGGCCACAAGCGGTAAGTCTTTTGATTGGCCGCATTTAATGCGCGCAGACTTTAGGCCCTAAGTCAAAAAGGGAATCTTGGAAAACTCCAAAAATCCTTTCTGGTAGTTATGAAATCGAAAATCATAAACCACAAACCAAAAACCGTAAAACACAAACCGAAAACCGAAAACTACAAAAGTAAAAAGTTAAAAAAGGTAAGCCGAATGAACAAAAAAAAGGTACACACACTTGATACAAGATCCAAAAATTATAATTTTCCATAGTTAAGGGACCCACCTTAACTATAGGAACTCTCTGGTCAGCCCAAAAAAGTGCATGCATAATCTTTCTCAAAGTGTTTAGAACTGTCTGAAACCCATTTTGGACAAGTTTCTCTAAAATCTTAAAAAATGAAAAATAAATTATTTTAAAAAAACTTTCCAAAACATTTTCCTAGCTCTGAAACCATGTGAAATAATATGCAGTTGTTGCAATCTGGGCGCACAGATTTTGAGGAAACCACATCGACCCAAGTAGGCTCTTATCAATCTATCTTTATCTCGGGACCCTCTTTAAGAACGAGATTCAGTGTGTTACAATAGGACTTAAGACTGTCACAAGCACTGACACTTCCTCTAATCTGGAATCGATGGAAGGGATACCAGACCATGGGGGAGAAATCCCCACTCTCAACCAATAAACGCTAGACCCACCACTAGCTTAATAGGCAGCATGACTAATTACTTCAGAGGCTCAACTTTGACTGCAATCTCTACACTTAACCAAGCGGCATATCAATTAGAGGATGTGGCAATGGAGGTTAGCTCCAAGGCCACACCTAGTGTTGCCTTAGACATACACACGAGCCCATGCATGTGGGAATCCCTGTTCACATGGGACCAATCTTAACCACCAATCGATGCCCATAGACCAAAACCTCACCCAAAACTTGCTGCCAGATGGTAGGACTGAAGAGGAGGTGCAAGAGGTAGAAGCCCTAATTGAAGCGGCTAGGGCGAAAGAGGAAGAGACCTTACGCCGAGCCCAACAACAATTAGCGGTCCAAACCACACCAATTAGGCAATTCACCCAAGCTTCACCAATTACCCAAGTGACTAACAGCCTAGAGAGCACAAGACCACATGAATTTATATCCAAGGTGGATCTAGGTGTAAGATTCTCATACACCTTATCGCAAACAAAGAGTTGGGAATTCTATGCCACCCAGGAAACCTTGACAAACTTGGCTACGTTATTTACGCTGTTAGCTCGGAGAAAATCAAGCAAGTGTTTCTATTTCCATAGACAAGGAAGAGCGACTTTGAATAGTCATGGAATGTATTCAGGCTATTATAGAGCAAGATAGGCTTAGACAAGGAATCATCGTGCCCATGCGGTTTCCCGTGACTTACATTGGGACAAGCAATACGCGAGGCCCTACGTTGAGTGAGATGGAGACACCATCAACAAGCCCTACTGATCCCACATATGGTGAGGCCTGGCTATACGATGGACAAAGCCCCAACTGTTGCTATTGTTCCTCAAGATTACACAAGACTTTAAGAATCTACTAGCACGGGCTTCACATTCTAAGACTGTAGTAGAGAGGTACCCACTCAAGGTGTTGTTAGCACAATCCCAAACTCTGTGGTATTGGGTACTACACTGCTTAACGACACCACCTGTGACCAACCACGCAACATGGGTCCAAGCCTAGTTATCATCTGTTAGGGCCACAATAGGAGGAACCCTCACCTAGCATCCTCGATTCCTTGCATCTTCCTCTACTTTGCCAATGCAACCTAGAGCAAGGGGCAGGATGCATCTCGAGTGGCTGCACAAATCTTGAAGCTTACGCACAAGTTCAATGGAGAGGGCGATCCTAGAAGACATTTCAAGGTCTTCCATCAAGTTTGCCAGGCCTTAGGTGAGAGGAATGATCTTGCAAAGACCAACGCCTTTAGCCTTACACTAGATGGCAAGACATGTGATGATTGGTATCGGACCCTGAGAGTTTAAGAACATCTAAACTTTACTAGGCTTCGAAGGTTATTCCTAAAGCAATTTGTGTGTGGAGGAGCTTTATAGAGTGTGGCTTCACATTTGCACGCGACTGAGAGAGAAGAAGATGAGTCAGTGAGAGATTTTATTAGTCATCTCAAGCATTTGAACTCTCGTTGTACTCTACATGAGAGCCTCTCTAACAATCAACTGCTTGATTGATTCATCCACGAGATTAAAGAGGTATCACCACATGGGAGGATGTCACAGCTTATGTAGATAACTTGATGATAAGGGGAGTCAAAGCTTCACATTCTAAGTCCGTTACGTCAGCAGCCAACGGTCATAGCACCACTAGTGTAAAACCTATACCTAAAGGTAATACCTTAGCGAAAATGACTTTGACTGGCTTCTCAAAAGCTCTCTCAAGAGAAAATGAATGCCAGTAAAGCTTTGGACAATATGCAAATGTAATGTACCCAAGGAGAGAGATACATTAGTGTTCCATTTGCCATCAAGGACATACCACTAGCGAATGTCCAATTTTAAGAGCTCGTTACAATGGCAACTATAGCTTTTGTGGGCGCTATGGTCACGGAGCCCAAGATTTTCGAACATGCCTACAAGCTATCACCAACGTAACGAGTCCCAATTAACCCAAAACAGTGCTCTTGATCTCCCAATTCCAACAATGCTTATAGAATTAAATTCTGAGTTTGGGAGCTGAAGTTATGACTAATTTCGTGCTTGTTGAAAAATATCAGAAAAAATGATGATTTGATTATCTACTAATTAGTGCTTAATTAATTCTTATCTTAGTTACCTAAATATATCAAAGTGCTTCTATTCATGCTATTAATGCAATGCCAATGATTAATTTTTAAAAAATTTTGATTTATAGAGAGATTAAAGATTAATTAGATCTATTTTGTTCATTGTACAAAACTTTATAGAGAGAAAAAATAGACATTTCAACTCCATAATTTTTACAAATCTAATGAGAAAACTCCTAATAAACCAAATCTAATCCACACATTATCATCGAAAACATCAAATCAAATGAAAAACATTAAATCAAATAACAAAAACACAAAACAACCCACTCAAATCCCTGAGTGAACCAACCTTATCCACTTTCTCTTCTTCCAGTCACACAATGAGCTCACACACTAGAAAAAATACTTAGATAAGTATTTTCACACAATGAGCTCACAGACTAGAAAAAATACTTGGATAAGTATCATACACTACCACACAAGCTAGGATAATAACCATAAATCACTGGCAATGGCGCTAACGTTAATCCTATTTCCTAAATGCCAAAGCAATCAAATAGAAATGCATTGTACCCACACTCTCCTGTAGATCAAGATTTAGGTTTATCGATTAATATGTCGTAGGGTTTAAGGTTGTACCCGTATTCAGCTTCCCAAGGGAGACCTTCCAACCATTGGGGAGGCTGCATTTGTTTGAGCAAGAGCTTCTTCTCATGTGTATCTGTGTATCATGCATTGGAACTAAGAAGCTGACGATCCTGGTTTATCAGTGTGAGATTAAGTTTGGAGTTATAACACTTAGGCTACATAGTCTTATATTAATCACAAGAACACTAAGTGCGAGAATTCCAAATCCTTTATTCTAAGCTTTAATATTTACAAGTAAACCAACTGATTTTATAAGGATTGAGTTATATATACATTATATCTTTGTTTAGATTTTTAAAACGCGAAAGAATTTGATATAACATATATTTTTTTAAATTAAATATTTTAAAATCATAATTCTAAAAATTAAGTAACTTTTTAATAAGAAGGCTATTTCTTTTAACTATAAAATAATATATTATTTATTATATATATATTATTTATTTTTAAATTAAAATATATATTTTTAAAATAAAAAATTAATTTAAAAACTAATTCTTTTAAATATTATATATTACATAAATTAAAAATAGCTATTTTAAAGAATAAATTTTTAAATAATTCATATCGATATAATAATATATTTTTTGGTGTTAGATAGCAGTCTCTCACCTCCATCTTCACTGATAGTAGTCAAAGTGCATTAGATGTTGCAAGCAACCCAGTGTTTCATGCTTGCACAAAGCACATTGAGATGCATTATCATTATGTAACGCAATTGCAGATGCACTAGGTAATATTACCTCACTTTAAGAACTATTTGGTATCTTTAAAGATTCTCTTTTTATTTACATGGTAAGCTTCTGGTAAAACTATGAGATATTAGCATTGAAAAAGTAAGGGAGATTTAC
This sequence comes from Cibotium barometz, assembly GCF_041138505.1. NCBI lineage: Eukaryota > Viridiplantae > Streptophyta > Polypodiopsida > Cyatheales > Cibotiaceae > Cibotium > Cibotium barometz. The sequence goes on from NC_141085.1 coordinate 14,213,924, forward strand.
CAAGGTTTCTAAAACTTGATAAGTCTAGCAATGGAGGCAAGCCATGAGTTGAGCTTCGGGTGATAGCTACTTTAACAAGAGACAAACCTCAGTCACTTTGTCGTAGACCTATTCATTCTACATCATACAAGTTCCATTGATGGTTACATGGGTATCAATTCGAGGAGTGCCAAAGAACCAAAGCAAGCGAACCATTCACAACATCTCAATATAATAGATTCGCCTTAGGTCGATGGAAAGATTTCCAACCAGATTTGCCCAAATGATGAAATAGGATGATCTACAGCTCCAATATTCATCCGTTTTCCATGAGAGTAGTGAGAAAGAGTTGGCTTGTCTATGATGTGCATCATGGCATCACAGAACTCAAAGTTTGGGGAGCAACAAGTGTCCATGAACATATACTGGCAAGATAAGTGTGCCATAACTCGGTTGGCGTAGGTAGGTGTAGTCCAACTATACAATCATTGGCAAAGATCTGTCGTGTCAGCTACTAAATGTGCCAATGGTATAAAGGTCGAACGGTCACCCAAGCACATCATGAGTGTCAGTCTGTGTTGAGCTTGATATCTCAACACTTTTGGGACCCAAAACTAGATATGTAGGAGGGGTGGAAAAGCTATGAAGAGGCCTAATGTTTGGGACATCATAGCATAGCGGAGGCTACACTCCAACCCACACACTTTGTCAATCCGTGAATGCAACCCGGTTATCCTTCTTCAACACTCAAGCAATCAATCTAACATAATCAAAGCATCAAGATTAGGCTACACTTAAGCAAAAAAAATACAACTTATGCAAAGAATCTAACATGCAAAGAGCTATCACACAAGCCTCAACTACACATCATTTCATGCACAAGCTTCATCACATGCACTCTACAATTCACAAATCAAATTTTAGCATCAAAACATCATTAAGAAATCTAGATTAGCAAGTGTGTAGACCATAACCTCATATCATTGTAGAGAATAGAGAGTACAAGATTGAAGTAAGAATGGAGATGGAGAGCCTTGGAAGAGCACATGAGAAGGAGCTATGAAGCAAGCTCTCTCTATGAGCCTCTCAACCAAATGACCAAAGAGTCCTTTTAGCTCTCAAATGGGCCACCTTTTATACAAAAACTCTAGAACTCCCAAAAGTTTCCATGTGGGATTATTGTCAAGCCCTCTTCCACATTCATCTACAACTTGGAATTCTTTACAAGAGCCCTAAGTGTCTTTTTTTGCTGCATCCTTGCATTGATCTTCATTCGTCATGCAACACTCCCCCCTTCCTATTTTGCGCACGTCCTCGAGCACGGTAGTAGCAATACCTGCAAAAAACAATAGATATAAGTAAAGTCTTTATTGAAAAAAAAAGAAAAGAAAAGAAGAAAAGAAAAAAACAGCAATGACAATTTCACATGTGAGCATACAAGTGAAAGGCTGATTAAAGTTTTAAAGAGTACTAAAATAGGTGAGTAAAGACTAGTCAAAGTGAGACTTAAGTGGTAGATAGTGCTATGCAAAGGCAAGTGTGCTTGTACACCGCCGGTTATGACCACAGTCTCAATGTCCTACAAGTATTTAAGTTATTCCTAAGTGGCAAACCTACTCCTAAATATGAGCAAAGGTGATTGGAACTCTTTTTATTATTATTATTTTTTTGATGTGTGTGTAGAAGTTGATAAAGATTAAGGTTCCATCCCAATGAGACCCAAGCAATGGCCAAGAGACCTCCGCCAAGAGAATCTAAAAATCGCTAAGTATCTCAAGGGCGACAGACCCTTTTTCTTTCTTTTATGACATAAGGAGTACCCCATGAAGATGAGGGCATCGGTCTCGAGGGTCCATAATGTACCCCACAGTCCTACCAACATCTATCAAGGCGATAGAATCCTTGAAGGTCTTTTCTTGAAGCTTTTAGACGTCAGTGTTCACCCCATGGAAACCAAGGCATCGGCCCCAAGGTGCTAAGACAACCCCAGGTCCTACCAAGCATTTCACATGGCGGTAGACACATCATGTCTCAATTCACTTTGTATATATTTTTTTAGGGTATAATTTTTTTTTTTAACTCCTAGCACCTAGCTCATACCTAAGAGGTAGCTACCACTAGGGATAACTAATATACCTTGAAAGCATAAGAACTTGGCATACTCCATTGGTATATATCCTACACTGTCTTTAAATAGAAGTATCTTCTACTAAGTTCACTAAGAATCTAGAATTCACTCACCATATTTTAACAACTAATCAAAAACTTAAACCAGCCAACATTGTATGAACATGCAAACCATATATCCAAAAGATAAAAGCATATAAAGAAATAAAGATTAAGATTTGAATACACTTGTTGTAGTGCCCTGTTGATGTTGTTCGTTTGCATTGATGCATTGCTGATTTTATGCAGATTGCTCTTCCTTGGTCTTTGTAGGCGTAGCATGTCTCCCCCCTTCCTAATTTGTGGGCACGATAGGTGGACTATTGGGGCGTGTTTGATGCTCTTTTTTAGCGGAGATCTCTGCAAAATTTTTATTAACAAACAAGAAAAGAAAAGAAAAGAATAAAATTTGCTATTGGTGCCAATCACCGAATAAAGCCGAGGGAAAAAACCCAGTGGGAGAAAAGTGCCCTGGCTTGTCGATCTTATTGTGGAGTCGCTGAGCTTACCCTTGCCCTGGTAGTGGAGATCATCGCAAAAATAACATAATCCTCTAAAGGCATAAGGAACCTCACTATTCAAACATTGATCTACCAAAGAGCTTCAATTGTAGTGTTAATGCCTTATCTTTGGTTTTGGGTATGTTCTTCTTAAGATGCGAGAATTTTAGCAATTGTCGAGGAATTTGAGAAATATAAGAGGATTTAGTCATTGAAGTGCTAGAATCTATGCTCAAAGGAGACGCATTTGGACTTGTCTTAGGTACACAAGTTGATTGTGGAATTGTGTAACAAGTAGAAATTGGGACAACTGGCGTTTCAATACTTGTTTTAGGAAGATCAACACAAGAAGATTTGTAGGTGCTATCACAGCCACCTATCCTACCTTAAAAAGTTTGTGTTGATTTCTTTTGCACCCACTGATATGGAAAACCAAGGGTGGCTTTTGGAATCTTTCTGAAACGCTCTTTTACCCCTAGCAAACCATGGCATTTTGGAAGCCAAATTGCTGTTGCACCCTCATAATAGCCTTGTGCTTTAAGAACATGTTTTGGGACCCAACGAGTAACAATCTGAGGTTTAGGCTTGGAAAAGATGTGCTTCTTAGGAGGCTTAGCAACTGGGCTAGATGGTACAAGTTTGTACGCATCTTTGGGTAGCCAAATTGATAATTCCATCTTGCCTGGCCCTCTTTGAGCAGCGACTAGAGTAGTTGGAACATGCCAGCCATGGCCCTCACTTGAGTACTCATCAATTATCCACATCATTTGTGTTGGAGCTTCAAGAGCAGATTTTGAAAGTGCTTTGTGTAAGGTAGAAACACCACCCTTTTGACATGATAATGCTCGTGGAGTAGCAGAGACTTCCTCAACATGCAATGCTGTTGTGGAAGCATTCCTATAGTACAAATCATCTAGAAGGGCACGTGGTTGTACCATTCGTATAGGAATAATATCATATCCATCTGAGTCACAGAATTGAATTGGCTTAGGTAAAGCACAGGTCGATAATGTTGCAAGGACATGACTCCATTCTAGTGGATCAATTAAATGCTCAGGGAAGGGTTGTGGAATGTATGCCTCATCTATTACACTTCGATTACCCTTAAGTCTCTCAGTGTTGAAACCCCTACATGAGGCTCCACACATCCACAGATCTTCTCGCCCATCTGACAATGTAACTCTTGAGCCCTCAGATGAAGCAGAATCAAACTCATCTACTGGAGACCTTGTTACATCACGATATGAGTGATTCCTTAGGTTGACCCTTGTGATGACAGAATCATGTCGGAGGTACAAATAATTGTATCCCTAATCTTAAATCATTTTAAATTGTCGCATGAATGGTCTACCCAATATCACTTCATAGTTTGGATGTTTTCCAAAATCCACTACTGCAAAGGTGTGCTCATATTTAATCCCACATGTGGTGACCAATATGTTCTCAAGCAGCCCAAGGGGATGTTCTAAGCTTCCATCTGCTAGCTGCAAGCGCATCCTGGTACTCCTAATAGCTGGTTTGCCCCACTTTTCCCAAATGGACCTTGTCACAATGCCCACTCTTGCACCACTATCAAGTATTGCAGTTGAAGATACTTTTCGCACTTCTAATGGGAGGGTAGCATTTCTTTGATCGTCCTCACAAAATTTTCCTACTTTGTTGATAGGAACTGGCATAACATGCTTTGTCTCAGGGTGTATAGTACACTCATGGTGACCCTTTTGTAACAATACCTGCTCTGACAAACATGTGGCAATATTATTCCACAACTCAGGTCGAATTTTTATCAAATCAACCAAAGGTAAGGTACAAGCCACTGGTGCTGACAAAATAGCTTGCACGGTATTCATATCCTTCTCCTTTGTCAACCTTTTATGCATGGAGGGTATCCTCAAGGTTTGAGAACAGTTCTCATATTCTCCCAGATATGATGGTAAGGTTTTCATTGTATGCTTGCTTCTAGGAGAAACAATTGTTTGAACTTCCTCCTGGATGCTTGGGCGTCCAAAGTTGTTTTCCGTGCCCCTGGTAAAATCGACCTCAGAGAATGGAAGCGAACTAATAGAGGACATGTTCTCATTAACTTTCTCATGAACTGCGGCCCACATCTCATTTGCCATGTCCTCATTAGCATCAATAACTTCATCATTGCATGGGAAGATAAGGCTAGGTGGTGGCAGATTACCTCCTTTCAATTGGGTGTCAATTGGTGCAGACCTTTCGCTATGAGCTTGTGAAATGAGCTCACTTTTCATTTCCCGACTTGATGACACTTCTGGTATGGTTTCTAATGTTGGCTTAAGAGAGGTTGGGCCCCGAGGAATAGGTGGTGGTGGTCCCTCAAGTATTGTCTGAGCTTCCCTAATGAGTTGCTGATGTACAGCTAGATTGATCTTCTCCTCACGAGGGTTTGGGTATTCTTGAAGTTTCTTGGGTAGCTCAGATAAAGCTGCAATGCGACTTCTATGAGCATCAATGATGGCATCTAGAGTCTCATTCACTTTATCCACAAAAACAGAACCCCCAGAACTATCCTAAGTCGTACTAGTCTCATCTTGTTTAGCACAAGTTGAGGTTGCCGCTCCTCATGCACTTCTTGGGATGTAAAAGTTTTATCCCTCATGTTTTGTTTAGAGGCATCTTGAGAACTAGTGGATGCACTTTTAGTTTGCTTGTTTCGGTTCTTCTTCCTTCTAGTGGTTTTTTTTTTCTATTGGACTATAGGGTCTTGTCCACTAGATTTGTCTTTGCATCCCTAGTTCGAGGTGTCTCATCAGTCTGTATTTCGGCATTTTGTGTCTGTGATCTAGTCATGACTCTAAGTGGCACGACATCCTCATTCTCAGATGAAAGTGGTGATGGAACTGCCCCTACAAGGTTGAGTGAGACCTTTGGTTGAGAGGTGCCTTCCTCATGTGGTTTCAGCAGACAATCCTTTGGGAAGTGTTCTACACAACACCCTAGACAATATCTTTCAATTGGTGGAAACTGTTGTACTGTTGTATTGGATCGAGATGCTTGCCTTGAGCGATGTGGACAATCACGAGCCCAATGGGATTCTCCGCACTCATAACAAGGGCCCATTAGTTTGGCCTCTACTTTCCTTGGCTGCCATTGACCTGAGGGGCCTTGAGTCCTAGGTTGGTAGCCGCCTAGCAACATTAAAGAGTTTTGTTCCCCTGGTTGAGTCTCCAGTGCTTGGCTTGGGTATGCGGGACTTTCAAAGAGATTTTCTTTGGATGAATATGATGCGTATTCCTCTTCCACATAGCCTGGGTTTACCAAGTCTCTACACATATTTGAATTGTCATAGTCAACAACCCTCACAGGAGCAGTCCCAGGAGCAGGAGGTTGAGCACCAAGAACATGTCGTGCTAGCTCTTGTGCCATCGGTGGCTTACGTTCAAAATTAGTATACTGTTGATACATTTGTGGAGCCACTCCACCCCTTGGCTGCTCACGCTCCTGTCTCATTCTTGCAATGCGAGTACATTCCTGTGTGGTATGGGTAAAGTTCCAAGCACAGGCTTGGCACCACTTCTTTGTGGGTTGGTTTGTGACTAGAGGAGAAAAGGTATTACATTCCTCTGTTTTATGGTTACCGCCACATGCTCCACAAAGATGAGGACCTGTAGGAAGTACACTCCTCATTCTCTGCTGCAGTTGTTGTGGTTGCATGGGTGGACGATAGGTCTGTCCTAATCTCCTTAGTACTAGGTTAGCTATCTGGTCTGGATTTACTAGAGCGCTAGACCCTAAACTTTGGTCATCACCCCACTGATCTCTAGGTTTCACCCCTGGGCCAGAACCATCTTGGAATTTGAAGTTATCGGTGAAATCCATAGCATCATGGCAACACTCATTGAAATTTGTATGCTTCTTCGCATAGAGATGTGTATGCAGTGTTGAATTTTTGAGTCCTTTTAAGAAGAGAGAAATTAATCGACTTTGGGCGGGCTTCTCATCTTCTGGGCAACGATTAATGTACTGCTTCATTCTATTTACACAGTCTCTAACACTCTCATTCTCGCCTTGCTTGAAAGAGTAGATGTGTGCTACCGTGTCATGTTGAATTCCCATCAAGGAAAAAGCAGCAATGAATCTCTTTTCCAAAACTCGTAAAGAAAATTTGTCTGAAGCCTCTAGTGCCTGAAACCAAGCAAGGGCCTTTCCCTCAAGAGTGAGTCCAAATCCTTCAATTTGAGTATGCTTGTCAGCCACTTGCTCAGCTCGAACTGCTTGCCTAAATGCTGCTACATGGTCATATGGATCTCCCGACCCTTCATACTTCTTTACCTGTTTCTGAAGAGTTGATGGCCTTACTTGTCTTGAATACTCATCATAGGGCCTACGGCCTCTCACTCTCAGTGGGAATTGTTCCTCTCTTTGGAAAGATGGTCCACATGCATCCAAAATTGGTGTAGGTCCCCTATTACCAGCCTCACCAAACCCCTCCAAAGATCTTGTCACCCACATTTCAGGAGGTGCATTTATGGGAGGCCGAGTTGGCTCCCCTACCCTCCGATTGTTATAGTGCAAAAAATGTTGTTGGGGTGTGATCTGTGGTCGCACTTTTGGTGTCGGATAATGTCTTGGTGCTAGAGTTGGGCTACTAGCAGTGGTCCACTTAGATGTTGAAGGTCCCTCTCTAGTGAACTCTCGTAGGAGAGGGGCAACAGTTTCTCCAAGAAAGGCTGTCTCTCCTGGTATGGCTGTATTTGTTGAGAACACTTCCATGAATAATGGTTGTCCTTTCCACGTGAGCTCCCGAATCTCCTTCCAATCTAAGGTTCGGTATTCATTGGTCCATTTATCAATTATTCGGTTCATGTGTCCTGCAAGCTTCTCAACTACCACCACCAGTGCTAGAGGAAGATCTAGCTCTGGCAATTTAGTTGTGGCATAATATCCCTCCAAAAAGTCCTTATAGACCTCTTGAAGTGGATCATCCTGTAAGACCTTTGTCACTGGAATTTGTCGCACAAACTCCCATCGGTTCTCAGCCCCCTAATCCATTTTGCTCTTGCCTTTCCTATCCCTTTCTAAATTTAGATCTACAAGAAGTAAATCATCAATGGACGGCTTTGAGGACTGGGCATTGGAGGGTCCAGGCATGTCCGGCTCAATGAGCCAATCATCTCTAGACTCCCTTGCTTTGGAAAGTTTCGATAAGTCAAAGAACTCGGTTTTAGAGAGCTCCCCTAATTTGTCTACATTTTCTGGATAGTAGGTGACTTCGTAGCGAACACCATACCACCCATGTACATGTTACCCTAGTCATTGACTAGAGTTGCTCTATCAAGTTCTGAGAAAATGTCTGCGATCTTAACAAGATACCGTTGTTGTGGATCCCTAAAGATCTCAGCTCCTTGAGCATTCGTATAGACATATTGGAGTCTCACATTAAGTGTTAACCCCATGGTGTCGACTTCAAATGGATTAAAGGATCTTGTGGGTGTTCTATTTGGGGCTAAGGGATGACTATTTGACGGCCCTAGATTGTCCATGGACAATGAGCTAGTTGTTCTAGAGGAAAGGGTATCGGATTGGGGATTTCAGCAATATCTGCCAAATTTCCTACCGATTGGGTCTCACGTTCCTGCGTAGGTACTCTAGAAGGTGCCCTAGGCCCTATGGTAGAATCTATAAGACGTCCCGACCGCAAGTGCATAAGGTCAAATTTTTTTGATTTTTTATGTGTTTTTTTTTTGTTTTGTCTTTGTTTTTGTTTTTGTTTATATATGTATATGTATATATGTATATGTATATGTATATGTATATGTATATATATATATATATTTTTTACCCTACCTAATCACTAAATGCAACTAAAATGAGTATGTGTAGTGTAACTATCTATCCTCTTTTTTTTTATTTTTTTCAATTTTTTTTAAACGATTTTATTTTTTTTAATTACAAAAATTATGAATCACGCTAAAAAAATACTAATTATGCATAAAGTTACAAAAAATTTAAAAAGAAGGTAAGTTACACTAATTATGCAAAAAATTTAAAAAAAATAAAAAATTACAAAATATGCAAGAAAGTAGACTCCTAAAAAATACTTAATTTATAGATTTTTTTTATTTTTTTTATTTTTTTTATTTTCTATTTCTTTTCTTTTGTTTTCTTCTCCTTTTGTTGTTTTGTTTTGTTTTTTTTTTTATTTTTTTGTTTTGTTTTATTTTTTTTAATACTAATAAATTTCGTACTAATTACACAAAATATGAATCTACTAATTATGCACGCAATTACAAAAATTCTTAAAAAAATACAAGCTACTTTAATTATGCAAAATTTTACAAAAAATTAAGAAATGAAAATGGACTCAAAATACGAAAATAAAAATTCTTTCTTTTTTTTGTTAATATTTTTTTTAAAATTCCTTTCTTTTTTTTCTCTTTTTTTGCTTTTCTCTTTTTTTCTTTTTTTCCTTTTTTTATTGTTTTGTTATTATTTATTTATTATTATTATTTTTTTATTTAAAAAAATACAAAAACATGAAAAATTTAAAAAATTTAAAAAATTTTAAAAATTTTAAAAATACACCAACCTTATCCCTCGCTGCCTCCCGGATTCTTCGCCGGCGCACCCAGTCGTCTTAAATGCGCCTCGCTCTCCTTTGCTTAGCTGCCGACTGCTTCTGCTTCTCTTGCAGCTACCTCCACTTCTCTTTCTGCCATCTGCTCCTTCTACCGGCCGCCTCCACTACGCTTTCTGCCTACAGATTTGCTCCACGCTACGCTCTCTGCCGACGCCTTTCACACCTTTACTTGCACGCTTCCTCCACGCAAAGCTCAGCTTATGCACTGCTTCTCTTGCAGACGCTTCTCACCTTCTTCAGCTTTTCGTCTTCCACCTCACACAGCTACACACGCTTTTGCCTTAGCTTTGAGCCGGCCACCTCGCCTCCACTTCCAGCTGGCCGCCCACACCTTCTACCAGCCGCCTCCACTACGCTTTCTGCCGGCGCCTAACACTCCGTCTTCTTCACTCCCTACTACGCTCTGCAGGCCACGCCTCCAGTGCCTTCCACTCCACACTGTCGCATCAGTTGCAGACGCCCCCCACTGCAACGCTCGATGCAGTGCCCCCCTCGATGCAGCGCTCGATGCAGGCTCTTCAACGTCAATGTATAAAATATATATATATATATATATATATATATATATATATATATATTTAAAGCCACCTTCGCCCTTCTTTCAGCCGCCCTTCCAACAATCCTTCGCCCTCCTTTCAACGAATAAATATATATAAAAATATATATATATATATATATATATTTCTTTTTCTTCACTGCGCCTTATGAAGACGCCTCCCCACACAACTTCACTGCAGCCTCTTTCTGTGTATATGTTTTTTTTTTTAAAAAAACCGCCTCCAACACCTCCTACCTACCTCTCGCCAACCCCATCAAAAATACAAAAACAGAAAGTACTTAAATCTGATTAATGACGAGATTTCTCTACCGCAATGGGGTTTTAATTTTTTTGCTTCTAATCAAAAAACAAAAAACACACAAGGCGTCCTTGAGATCACACACTCAATGCCCTTGTAAACTCTACTCTAATCTACCCTAATCCACGATTTTGCAATCAATGGAGCACTTAGTAAGAAGTAATGGTTAACACCCTTCACTAACTTAGGTGTTCGTTCCCCGGCAGCGGCACCATTGTTTGAGACATCATAGCATAACGGAGGCTACACTCCAACCCACACACTTTGTCAATCCGTGAATGCAACCCGGTTAGCGCATAGAGGCTATCCCGAATGGGAGAAGATTAGTTAACCACACACTAATGACTTCTAGTTCTACTCAATCCTTCTTCAACACTCAAGCAATCAATCTAACATAATCAAAGCATCAAGATTAGGCTACACTTAAGCAAAAAAATGCAACTTATGCAAAGAATCTAACATGCAAAGAGCTATCACACAAGCCTCAACTACACATCATTTCATGGACAAGCTTCATCACATGCACTCTAAAATTCACAAATCAAATTTTAGTATCAAAACATCATTAAGAAATCTAGATTAACAAGTGTGTAGACCATAACCTCATATCATTAAAAATGTAAAGAATAGAGAGTACAAGATTGAAGCAAGAATGGAGATGGAGAGCCTTGGGAGAGCACATGAGAAGGAGCTATGAAGCAAGCTCTCTCTATGAGCCTCTCAACCAAATGACCAAAGAGTCCTTTTAGCTCTCAAATGGACCACCTTTTATACAAAAACTCTAGAACTCCCAAAAGTTCCCATGTGGGATTATTGTCAAGCCCTCTCCCACATTCATCTACAACTTGGAATTCTTTACAAGAGCCCTAAGTGTCTTTTTTTGCTGCATCCTTGCATTGATCTTTATTCGTCATGCAACACCTAAAATTAGGCCTCTTCATTGTTCTTATCACCTAAAGCCTCAACAGTATTAGCCTTAATTCCTTAAAATTAGATTCTTACAAAGTCCTTTTGATGTCCAAATGCCTCCTAATGGAGAAGAATGAGCAAATAGATCACATAAAGTCCATTCCAACTATACAAACCACACCAGGACAACAACGAGCATGTACAAAATCACATGGACCATGTAGAGCACACCTTGAGAAGACCAAGCATATAGAAATCACATAGAGTCCATTCCGACTATATGTGGATCAAATGGACCCTAAAAGCACACTGAGAAAAGATTAAGCATGTGGAGATCCCTTACAACCCATTCCATACATATATAGACCATTATGACCATCCAAACATAATCTATGATATTATATATGGCCATCATGTGTGGATGATGTATGTACCATGGACATGCGTACATGGCCATCATATGGATGATATACATATGCACATGATAGCATGCATGTTCATAATGCATGTATGTCCATGCCATGTCGCATGGTGGCATGGACTCATCACATTGACATGGACACATAAAGTGTCATATCATTAGAGTAGTCCACATAAGCAAAACCCATGGAATGTAAGCTCACCAAGCTTTCATTCCGTAGTTTTGGACCTTTCTCGATAGTTAAAAAATAAGTGATGTCTCCATATCAAAAGTTATTGCAGAAAGCTTCACATCTCGATTATTTAAAAAAATGTAAAACCCATGTTTTTTAAATGTTCTGAATTTTTTTTAAAATCCTTTTTGAATCCCAATTAAGTCAAAATAATGTCCAACACATTGTCTTACATAATCCTCATTATTAAATCAATATAAATCCATTATTCAATAATAGTTTAATTCTAACATAATTTTATAATTAACTATGGATGAATATCACGGATGAGAGAGAGAGATTCAAATAGCAATAAAAAAACTTAACATGTAAATTAATCCATCAATCACAATTAGTAAACATTAATGATAATTAAGCTAATACTACCAAACTATCTTAATAACTAGGTAATTTAGCCTAATTGCATGTATACCAATAACTAATGTTTTAATTTGACTACGAACTTAATGTAACTAATTAATCATTAAGTACAATAACTAATCTTCAATACATCAATTAAACTTGAAAATTAGCTTCTCTCTCTTGCATAGTTCTTATTTGATTGTACCAAATAATATCTTCCTACGTAAATTATGAGAAGATTGAAGCATAGTTGGTGAAATTAATATAAACCTAGATGAATCCAAGAACATGCCCAAATTCACCCTATAAGAAAGTGCAATTCATAACCTCAGGGTAGTCATCCACAATAAAATAAACCATCAACTCCATCATGCATAGTATAGACTAGATACTACGACATCCCCACTAACGTCATACGTCATCAGTGCCCAATAGTGGTGAATTCTTCTTATTTGTATTACTTGATTAGCTAGCAGCCCAAATCAAAGCTCACAAAGCATCTTTAGCAACAAGTGCAAGCCTAAATGAGAAGAAAGAAAAGAAATTCAAAGGTTTTTAGGGTGGAGCTCGATGCCAAAAAGCAAAAGAGAGAAAAGTAAGAGAGACCCATGTAGACAGCCAACCAAGCTGGGGCTTATGTATCATGCAGAGGGAGTAAGATTATTCACCCTTCTGGAACACACAGATGGGCCAGGATGAGCAAGATTGTGCATTCTCTCGCTATGGGCAATTGTTGTGTAACTAGTCTCATCAAAGACTTGTGTAGCCAGCCTCATCAGCTTGATACCTGAAGACACTTGGGGAAGGGTAAGGACAGAGGGGCACCAGATTTCAAGTATTTTCCTGTGGAGTGGAGCTTCTTTTTTATATTTCTTACCACCAAATGCCTGTAATTGCAGGCCATCACCACCCATGCTGCTGCCTTGAACTTGCTCAGAGAGGACCTCAACTTCTCTGACAAGGTCTCTTCTCTTGTGAACTTGTAGCTGTGGAGATACAGCTGCCTGTTCCTGTAGCTCTCATACCCTGGACACTGGTAAAATGCGCCATCATCCCAATCGCCTGATGCTGCTTCAATAAGCTTGTGGTGTACTAATCTTTCCTCGTAGTAGTTCTCCCCATACCTTGTGGCTTCCATATTGCCTACACCCCCACATTTTTGCAGATTTAAATTTTACTTGACCAAAAAAGGCAAGCAGCTTTTCAAGTTATTTAAAGAAGATGGTTAATCTCAGAAGGCCATTAAGCACATAATGCGAGGGCAACATATGAAAACATCAAGAAGACCATGAGAACATGGCATACCAATACAGTTTGGATGAGATAAGAGGGCTTAGTCAGCACATATCCACATGCTCGTCGACACCCATCAACATGCTTGATCTGTATCAATGCATTTGATATGGATCACCGTGCTCGACAGAAGTAGACCGGATGTTCTTCATACCCATTCATTTTAAAGCTTTCCGAAACCAAAGATCAGCATAAAATAATGTTGGCCAATTTACTAGAAACACTCTCTAAGGTCAGGATAATAGACCTACCAGGCTGCTAGACACTCACTACCACAGCTAAACCAAACAAACTCATGAAAGGAAGACCTCACTGTCATAGGCCATATCAAACAACCCAGGGTAACACCATAGCTATATCATGCAAACCAAGACACCATAGCCATATCAAACAACCCAGGATAACACCATAGCTATGTCATGCAACCCAGGATAACACCATAGCTATACCATGCAAACCAAAACAACCCAAACAAGAGCAGAAGACCTCACCATCATAGTCATATTTAATAACAAATAAATGCCATTTTGAGTAAAAAGAGGGATCATAAACCCCAATATCACTTAAGTGAAGCGGGAATAAGAGAACCAAAAGAAAGAGGACCACCTTAATACAAACCAGGAATGGAATGAAATAAGCTCAGCTTTGTTTAAGAAAACAGAGGGGAGTGCAACCACCATAGCTTAAATCAGAGAACAAGCGGCCCAAACCAAGAACTAGTTAAACACGTTGCTAATCAATGATTAGGGAGCGAACCCAGTAACAGTAATAGTTCTAACCATGCAAAGCCAGAAGCGCTCCTTGTTAAGGAGGCAAACCCTAAAAGCCAACAGACAAGCTCGCAGAAACCCACAACCAAGAGAAATGAGAAGAGGGCAAGCTTCCCGACAACCAAGAGACATCCTTTTGCATACCTTGCTCTACAAAGCTGCGGCCGACGAAGGGAGCGAAATGGGAAGAGGGCGCACACACTCCTTGGCAAATTCTGAAGATTAAAGAACCATTAAGAGGACCACCCATCAGCAAGAAGGGCTCGTCCAGCGCGGGAAAACTCAAGCTGTAGAGGGGAGAAGATGTTGCTTGGAGGGCTTGTACCAATTTGCGACCAAGGAGAAGGCAGCCCAAGATTCCGAGAAGCCGCCATAGCTGTAGCCTGTACAGCTCTAAGCAGAGATGAACATGAAAAATGAGCATCCCATCAGTATCTATGACTCTTGTTTGCCCTACATGATGGGAGACACTTTTTTTAAAAGGACCTTCAATGCATGTATTTGTCTGATTTTTTTTTAAATTTGAACGATTTATATTACATGAGGGTCCTTTTACAAACATACACACCTACGAGAGTTCATGAGGAACCAGGTAGTAGGCAGCCGTGGATCGAACCTAGTACCTCGGGTTACAAACCATCCACTTTAACCAACTGACCTACTGAATGCATGTATTTGTCTGATTATAATAACTCAGTGCCAAGTGGTAGCACTCACACCTCCCAACAAGGAGGAGGGCACCTTCCAACAACCTACCTATAACCTATTTCCCTATATAGAGAGGGAAGTGATGGCATATACCTTTAGTATCAATTCTCTTTTTTTTTTCCCTTTTTTCTTTTTCCTTTTTGATGAGGCTAGACCGTGTGATGTAAAGAATTGAACCATCTATCTCTCTCGCAAAAAAAAAGGACTCTCAACGACTATTCATCGTTAGTTTAAATTCACAAGGTTTCAGGCGCAAATCCTTGTGAACCACAAGGCAACAGTTGAATGCTAGAAGTTTTGTGCATGGGGGAAGCAAAAGAACTGAAAAGGCATCTAGTCCTCATTGGCAACCTATTATGTGCAATGAATGCTTGTCAATTTCATACCCTACATTGCATCAAGTGGCATGTGGAGGCTACCAACACACCCAGACGCAAACCAGCTTAGTGAGATTTGTGAAGTGTTGTTCTTGAGATGGAGATGAAGGGGCTTATATGAACCCCCTTTACCCAGTGGGTGGTGACCACAATTTGAAAAAGATGTCTCTCGCAACTTAGTTCATTCTAGAGTAATTGGAATTAGCTTCATGAGCCTAACCCCAAAAAGGATCTCAATTAAATAAAAAAAGTCAAATAGTTGTGTTGATCGCATAAAAGATATGAGTTTTATTGCAATTTACTAGTTGGATGAAATTCTTGCAAACATGAGTATGTTTGTTGTAAAATTGATTCCCAAATACTTGTGGGCATTCAAGAAGGGCAAGTAGTAATCTAAAATACCCTAAAAGTAGTACCCTTCACATAAGCTATAGATGTTTAGGCTCGTACAACAACAAAACCATGAGACTACCCTCCCCTCTATTTTAAACAACCTCCAAGACCTTCTATTAGTCAAATATGCATAGGGCAAGCACATCATGTATTACACTCTTCTAATTATGAACAAGTATCAAGATTGATCAAGCATCGTGTTTGCAAGCAAGCCACCCAAGGAAGTACGGATGTTCACGGGTATGAGAGAGAGAAATTGAACACCACTATAGGCATTTTGATGTGATGTCACCAAATCAATTATCGATTTCAAACCCCTTGAATTGGCTTTGCAAGGTCTATCTTAGTGTATTGTGAGGATGAGATGGGTTTGTGAGGTACACCATGCACTTTTATGTACCCTCCACAACAATCTAGGAACTTGCTAGCTAAAAGTGGTAGAAATTACACAAATAGGTTGTCTGTGTTTGCTTCAAGCACTTGTTTGATTCAAGCACTTGCTAGCAAACATCACCAGTTTGGAGTGTGTGTGAATAGGCCCTTGGAAGTTTGTTGACTCCCTCACAATGCTAATTATGCGTCATCATCTATAAGTGTATTTACACATAATATTACTTTCCATTTTCCATGATTGGAAACATAATAACCTTTAAAGTCACATTTCAATGTAAAATTTAAAATCCTTTATAATCACTCTTGCCCATTATATTCAAAACATAGAACCTACAAGATTCACTATTAGAGTTCTAGAAGGACATGTACTCCAAACAATGGTGGCTTTACTTTCTAGTAAGATGTGACCTATTGAAGCACTTTATAGGACACTATTAATTTCACGTTCACGTGGTCACAGCATGGCATGCTACCTTTCCCATGTGTGTGTGCAAACTTGTGCATTGTGCACAAGTTTTCACATGACATACTACCTTTCCCATGTGTGTGTATGCAAACTTGTGCACATGTGTACACGTGTACTTTTTCCTACATTATACTATATTTTTTGACATGTGAGCCTATTCTTTTCTTAATCTCTCACTTAGATGTTAGAAAACTTATACATTATAAAGTCTTCTAAATGTATCGACTTGTTTGTCTAAAACTATCAAATTTCTCAAAAATGCCCCCCTACTTGTCCATTCTTATATAATCCATGATGTTTTCCATAGAATCCATGTCTTTATGTGATGGCTCCACAAGAAAACAGGAATCCATGTCTTTATGTGATGGCTCCACAAGAAAACAATCACCCACCATATTTTGCAAAGTATGTATAGTTGCCATGTAAGCATACTAGTTCAGCTTTCCTTCTTGTAAGTAGTTGATGAGAATAGCACGCCCATGAACATCATGGGCCAACTCCATCCTGCACCCCTTCTCTTCTTCACTCTTTGAAATATGCATTTGATGTGAAAGACTTTGAAAATTATATTTTCGTGTGAAGAGAAGTGATGCTTTCAAAAAAATCTCCATACATGTTTGTATAAGACATTTTCCAATCTTCAAGTCCCCTTCTCATTTTATAATGCATTGTGTGAGTTAAAGTCTTTAAGACCCCTCAACACGTGTATTCTTTGAAAATGTTAACAACTATATAGCCTTTTCAAATTGTTTTAATTTATATAAGTGCTTCAATCAATTATTTTGTGTCAATGTTCTTGAATTACAAATCTAGTAAATATAGAACATGATAAGATAAAGAGCTTAGGTGGCCTATGAATCTATTTTAAAAGGAGCTAAAAAAATTATGATAGGATACACACATGTCATATGGCATCTAATGATCTCTACGAAGCAAAAAGAAAACATGATAAGATATACACATCCCATATGGTATCTAATGATCTCTATAAGGAAAAAATAAAACTTATTATAAATAAGGGTTTTGTATACCTTGACTAGATTTTTTTTAAAAATATTCTAGAAAAATCACTTACAAACATATATCTATTGTATGAATAAGAGTTTTGTATACCTTGACTACATTTTCAAAAAATATCACTTACAAACATATATCTCTTTATGGTCAACAAAGATCACTTACAAACATATATTTGTTTATAGCAAAGAACGCATTATGCGCTATGTAAAGACCACTGCACATTATGGTCTTCTTTATGAGCATGGTAAAGGCTTGGATGTACACGGCTACATAAACGCAGATTGGGTAGGTAGCTCGTATGACAAGAGGTCTACTAGTGGTTATGCCTTTACATTTGGAAGTGCAGTGGTGAGTTGGAGCAGCAAGAAGCAACCTACTATTGCTTTATCTAGTACAGAGGCTGAATACAGGGGTGCAGCCATTGCTACATGTGAAGGAGTATGGTTAAAGAGTCTCTCGGCTAATTTGGGTAAGCCTATTGATGGCAAGGTTGTCATTCATGTTGTCATTCATTGTGACAACATGAGCAGCATACAGTTGGCCAAGAATCCAGTTTTTCATGTGCGGACCAAACATATAGAGGTCCACTATCATTTTGTCAGAGAGAAAGTGTTGGATGGTACAGTGGATTTGTAGTATGTGAAGACTGAAGAGCAGGTGGCCGACATCTTTACAAAGCCACTTAGCAGGGAGAAGTTTGAGTACTTCCGCACTATGTTGGGAGTACATGGGATGAGCTTGAGGGGGAGTGTTGAGAGCTTTGATATCCCAAGCTCATCTACATCTTCATCTATGACAGTACATCATGAGCTTGAGAGGGGCCGTTGAGATTCAAGCTCGATGTCAGCTTATGCCAGTTACACTATGTGCCAGCATGTTAGGTAGTAACACGTGTGAGACATAAATGACCGTGTCCAGCTGGTCATAGTGTGTGGACATTAGCTAGGGTTAGCAGTGTGTGGACACAACACATGTAGTGTGTTGTAGATTATGGATTATGGCTTTATGCATTGTGTGAGAAGAGAGATGGCTTCCCTCTATGGTTAGGGTTTGATAATACATTAGGGTTTGCTCCTGTGTGTGTCTCCTCTCCCTCTACCTATTTTCCATCAGGATGCACATCTGAGGTCTTAATTGAAGCTTGTATTCAGCTGGGATTTCAGATATCATGGGAAAATTGATCTTTTTTTTTAAGATGAGAGGTGGACTCTGATATGTAACTTGTTGAATGGGGTTTCATGGCTGCCAAGTTAGGATTTGAGATGTAATTTCTTTTTGGTATATAAATATGTATATATTGGTCCCAAAAAAAAACCTTATATGGGAGAAAATCAAGGTCATTCCTAAGGAAAGGTATCGCCCCATTAACTTTGAATTTAAGATTCCTTCTTAAATATGTTAAAGAAGAGGCAGACCTAATGTATCATAGACTAAAGTTGCAGCATTTAAGGCATGGTTTATTGCAAGATTGGGGCCTCCTATCAACTTTAAAATAGAGGCCCTCTAGTTGACCTCAATCTTAGATGTAATTGTCCATAGACTAAAGTTGTAGAATTTAAGGCATGGTTTATTGCAAGATTGGGGCCTCCTATCAACTTCAAAATAGAGGCCCTCTAGCCAACCTCAATCTTAGATGTAATTCTCTAGGCCAAGGCTAAGGAAGAATCCATCCGAGTCAAGGCAAGTTTAGGCCAAGTCAAGGCTAAGGAAGAATCCATCCAAAGTCAAGGCAAGTTTAGGCCAAGTCAAGCTTTAAATCAATCTTACCCCCCCTTGAATAGAAAGCATCCACTTCCTCCTCCTAATAGTGGATAATCAGATGTTTGCCAAGGTCCCAAGGCCCCTTAACTTGAGATATAGTGGTGGGAGAAAATCAAGGCCATTCCTAAGTAAAGGTATTACCCCATTGACTTTGAATTAAAGAAGATGGATGCCTTCTTAAATATGTCAAAGAAGAGGTAGACCTAGTGTATCATCCAAAGTTGTAGCGTTTTAAGGCATGGCTTATCGTAAGATTGGGGCCTCCTATCAACTTTAAAACAGAGGCCCTCTAGCTAACCTCAATATCAGAGGCCCTCTAGCTAACCTCAATATCAGATGTAATTTTCCAAGCCAAGTCTAAGGAAGAAGCCATCAAGAGTCAAGGCAAGTTTAGGGAAAGTAAAGCTTCAAATCAATCTTACCTCTTGAATAGAAAGCATCCACTTCCTCCTCCTAACAGTGGACAATCAGATGTTTGCCAAGGTCCCAAGTCCCCTCAACTTAAGATATAGTAGTGGGAGAAAATCAAGGCCAATTTTGGGAAAAAGAGATAGGGTTCTTCTTCCTAGTCATCCACATAGATGACAAGCAAGAGAATCCCATGATCTATTTTCTTCACATAGAGTGAGGAATCTGCTGAAGAAAGCTGAAATCTAAGGGAGATAAGATATCGGCTTATCTTATCACTCCAAGCATGAGGTGCTTGCTTCAAACCATATAATGCTTTCCTTAATCTGCATACATGAGTGGGGTACCTCGGGTGTACATATCCTTTTGGCTGTGCCATATAAACTTCCTCTTGTAAATCACCATTTAGAAATGCATTTTTCACATCCATTTTATATATTTCCCAGCCATTTGCTGCAGCCAAAGCAATGACTGCTCTCACTATTCCCATCTTTGCAACTAGACTAAATGTTTGATTATAGTCCAAGCCTTGGGTTTGTGCATAACCCTTAGCTACTACCAAGCGCGCTTTATGGTGCTCAATGGAACCATCTAATTTGCATTTCACCTTATAAACCCATTTGCAACCAATGACATTTTTGCCTTGTGGTAAGGCAACCAAATCCCAAGTTTCATTATGAACCAATGCGTCCATCTAAACATCCATAGCCTTCTCCCATACATGCTTCCCAATAGCTTCTGTATAGCATGTAGGTTCCACATGCTTCACCAAAGAGGTCATATATGCGTAATGCATAGCAAAGTCACGATATGTCAACCTGTCAACAACTGGATACCTGACCCTTTGGGATCTCCGCAATGCATGCGGATTCTGAACACCTATCACTCTAGCATGTGGAGGCACATATCTATCCTGCCTTGCCCTGGTGTGCGTAAAAATGGTATGCCAAGTTCCTCATCCAAACTTTCTAAACTTGACGACTCATAACCTGTAATGCCAATTCCTTCAACCTTCTTTTTTCCTTTATCCATAGCACTACTCCCAATGCTCACACTCTCATGTCTCAAGCATCCTGACCATGGACGTATAGTGCTACTCTCAGACTCTGCTGGCCCAGACATAGAAATAGAACTTGCTTATGGCAAGTTCACATGCACATCAGCATCAACGGAATCAATGACACCCTCATCCTTTGCCTTGTACCAACTGGCAAGTTCATCAAACACCACATCTCGTGAGATAACCACTTGCCTAGTTTGTTGATATGCAACATTGAGCTTGTTTAGGTGTCAATGCAAGTTATTCACAGTTGATTAAACCACTACATTGCAATTTGAAGCCTTGGAAAGCGTGCTAAAACAGAGTACTTTGGACTGCGTATGCCAATTTAATTTGAATGCAATCAGGTTGATTTTTTACATCAACAGTGAAGTTCGTTGAGTACTTTGGAGTATCTGGAACACTTATTAGAGTGTGGTTGAGCTGAGGAAGGCTCGTTTACAAAATTGGACGTGTGCAGAAGGTGCATTTGCATTGAGCAAATATGTCAGACAACCCAATACACATTGTGGGTGAGAAGTTGGATAGAAAGAACTCCCAGGCATGGAAGTACAGGATTAAAATCTTTCTGAAGGGAAAAGGATTTTGGAACCTAGGTGCGAAGCCAGAGCTGGAACTACCCCAACAAGCTACACAACAACTCATAAACAATGGTCAGAGAGAGCATACAAAGTTTTGCATTACTTGTCTATATGTAACTCGGATGCGATACTCATACATATACATGATGCTGAGAATCCCAAGGATGCATAGGATATATTGGTAAAGCTGTTTGATACAGATACTAGTGCTCGTAAGTCTCAGTTAAGACAATAGATTCATAATGTGAAGTAGAATGGAAGGAGTATTCTTGCCTTGCATGGTCTTGGCAAGGAGTACAAGTCTTTTGATACATCTATCTCTATTTGGAGTACAGGTTTACTAGATTTTGATGAGTTGGTTTTACTCTTGCGTGTTGAGGAAATCAAACTCATTGACTCTTTTCATGATGCATCTACTAGCCATGATGATAATGGCAAGAAGCAGGCTTGCTATTCACAAAGGGGATTTAGAGGCAGGGGGAGATTTGCATCACGAGGTCGTGGTAATGGTCGTGGATGGCAGGATAGGTCACCACAACAAAATTTTCAGCCTTTATATGGTGCCAGAGGTGGTCGTGGATGTATTACACCTCAGAGAGGCAGAGGTAATCCCCGTGGAAGAGGACGTTGGCAAGGCCAACAAGCATCTATGCAAAATGTGGAATGCCATTAACAAAATGATTTGAGAGGAGGTAGAGCACAACATGGTGGACATTATGCACAACATGGCGAAAATTATGCAAATGGTGGAATTTTTGCATTAAGCAGTAATGATGGCAGCGCAAATCACTTGTTTGCCATGAAACATGTCGTAGGATCTATGATGACAAATGGTGACAGTGATGACACTTGGTATATGGACTCTGGAGCATCAAACCATATGACTTGTCACTCATGGGTGGCGAATGGTTTGGAAATATATGGATGTGAAAGGCTATGTGGAGACAGGTGATGATTCCCAACATGCTATCACTCATGTTGGAAGTGTACTGTCATTGGTGATGCACAATGGTGAAACAAAGTCTGTGGTGGCAGATGTCTTGTATTTGCCTTCTATTACAAAAAGTTTGGTTAAATGGTGGAACAAGGTTTACAGGTTCGTTTCAACGAGCATGGATGCTTCGTTGAGGATTTCAAAAATGGATGTAGAGTCATTTCCAAAGGCAAGAAAGAAGGCAGGTTATTTAAGTTGGATGCTGGGATTTCTGAGTTGAAATCAACCATGTTCTCTAAAAGCCGAAATGTGGTACAAGACATTAACATGTGGCATAAAAGGATTGGATATGTGAACATACAAAGGTTAAAGAACATGCAGGCAAGAGGCATTGTTAGTGGGCTGCCTAGATTCAAGTATGATGGGAATATGCATGTCTGTGATGCTTGCCAGTTTGGAAAGCAAGCAAGGTTGCCATTTCCTAAAGAAGGCAACATGAGTAGCAGGCCACTTGAGATAGTTCATAGTGATGTATGGGGTCCTGCACAAAACCCATCCATTAAAGGCAGCTTGTATTATGTGACATTCATTGATGATTTCAGCAGAATGACTTGGATTTACTTTCTCAGAGAGAAAAGTGAAGTATTGGGAAAGTTTATGGACTTCAAAGCTTTTGCAGAGAAGCAATATGGCTCTTGGATAAAATGTTTGAGGACAGATGGAGGTGGTGAATACACCTCACATGCTTTTGAGAATTTCTTGAAAAAGCATGGAATAAGAAGGCAGTTAACTTGTAGGTACACCCCTCAGCAAAATGGTGTTTCTGTATGAGAGGAAAAATAGAGTCATTTGTGATGTGGCCAGGGCAATGCTCAATGAAAAGAGCATGCCAGACTATTATTGGGCAGAAGCGTGTGCCACAACGGTGTATGTACTTAATAAGACACCCACACCAGCCATACATGGAAGTATGCCAGAGATGCATCTTACAGGTTTTAGGCTAGACATTGGACACCTCAAAGTGTTTGGTTGCATAGCTTATGTGCATGTGCCATACGAGAGAAGGAAGAAGTTGGATCCTAAGGCAGAAAAGTGTATTTTTGTTGGGTATGCACAAGATCGCAAGGCATATAAATGTTACAATCCACAAACTAGGCAAGTGGTTATCTCACGAGATGTGGTGTACCATGATGAAAAACAGGTAGAGGGAGAGGAGACACACACACATGAGCAAACCCTAATGTATTATAAAACCCTAACCATAGAGAGAAGCCATCTCCCTTCTCACACAATGCATAAAGCCATAATCCATAATCTACAACACACATGTGTTGTGTCCACACACTGCTAACGCTAGCTAATGTCCACACACTATGACTAGCTGGACGCGATCATTTATGTCTCACACATGTTACTACCTAACAAGCCAGCACATAGTGCAACTAGCATAAGCTGACATCGAGCTTGAATCTCAACACATCCTTTAGGTGACTACTTCTCCAAGACATCCCCTTTTTTTTACCATACTTTAACCACTCGTCTAGTGCCAACTAGGTTTTCAATAAAGGCCACAAAATTATGGTCCACTTGTTTAACTTTTTTATACCATCTTTTGGTCCTTGGACCAAACTTCACAGATCTACTTCTTGGTTTAAGCTCTAAAGCTACCTGAATACACAACAGAAAATGGTTAGGCTTAGCCTAGTATGCTATTAAAACCTTAAAGATCTCTCTAGCTAATAACCATGCATAAACATGCATGACTCATGCATATATATACTCATCCACCCAACCACCCCCGAGCCCAAGGGTGCACACATAAATACAATGAAGTATCACATATCTTATCTTAGTGTCCCCCATACCACCAAGAGATATGACTTCATTCCAACACTTAGCTCTAGCTTGAAATGGCAAGAGAGTAGACACAATGCTCTACACAAGAGAACATCCATTGAGAGTTCCCCTATGCCCCTATTATATAGTAGGGCCCTTAAGTGACTTTTGACTCTCCATTTCCATGTGTAACCCTTGGTTGCTTGACCCTAACCTCAAACCAAGGTTAGACCTAACCCTTACCCCATTAGAGCATGTTCCCATGCTCCCATGTTTACATGCCTAGGGTGGGTTAGCCTCCTAGTATATGCACATATAATGTGCACATAACATACTTCCCCTCTCTCAAAACATTGCACTCTTATACTGAAAAGAAGGAAAATTGTGCTAAACATTCTTAACTAACTCCCAAGTCGAATCCTCAATTTCCCTGTCTTTCCACTTAATTTTAACCTCATGGATTAGGCGACTACAAAGTTTCCTTTCCCTAAATTCAAGTACCATGCAACATAAGAAGGTTCATGTGGATTAGGCGACTACGAAGTTTCCTTTACCTAAATTCAAGTATCATGCAACATAAGAAGGTTCATGTGGAACATAAGACAAATCTTCAACTTCAACGAGTAACTGTGTTATCCTCACCTCCCAGCTTCTCTTTCAATCTACTGACATGAAAGACTCGATAAACTCTGACATGTGGAGGTAGTTTTAATTCATACGCAACCGTGCTAATCCGACGTATAACTCAAAATGGACCACAATAGCTAGGAGATAATTTTGAGCACTTTCCTGAGAATCTTTAGGAAATTTCAAATAAACCAACGCTCCTGGCTCAAAAGACCGAGGTGAGCATCCCCTATCAACATAAAACCGTGCTCTATCCTGAGCACTCTTGATAGAATCCTGAGCTTGGGTTAGCATTTCGTGCATGTCTCACAAGAAATCCCTCGATGCATCAAGCTCAATGTCCTTAAGATCAACATCAACAGGTGCCCTAGGTTGATACCCATACATAAGCATGAACGGACTATAACCAGTAGCCGAATGCTTAAAACTATTATAGGTAGATTCCATCATTGAAAGATATTTTTCCCAACTCGATGGTTTTCTAGAGACATATGCACAAAGCATATCCTCTACAATTTGATTCACACGCTCTGTTTGCCCATCAGATTGCGGGTGATCAAAGGAACTCATACTCAAAGTAGTTTTCAATTTCTTGATGAAAACTTCCTGCTAAAAATGAGCCGTAAACTTATAGTCCCGATCACTCACAATATCAGAAGGTAGACCATACAGTCTAAACAATTGCTCAACAAATGGGTAAGCTAATTCTGAAGCTTTAACTGTTGTCTTTGTGAGTAAAAACCTAGCCATCTTTTTTAATCTATCCACGACTACCCAAATGGCATCGTGACCCCTATTGGTACGTGGAAGTCCCATAATGAAATCCATGGAAATACTTTTCCACTTTCGAGATAGAATATCCAAAGGATGTAACAACCCAGCAAATTTAAGATGCTCTATCTTATTAATCTGACACACTGCTAACATTTGACCACATAATTCTGACACACTGCTAACATTTGACCACATAATTCTGAACAAATCCTTCATTTTTGGTCTATAAAAAGTCCTTCTAACCAAAGCTAAGGTATGTTGTATGCTTGGATGTCCTGCCGATGGTGTATCATGACACTCAAATAGGATCCTCAGTTTAATTTTTCGCACATCTTGAGTATACTTGGGTGAATCAAGTATACGATCCAAATCTATACTTAAGCCATCTTGAGAGATCTTATGACCCAAGTATAACAATTCTATTTTAAAGAAATCACACAGATAATTTACAATACAGTTTCTCCTTCCTGAGCCTTTTGGATGCGATCCAAATCTATACTTAATCGATACGCAAACCTTATCATTTCGAAATAAAAGATCATTCCGAATAAAAATGGCTTTTCCTTGATTCACTAGGTTTTGATCTACCTCAGAGTTGGTGGACCCTAATTTTGCCAAATTCTAATATTTTCTAAAGAAAATATCTCTACTGCATTTCCCCCTGAGTGAATCGTACAAGTTACAAGTAATTTATGTGAAGCTAAGCTCATTAACTTCACCAATTCGACTCAATGCATCATCAATGCTATTCAAGTTACCTTTTCTATATTTAATCATGAAATCAAAGTCCTGCATCAATTCAGCCCATCTGGCCTTTCTACCTTTCAAGTCTGGTTGATCACAAATGAACTGCAAAGAATGATAATCTATCAAGACCATAAATTGAGATCCGTAGAGATACTGTCTCCATGCCTTTAATGCATAAATAATTGCATACAACTCTCTCCTGAACTGGGTACCTAGTCTGGGTACCTAGTCTATGCATTGTTGAGTTTCTTACTCTCGAAGGCCACAGGCTTCCCATCTTGGAACAAAGCCTACTATCGCAAAATCACTAGCATCAGTCTCTAAAATGTAAGGCCTACTAGGATCTGTAAGGCTACTGGTAAGGCTAACAGAGGAGCATCTTGAACTTTATATTTCAAAGTATCGAAAGTTTCCTGTAGCTTCTCATTCCACTCAATCAGAGAATTAGACTTCTTATTTTTACCCTTAAGAAGGTTGGTAAAAGGCACTGTCAACTTCAAATAATCCTTGAAAGAAATACCACGAAACCTAAGAAAGATCTTAACTGTTTGATCATACGCGAAACTGGCCATTCCAAAACCTTTTGGATGCGATCCAAATCTATACTTAAGCCATCTTGAGAGATCTTATGACCCAAGTATAACAATTCTATTTTAAAGAAATCACACAGATAATTTACAATACAGTTTCTCCTTCCTGAGCCTTCTTAGAACCTCTTTAAGATGATTCTCATGCTCAGCCAAAGTTTTATTGTATATTAAAATATCATCTAAGAAAACTACCACGTATTTTCCTAACATATCTCTAAATATATCATTCATTATTTGTTAGAAAGTTGCTGGTGCATTAGTGAGACCAAAGGGTAACACTAAAAATTCATAATGGCCATAACGTGTCCTAAAAGCAGTTTTAGGAACATCTTCCTTTGCAATATGGATCTGATGATAACCGGTTCGTAAATCAGGCTTTAAAAAACACTTAGCTCCTTGCAACCTATCAATATAAGATCGTTTGATCTAGGTAATGAGTATTTGTTTTTAATTGTAATTTTGTTAAGACGTTTGTAATCAATACACATCCGCCAGGTACCTTGATCTTTTTTCTTAACTAGGAAAATTGGTGCACCCCAAGAAGACTTACTTGGTCTTATTTAACCCATCCTCAAGTATTCAGCTAGTTGCTTTGCTACCTCATCTTCCTCAGTCTGGCTAAGCATATATGGAGGAATACTAACAGATTCTGCACTTGGCACTAGCTCAATTTTATGGTCCACCTCTCATTTAGGAGGTAATCCATGAGGTAACTCACCAAGAAATACATCCTGAAATTCGCTCTTAATAGAATTTAACACTTACTTTCCTAAACATCCATAGAAACAGTGTTTACATCAAAATCATTAGGACTTGTTTGGGGTCTTCTTGGGCCCTTTTATTTGGACACTTAGTGAAATGCTTAAAATGCTAATCAAGCTTTGACCAAGCTAGTGGCCTAGGCCTGAAAATGCATTTTTCCTTTTCTACAAAACAGAAAATAGGCCAAAAGGTGATCTAATCATTAGATCTTCTGTCCTTGGGAAGGAATATGGACCTTTTGTCCTTGGGAAGGAATATGGACCTAACTGCCTTTTTGTCTTGTAGTGAAGTACCTTTCACAAAGAATGTTTGAAAATTTTCGTCACTTTGTTCCCTCCTTTTTTGGAGGTGCTGCAGATCCCACTCTCTCTCTACACACTCTCTCTCTCAAACGAGTTTAGGGTAGTTTACTTGGGTAAGGGCTTCTTTTTCTCTCTCTAGGAGCCATGGCCTACAGATCTGGACCTCCATCATCCTCTCCACCAGCTCTCATGGAGGAGCTCACCATCCCCTCCTGTGAAGGTACAGATCTACACATCCTTGCAAGCTGAAGCTCTCCATCTCCATCACTAGCAAGCTCTCCATATCTATCTCCTCAAGGCCTCCATTTCCATCTCTGTATCCATCTGCATCTCCTCCACCTCCATCTCCAACCATCACCATCTCCATCACCATCTCCATCTTCATCTCCTCCATCTCCATTTGCTAGGTACAATGGCTCTACGGGACATCACCAACAAGCAATCAAAGTTTCGCTTGCACGTGGACTTAGACGAGGAGTATGCCACAATGCGAAGTAATCGAACGAAGGGATGTATTCTTGCTGAGGTGCTATGACTTCAAGGTGCAAAAGCCATTGATCTTTGGACCGATGGAAGCATTTTTGAATTTGACATTGGCAAGCTACCATCCACCCATCTGTAGCCGCCTAGCAAGTTGGCAATATTGCCGCCTAGCAAGTCGGCAATATTGTTGTTTGCTGACTTCCTTGCCATAACTATACTGTATGGTGTTGGAAGTATAGATCTTGTCATTCCTTTGCCTCGTAAACGTGCTGTGATGCAAGTATACAAAGCCCTGTATCCCTTATCACGCACACAGTGAGCATGTCAACGGGATTGACAATTTGCTCAAATTCCTTGAGAAAATACTTTTGAATCCTATCACGCAACGCACCGTTTGCTGGATTGGTTATCATATTGATTACTTTCTGCTCTGGAATGTGCTCAAGGATAGACTCCTCAGTATTGGAACAACCTAATATTGCTTTAGCACATTCCCTGGACATCACATAGTATAGAGTCAATGACATAACTATATGAAAAAAGAATGTAATGCTAGTTTTGAAGATGTGATTACCTTGTTCGACGCGCACGTTGCTTGCGAGCCCCCCCATCTTTGGAAAGAAGACTCAGAGGCTTGCACTTTCACTGCCTTGCATTATATCCCATGGGGAGGTGAGTGAAATGATCGACACGTCGGCGAAGGTTCCGAGTTGAGTTTCGAAGACAGAGATAGTTCTCTATAACTCGATCCCTGCTTTCCACCCCTTCATCAAGCTTCATCTTCTGCTCTGCGTCCTCCTTCTCTAGATCCTTGACTCGAGCCAACATATGTTCCTTTGTGGCCATGAAAGTTGACGCACATTCTTCCTTTTCCGCCTTGCATAATTCTAGAAGCTTCCTGAGGTGATTTTGATTTGAGAGTTCTTGCAAGTACAAAGAATAGAGCCTCTGACAGTACCCTAAGAAACCATTATAACTATCACCCAAGAAGCGTACGACCTGCGTGATATTACGAAAAGGGGGAGGTGCACCAAGTTTAACAATGTTTACGTCGAGGTGGAGGCGCTTCAACGAGCTATGATTCAGTTTTATGATATGACATTAGAGGAGACGAATGGAAAGGCTATATTTGTCCTTAAATTGGATGAATGTCAGGTTGTAAAGGGCCAAAGGGTGGAACGTACAAGTTTGACGCTCATGAGCAGGGCATTGAAGCGAAAGAGCTTAGACGGCGAAGATGAAACAGGTGATGCGGAGAATAACTTGCACACAAAGCGACGCAAGCAAGATTACTTTGGAGTGCAGTCTGAGAAGAACATATGGTGGTAGGCGGCATGGACCCTTCCGCACGAGGACCATGACAGTCTGAGGTGGTACTTCACCCGTACAGGTATTCAAGGAGTGATACACAAGCAATCAAATGGTGAAGTCTTGCATGTGCCTGGCAGCACTGGTGACTTTGAAATAGAGTGGCACCTTGGTGGTGATCTCAAGACCCTCAAATGCATGTTGGGAACTAAAAGCGGTGCTAACACTTTGTTTCCATGCATCTTTTGTTGTCATCCAAGGATGCCAAGTGTCGCAGTGGGGAAGGCCAAACAAGCAACCAAGGTGAAGGTCATAAGCAGGCAAGTGCAAAGGGCTCAAATCAATTACAAAAAGGGAAGGGTATGCACATCTGGCTCAATGGAATTATGAGCTGCAATCAAAGCAAGGCACCATCTCGCGCAGAGGAGGATGCTACTTGGAACCCTATTCTTTCAATTCCACTGTCGCGAGAGTACATGTGTGTACCTTGCACACAAGACTTAGAATTCTGGACAAATTGTTGATGCTCCACATCAATTATGCTTGGAACATGGAGCCAGAGTCACGGCGAGAACAGTGCATCCAAGAGCTTGAAGTTGTTTTATCATCCGTGGGGCTTCACGCAGGTGCTGTCACCCTCTTTAAGGATCGCAAAAACCCATCAAGTACCCAAGATAACCCTAATAAGATATGTATGGGTGGTGCAAAAGCAAGACACCTACTCTCAAACTATGGTGAGGCTCAGCCATACACATTTTGAATTATGGAAGTAGATTTGTGATGTAACAACCTATCGAGGCAATGAGGCGACACTAGGATTGAAGCGTGCATATGTGTGGGAAGCTTGTGATGAGATGATGAGGCTTCTTTAGCACCCGTATCTTGATGAAGCAGAGATAGCTACATTCAAGACTTCGATTGACAGATTCACAGAAGAAATGATGATGCTTGGGGGGAAACTCATATAACACACTACATGCATATTCTCTATGCGCACAGTTCCTTCTTTCTAGATGAATATGGGTCTCTTGCACTCTGGAGCAACCAAGGCATGGAACGATCACATTACCAAGCCAAGGTGGCCTATTTTAAGAACACGGGTCATGGCAGTGGCAAGGTTTGTAGCAATGCATTTCACGAAATGTTCAATTGGTTTTACCATGCACTTACTGGCAAGGTTTGCAGCAATGTGTTTCACGAAATGTTCAATTGGTTTTACCGTGCACTTACTGGGAGAAAGGCCCAAAAGTGAGTTAAAAATTTATCTTTGAGGCGCAAAATCATGAAGGTGGTAGGTGCAAGGCGAAAGAGAAGGGTGCAATGCGTCAATGGCACGTGAAAGAGCGAGGCAATGGCACAGTGGTCAACAAAGAAATGGCCGCGTGTGGTTACCCACCCAATAATTCTTGTTCGCCACTTTTTGGCGCGTTCATTGTAAAATAACTTTTTTGTAATTTTGGGCCCCTATAAATATCAAAGTGAGTTTTATTGTCATTTTTAAAAGTCTTGACTTGTGAGTTCTCTCTCTCTCTTCCTCTCCCCTTAACTCTCCCTCTCGCGCACGCTCTCTCTCTCTCTCTCTCTCTCTCTCTTTCTCTTGCTCGTGCACTAATATCTCATGCACA
Source organism: Cibotium barometz (assembly GCF_041138505.1). Lineage (NCBI taxonomy): Eukaryota > Viridiplantae > Streptophyta > Polypodiopsida > Cyatheales > Cibotiaceae > Cibotium > Cibotium barometz. The sequence continues at coordinate 14,245,152 of NC_141085.1, forward strand.
TGGAGCCCCCAAATGATCCTCCCTCCAATACGCAGGATGACATTTTCAAAGACCTTGGGCCCTTATTCACCGCACATAGAACTGAAATCCCAAACATTTACCCACAAGCCCAAATGGATCTAGAAGCTGAGCGTGTGAGGCTTGAGCGAGAGGCCCAAGAAGCCCAAGAACGCCAAGAAGCGGAGAGATTACAGAAAGAAGCAGAGGACATGAAGGCAGCTGAGAGAGCAAGAAAAGAAGCCGAAGAGACCGTCAGAAAACAGGAGGAGGATGAGGCAGCAAAGAAAGCACAGGAGGATGAGGCTGCCAAGAAGGCGGAAGAAGACGAGGCAGTTAGGAAGGCGGAGGCAGATAAGAAGGCTACAGAAGAAGCTCAGGCCGCCACAAGCGACGAGAGAAGATTTGCATTCTTAGCTGCGGAGGAGGAATGGCTTAACAGACAAGCTCGCAAATTTGTTGCTGACCTGCGAGAGCGACAGGCCAGATATGAAGATGACACGATTTTGGAAGCGGCTACACAAGGTCTTTGAGCAGAATATACAAAGAGGAGAAATGAAGACACAGAAGAAAGGGAACACCTGCTGCCGAGTAGTAGGATTCTCAATGCAATGTTAGACAGAGTCTTGGCTCGTGCACTTGGTAAAGGAAAGAGAAAACTCTCAGCTCAGGAAGTAGAAAATAAGAGACAGAAACTTGAACAAGAAGCCAGGGCAGCAAATGCACGGAGGCTTCATGAGGAAAAAGAAAGGAAAGATGAAGAGGAGCGAGTAAGGAAGAAGGAAAGATGAAGAGGAGCGAGTAAGGAAAAAGAAAGGAAAGATGAAGAAGGCAGAGCAGAGAGCAGCTCAGAAGACTCCACCATCTGCAAAGGCAAAGAAAACTCCAACACCTGCAAAGGAAGGAGGCAGAGCAGAGCAGAGAACAGCTCAGAAGACTCCACCATCTGTAAAGGCAAAGAAAACTCCAACACCTGCAAAGGCTAAGAAGGGGAAAACCATTCCTAAACGCACAGAACCCCCTTTCGATAACTTCTAAGAGCGGCGACAAAAGTTCAAAAATGACACGCCAGCTTGGACTCGCCACGCGCAAGCAGAAGAAGCAAAGGTGGAGACCAGGGACGGTTGCCCTTAGAGAAATTCGTAAATATCAGAAGAGCTCCACACCAATTATTCCAAAGGCACCTTTTACGTGTCTCGTCAAAGAGATTATCCTCGACCAGCGCGCCGGGATGTCAATCGTGTGCAAGCGGCGGCACTAGGCGCTCTGCAACAACAAGGTGCCGAGGATATTTTGGTTTCGCTTTTCCAAGACGCGATTTTGTGCATGGTGCATGCAAAACGTGTCACTATCAAGCCATCTGATCTTCGTCTAGCTAGGCGTATCCGTGGAGACGACGTTCTCTTTCACTAGATAGGAGAAGCCTTTGTAATGCAACAAATCCGTGTTTTGTAATCTCAATTTGATTAATGAAAAACCATGTCTATTTTCAAAAAAGTTGTGTTTTCTATTGCAAGTGATTGTCGTCTTATGAAGGTAATTGTAGTCTTTTGCATGTAATTGTTGTCGCTACGTACATTCGATCTCGTGAACGCTCGTCTGCCACCACCCATCTGTGGCTCGACTCGACGAGCCCATTTCTCCTGCATATGGTCCCAAAAGGGTAGATCTGATGTGCGGGGTGCGTCGGGGCCGATGGGGGGGGGGGGCGGTGGTCGTGCCATGGACCCTGTGCGCCACGGAGCAACTTTTGCCTGTTTGACAAGGCGGGAACGAACCACGAGGACGACCGCCACACAGGCGTACTTGAAGGGGGCCAGAACTGAACCCAAACAGGACAGAAGTGCACGGAGCGAGGGCGCTGAGTCAAAATTTTCCACTCCGCTAAAGAGGGCGACAGAGAAGCCTTTATTTTCTATACTTAACTAGCATTCGATAGATCATTTGATTCTGAGCAATATAAGTTATCGGTGGGGGTTTGGTCTGTTAATCGGTGGGGGTTTGGTCTGTTAGCCGGTCTTCGTCCAGTCATTTAGATCATTATCGGCGTCTTTCAAACAGGCAAAAGTCGCTCCGTGGCGCACAGGGTCCATGGCGTGACCACCGTCCCCCCCCCCCCGTCGGCCCCGACGCACCCTGCACATCAGATCTACCCTTTTGGGGCCATACGCAAGAGAAATGGGCCCGTCGAGTCGAGCCAAAGTCGGACGAGTGGTGGCAGACGAGCGATCACAAAAATTGATTGAAACATCATGACATGACACGACAACAACATATAAACACATCAAAAAGATAATTAAAACTTAAAATCAGCTCGACAAACATCTTGATGTCATTAATTGTTTGATTTCCACAAAAGGCAAATGAGTACATTGGATCTAGCCAACTCGCTTGATGAGCTTGGTGAAAGCCTCGTGGGTGAGAGTCTTTACCGATGGTTTGTCACCGATGCGTTCGGCTATCTCTTTGGCATCAGTGATGCCTTGTCCAAGGCTAAGGCCACAAAATCCTAGAAAAGACCCCGCACTTTTTCACCAAAGCTATAGATAGCTGCTTCCCTATTTACAAGAATACATTTATGGACATTTTGGGCTATAGGGGCTTCAGACAGGATGGCGCTTAGGGCTCTGCACTTCAAAAATTTGGCTTGCGCGTCATTTGAAAAGTCGTTGTGAATCACACAAAGCATCTCGTTATTGAAGCTCGAGATGTAGTGCCATAGCGCAGCATCTTTCTCCTCCACCTCCTTTCGTGCTCCACCCTTTCGGCTTGCGAACCAGTCCATTTCTCTTGCGGTCTACAAATTAGATAGAAGAATGAGTTGACTTCAAAAAATTACAACTTAAGAGGGAAGAAATTGGGTGTACTACCTCAGTGGCATCATCATGATCTGCAAGGTCTGCATCACTAATATTGATGCTCTCGAGGCTGACGGAATCCGAAATGGCAAGCGGCTTGTGAGGGGCAAAGCTAGTTTCTTGCACACTCTCGTAGAAATCCTTGCACTTGGATATTTGTACAAGAGTCTCTGCCACAAGGGACTCTATTGAGGCATGATTTTCCGGGAGCGCAAGCACCTTTGTGACATCTGCAAAACTGAATTCAATGCAGATGTCATCATCTTTGGACGGCTGTTGTGTGTCTCGCATGCCCGCGTACATAGTAATGACTGAGAGAGTTTCATCCTGGTGCAGCTCGAGGACATGGGCGATGTCATCCAAAAATAAGAACTCTACACCTTCTACTATGATGGGGTGTAGAGTTCGCACTTCGAGCTCTAGAACTTCATCCATGACATCGTCCCCTTCGATGTCCCGGTCCACAACCTCAGCTTGCGGCTCTTCCGCCCAGAGGCACAAGTGCAAGAGATGCTTCTTGCACTGGGGTGACAATCTCCTCCTTTGGGTCAGCTTCCTTGATCAAGAGATAAGGCGTGGCTTTCTTTGGAGGAGTGGCCTTCCTCTTTCCCTTGCTTTTCTCTGTTCCCTCCAAGATCAGGAGGGCAAGAGTCATGTCCCACCTCAAAAAACTTGTGCCGATGTTGCCCATTCCAAGATCCACCAGGTTATCTTCTTCCTCCTCCCTTAGATATGTGCTACTAAGAGGACGTCCCTGGCAGTGCGACCATCCAGGTCTCTGACAGGGTGATGGCGGTGGTTCCGACGTCAGACTTCTCTTCGGCAGCCCCTCAGGAGGGGGTCGAGCACAGATGGGAGTTGATCAGCAGCATGACGGCTTGGCACATTTGGAGAGCCCGATGCAGGGAGGCCATTGACCGCCAGGCGACTCCACCGGCGGAGGTCATACAGGCCCTCTGGGTGGACATCATTCACACCTTGGGGGGGAAACTCCAGGGCGACTCGGATCGCATGAGAGGGCGCCGCAAGGCTTTCCTCCGCACTTGGCAGCCTGGCCCTTTCCTCACCGCGAAGGGGCGAGGATGTCACTTGGCACTACAGGCCTCCAGTTTGGCTTTTCTCACCTCCCACATGTACTACTAGGTAGCCCCCCCCAGAGAGCGGCCAGCCACGGGGGTGGAGCTTAGGCGTTCACTGTGTTCTTATCCCTCCTTGCGAGGTGAGCTTTGTAGCCTTATGGCATTTTCTCATTAACTAATAGAAGGATCTTTTTTCAAAAAAAAAAAAAAGATATGTGCTACTAAGGCCTTTGAGGAATCTTGCAAGCCTGAACCTGAAATTTTTGTCCGCTTTGTAGGTATGCTTGATAAGATCCATAGGCACCCAAGTCCCCTCCTCATCTTCAAAGTTGACACAATATTCAGCCATGTATGTGTCCATGTAGCTAGTGAACGCCCCAATTACGTCATTATGGAGTTTGGCGGTGCCTTCCATGTCAAAAAAATGAAAGATGGGTGCAAGCTTCTCGATCAAGTGACCAAGGTCAAGCTTGTGCAATTGAGATAGGAGAGCTTGGGTAGGGGTGGCCATGCTTGAGTAGCGAAGAAGGCGAGGGGACCGCAAAGATGTAGAGAGTGAGGAGAGGAGAGCTTCAAATTTGAAAATGAACTCAAAGTGGCCAAAAGTGACTTATAAAGAGGTCTTTAAAACTTTTTTTATGTTTAAAAATTCACTTAAAACCTCCAAAAAAATAAAAACACGCGAAAAACTTAAAAGTGCACAAAATTGAACGCAAATTGCGAGTAGCCAAAATTGTTTTGAATTAATCTCTCAAAATCTGTTACATAGCTTGCTTGATATGGATACATCTAGGGAAGGGAATGCTTTTACTAAATTAAGATGCCTCTTTCCTCTTACGTAGAGGTGTGTTATCAATCACAAATGAAAAGTCACCTTTCAGTGCAAACCTAAGGCCTAAGTACTCCCTTAGGTTTGCCATATTCCAATCAGCATTTACTATGATATCCCACACATCAGCTTGCGTGCTAACATGTACATCAAGCTGTTCTGCATCGTTGATGTCCAAATCGAGTGCTTGCCATTCGCCTCCAGTCAGCTTCCAACGTCTGTAAGGAAAGATAATAGAGAGTTGTTACTTTCCAAGCTGGTACCGAACAACCATCTTCTCCGACACCACCATGCACTTTATCTTGTCACCCTGATGTTGAATAACCTTCAAATCCCATGAAGGTGGCAGAAAGGCACTCATTGCTGTGCCCCCCTTTGCAATCCACATTGTAGGAGTCCGATGAACATTAGCCTCCTTGAACAAAAACACAAACAAATGTAAAGGCATGAAGAACGTGAGAGTCGCACGATGTGACCCATGGGTGCACTTCATTGCATTGCACACATCAATCTCAATCCGACGTCTAGTTATAGTGCAACCAAAGTATTGTCGGCGGGCTTTGGCCAATCATGGTCCGTGAGACTTGGTGTAGGGAGCCTCCGTAGAGTCCTAGAACCATCTCTTGATGTGGGTACAATATACTCTGCATCAAAGAAGAAAACTGAGCGCTCTAAAAGCTCTGATGCCGAACAACCAGTATATGGTAGCTTGCCGATTTCAAAGTGGTGCACCTCAAAGGTTCCAGAAAGGGCCTCTAAAGGCTCCCATTCCACAAATGTTGACGGAAAGATGTCTGCACAGAACATTACAAGAACACACTTGAAAAAATCAAGCTTCCGTACCATGAAATGATGATATTAGCATGTCTCAGTGCAGCCCATAAAACAAGAAGCACAAATAAAACTTACAATTTGCAGGAAAGCGTTTGTGATTGGCATTGTCAACGCGGAGTTGCGATAACTTGTAGACGTGTTGGATCATCACCTGCCTGCTTCCATCAGCCCCTTGCTTGAGATCCACTATGCGACCCTTCCAATGGTGCGACTTTGACCCTATGTATCTGTGCGAGAGACTTTGTGGGCTCCCCTTGTGCTTGGATGCATCGTCACCCACATTCCTTTTGTAAAGGTGCTTGTAACCCACAAGCTAGCATCGTCACCCACATTCCTTTTGCAAAGGTGCTTGTAACCCACAAGCCAGCATCATCTTGTTCGTTGTTGCTGCTGCTAAAGGACTCCACCCTTGAACGAGGTCGGCGACTCATTGTGCTTGGCTAATCGATTAAGCTAAATGCTATGAAGTTGTAGGTGTGTAAGAAGATCTCTGCAACCTAATGCTAGCAGAGCATATAAGCTGGCAAGAGGAGTCAAGAATGTGTATAAGCTAGCAAGAGGAGAGTGAAGAATGTGTGCAAGCAAGAGAGGATGGACTTGATGGGGGAAAAAGTGGACTATTTTCCAAGCTTTCCATAGCCAAGAAGGCATAGAAAGATAGATCTAACTTTAGGAGGGAAGGGGAAGGCTGAATGGGGAGGGAGGAGGCCAAAAAATGATTCTTTTAGTTAGAGAGAGACTCAAAACCGAGCTTGCTAGTTTTAGAGAGAGGAAGAGGGAGTGGGAAGAGGGAAAAGTAGCTTTAAATGAGGGATAATGATGGGGGGGCATTTTTGGCCCTAGCCCACTTTTTGAGGTGGGGTCATTTATACCAGTTTGAGCTGTCTTTATTAAAAAAAGGTGGGAAATTTGATTTTATTGAAAGATTTTGCATTTTTCAGCCCATTTTCTTAAAAGAAAATGGTATGATTCAAGTTTGACCCCTACATATTAGGGGCAGGGAAACCCAACATTTTTCTCCACATGGCCTTCTCCCATTGCACCACTCCTTAATGACTGTCAATAGGCTTGGGGCAAATTAAAGGGCCCAAGAAGACCCCAAACAAGTCCTAATGTGAACATATGAAGACACTGGATCCATAACCAATTGAAAAAGTTCATAGTTAAAAAGATTTTCCATTAACTCAAGCTCATTAATAAAAGTTTCCTTGGGTACAACAATGTTTCCCTTAAGAGTAACAAGGTTTCCATTGTAATGGAAAGACATCAAATGTTTGACCCAATCAACAGAAAAATCCTTATCTTTTTTATGAAACCATTCCATCCCTAGAATTATGTCTGGTTTTGGTGTGAAAACTAACTTTCTTTTTTGTCGACTATTTGAAAAAGTGAATGTGGATTTCTTTTCATTAGACGATGGTTTTGAAGTGTTGGCGCGCCGACCATAGTCTTATGAAAAACCTGAGCTACTTGAATAGCATCCCAATCCATTTTGACCTTGCATTTCTTTACCTCGTAATACTGATAATCACAAGCTGGACCATTGATGAAAATCCCACACAAGGTATGATTATCAGATTTGGCTTTGGCAACTAATTATCTAAATTTCTGCACATAATTGTCAAAAGACTGATTTTCCATGCTATTTTTAACAAGTTTGGCAATTATTTTGAATTCATCCTCTGGTTGGACAAAATCTTTTCTAAAAACTTCCTCAAAACTTTACCAAGTGGTAGAAATGGAATCATCTTTGAGATTCTTCCATCAAGTTAATGCCTTTCCTTTCAATAAACCCTATGCCATCTGTAGCTTTTGCACATCTATCTATGAATAGATGAAAGGCAAAATGTGTAGTCCTGAGTCTTCTCCTTTTTCTTACCGCCGTACACTTTTGGTGCAAATGACGGAGAAGCCGCTTTGGTAGAAGTTTTGTAGATTAAAAACCAGGTTTATTTGGCAAGCTAGAAGAGATCCCCAACCCCCCTCTTAACAATCCCGAATGGCCCAAACCTGATGCTTGGACCATCTTATGCTTAAAGTTTAAGATGGTAAGTGATATATCAAGACATCACTCAAGTTTTCAAAGGCATCTAGGTCAGTAGGGCTAAATTGGTTTTGTCCTTTACATGTTTTTGTGCACATGTTCAATTCCATGCCAATGCACCAAACAAAAACAATGTATATTGTAAGGAGGTAATGAGAGGTCACATCAAGGTGATGTGTACAAGTGCAATGTAGTAGATTCTATAGTGTCTTTAAGGTTCTTGAAGGCATGCTCTATTTTGTACATGCGTCTGCACTACCAAAGATGGATGCAAAAGCACGGGACATGGATCCCACTTCAAGCCTCAGAAGAAGAAATTATGCCTATTGAGGTAGCTGTGATGATGCAAAATGGATGGATTGAGCGAGTGGGAGCAGCAAGCAGCACACCTGTGTCAACACTTTAGCACCATGGGCTTTGACAATGTGGAAGAGTCAAGTTTCAAGTTGATGAGAAAAAAGGTATATCTGATTCCACTACATGTCTAGAATTCACCCTTACACTTTTTGGTTATTATGCCACTTTCTATGTTTTTACAGATTGGGAAGCATAAGGAGGGGACAACCATAGTCTCAGAATCATGGCCCTACCAACACATAGTAGGCATGTGAAAGAGCTTGAAGATGAACTGAGTATATGGGAAAATAGCCTCTGTTTTGATGCACGTGAAGGGCAAGAGTTTCAGGATCGAGGTGAAGGCAATGACAAGCTTTCAAGTCAATAAGGAGATGGAGATCAACATGAAGTAAATGTCACAAGAGGGGCAAAAAATGAAGACATTATAACAATTTTAGATTAGTAGATGACATGCTTGTAATTTTGTAGCAAGCTCTTTTATAATAACCAATCTTTATTTAATTGAAATCTTAATATTTTTGCAAATTGTAATTTTTTTGTCTAGCGGTCTAGTGTGAAAATGAAAAAGAAGCCACCTTTGGCTATTTATAGTTAATATTTTTGCAAATTGTAATTTTTTTGTCTAGCGGTCTAGTGTGAAAAGGCCAAACTTTAAATTTTAACTATAAATAGCCAAAGGTGGCTTCTTTTTCATTTTCACACTAGACCGCTAGACAAAAAAATTACAATTTGCAAAAATATTAAGATTTCAATTAAATAAAGAGCTCACACTATCTCTTTGCATTCACATGGCTACCCACTTTGACAACTTCTGTGAGTTTCTCTCCACCACCCCGTGGGCGGGCAAGAGCGAGCTCTTTGTCATGTTCTCTCGTGAAGTCGACTTTGAAAAGTTGCTCGCCCTTGCGTCCCAACATTATGAGACGCAGATTGCATACATGGAACAATACTTGGTCCCCACTCCATCTCCTTTCCCCATTGCCCCAATGATCGATGGGTGCCTGTTGAGTTGCTTAAGTCAACAATATGCCCGCCCCTACATCCAACGCCTTGAACGCTTCATCGACATCTACATCCCCGCCGCAGGAGCTTACTATACCTTCAATAAGTAGGAGGTGAAGAGGCTGGGGAAGGGCAATTTAGGAACTAGGTTCCTCTTGTGGCTCGTCACTTTTACGTTCCTCACATCAGCGAGATGAGGAGGTAGAGATGCTTGCATTGCAGTTGGCAGGGTATTTGAGGGATGACAAGGAAGTGAAGGCAGTAGGAACGAGTGCTGGTGTAGAAGAGCAGCTTGAATCAGAGCACTTTCTAGAGTGTGCACAATCTGCAGAGCTGAACAGCCCACTGTAGTAGAAGATGTGGGGCCATCTTCCCCACAGGAGGAGAGCAAGGTGCTGCCAGAGCTTGAGATCAATCTCTTGAGCACCATTGTGGTGGAAGGTGAAGAATACTTATTTCTTCATGACCTTGAAAAGGCAGCTGGCTTGAGAATGGATAAATGCTTGGGCATTATATGCACGTGATGTGAGGTGATACGTCCAACCTCGGTCCTCACCTAGATAGTGCTAATTACCCCTTGGAGAATCTATCACAGAGATAGTTGCTTTGGTCAAGGAAACTGTGGTTGAGACTACGGAGCAAGCCCTAGTTCCAGAGGAGGAATTCAAAACCTTACAAGACAAGCTAGAGGCTGAAAAGGATACCCTTGTTGTTGGAGTGATGGAGGAGACCAAAGCACCAAAAAAGGATGAGGCTAAGTCCTCGATTGACCTCTGCGCTCCCACCAGCACTTTGGCAAAAGAAGACATTGAGCAAGAGGTGATAATCGACCTTTTACAACCTAGAAACATTTGTAATTATGTACAGGAAAATAGTTTGATTTTTTCTTTGATTGCAGAGGGTGGTTGAAATTGACGCATTTGCTGGGAGAGACGGCGGCACCAGAGACCAGGCCGCCAAGGTCCATGGACATGATGGTGCGTTGGCGCACTATCTTGCTCGACTTCCTGTGGTGGATGGCATTGCCATTATCCACAGGGACTACACCCCTCAATCTGCCTTCACTCTCTTCTTTTTGAAAGCCCTCTCTAAGGTGCTTTATGTAGCCTCTATGGCACAGAGCACCAAATGTATAGTTCTAATTAAAAAATCCCTTGCCTCTTCGATGTTTTTGGTTCTGGATTTAGGGGTAAGCTTCTTGCTGGTATAGGTATAGCCAAAAGCATAGGCATAGAGTATCCTCAAGAAATAGCCCAATCACTCCTTGAGCACACTCTGCCCAATAACAAGAGAAGGAAGCTCAATATTGTAAGAAAGCTTTTGTAAAGATGATGTATCACTTCTTATTATGAATACAATACAATTTTTAAAAACTTATTTTCATCAAGTATATCATTATTTTTTCTAGTTTGTATCATCAATGTTTTTATGAAGAATGCATCAGAAATAACCCTGCAAGCCTGGGGGAGCAGTGCCAGAACGGTGTGAGTTTTGAGCCTGCAGCACCGCTGCTGTAGAGCCCAAATTTGCACTGTTTTGGCACAGCTTCCCCAGCCCTTCAAGAGCAATTCTGATGCATTGGATGACAAATAATGTATTTTTACACATGATTAAAGGTATTTTTATCTTGTAAATTATTGTTTCTCATAATCAATGTACTCAACTTGATTATAAATGCATCAAAAATGATTCTAAGTGGCTGGGGGAGCAGTGCCAGAATAGTGCACATTTTGAGCCTGCACCGCTGCTGTAGAGTCCAAATTCGCACTGTTTTGGCATAGCTTCCCCAGCCCTCCAGGAGCAATTCTGATGCATTAGATGATAAATAATGTATTTTTATTTTATAAATTACTATTTTTATAATTAATGTACTCAACTTCATTATAAATGCATTATAAATGTACTCAACTTCATTATAAATGCATAAGAAATGATCCTGAGTAGCTGGGGAAGCAGTGCCAGAATAGTGCGAATTTTGAGCTTGCACCATCGCTCTGCAAAGCCTAAATTTGCACTATTCTGGCATAGCTTTCTCAGTCCTCTAGGAGCAATTCTGATGCATTGGATGACAAACAATGTAATTTTACACATGATTAAAGCTGTTTTTATCTTATAAACTATTGTTTCTCACAATTAGTGTACTCAACTTCATTATAAGTGCATCAGAAATGATCCTGAGTGGCTGGAGGAGCAGTGCTGGAACAGTGCGAATTTCGAGCCTGCAGCGCCGCTGTTGCAGAGCCTAAATTTGCACTGTTCTGGCATAGCTTCCCCAGTCCTCCAGGAGCAATTCTAATGCATTGGATGATAAACACTATATTTTTACACATGATTAAAGGTATTTTTATCTTATAAACTATTGTTTCTCACAATTAGTGTGCTCAACTTCATTATAAATGCATCAGAAATGATCCCGAGTGGCTAGGGGAGAAGTGCCAGAACAGAGCAAATTTTGAGCCTACATCACCGTTGCGGCAGCAGAGGCCAAATTTGCACTGTTCTAGCACAGCTTCCTTAGTTCTCCAGGAGCATTTCTGATGCCTTAGGTGACAAACTGGCACATGCCATGTTAAACAAACATGCTGACATCGAGACATTGTAAGAGAAAAAATTTTAATTATCAGAAGGTTACAAAATGAAAGCCAGATAGGCTTGTTATTACAAAGGGGGGTTTGAAACAAAAGAGTTGCTTCAAAAAAAAGGTTAACATCTAAGATCTCTAGATCGTGTCTCACTCACCTCGAATGCACCGAGCTAGTTGCATGTCCTTGGTAGATATGGTAATCCTCTTTCCATGTATTGCAAGGAGGTTGGTGTCTTCAAAAAGCCCAACAAGGTAAGCCTCAGAGGCTTCTTGCAATGCTTCAAGGGCAATCCCTTGTACATGGAACTTTGTTCTATATCGTTGGAGAATCTCCTTCACTGTGCAAGCGAAAGGGGCTCTTCTTATCAGCAACTCAGTGTTCCTCTGATAAAACTTGATTTCTTGTAGAGCCCTATGCCCTTGGAGCATCCTTCTCCTTGGATCTCTCTGTGTTGTGTTAGTGCGTTGGCGAGGTTGGGACTTCCTTGGCTTGAAGAGCTTGACCTTTCTACGCTTGTGCGCACTTGCAGGAACCTCCTTCTTGGTCTCTCTCATAGTCTGAATCCTCCTCCTCCTGTTGCTGTGGTACCTGTGTATCAAGTTCCTCTGTTGGGAAGGTGGGGGACCCTGTCCTGGTAGTAGGGTCTTGCCACCTATGGTGCTACGCAATGTAGGAATGTTTTCACCAACCCAGTCGAACTGCTCATCATTGGCCTCTCTGTCTTGATCTCTAGGGTGGCTGCATTGTGGGGTCTTCTTCACATGCTTGCTCCCACTACTAGAAGGGCTTGCATGTGTGTGTGCTGGTGTTGCTGTGGGAGGAGGGTTGGACTTTGGTGATCCCATTGGGCATGTCCTAGAATCCAAGGGGTCACTCTCTTCCGTGGTGTCGCCAGTATGTGGTCGTTGGGTGCCTTGCACTGTGTTTTGTGAAGGCATGGTAACACGTGCGGTGTTCTTGGTGCGTGCCATATCCATGTACGACTATGCTAACGTGGTGATGTGCTGGTGTCCTTACGTGGGTGTCTACGTAGATCTTGAGCTCAAGCTCTCTAAAAAAGTGAAATGAAAATGAAGTGAGAGAGGGAACTATTAATAGTTTTTTTAAAGGAAAAAAAAACTAACTAAACTTATTTTCTTAGCCTTATTACATCTAGATTTATGCTGGTGCGTGCACAACCCAACGCCTTATTACATCTAGATTTATTACATCTAGATTTATGCTGGTGCGTGCACAACCCAACGCCTCCCTTGTCTCCTCATTCGTGCACGGCCAAGCACCATGCCTATGGGGAGCATTGGTCTACAACCATTCAAGCCGAGCATGACTTTTTGCAGCCTTGCGTGCCTCTTGCACAAGCTTAGATTGTTGGGCCCGCTCCCTAACCAATACCCTTTCAAAGATAAAACCAATTGAACATCTCTTGTAGATAGTTTGTACGTGTGATCCTCCTGTAGAAGCTCCATCTCCATGTCTTGTATTTTTGAAATAAACCCCTCTTGCTTTATAATGTGATTTCTCTATCCCTTGGGTACTCCACATGTTTGTCGAGCGATCCATACTTGTTCATGAAATACGCACCATGCGCATAAACTATGTACTGTACACATGACAATAGAATTTAATTAGAAAAAGTCAAGGTTAAAACACCAGTTTATTTTTTTACTGTATAACTTACCATATAGTGTGTTACTTTACTCTCTCCCCAAGCACCTAGCACACTTTTGGGGTGGATTCTATGATATGTTGTTGGAATGATGCTCGTTCTTGGGCAGTTGTGCTACTTTGATTCATAATGCAAACCATGTTATTGAAATTTATCCAAAGCTATTTGCGCATATTTACAAGAGTTGGCATTGGAGGATAATCTACATTTGTGGTGATTGCACACAGGTCTCTCCAGAGTCCCCAAGTCTTCTTTAAATTCTCTATGTGTGCTGGCTTCTCCAAAAATCTCTTTGCCTTTGATCCAGTCATGGAGACCTTTTGAGCAACCTCGTATGACATACCAGAGGCCTGCTTATTCACTTCAATTTTTACTTTTCCGCCATGGCAGCCCAGAGAATTCAAAAGATGCTCTAGTTTACCAAGGACTGCAACTTTCCTCTCTTGTGTAGGCATTGTGAATGCATAATCAATATGGCACTTAAGCAATTGATCAAAGATTCTCATGAATGCATGAAGTGTGCAAAAGTGAATATTCTTTAGTGGAAAATTAATGATGGGGCTCCAATTTGAATTCCTGTTTGGTTCTCCTAGTATATCACGAGACATGACACCTTCCACCCATCTTGCATTTGGTTGTTCCTCATCTTCATCATCAGTTGACTCGGTTAGATCTACTGCATCTTCTTGTTGCTTCTTCCCTTTCTTGGGACCTGTCGAGGCATCCTTCCCAACAGAACCAACTTTCTGTATACCTTTTCCATTTGTCTTTTTCTGCCTAGGAAAATCAATCTAAGCATTGCAGTATGGACAAGGCCATCTTGATGTCGTGCCTTGAGCACAACCCATTATGCATTTAATTATCTTCAAATCTCCCCCAAGATGCCAATCCACCTTGAACTTTCCTATGTTTTCTACATCTAAAAGTTGACCATCAATTTGCTTTTTGATTACATCTGTTATCCAAGGAGTCCTTTCAAACATCCATGTCACCTCATGTGTCTCCTTCGGTACCTCGAATGCACCAAGCCACCATACCTCTTTCTCAGATTGCACACTAAAACTTGGTTTGGTAGTCTTTTCCCATGCACAGATCATGGCCTCATTCATGAGCGTAATGCTCATACGTTCCAGCTTCCGACCTTTTACAATTTGGCACTCATCTAGCTTGAGCACAAATGAAAGTTTGCTCCCCAAAATTGCAAATAAATGGTAATTTACAATATTCAAAACAAAATAATCGTCTTCATTTTCTACTGAAAAACGTGAATAGTAGCAATTTCAAGTTCTCACCTTCTGGTGAAAGACCATAGAACTTCACTATAACTTGTTGTAGTCTCTCAATATGAACAAAGATGTTATTGTAAACATCATAGTGAAATTCTGTACTTGTTGTCTTGATTTCCTTTCTGCTCGACCCTGTGTCTAATGTTAGTGTGCCCTCAATGTGATAAAATTGTCCTATAGCTCGCTGCACATCATCATTATTGATACGCTTACAATTGTGAATCACGTTGAGTGTAGGAAATAAAGTGCCAGTGATTCCTTGTCTTAGAAATGCATCTTTTACAACTTGACGGATTGCTTGGTACCCTTTCATGCTGATTCTAGCTGCATCACAAGCATGTTGAATTAATGAAGAATCGATGGAGGTGGTAATCTCGCTCACTACATTGCTAACAACATGTTGCTTGGCGTATTTTAGGATGATGAGGGTTAGTAATAATTGAGAGAATATCCTTGGTATTCAGAATGGCTTTGACCAAATCCTTCCATCCCTTTTCATTAGAACTACACACCTCTTGCAGAAAATTCCTGGCAGAACACAAATCATGACTATTTTGTTTAAATCAAAGAGTGCATAATGAAAGTTTATGTTACTTACTTTGTTGTACGAATCCTTTTCTTCCGTGCTCCACCTTTAAACGCAAGAGATTCTATACTAGCCAATGTCTTTTTGTGTTCATTTGGCATTGCTTTGAGTCGTTTGATAAGTTCCTCTAGCCTTTGAATCTTTGCATCCTTCTCCACATTCTCTACGAGGATCTCTTTCATTTTATCTGATGATGTTTTAAGTCCTTTTCTTGACATTGTAAAAGGCTGAATTATGATGCTTGCAATTGAGATTGGAGAATATGGGTTTGCCAAGCTCCACTTGTGGTCAATCTTCTGCAGTATCCTAACAAGCCAAGCTCTCCTTCACCAACAAATTACATAAAAGATGATAAATTGTGGAAAGGAGGGTTTGCTCTTAATGGAGGGTCAACTGGAGGGTTTGCCCTTAATGGAGGGTCAACTGGATAGAGATGCTCATCAACCCAAAGATCTACATTTTTCTCCTTAGCTATCCTACGAGCTTGGATAGATTGTGCATCAGTAGGATGGGTTTTTTTAGAGCTGCCATACTCTTCAGGAATACGAATGTGTAAATCAACCTTCCGTTTTCTAGCTTCACAAGGGGCTACACACACAGCTTGCAAAGGCTCCATAGCTAAGCAGAGAGATCCTTATAGAGAGAGAGAGAGAGAGAGAGAGAGAGAGAGAGAGAGAGAGAGAGAGAGAGAGAGAGAGAGAGAGGGAGTGAGTGAGAGAGAGAGAGAGAGGGAGTGAGGGAGTGAGGGAGAGAGACTGTTAAAACTTTGTTATTACAGGTTTAACACAAATCCGTTTTTCTAAGTAGAAAATGATATTTTTGATATACAAATATACTAACATGGAGTTTTTCATCAATAAATTACATTTATGAGAAAAATTAAAAAATAATAATTTTTGGGACCCACAATTTTGGGATCTCATGGATGTAGTGGTTCTTGACAGTTAGTTAAGTTTATGGGGTTGTGGGGACCTGACAGTTAGTTATGGATGTACTGGCTCCTGACAGGCTTCTGACGTGATCCTTGAATTACAAGCTTTTTGGAGGGAAAAAATTATTTTCATCATACATATTGGTTGGGTGGTGTTTTTTCCACCTCAAAATGTAAAAAAATAAAATAAAAAATTTTCACTTTTTGGGGCCCACCTAAATACGAGAATGTTTTGCTGATGTGGAAGGGAGATATGGTGGAAGTTAATGAGAAAAGAGATTTCAAACTAACAAGAAAGATTCAATTTGTAGAGAGTGGAGATAAAAAATTCAAAAAGTAAGAGAGAAAGTATGAGAAAAGTCAAAAAGTAAGAGATAGAGTATGAGAATATTCCCTTTAAAAAGTGAAACTAGGCGGGTATGGCTGATGTGGCAAGACAAAAAATAGGGGTCATCATAGCCTTTGTCTCCCTTAAGCCTAGCTTTTTAAGCTCTAATCCCTTAAAATTAGGAATCCTTAGGAGGCCCTTTTTGGGAGCAAAAAATTCCTAATGGCCTGAAAGTATCTCCTTCCAAGGAGAGTCAAGAGATGGCTGCTTGCAATGCGTGAATCATCTACATCATCCCATCTTTATTTCATTTATTAACCAAATGTATAGACCAACACATATGCGCACATTTATACATCACTCTTGTAGTATCCAGCCTTGTACCAACTGCTTTTTGAAATAAAATACATTTTCTGGTGGTCCAAATTTCCCAAAGACAACAGAATCTAATTGTGTTAAAAATAGAATCAGCATTCTCCTCACTGGATGTCCATTTCCCTAGCAACCAGTCCTCCCAATGTTCCTGCACACCAGTACACCTATGTACCCATATGTTAATTTTGGTCCAAGTGCTTTTGATAACTGGGCAATCCCAAAAATCATGTTTTCCATCTTCCAGAGCCGTTTTACATTTGGTGCAGCACCCATTAGTAAAATTCATTTGCACCAATTTTCTCCCTAAAGGAAGAGCACCCATACATATTCTCCAAAGAAATACTTGAGACTTGGTAGGAATATCCAGTTTCCAGATGGTTTTCCATCTCTTCCTCCAAGTATTAGGCCCCCAACTTGTCCTCCAAATCCTATTGCAGTAGATCACATTCTCCTCAGTCCTTCTTAATTCCCTGTACAACTCCTTAGTAGTCCCTCTGTCCAATTTGACCCCATTATACCAAACCCAATCTTTCACCCAATAGGATTCATCATATGCAATGGAAAACCAACCTTTTTGCACCTCTTCCAACACAACCTTGACTAGTTGTCCCTCCCTAAAATTCAGATTGAACTCCTCATCAAGTTGTTCAAGATCCTTTCACCCCAGCAAAGCCCTATCCCAATAGTCAACTAGTTTTTTAAAACCCTTATTATTCAAATTTTTAGCAGTTTTGGGATCCTGAAGAGCCAAGGGGGGGTTAAATTTATGTGACCACCAGATTCCTAAGCAAAGTAAAGAGTTCCTTGAGACTCTAGAACAACCCTCCCAAAGTAAAGAGTTCCTCGAGACTCTAGAACAACCCTCCCAAAGCATAAACCCCAAAGCCTCTTTCTAATTACTGCACAACATTCTTGTAAGAGATAACCCTGTAACCTTCAGTGGGGCATAAGAAAATATCTTGCCTCCCCATCCCAAGTCATGCCATCTGCTTTCAAAGCATACACAAGAACCTTCAATTAATTTTCTCAACATCTTTGTCCATACCTCCTCCTGATGAAGACATTTAGGAAGCAACAGTGCCATCCTGGCCTTAGTGTGAGAGGGAAGATGCAAGATACCAATACCCCCCTCTTCCTTGGGGAGAGACAATATGTCCCATGCCAACCAGGCTAAGGCCTTCTTATTAGAAGTGCTATTCCTCCAAACTCTATCATAGGGCAAAGAAACATAATGTAAGCATTTAACACTGTGTTGCATAAAGACACTCTATCATGAAATGGAACTCTGATACCTTCCCACTTCTTCAATTTCAAGTAGAACCTTTCCAAAGCCTAGTCTATGGGCTGTTTATTAGTCACATCCACACCAAAAGGAACCCCTAAGTGTCTGACTATTTGACCTCTTTTGATAACCTCACAGCAGAGAAGCACAGGAAGCGGTACGAGGGTAAGAGCTTCATCTACTCTTCCCTATTTGTGTTGGCGACTACACCCTTGTTGTCGGGAGCTCTACGGGAGGCACCGGCAAACGATCTCTGATTGAGAAGCTTTCTTCGCGGGAGTAAAGTTATAGGACAACTATACTGTCCTATCGGACTACAATTTTTGGGGCAAAAACGCGTTTTGGGCGCGTTAGGACCTCCGTTTTTTGGAAAGCACGCGATTTCAAGCGCTGCGAGCAAGTCATCGATTCTCTACAGAACTCTGTTTTAAGAACTGTGCAGGCATTGTGTGTGCTGCAAGAAGGTCAACAGTTACCATTAGGTGTGGAAGACAGATTGGTTGTGCAGACATTGTGTGTGCTGCAAGAAGGTCAACAGTTACCATTGGGTGTATGTATGCACATTGAGGTCACTCGTTGTGACATTTGAGAGTAGTACAGTACCGCTATAGAAAATACAACAGTTTGCGCAAGACAAACCAAAGTGCTATTTCTGGTAAATTGGTGTGTCTGGCAAGATGTCAAATGATGGCATAAACCAGATTGTTGCTGAGAAGCTTGATAAGAACAACTTCCATTCTTGGAGGTTCAGGTTGACAAATTTCCTGATGGGAAAGGGTTACTGGGACTACATAGAAGGTGAGCACGAAGAGGCACCGGAGATACCGGAGATCAATCCGACTGCTGCTGCAGATATGAAAGAGTTCAAGGATTAGAACCAAGGAGCCAAAAAAGTTATGTATTGGCTCTCTATCATTCCTGGATAATGCCTTGTGTTAAACATGGTACCAGGATCGATGTTAGTTTTGCCTTAGGAAGGTCGCCATTGTGTTTAAAAATTGTCATGTGCATAAAGAAATAAAGGCAAAAGGCTCCTGTAACTCTGATGTTTCTTGTGTCCCTAGGCTCGCGGTATTAACTTGTTCTTAGAGTAGACACAGTGTGGTCATCTGTTTATTTATTAAGCTTGGTTATTTTCCTTGACTTAGGCCAGTTATAAACCTTGATTAACCTTTGACACCTTGCTAACTCTTGATTTACCTTCAATAATTTTAAACTCCTGTTAATTTGCTACACTAGCTCATTCATGTGACCCCTTAAACTAAGTCTCATAGCAACATCCATTGTGGTCTAACATGCTTGAATATATACACTTTATATCTTTTGAATTCCAGCATACTTTCACTCTACTTCATTGTTTTGCAGACGGTCTACCACAACAACCCTATCGAGCTTACCATACCATAGCTTCCGCGAGAACGGAATCTACATCAGGAAGGGGGGCATGTTAACCTATGACGCGGACATTGAGACGTACTATGTTTTATGTCATGTAATTAGTTAACTATTCTGAGTCATGGGCCGGGCTTGTCGGTACCATATGCAAAGGATAAAGGGATTGGGTGATCGCCGATGAGAGGTGTACCTTGAATATCAATAGGATAAGGGTTAGGATCGACCGACCATGTATGGGCGTCCATGTGTGAACGACCAAGTCACCTATAAGAGTCAAATGTAGCCCTAAAACCCTCATTCTCATGTGTTGAATACAAGAGTGCTCTTGCTTTATCTCCTTGGTTTCCTTCTCCTGCGTGTGAGAGTGAGAGAGAGAGAGAGAGAGTGAGAGAGCGATCGAGCATTGTGTAGCGGCACGGCAGCGACGAGGCGGTAGAGCGGCGACGGCGGCTCCTCCTTCACAGCTGCAACACGAGAATCCTTCACAGCAGTGGTTTGAGCGGTGAGTGACACACCCTTGCATTCTGTTTGAGCTTGCTTTCTTGGTTGTATGCTTGCAGCCATTCGTGGCTCGCATACGGTGCTCGGCAAGTCCCCAGCTATACGACCTGTGCGGCAAAAGCGCACAGGCTTCGTGGGTACCTCGATCTCGAAACTTCGTATATGTCGATTGGAACATGCTTTCAACGATGAAGAAGGATCTACTCATCAGGCTTGATGACTTCTGCTTCGTCTACCATGTTAGGCTACTGTTCATCTGAAATATCAAGGACTTCTAGTCCAACATATGGTTTTAGCCAAGAAACATGGAAAACATCAAGCACTCTCCAACTGTTAGGCAACTTCAACTTCATGGAGACATCACTTATCTTTTTAACTATCGAGAAAGGTCCGAAACTACGGAATGAAACCTTGGGACAACATTTGTCCACTTGTTTCAATCTCTGTTTCATGATGCGCATATAGACCTAATCCCTTCCTTGAAGTGGACATCTCGTCTAGACTTATTTGCCTGTCTGCTCTATAAGCTGCCTGTGCTTTGGTCCAGCGGTCCTTAACTGACTCAATGATTTCGAAAAATGCTTCCATTATTTTGTTAGTATCGAGAGATGGATACACCAATCTCGTCAAAAGAGAAGAGAAACGGAGACCAAAGACTGCTTTATATGGAGTCCGGATGAATGAGTATCATTCAAGATGGCTTGGACTAATACAGCGAAAGTATTCGTAATTAAGGATCTTGTCACACAAATTCTCACACCGCCTTGTGTATGCTGAGTTTTGTGAGTTTAGTAATCCACTTTTATGACTTCAAACTTTAAGAGATTGAGAGAGAGAGAGAGAGAGAGAGAGAGAGAGAGAGAGAGAGAGAGAGAGAGAGAGAGAGAGAGAGAGAGAGAGAGAGAGAGAGATAGAAACTGTACACCGTATATGGGGTCCTGAATTATACACTGAAGGGCCTCCTATCCCGTTACCATAGTAGTATTTGCTTTATTACTTTGAAGAGACTAACTGTGGACTAACGATAAGCCGAACGCAAGATATATGAGGACCAAGAGTCGGCCTGAACTGCACACGGTTGTAGAAGCATCAATGATGATGACCAATCTCGAGCCTATGCACTCTTCCCAATGGATGTAGGAAGGCTACAATTCTGAGGCTGAGAGAAGGGGCTGGTTGGTACTGTTCTAGGCTATGTATGAATGTTGAAAATGAATATGAATGCTAAGTTTTACCTTCACCAAAGTGTTGTAGCAAAACGATGAAGATAAGGATGTTGAAAACTGTATTTATGCTGAAAATGCAAGGTGATCTATAGGGCTGAATGATGTAGATGCTGCGTTTTAATGAATGAAAGGCTGAATGCTCAAGCGTTGATGCTCTTATTGGCTGATATGCTGAATGCTCCAATCGCTTATGCTCCTTGTGCTGAAGGCTCCAAGCGTTGAGGTCTTGTTGGCTAAATATGATATGAATGAATGAATGGTCAAATGCTCTACTATTCATATGGGCTTTTGATGCTGGTCGGCTGACTACAGAGCTGGCCGACTGCATCATGTCCTAGATAAATGGATAAATAAGGTAAAAATGCCAATTAAATGCTATAAATTATGGAAAAAATACTAGAATAATACTGAGTAATATTATGATGCTTCTACCATGGTCTATGTGGTCTTATGTGCCTATGGGATGAATGATATGCAAAATGCAACCATGAGCTAATGCAAACCCTAAGGCTTCTACTGATTCTACATGCATGAATGCATCTCTACAAGTGGGCTAAGGGACTTGGACTGACTGACTGACTGTCTAAGGTTGAGGAATGACCTACGTAGCTCGTGCCTAACTTATCCTGGACTTGTAGACATGCATGAATGCATCTCTACAAGTGGGCTAAGGGACTTGGACTGACTGACTGACTGACTGTCTAAGGTTGAGGAATGACCTACGTAGCTCGTGCCTAACTTATCCTGGACTGAGTATTACAATGGGGTCACGACGTATGATAATTATCATCCTAAAGGGTACTAATAATGTACAATGTTGCACTAATGATGATGAGCCATCTTGTCACCATGCACTACAGTGCAGAGTGCATGTGACATTCCCTCCTATTTAGCTTGGCGATGACAGGTTCATGGCTTCCAAGTAGTCCGCTAAGTACTGGGGGTACTCTTGAAAGAACTCCTCGTCTAGCCAAACAGCTTCGTGTGGGTACCTCGATCTCGGAACTTCGTATAGAACTGACATATCCGTCGACCGGAACCATGCTTTCAACGATGAAGAAGGATCTACTCATCAGGCTTGATGACTTCTGCTTCGTCTACCATGTTAGGCTACTGTTCATCTGAAATATCAAGGACTTCTGGTCCAACATATGGTTTTAGCCAAGAAACATGGAAAACATCCAAGCACTCTCCAACTGTTAGGCAACTTCAACTTCATGGAGACATCACTTATCTTTTTAACTATCGGGAAAGGTCCAAAACTACGGAATGAAAGCTTGGGACAACCTTTGCCCACTTGTTTCAATCTTTGTTTCTTGATGCGCAGATAGACCCAATCCCTTTCTTGAAGTGGACATCTCGTCTCTAGACTTATTTGCCTGTTTGCTATAAGCTTACTGTGCTTTGGTCCAGCGGTCCTTAACTGACTCAATGATTTCGGAAAATGCTTCTGTCGTTTTGTTAGCATCCAGAGATGGATACACCAATCTCCTCAAAAAAGAAGAGAAACACGACCAAAGGCTCCTTTATACGGAGTCCGTCCGACATTGGATGAATGAGTATCATTCAAGATGGCTTGGAGTATTGCAATGAAAGTATTCGTAATTAAGGATCGTGTCGTACAAATTCTCACATCGCCTTCTGTATCCTGAGTTTCGCGAGTTTAGTAATCCACTTTTATGACTTCAAACTTTAAGAGATGGAGAGAGAGAGAGAGAGAGAGAGAGAGAGAGAGATGTTGCCATATACATAGGCAGTGATATGTGTGAACACACTTAGGACCGCCGGGGCACTTTTTTCCTCTTTAGGAGGTTTTTTCCCCCGGCTTGTATATACGCCCATCATTCTAGGGCTAACTTATCTTTTGTACATTGACACAATCCAATACACTTTGTGTTGTGTGCATTCTTGCTTCTTCTTCTCCAAGCTTTGTGTGCTTTCCTGCAACCCTAATTCAACAATTGGTATCAGAGCAGGCATCGGCTCTCAGGGCTATGCCGCCAGCACCCTCCGACTCACGTTCTTCGATTGAGGTGAGCTTTCACGAGCGCTTGCAGGTTCCTATAATCTGCAAATAAGCCCGTAGGGCTTGGCGTTCTCAGAAATCGCATCTGAGGTCGATTCGGGCTCTGTTTTTGCATTTCAAGTTCTGCACAGGTGTTTTCGTCATTTTCTGCAGAAATTTCGACAGTGCAGTTTTCTGCAAAATAGGCATACGTACTCTATTATGGACCGTGCTACATAGCACGAGTTGTTTTCTGTTTAGTCTTTGCTTCATTATAGGTAGCTTTTGCATTAGTTTCAGTCAGTGGCCATGGCTGATAACAGCAATGATGTATTTCGCATGTTATCTGCTGATGACAAATTGGATGGAGACAGCAACTACCCACTTTGGGCATACATGATGCAGCATGTTTTGGTTGCAAAAGGAGTGTGGAACATTGTGCAGGGTATGGATGTATGTCCAGGTTCTGTGGATGTAGGATCTGTTGAGGATGTTGCAGGTTCTAGCAGCTCTACTATTGCTGCTGTTTTACCCACTGCTGAACAAGCTCGTTGGGATGGTAAAGATGCGCAGGCTCATGCCTTGATTGCACTTTCTGTCAAATGTAACATCACCCCACATATTCGTTCAGCTAAAACAGCAAAACAGGCTTGGGATATTCTAGCTGGTTTGTATGCAGGTCGTACGAGGCAAAAAATCGCTTACCTGCGTAAAGAGCTAGAATTGAAGATTATGCAGGAAGATGATGACATGAATGTTTTTCTTGCTGAGATTAAAGATCTCAAAGAACAGTTGATTTCTGCAGGTGAGATTATTCCTGATCATTCTCTTGTGTAGACTGTTCTTGATGCTTTACCTGAGACATATCAGACTTTTGCTTCCACGTGGAGACTTCTTATTGAGGACAGCAGACCTGATGCTGTCAAGTATGATACTTTAGTCAACAAGCTCTTGCAACAAGCACAGTCCAGGCAAAACAGGGCCAGGCAGCGTGCAGTTGATCAAGCATTTATGGCTGCCCAGCAGAGCAGAGAAAAAGTGGTAAGGCAGCCCCTTTCACTGTTTCTTCTCCTATTAGTCGGTCTGCAACTTCTTCTCCTTCCACAGGTAGCAACAATAAGTCTGAGAAGGCTCTTGATAAAGGCAAGAAAAAGACCAGGTGCAACTATTGTAAGGCAAATGATCATGTCATTAAGAATTGCCCTAAGCTAAAGGCTAAAGAGGCAAAGAAGAAAGAGTCAAATCCAACCACAATAGCGGATGCTTCTACAAATGCAGATTCTACAAATGTTGTGCAGGATACAGAATGGGCATTTAGCGTGTATTGCCAGTATGACCCATCTGTACATGATGCATGTTTGGCAGTTTCTGTTGACTCTCATGTTTGGTATTTTGACAGTGGTGCTACAAAGCACATTACCTCGCATCGTGATATGCTCACTTCTCTTGAGGCTGTCCCTAATGGAAATACTGTCACATGTGCCAATAATGCTTCTTACCCAGTGAAGGGCGTTGGTAAAATTATGCTTACGGCTGCAAATGGCAGCGCTTTCACACTTTCAGATGCTTTGTATGTGCCAGGGATAAAGAAGAATCTATTGTCTGTCTCTGCGCTTGCTAGACTTGGACTTGTAGTCAAATTTGTGGATGACAGATGTACTGTTCATGATTTGACTTCTGATGATACGATTATTGTATCTGGCACCTTGTTTCGTGGGCTGTATAGACTCAATTCTTATGACAAGTGTGTGGAAGATTCAGCAAATGCAGTTTCTGATGAAAAGGCAGTTTCAGATGCAAAACTATGGCATGGTCTTTTTGGTCATCTGAACTTTGCTAGTTTGTTGCGTTTGCAGAAATTTGATATGGTTGCTTCATTGCCCCCTCTTGAGGCACCATTAAAACATGTTTGTGAAGGCTGTATTTTGGGCAAAATGGAGCGTTCTGTGTTTCCAAAGGATGGTTCTATGCGGGCCACTCGCAAATTGCAACTTGTACATAGTGATGTATGTGGGCCTATGCAAACTCCGTCATTTGGTAAACACTTGTACTTCATGACTTTCATTGATGATTACTCAAGGCATGCATGGGTATATCCACTAAAGGCAAAGTCCGAAGTGTTTTTGTGCTTCAAACAGTTTTTGCTTATGGTTGAAAATGTATCTAATTGTAATGTGGGCACCCTCCGTTTTGATCGAGGGGGGGAGTACATGTCTGAAGAGTTTGATGCATTTCTGGCTAGTCGTGGGATAAAACACCAATGTACAGTGCCGTATACCCCTCAGCAAAATGGTGTTGCTGAGAGAAAAAACAGGTCACTTATGGAGATGGCACGATGTATGGTCAAGAGCCAAGCTTTGCCACATGCGTTTTGGCTTGAAGCTGTCATGTGTGCTGCATATGTACTCAACAGGTGTCCCACTAAGGCCTTGCAGTCTATTACTCCATATGAAGCTTGGCATGGCAGGAAACCTTCTATTGGTCACTTGCGTGTCTTTGGTTGCTTGGCCTATGCTTTAGTGCCTGTCCAACAACGCACAAAATTGGATGATAAGGCTGTCAAATGCATTTTTGTTGGTTACAGTGCTGAAAGCAAGGGTTACAGATTGTATCATCCGCAGTCAAAGCGTATCTTGATTAGTCGAGATGTTGTTTTTGTGGAAGATGCTGTGCAGCCTTTGTTATCATGTACCAAAGAGACATGTGTGAGCTCACGGGATGTATTTGATACGTTGTTGCCTCTATTTACAGGTGGGAATTCAAATGTAAGTCCTAATGAGGTAAATATTCAGCCTATGCAGATTTCAAACGACATCATAGATCAGCCTATTTCTGATGCAGATTTACAGGATATAATTCATGAGGATAGGGCTAAAAATGAGCAGGCTAGAGGTATGCCTAAATGGCTGGTGCAAACCTTACGTGATAGTAAAATTGATGCACCTATATCTAGTCGTACTCGTTTAGGTTTTCAGCATGCCTCTTATGCATCAGATTGTTATGCTTTGGTTGTGTCTAGTATGTGTGAAGAGGAAGAACCTCTTTCATTTGATGAGGCACAAAAATCAGAAAATTGGTTGGCTGCAATGCAAAGTGAATATGATGCTATAATGAAGAATGGTGCATGGTCTTTGTTTGATTTGCCTATTGGTAAAAAGGCCATTGGATGTAAGTGGGTTTTTAAGTTGAAACGAAAGCCAGATGGCAGTGTTGATCGCTATAAGGCTAGGCTTGTTGCAAAGGGTTATGCCCAAGAAAAGGGCATTGATTTTGATGAGACCTTTGCTCCCACTTGTCGTATGACTACCATTCGTACCTTGTGCATTGGCAGCTCATAATGGTTGGAATGTACATCAGTTGGATATAAAGACTGCATTCTTGAATGCAGATTTGCATGAGGAGGTGTATGTATCGCAGCCTCGTGGTTTTGTTCAAAGAGGGCAGGAAAACAAAGTGTGCAGGTTGAAAAAGGCTTTATATGGTTTAAAGCAAGATCCACGAGCTTGGTATGAAAAGATACATGCATATTTGACTGCACATGGTTTTCAGAATAGTCCAACAGAAAGCACTTTGTATGTTAAACGTGTGGATGATGTACATCTAATCATTGCTCTCTATGTGGATGACATGCTGCTCACAGGACCAAATGAGAGTCATATTGCTGATTTTAAGGCTGATTTGAATGCCTCTTTTGAGATGTCAGATTTGGGGCATTTGCATCATTATTTGGGGATACAATTTAAGCAGTGTGATGGAGGTATTGCTTTGTGTCAGACAAAGTATATTGAGACATTGTTGTGGAGATTTGGCCTTGAAGACTGCAAGCCTATTGCTACTCCAATGAAGACAGGTTTGAAGTTGAGTCTTCTTGATGCTGGAGATCACTTTGATGTCACACTCTATCAGACAGCTGTTGGTTGCCTCATTTATGTATGCATTACGAAGCCGGACATTCAGTTTGCAGTCTCACAGGTGAGCAGGTTTATGTATAGCCCAGGGTCTCAGTATTGGAAGGCAGTTAAATGCATCCTTCGCTACTTGAGTGGCACCATACATCTTGGGTTGTTTTATCCCAAGGGGGGATCGTTGCCGCCAGATTTACATGCCTTTTCGGACTCAGATTGGGCTGGTTGCTATGACACAAGAGTGTCCACAAGTGGTTTTTATTTCATGCTCGTCGGTAGCTCATGCATATCCTGGTTGAGCAAGAAGCAACCTACTGTGGCCACTTCTAGTTGTGAAGCTGAGTACAGGGCAGCTTTCACAGCTACGGTTGAGTGTGTGTGGCTCAGACGGCTTATGGCTGATTTGGGTGTTGGACAGGAGTCTGCCACCTCTATCTACACTGACAGTCAGAGTGCATTGGCAGTTGCGAGAGACCCAGTTTTTCATGCTCGCACAAAGCACATTGAGGTGCATTATCACTATGTCAGGGAGAGACTCTCAGCAGGAGAGATCAGCTTGGCCTATGTGCCAACACAGGACAACCTCGCCGATCTTTTCACAAAGGCGCTTTCTCGTGAGAAGTTCGAAGCTTTCCGCAAAGCTTTGGGCTTGCTCCCCTTTGTGGATTGATCTACTTTGGGCATGGCACTCCCCTATACATGAGTGCCAGCTCTCGTTCTCACACCATCACTCCCAGGGGAGATTTGTTGCCATATACATAGGCAGTGATATGTGTGAACACACTTAGGACCGCCGGGGTACTTTTTTCCTCTTTAGGAGGTTTTTTCCCCCGGCTTGTATATACGCCCATCATTCTAGGGCTAACTTATCTTTTGTACATTGACACAATCCAATACACTTTGTGCTGTGTGCATTCTTGCTTCTTCTTCTCCAAGCTTTGTGTGCTTTCTTGCAACCCTGATTCCAACAAGAGAGAGAGATAGAAACTGTACACCGTATATGGGGTCCTAAATTATGCACTGAAGGGCCTCCTATCTTGTTACCGCAGTAGTATTTGCTTTATTACTTTGAAGAGACTAACTGTGGACTGATGATAAGCCGAACGCAAGATCTCGGAGGACCAAGAGTCGGCCTGAACTGTACATGACTGTAGAAGCACCAATGATGACCAATCTCAAGCCTATGCACTCTTCCCAATGGATGTAGGAAGGTTGCAATTCTGAGGCTGAGAGAAGGGGCTGATTGGGACTGTTCTAGGCTATGTATGAATGCTGAAAATGAATATGAATGCTAAGTTTTACCTTCACCAAAGTGCTGTAGCAAAACGATGAAGATAAGGATGTTGAAAATTGTATGTATGCTGAAAACACAAGGTGATCTGTAGGGCTGAATGTTGTAGATGGTGCGTTTTGATGAATGAAAGGTTGAATGCTCAAGCGTTGATGCTCCTTTATGTTGATGGATGAAACGCTGATGGGCTGATATGCTGAATGTTGTAGATGGTGCGTTTTGATGAATGAAAGGCTGAATGCTCAAGCGTTGATGCTCCTTTATGCTGATGGATGAAACGCTGATGGGCTGATGTGCTGAATGCTCCAATTGCTTATGCTTCTTATGCTGAAGGCTCCAAGCGTTGAGGTCTTGTTGAGGTCTTGTTGGCTGAATGATGAAATGCTCAACTATTCATATGGGCTTTTGATGCTGGTCGGCTAGCTACAGAGTTGGCCGACTGCATCATGTCTTGGATAAATGGATAAATAAGGTAAAAATGCCAATTAAATGCTATAAATTATGGAAAAAAATACTGGAATAATATTGAGTAATATTCTGATTCTTCTGCCATGGTCTATGTGGTCTTATGTGCCTATGGGATGAATGATATGCAAAATGCAACCATGAGCTGATGCAGACTCTTAGGCTTCTACTGACTCTACATGCATGAATGAATCTCTTCAAGTGGGCTAAGGGACTTGGACTGATTGACTGACTGTTTAAGGCTAAGGAATGACCTACGTAGCTCGTGCCTGACTTATCCTCGCGACTTAGGATTACAATGGGATCACGATGTATGACAATTATCATCCTAAAGGGTACTAATAATGTACAATGTTGCACTGATGATGATGAGACATCTTGTCAACATGCACTACAGTGCAAAGTGCATGTGACACAACACTGTCTCAGCCTAAAGCTCTAATACTAATGTTAAATGTGCGGAAGCTCTGTGTCTTCTTTCATCCCTAAACACTGAGATAGGAACATCTTGATGCAAAATGCAAATAGAGAGAGAGAGAGAGAGAGAGAGAGAGAGAGAGAGAGAGAGAGAGAGAGAGAGAGAGAGAGAGAGAGAGATGGCTTTGTATTCAGTATGGTACCAAAAGCTGTATAGATTCTGTGGTCTTTGGCCTTCCAAAAGAGGAAACATAAAACCTATCTATGACATTCCCCATATGGGGGGAGATTGTGGGAATGAAGATCTAGGGAGCATCAAACATAAACACATCCATTATGATGTAATTAACTTAATTACAAGTAATTAAAATCACTATAAAGAGGACATAAGATAGACACAAAACGGCTTACATTCTCATTAGCTTGAGGCTCTTAAATAGCCATGAAATGATACATCAAATGTGACCAGATTCATCCCATAATCATCTCCTTGATTCACTCCACCTTTTCCATGAATATCTCCACATCCCTTGATTCTCTCAAATTATCATCCCATGTGGCTTATCTTGCCTACATCATCACTTACATCAAGATGGGAATCTACCCTTTGACTTTGGCATTCATCCTTTTACTCCTTACATTTACGCTCACAATAACCTTTGAGATTGAACTTGACCAAGAGGATGTTCATGTGTGCATGTGATGGAGCATATCCAACACCCTCCTTGATCCATACATGGAACATGAAAATGAAAACATGATGCAACAGCATAGCTCTACATGAAATAAAATGCATGTATTTTCTAAGCATAGTGTACCTCTCCAAAGCCCCATCATAACTCCATGAAAACATAGTGCCTCATGTGCACTATCATGAGTTAGGCATGGAAACCCAACACTCCCATCAATCTCCCCTTTGAGGGCTACATGGCCAAATGAGAGACAATGTGGGCATAGACATATCACATAACCTACATCATCGGTGGTTAGAGGTTGTAAGATTCCTCCCCCAACCCCTTTTTGATGTCTAGTATCTTCCCCTGTAATCAACCCTCTTCAGAAATATAAAAGACTTGTTTCTAACTATTTTAACCTAGAGAGAGAGAATATTCTAGAGAGAGAATATTCAGATTTTGAATATTCTTGGATAGAAAAATATCTCTTATAATTCAGATGAGTTCCCCTGAAACAAAAATTCAAAAAGAATTTTCCAATGTGCAATTGGAATTAATTGGAAATAGGTATAAAGAACCTTAGTCTAAGGGTCTAGATTTTCAGAAATCTTTAGACTATGGTCCAATTAAGGTTCCTATGGGCCAATAGCATCAATCCATGTGTAGGGAAGAGATAAATCCAAATTTGTAAAAAGAAGATACCCAAAAATGAGTAAATGCTCACATAAAGTGAAGAGTTGAAAATGTACAAGGTTTATTAGTAAAAAACTATGAGCAATATTAAAAATATGAGATATTTTGGGTATCCAAAAATGAGTAAATGCTCACATAAGATGAAGAGTTGAAAATGTACAAGGTTTATTAGTAAAAAACTATGAGCAATATTAAAATGATTCCATTATGACACATATGTAAGGAAGGGGAATTCTTTAAAGGAGGTGCATATTTCACATAGGATGAAGAGTTGAAAATGTACAAGGTTTATTAGTAAAAAAACTATGAGCAATATTAAAATGATTCCATATGACACATATGTAAGGAAGGGGAGTTCTTTAAAGGAGGTGCATATTTCACATGCTTGAATGAGTTTTAAACTCATAAAAATTGAGATATTTCATCTCTCCTCTCTCCTCATTCAAGTCTAGTTCCAAAATGTTAGCTTAACTGACCTAAAAATGGTCAAATATTGACCAAACTGATTTAGAAAATTCTAGAATCAGTTTGTTTGGTTAGGAGCTCAATTTTTCCTATAAATAGAAGCCTCCCCCTTGTTGAAAAATAGATAGTGTTTATGCATCGTTACTCTACTCCACCTAAGCCAAGAACTGTGAATTCATTTAATAATTCACTAGTTTTTGGAGCTTCCCTCTTTCTTCAATCCCCATTAGTGGCTCCATCAACATACTTAACCAATTGATTGGTTGGGGGCCTCTACCGTGAACAAAGAATCAAGCAAGTTGTAAGGTAATTAGTGAATATTGATCTTTCTATAATTTCTCAATGTTTCTCTCTTCTCAACCCCTCTCAAGCTTGAGAAGTTTAATTGGTAGGATTTTTTAAATGCTATTGAAGTTTGAATAGTAGTGAAGAGTTACATAATTTAATAAATGCTATTGAAGTTAATTTTCATTTATGTTTAAATTCTAATGATTTTTATGTAAATTCTCTCTCTCACTCAAGAAATGGTCATACTCATGACCCGTTCTCAATCCAAATCAAGCTTTTCATAAAGCTTTTCCTTAACCCAAGATTAAGCTATGCTTGAGATCAAATTAATGGCTTTTTTCTATGCTTTTAGTTTATGTATATTGATGATTCAATCCATTATGGATTAATAATCCAATTAGAGATCATTATAACTATTTCCTTAATGATAAGCATTATCCCTTAGAAAAATTGAGATTTATCAGTCATAGCAGCGGAGCTATGGCAAAATTTTTATAAAAATTATGCATAAAATAATCTTATTCAAAGCATAAAAAGAGGACTTCCTACCATATTCTAGGAATTATCATCCTAGATTGATTGAAAGAATTTCATTACAATCATGGAGAAATTGAATTTTAATATCATGCATAAAGGATAAGTTTTTATATCAAAAGTGTTATTTTTACCATTTTTATTTCATGCATAGAAGTATGCATAATGGATAAATTTTTATATCAAAAGTGTTATTTTTACCATTTTTATTTCATGCATAGAAGTATGCATAATGGATAAATTTTTATATCAAAAGTGTTATTTTTACCATTTTTATTTCATGCATAGAAGTATGCATAATGGATAAATTTTTATATCAAAAGTGTTATTTTTACCATTTTTATTTCATGCATAGAAGTATGCATAATGGATAAATTTTTATATCAAAAGTGTTATTTTTATCATTTTTAATTTTCATGCATAGAAGTATGCATAAAGGAAATTTTTTTATATCAAAAGTGTTACTTTTATCATTTTTAATTTTCATGCATAGAAGTATGCATAAAGGGAAAATTTTTATATCAAAAGTGTTACTTTTATCATTTTTAATTTTCATGCATAGAAGTATGCATAAAAGAAAATTTTTTATATCAAAAGTGTTACTTTTATCATTTTTAATTTTCATGCATAGAAGTATGCATAAAAGTAAATTTTTTATATCAAAAGTGTTACTTTTATCATTTTTAATTTTCATGCATAGAAGTATGCATAAAGGAAAATTTTTATATCAAAAGTGTTACTTTTATCATTTTTAATTTTCATGCATAGAAGTATGCATAAAGGAAAATTTTTTATATCAAAAGTGTTACTTTTATCATATTGGATTTCATGCATAGAGGTATGCATAAAAGTTGATTATTTTATTGTAAGAGTGTTACTTTTATCATATTAGATTTCATGCATATAGGTATGCATAAAAGATATTCCTTTTATACTAAAAGTGTGATTTTCCTCATAAATGGATTTTATGCTTAACTTAGATGCATAAGAGAAATTCTTTTATTCTAAAAGTGTAATTTCTTACCAAATTGAATTTATGCATAAGAAGATGCATAAAAGATTGATTTTAATTTCGAAAGTGTTAGTCTCCTTAAATGGAATTTATGTATAAATAAATGTGTAGAGAAATCTTATATCAAATATAAGAATTCTCTTATAATAAAAAAAAAAGATATGAAATGTGATAAGATGTGATAAGAGGTGTATGAGATGTGATAAGAATTGATAAGATGCGTATGGAAAGTGATAGAATGTGATAAGAAGTGTATGAGATGTGATAAGAATTGATAAGATGCGTATGGAAAGTGATAGGATGTGATAAGAGGTGTATGAGATGTGATAAGAATTGATAAGATGCGTATGGAAAGTGATAGGATGTGATAAGAGGTGTATGAGATGTAAAAAGATGTGTATGAGATGTGATAAGATTTGATAAGATGCGTATGGAAAGTGATAGGATGTGATAAGAGGTGTATGAGATGTAAAAAGATGTGATAAGATGTGTATGAGATGTGATAGAATGTGTTAAGATGAGTTAGGATGTGTTAAGATGTATATGGGATGTGTTAGGACGAGAATGGATGTAATATGGTTGTATGAATGTGATATGGATGTATACATGTAGATGTATATGTATGAATGTGAATGTTGATGTGGATGTGGATGTATGGATGTGATTGTGAATGAAGAGGTGGATGTGAATGTATGGATGTAGATACGGATGTGGATGTATGTATGTGAATGTGGATGTATGAATGAGGATGTGAAAATGGATGTATGCATGTGAATGTGGATGTATGAATATGAATGTGGATGTGTGGATGTGGAAATGGAGGTATGGATGTATGAATGTAGATGTGAATGTATGCATGTAGATGCGTATGTATGAATGTGAAATTGGATGTATGAGAATGTATGCATGTAGATGCGTATGTATGAATGTGAAATTGGATGTATGATGTGGACGTATGAACATGGATATGTATGTAGAATAATGAATATGAAGATGTATGTGAGATAATGTAGTCTATATGAGTGAATGGATGAGAACGAGTACACACTGAATGGAATGTGGAATAAGTAATGTGGTCCGAGAGTGGATAATATGGAAAGACAAGAGTTCGTTATAGAAACTGTATTTGTGACTGTTTGTAAATGACTGTTTTATGTCAAGAATGCTGGAGAAGCATTTTGACCGTCTTGAGGATTAAGGTCATGAAGACTGAACTGATAAAGTTGCAACTGCTGACGGAGAGTCAATGGAGGACATCTCGCGTAGCAAGGTCGATCGAGGTCTTGACCAGCCTCGGCTCGATTTAAATGGTGAGCTTCCGGTACGGTGGATGAGGGACCAAGGAAGCGGCCTATGAGTGAAGCGCTAGGTCACCTGCGAAGGATCCTAGAGGGTGCTGACCATACGGTGCTCGAGCTCTGGGTCGCCGAAGATACCCACACGTGCGTCGTGGAAGATATTGGAATAAGGAGTAAGAGTTGTTTTTCTAAAACCGGGCATGGATCTGGTTGATTGACCTTGCTGGTCCTCAACAGATGAGTCCATGGCTCTTTTATATGGATTTGTGGGTTGATCTTGCTGATCTTCCACGGAGATTCCATTCTATTATATGAATATATTGCCGGTTACTATGAGCTAGGAACCATGGAAAAGGCTCCTGAGAGAACAGGTGGTGAGCGTTTTGGTTGCCAATGATGCCATAAGTATACCGATGAAAGAATGACTGGAAATAAGGATTCAACCAGAGACTTTGAGGATTGTCATCAGTGACATAATGGTTTTATTAAAGGATTGTTTTAAAGCTAGTTGATGCTAAGAAAAAGGCAATTTCATATTGGGTGTGTAAGTGGTATGACTAGTTTTATGTTTGCATGAACTTCCGGCTAGGGGGCCTTGGAACTCTTTTCCTTGGTACCCGGGACAAAACCTAACCAAATTCCAAATTGGATCCCATCACTACAGTGGTTGGGCGGTTGGCTAACCCATGGGATCGGCGGATGGGGTTAGGCTGGACTGATGGATCCGTAAATCGAGATTTAATTTCTATTATTACGATAGATGAAGTAAATCCCGGATAGAAATTGTTCTATGGATAGGAATCAACGGCTGTGCCTCTTGATGGGGAAAAAAGCGTTGATCCCAATGATCCAAGTGCAAGTTCTTCCTTGATTTGACCAAGTACCGTTAAAGGTGCAGTCAGATCAGTTTGATCAGTAATGATCTTGACTACGTTAGAGTAAAGAGTTATCCTGGTGGAATCGCCCGTGCTTTCCAGGTAAAGGAAGTTTTTCCGGTTTCGGTTTTGGACAAACCGACGGATTAGTCTCTTGTCCGGATATCCGTGGGCGAGGCCCCGAGTGTGGGACCCCTGTCCCGCGCGAGAAGTGCTACTTCCGCTATTAGTACCCCGAATCCGTTGCTCGGTGGGAATAGGGATCTCACAGTTGGTATCAGAGCGGTTGTGAAAGCTAATAAAGATAATTAAATTCTTATCTGAAATTGGTAATAAGAATTCAGAAACAGCATTTTCATAATGTATTTTCATTCCGTAAGCTTCTTTAATGAAGAAATTTTAATCAAAGAAATTGTTTTTATAGATGGAAGTTCCACATTTATCTGGTATTCCCGACCTCACCCAGTCTCAAGATATGATTGCATTTGCCTTCGAGCATCTCATCTCTTCCGCTTCAACTCAAACAAGCCGAGCAAGACTCGCACGCCATTTCGCGGATTTATATTTTCCTACCCCAGCGGAGAGAATACAACATAAGTGGTTTGCAGGGCAATATGTCCACGCCCATTGCAACCACCATACAATGCTGTGGCAGAATCTCTCATTGACTATGATCCTGTTAAAGCTGAAAATGGTGCGTGGTGTCATTCTATATCATTCGACACCTCGAAATTTCAGACTTTCATGTCGAATTTATAGACTCCTTAGTCGATTTATCCCTAAGGAGAAAATAATAGCTCCCTTCGCAGTTAGAGAACTTATGTAACAGGGCATGACTATGGCCCAGTACCGTCGTCTTATGCGTCTCTCGAAGAGATTTTGAATTTTGGAGCCGAGCCACTCTATGTAATTATTGCAACTTGTATATAAATATACAAATGTTTTTTTTACGGACGATCGGATAAAGAAAAATCTATTTATCAGACTTAAGTCATAGATCTCCAATAAGATCAACTGAGGAGCAAATTATGTCAAAAGTTTATCAAGACGCACAAAAAGGTTGTAATTGTTTGATATAATTCATACAAATTGTTAATTCAAATTGAAATTCGTAAATTAGTAATTGGGTCTTCAATTGGAAGTACCGCAATTGTATGGAACCCTGACTTATCACTATGAGATTAGTGGATTATGTTGTCAAATTGCTACTGTTAATACTTGAGACGGTAGATCAAGTTAAGGGATGACAAATTGAGAACTTGCTTAACTTAAATTCCGTGGAGGAATGTTCAGAAGGAAATTTTCGGTCTAATGGACCATTATCGTGTTAAAGATATGAATGAT
Source organism: Cibotium barometz (assembly GCF_041138505.1). Lineage (NCBI taxonomy): Eukaryota > Viridiplantae > Streptophyta > Polypodiopsida > Cyatheales > Cibotiaceae > Cibotium > Cibotium barometz. Next base: position 14,281,579 of record NC_141085.1, read on the forward strand.
ATGATCTGAATGAATTGTTATTTAATGATGAATTCTATATAAGGGATATTTATTCCCATATTCTGTTGGGTTGACCGGAATATAAGGAACCCCAGAATAAATTGGATATTAAGCAAAAAAGTTGTCCTCTACTTGCGAGATGAGGACATCTTGCACCTTTTAAGTGGGGTAGAATGTAAGATTCCTCCCCCAGCCTTAGAGGTATACAGGAGTAAGAATCTCCCTTTCTGATCTTATAATTATTCTCTCTCTAAAATAAAAGAAAGATTCGGTTTAAAAAAGGAAGAACCTTTTTCCTGAATACTTCTCAAGAATCCCATCTGTTTTAAGGATTCAGAACAACGAGTTCAGAAGTGAGAATCGATGTTTTGGATATCAAGGTTTTGGTCTCGAGTACGGCCCAAAAGAAGTTCTTTATCTCTTGGAAAGTATAAGAAGTTATCTCCCAGATATTGTGGACCAAAGAAAGTAGGTGATTTAGCTTACGAACTTCTTTTATCTCCTCATCTCAAAGTTCTGAATGCCTTCTATAGAAAAATGTGCCAAACCCAAATCATGGAAAGACAGTAAAACTTCAGTGGCAAGTTACCGTTGGCTTCTAAGTTACGCTAGCTCCTTCCTTTATATAAGTCGTAACTTTTACTTGTCGTTCACAGTAATCTTACTCCCATCGATCTCCTTTCTTTCTTAATCTCCTTCATGGCTTGGCAACAAGAATTAGTTTTATCCATAATGATTCCTCACCTTCAAGACGCAAGTGAGTCTGTGAAGAAGGATTTTATAGAACAGTATGAGCGCTCACTTTTCCCTCACTTGGGAACTTCTATAGCGCAGACAAAATGGCGGACCTATCAAGACATAACTAGGGTAACACCCTGGGGTCAGCAGCACTTTCGTAACAATGTCCGCTTGGCCATGGTTATCGAAGCCTTGGGTTTGGGTCCTCGATACTACTGCGTCATGAGATCAAGACATCTTGGGTTTTCTGAGCGGGTCTTCTTACTGGCGTGTTTTCTTCCTCATGAGAAGATATGCCTTTACCCCGTTTTTGGCTTGCCTCTCAGAGGTCCTTTTGTTAGAACACCTCATACCACTGAGATAGGCGCACCAATAACCCACAGAATCATTCCCATAGATGAGTTACCTTATACTTGTGCAGCTTGTGAGGACTGCTTTTGTGACCATATGATGGACGGGCTTATGGAAGTGTAAAGAGTTCTTCTATCTTTACTGTATAAGTTCCGAGAATGAATAAAGTTTAAATCTTGTTCGTATTTTGAATCTTGCTCTCTTTAAGACTTATCTTGGTGGTTAATCTTGATTAAAATTTTTCTCTAAGTCTCATATTCGTGAATCTTGCGAAATTATCACAAGTTGCGAGATGAGGACATCTCGCGTTTTTTAAGTGGGGTAGAATGTAAGATTCCTCCCCCAACCCCTTTTTGATGTCTAGTATCTTCCCCTGTAATCAACCCTCTTCAGAAATATAAAAGACTTGTTTCTAACTATTTTAACCTAGAGAGAGAAAATATTCTAGAGAGAGAATATTCAAATTTTGAATATTTTTGGATAGAAAAATATCTCTTATAATTCAGATGAGTTCCCCTGAAACAAAAATTCAAAAAGAATTTTTCAATGTGCAATTGGAATTAATTGGAAATAGGTATAAAGAACCTTAGTCTAAGGGTCTAGATTTTCAGAAATCTTTAGACTATGGTCCAATTAAGGTTCCTATGGGCCAATAGCATCAATCCATGTGTAGGGAAGAGATAAATCCAAATTTGTAAAAAGAAGATACCCAAAAATGAGTAAATGCTCACATAAGGTGAAGAGTTGAAAATGTACAAGGTTTATTAGTAAAAAACTATGAGCAATATTAAAAATATGAGATATTTTGGGTATCCAAAAATGAGTAAATGCTCACATAAGATGAAGAGTTGAAAATGTACAAGGTTTATTAGTAAAAAACTATGAGCAATATTAAAATGATTCCATTATGACACATATGTAAGGAAGGGGAATTCTTTAAAGGAGGTGCATATTTCACATAAGATGAAGAGTTGAAAATGTACAAGGTTTATTAGTAAAAAAACTATGAGCAATATTAAAATGATTCCATTATGACACATATGTAAGGAAGGGGAGTTCTTTAAAGGAGGTGCATATTTCACATGCTTGAATGAGTTTTAAACTCATAAAAATTGAGATATTTCATCTCTCCTCTCTCCTCATTCAAGTCTAGTTCCAAAATGTTAGCTTAACTGACCTAAAAATGGTCAAATATTGACCAAACTGATTTAGAAAATTCTAGAATCAGTTTGTTTGGTTAGGAGCTCAATTTTTCCTATAAATAGAAGCCTCCCCCTTGTTGAAAAATAGATAGTGTTTATGCATCGTTACTCTACTCCACCTAAGCCAAGAACTGTGAATTCATTTAATAATTCACTAGTTTTTGGAGCTTCCCTCTTTCTTCAATCCCCATTAGTGGCTCCATCAACATACTTAACCAATTGATTGGTTGGGGGCCTCTACCGTGAACAAAGAATCAAGCAAGTTGTAAGGTAATTAGTGAATATTGATCTTTCTATAATTTCTCAATGTTTCTCTCTTCTCAACCCCTCTCAAGCTTGAGAAGTTTAATTGGTAGGGTTTTTTAAATGCTATTGAAGTTTGAATAGTAGTGAAGAGTTACATAATTTAATAAATGCTATTGAAGTTAATTTTCATTTATGTTTAAATTCTAATGATTTTTATGTAAATTCTCTCTCTCACTCAAGAAATGGTCATACTCATGACCCGTTCTCAATCCAAATCAAGCTTTTCATAAAGCTTTTCCTTAACCCAAGATTAAGCTATGCTTGAGGTCAAATTAATGGCTTTTTTCTATGCTTTTAGTTTATGTATATTGATGATTCAATCCATTATGGATTAATAATCTAATTAGAGATCATTATAACTATTTCCTTAATGATAAGCATTATCCCTTAGAAAAATTGAGATTTATCAGTCATAGCAGCGGAGCTATGGCAAAATTTTTATAAAAATTATGCATAAAATAATCTTATTCAAAGCATAAAAAGAGGACTTCCTACCATATTCTAGGAATTATCATCCTAGATTGATTGAAAGAATTTCATTACAATCATGGAGAAATTGAATTTTAATATCATGCATAAAGGATAAGTTTTTATATCAAAAGTGTTATTTTTATCATTTTTATTTCATGCATAGAAGTATGCATAATGGATAAATTTTTATATCAAAAGTGTTATTTTGACCATTTTTATTTCATGCATAGAAGTATGCATAATGGATAAATTTTTATATCAAAAGTGTTATTTTTACCATTTTTATTTCATGCATAGAAGTATGCATAATGGATAAATTTTTATATCAAAAGTGTTATTTTTATCATTTTTAATTTTCATGCATAGAAGTATGCATAAAGGAAATTTTTTTATATCAAAAGTGTTACTTTTATCATTTTTAATTTTCATGCATAGAAGTATGCATAAAGGAAAAATTTTTATATCAAAAGTGTTACTTTTATCATTTTTAATTTTCATGCATAGAAGTATGCATAAAAGAAAATTTTTTATATCAAAAGTGTTACTTTTATCATTTTTAATTTTCATGCATAGAAGTATGCATAAAAGAAAATTTTTTATATCAAAAGTGTTACTTTTATCATTTTTAATTTTCATGCATAGAAGTATGCATAAAAGAAAATTTTTTATATCAAAAGTGTTACTTTTATCATTTTTAATTTTCATGCATAGAAGTATGCATAAAGGAAAATTTTTATATCAAAAGTGTTACTTTTATCATTTTTAATTTTCATGCATAGAAGTATGCATAAAGGAAAAATTTTTATATCAAAAGTGTTACTTTTATCATATTGGATTTCATGCATAGAGGTATGCATAAAAGTTGATTATTTTATTGTAAGAGTGTTACTTTTATCATATTAGATTTCATGCATGTAGGTATGCATAAAAGATATTCTTTTTATACTAAAAGTGTGATTTTCCTCATAAATGGATTTTATGCTTAACTTAGATGCATAAGAGAAATTCTTTTATTCTAAAAGTGTAATTTCCTACCAAATTGAATTTATGCATAAGAAGATGCATAAAAGATTGATTTTAATTTCGAAAGTGTTAGTCTCCTTAAATGGAATTTATGTATAAATAAATGTGTAGAGAAATCTTATATCAAATATAAGAATTCTCTTATAATAAAAAAAAAAGATATGAGATGTGATAAGATGTGATCAGAGGTGTATGAGATGTGATAAGAATTGATAAGATGCGTATGGAAAGTGATAGGATGTGATAAGAAGTGTATGAGATGTGATAAGAATTGATAAGATGCGTATGGAAAGTGATAGGATGTGATAAGAGGTGTATGAGATGTGATAAGAATTGATAAGATGCGTATGGAAAGTGATAGGATGTGATAAGAGGTGTATGAGATGTAAAAAGATGTGATAAGATGTGTATGAGATGTGATAAGATTTGATAAGATGCATATGGAAAGTGATAGGATGTGATAAGAGGTGTATGAGATGTAAAAAGATGTGATAAGATGTGTATGAGATGTGATAGAATGTGTTAAGATGAGTTAGGATGTGTTAAGATGTATATGGGATGTGTTAGGACGAGAATGGATGTAATATGGTTGTATGAATGTGATATGGATGTATACATGTAGATGTATATGTATGAATGTGAATGTTGATGTGGATGTGGATGTATGGATGTGATTGTGAATGAAGAGGTGGATGTGAATGTATGGATGTAGATACGGATGTGGATGTATGTATGTGAATGTGGATGTATGAATGAGTATGTGAAAATGGATGTATGCATGTGAATGTGGATGTATGAATATGAATGTGGATGTGTGGATGTGGAAATGGAGGTATGGATGTATGAATGTAGATGTGAATGTATGCATGTAGATGCGTATGTATGAATGTGAAATTGGATGTATGAGAATGTATGCATGTAGATGCGTATGTATGAATGTGAAATTGGATGTATGATGTGGACGTATGAACATGGATATGTATGTAGAATAATGAATATGAAGATGTATGTGAGATAATGTAGTCTATATGAGTGAATGGATGAGAACGAGTACACACTGAATGGAATATGGAATAAGTAATGTGGTCCGAGAGTGGATAATATGGAAAGACAAGAGTTCGTTATAGAAACTGTATTTGTGACTGTTTGTAAATGACTGTTTTATGTCAAGAATGCTGGAGAAGCATTTTGACCGTCTTGAGGATTAAGGTCATGAAGACTGAACTGATAAAGTTGCAACTGCTGACGGAGAGTCAATGGAGGACGTCTCGCGTAGCAAGGTCGATCGAGGTCTTGACCAGCCTCGGCTCGATTTAAATGGTGAGCTTCCGATACGGTGGATGAGGGACCAAGGAAGCGGCCTATGAGTGAAGCGCTAGGTCACCTGCGAAGGATCCTAGAGGGTGCTGACCATACGGTGCTCGGGCTCTGGGTCGCCGAAGATACCCACACGTGCGTCGTGGAAGATATTGGAATAAGGAGTAAGAGTTGTTTTTCTGAAACCGGGCATGGATCTGGTTGATTGACCTTGCTGGTCCTCAACAGATGAGTCCATGGCTCTTTTATATGGATCTGTGGGTTGATCTTGCTGATCTTCCACGGAGATTCCATTCTATTATATGAATATATTGCCGGTTACTATGAGCTAGGAACCATGGAAAAGGCCCCTGAGAGAACAGGTGGTGAGCGTTTTGGTTGCCAATGATGCCATAAGTATACCGATGAAAGAATGACTGGAAATAAGGATTCAACCAGAGACTTTGAGGATTGTCATCAGTGACATAATGGTTTTATTAAAGGATTGTTTTAAAGCTAGTTGATGCTAAGAAAAAGGCAATTTCATATTGGGTGTGTAAGTGGTATGACTAGTTTTATGTTTGCATGAACTTCCGGCTAGGGGGCCTTGGAACTCTTTTCCTTGGTACCCGGGACAAAACATAACCAAATTCCAAATTGGATCCCATCACTACAGTGGTTGGGCGGTTGGCTAACCCATGGGATCGGCGGATGGGGTTAGGCTGGACTGATGGATCCGTAAATCGAGATTTAATTTCTATTATTACGATAGATGAAGTAAATCCCGGATAGAAATTGTTCTATGGATAGGAATCAACGGCTGTGCCTCTTGATGGGGAAAAAAGCGTTGATCCCAATGATCCAAGTGCAAGTTCTTCCTTGATTTGACCAAGTACCGTTAAAGGTGCAGTCAGATCAGTTTGATCAGTAATGATCTTGACTACGTTAGAGTAAAGAGTTATCCTGGTGGAATCGCCCGTGCTTTCCGGGTAAAGGAAGTTTTTCCGGTTTCGGTTTTGGACAAACCGACGGATTAGTCTCTTGTCCGGATATCCGTGGGTGAGGCCCCGAGTGTGGGACCCCTGTCCCGCGCGAGAAGTGCTACTTCCGCTGTTAGTACCCCGAATCCGTTGCTCGGTGGGAATAGGGATCTCACAGAGGTGATTTTACATATGGGCAATGGAGAGCATTACATGGCTTTTAAAAAGCCCATGATACCTCTTCATCATTATAAGAGGCGTTTACCATGAACTTACATTACATTTCAATCATAAAATATCAAAGATACTGAAAGTTCCATTTTATGAAGATTTCCTTGATGATGAATTTGATGATGCTACCATCAATGTTGATGACGACTTTCATGCTAATGGAGTCCTGGTAGATGATGACCTTGAAAACTTGCTCATTAAACCCATATGCACAAGAGTTTTCACCACCCATGTGAAACACCCCTTGTGAAGGACAATTTACACCATTGAAAAAATATTTTTGATTAAAATTAGCTGGCAAGGGTGGCCGTTTTCTTCTCAGTGCACCGATTGGATTTTTGGAGGCCAAAGAGGAGACCCGCTTCTTCTCTCTCTCCCCCTTCAGCTCATGGCTGGAGCCTATTATGCGCATTGTGAAGAATGAGCTCTTTCTCTCCTCTTGTACCTTCTTTTTACGCACAGCTCTGTTGCACGGGCTATCAAGCCTTTTATATCAGGGCTTTGATAAGCCTTAAACAAAGGCTTTCATAAGCCTTATATTAAGGCTTTGATAAGCCTTGAAGCTTAAAAGGCTGAGGCTTACACGGGTAGTAATCGAAGAGTGAAAACGTCCTGAAGATGGTACCATGGGGGGCTATACGTAGTATAGGGAATGGGCGGCTGTAGCAAACAACGTACAGGTTGCGGACAACTTGTGGAGATGATGCTGTGACTTGTGAAGAGGTGCGGTAGATGGTACGGGCAGGTGTAGCACACACCCTGAAAATCTAAAATTTTGAGAAACCCTAAAAATCACAAAATGCTAAAAAGTAAACCCTCAAAGAACGCTTGAGCTTTGATACCATGTGGGAATGAGGATCTAGGGAGCATCAAAGATAAACACACCCATTATGTTAATTACAAGTTAATTAAAATCACTATAAAGAGGACATAAGATAGACACAAAACAGCTTACATTCTCATTAGCTTGAGGCTCTTAAATAGCCATGAAATGATACATCAAATGTGACCAAATTCATCCCATAATCATCTCCTCAATTCACTCCACCTTTTCCACGAATATCTCCACATCCTTTGATTCTCTCAATCATCCCATGTGGCTTATCTTGCCCTACATCATCACTTACATCAAGATGGGAATCTACCCTTTGACTTGGGCATTCATCCTTTTACTCCTCCTTACATTTACGCTCACAATAACCTTTGAGATTGAACTTGACCAAGAGGATGTTCATGTGTGCATGTGATGGAGCATATCCAACAGAGATGAATCACAATGAACACAAGCATTGCCTTTTATAGGCTCTTGGATGACTAACTCAATTGGCCTGCAAAAACTGGTTGGCCAGTTCCATGGACCAATAAATCTCTAAATGCAGCGTCACGACTGGTTTCTCGACCATAGAAAAGCCTTCTCATGCATGTCAAAGCTGCTCCTACTGTAATCCTACTATTTATCTATTGCGCCTAATCAGGGATTAGCCTTGGAAGACCAGCCATGTCCATGTGTGCACATGACACTGAGGCCTTCACGGCAAACATAGTTACCAAGAGTTTCAGAAACGCTTGATTTGAAATGGGTTTCAAAAAGGTTTCAGAAGTTTCAATATTTTTGAAAGGTCCAAAAAAAGTTTCATACAAAAAATGCAAATATATATATATATATATATATATTTCAATATAGAATATATATGAAAATATGTATTTAGGCCATGACCAAGGCTCAAACGTCCTTGTTGAGATGGTCAACTAGTCACTACCTACCAAGCAAAAAAGGAATGTCAAAAAAAGTTTCATACAAAAAATGCAAAAATATAAGTTTAGAATATACATGAAAATATGTATTTAGGCCATAGCCAAGGTTGAAGCGTCCTTCTCAAGATGGTCAACCAGTCCATCGACAGGCAGGAAAGGACGTGCGTGTGAAGTCGAGTAGCAAGCAAAATGCGCTTTGAAAATGCGTATGTATGAAACTGGCATGTAAGGTTTTTGGGCCTTAAAATTTTAGGTGAATAAAAAACGAGTTTCATATATTCTGAAACATTTCGTAAAAGTTTCGGTCGGTTTCATATGATTTGAAACGGGTTTCGTTTTTGCTACCATGACGGCAAAGGCCCAAGAGGTTTGCTTATTTATTTTCTTCCCCCTTGGCTTCGAAGCCAAGAGGTTTGCTTATTCATTTTCTTCCGCCTCGGCCTCGAAGCCAAGAGCTTTGCTTATTCATTTTCTTCCCCCTCGGCTTCGAAGCCAAGAGGTGGATCTGCATGTACATTCACAAAGACGACAACTTGTGAAGCGAGCATCTGTGCTTCTCTTGAGGGCCTCCAACCAATTGTCACTACTCCCTGACCAAATTCGCTTGCAAAATTTCGTGTGCCAAGGAGTGTCATGGCCTCATGAGTCATAATGTCTGTCATGTATGTTTGAGGCAGGGTTATGCCTAGGGCGGCCCTAGTGTGGGTATGCACAGGTTATACGTGACTTATGGTGGGCACTTATGGGTGTGGGATGGTGTGCAAGCCAATAGTTTTAAATAAGTGAGCTTTTACTCTATTATTAGATCCCAAAGCCTTTATAAATGAGTTGAGGGCATTATCCCTCGGAGGAGAATCAAGACCCAAGCAAGGCGAAGTGTTATGTACTTGGACACTAATCTACGTATTAGGGATCTAATCCAATGGGGTTAGGGGGACCCCAATCAAAGAAAACACAATTTCAGGACAACATGAATAGCTGAACACAGAATTCCTAAGATAACAAAAGAATGTAACGAAAGCAAGAATATGCAGCAAGATCAAAGTTCTTTTAAGATTTTATATCTACTCTTTTCTTGCAAAAACCATAAATTTGATCAATTTAACCATTCACTAGCTCTCAAAATGCATTAATGCTATGCGGTGGGGCTATTCCTCGGCAACGGTGCCAGGTATGGGAAGCCCTTGTGCCGTAGAGAGAACACATGGAACAATCCAATGTCGTGGAGCTTTTCCCAACCACACTCGGGAACCAATTTACCATGGCCTAGCACACAAATGCACAGTCAGGGTGTGTCACTCACCTCATGAAAACTCATTGCCTAGGATTCTCGTAGGAAATGATATTGCCGCGCAGCCGCACCGAAAGCTCCACTTCGCACTCCAATGGAAGCTCGACCCTCCTCACAACTTAATCTCTCACGCTCACTCTCTCACATATACAAGCAAGAAAGCACATATAAGAGCTTGTATGTGAGAAAGCAAGCAAGTAAGCAATATCATAAGATAGTAGATAGAGAAGAAGAGCACTCTATTGAATTAGCATAAAAGAATGAGTTATGAGAGTTACATTTTGCCTCTTATGTGTAGCTGCTAGGGTTTACACTCTTGGGTAGCCAAAGTTAAAAATTAGGTCCTAGGGCTTATTCGACCACTCTAGCTTGTGTATATTACTCTCTACCTAAAATCCTGTGGTGCATCTTTAATAGACAAGTGACGAGCACACACGTAAAATATACAATACATGGTTTTCAAGTGAATTCCGGCCATTCCGGCGCCTGTGGCCTAGAGATGGTGAAAATGATATGGTGGCTGTAACTCGCGGGCGGCGGGTGCCCGGGGGACTAGGGCATTTGACACACTTGTTGATACCATCAATGCATATTAAAACACTTAAACATAGCCACAACCTTAACACATATCCATCATCACTTTGCATAAAACATAAAAGGGATAAAACATCCACAAATGCTGAAAATGGAGCTTGCACGTGTGACACCACATAGAGGCCGGAATGGGCCGAGTATTTTATTACCCGAGGAGAATAATATCATGTACAAGCTTTGAGGGCCTTACTCTCCCTGAGGGGAGATGCCAGATTATCCATATACAATGCCATAACACAGCTAAGCCGAAAAATAGGCTGTAGAAATGCCAAGCTAACAATATAATCCATATATCTCCATGTGGGTACTGATTCTTTCCCAAAAACCACGGGTCTTCGTGCAATAGAGCTAGTACACCAAGTACAACTCTCCATTCAACAGATACAGTACAATGGCTGGTACAGCCGGTATAGTGGTTGGTACAGTAGGTATCGTGGTTGGTACAGCTGGTACGGTGGCTGGTATAGTAGGTACATCAAGTACAAATGCTGGTACAGCATGTACAGTGACTAGTACAATAGGTACAGTGGCTGGTATAACAAGTACAGAAGCTGGTACAACCGGTACAATGGGTGGTACAACAAGTACAAGTACAGAAGCTGGTACAACCGGTACAATGGGTGGTACAATAAGTACAAGTACAAGGATTGATACAACCAGTACAATGGCTGGTACAACAGGTACAAGGATTGGTACAACCAATACAATGGTTGGTACAACAGGTACAAAGGTTGGTACAATAAGTACAATGGCTAGAAATCATAATAAATGATTACAATGACAAGTGGAGAGCCACACAATAGCTGAAGTGACAAGTGTGAGGCCACTTGTCTCACTTTGATCCACTTTATAACAAGTGTCATGCCACTTGTCTCACTTTGGTCCACTTTCTTGCCACATGTTCCAATCTAAGAGATGGGTCCTTCCATAATCTTTACCTCTAAAAATATCCCAACTGGTAGACATTCTCTCATAGGCACTTTGCCAACTCTTGGTATCTCCTCAATTCGAGATGTAATGACGCGAACAGAATTTCCATCGGAGTCGGGCCAAAAATAACAACTCTCCTAAATTTTAGAAGTGTGGTCCTTTGTATTCTAGGATAATCCCCCATTCCCAAAGCTTATACTTTCCAAATATTTAGACATCCTGGAGTCCACCATACCCCTTTCATACTGGGAAATGTCCAGGGGCTGGTGATAGTGGCCAACATCGATGTGCCATAGAAGCATCCAGCAAGGGTTAACAACCAAAAATCCTTAACTAAACACCGAGTCAAGGTGGATGATGAGCCAACCCAAAATCCACACGACTTGCACTTGATCTGTGCTCCAGATGCACGACAAAAGATCTATAGCGCCTCGGCAAATCTCTAGAGATTCCCCTTATCTCCGGACACGTGTGCTACTGTGTCATCGGCTAACTCAAAATTAAGTAGCTCCTCTTGCGCGTGGATGGAAAGACGTCCTTGGAGCCTTGTCTCCTGAGCGGAGACAAAACTACTCATGGCCTCGACTACAAACAAAAATAAATAAGGTGCTAGTGAACAGCCCTGTCAAATCAAGCGAGAGAAAATCTGTCACCTCTAGCTCCCTAAATGAGAACCTGGCTATGTGAAGCCGAGTAAAGTCCAGAAACACATTGGACCAACTCAAAAAATCCCATCATGTACATCGTCTCTTCCAGAAAGCCCCAGTTTACTCTATCATAGGCTTTATTAAAATCAAGGAGGAGAACAACAAGGTTCTACTGTCGCAACTTGGTCGACGCGATCGTCTCTCAAAAATTAAAGATGTTCAGAATGCTTCGATCCTAGACGAAACATGTCTATGTGCAATGGATCAAGTCGGGGAGGAAGAGTTGTAGCCCACTGATGGCCTTGGCTAGAATTTTATAGCCTATCCCTAGGAGGGTGATGGGTGATCTTCAATCTGTCACCACCCTCCTTGGGAATCAAATCGATCAGCCCCTCTAAAAGCCTCTCTAGCATGGCTCCCATGATCATAACCTCATTGAAGGTAGATTTGAAGTTGCCTTCCATGAGATATCATTGTCAGAGAAATAAGGAAACCGAAAGTCCGTTCTCTCTCAAGCATTTGCCCTTAGATAGTGCTATCATAGTCTCGACCAACTCCTTTGGAGTGAAGGGAGTCAATAGGAAATTCAGGAGAGCGAGAGGGACCACCTCCCTTGTGTGTTGCCAAACCCGCTCACGTGCATCCAGCACCTACGAAGATAGGAGACATCCTAGGATGGCCAAAAAGCAAGCACAATTGAGCGAGCAGATTTTCTTTTTTTCCTTGCGATTTGGGTCTGTGAGCATGATTGAGAAAGCATATTTGAGTTTTCTAATTGATTACACTCTTTCATGAAGTGCCTAAAAGACAAAATGTCAATAGAAGTACTAAGCAACATTCTAAAGTTAATAGTGAATTCAATAAATTAATTCACAAACCATGTATCACTTTTTACTCACACATCAATGTAAAAAATGTATGGCATAACATAAAATTAAATGAAGTTATAAAATGTAATAATATTGACAATACCTTCACAAATAAGCAATGTTTGAGATTGTAAATCTACTTAAATCATAGAAAATGCCCACAATAGCAAAACTGAGATAAGGGCCTTAATGTTTGAAGCTATAATAGTAAAAGGAGCTTCTTAGTCATAATAAACAAATGCAAGAAACCTACATTGATCATAAACAAATGTCTACAATAGTAAAACTGAGATAATGTCCATAATATTCAAAGCTCTAAGTATAAGAGAAGCTTTTGAATCTAAATAAACAGACACAAGAATCAAAATATGGAATGATGTTCCAAACAAGAAGACATCAATGGTATTTTAAGTTGTTTGGCTTTGTTTCAAATCTGCAAAAGAAATATGTACGTTAGTGTGAATAACTTTACTTAAGCTTGAAAATACATATGACCTTAGCAGAGTAGGGTTCTACTCAGCACTCATAAATGCGATCATCTTTCGCTAACAATATCATATTGTGATTCATGTATGCTGCTGTAAGACCAAGTGTCCCAGCTCCAGAGAACAAATCCACAACAGTATCCCCAGGCTTGCTGATCAATGAAACAATATACTTGCAGAACTTTTGGCCTCTCTAGCAACCACCTCTCCAAGAAGAGCCCTTTCTTTTGACCAAATCTTCAGGAGAAACCCTGGGCTGATTTAATAAATTATCATTCAAAATCAAACTACATGACGAACATAAAGATAATGATAACTAAGTACATACATGTTGAAACGAATTTAGAATTAAACAAATTCTTGATAGAAATATTGATAATTGAAACTAAATACGTGCATATTATGAATGTGTTCATGCTCCACATCAAGTTCATCTCCAAGGTTCAGGTCTTTAACTTGATCATTATGAATTGAGAATACATTTTTTGGTGAAGAAGAGCGTACAAATGCAGATAAGATAAGACATATGTCACCTATGTTACACATTTATTAAGACAACGAAAACAAAGTATTATATGAAATTAGCTTCTATATAGACTTCTATGTAGAAAGGTTGCCTTTGTTGCCGTTAGTCTCTTTTTTCTTCCCACCCTACTCCCTGCTTGTGTTATTTGCCTCTTGCCTGCCTGCAAGGCCTGTTCTACAAGTTGTCTTCCTAAGTTCACAGGTGGCATGAGTAATGTGGCTGGCCGATGTAGTAGACTAGGCATGGGATGTAATGGGAGTATTCTAAACATACGACATACATGTAAAACACATGTTATATCATGTAATTATATTATAACACAGAAAAGAGAAACGATTCTCACTTACCTTATATGTAATCTCAGATTGTGCTCGTAGAAGTAATACAGACTTATGTTGTTGATATAGATTTATCTCTTCATCTAGTGCTATATGTTTTTCAATGTACAACCACCATGGACAATGATCTCTCTCAATACTAGAAATAGCCTGTGTATAGGTGTTAATAAGAATAAGAAAAAGTTACAGTTGACTATGGTATTACAAGAACTCAAAGGATACACACTTACTCTTTCTAATTGCAAGTCTTCATACATATATAATGGTGTATCATTGCAAGCCCATATGGTTGCTATAGCAGAGGTATGCTCTCAAGTGAACCCACACTCATAAGCTTAAGAAGCCACCTACTTATTACATAAGCTGATTTCAATAGGTGTCATAAATGATTAATTTAAGAGGTCAAGAAGTATATATGAAGCAGTTCACCTATAAATAACACATTGTATAGCCTTGCAAAGACTAGGATGATGCTCGATGTCATTGTTGAATCTAATGCTTCCTTGATGAGTCTTGAAAGTCTTTTTAAAGTACTATCTTCGATTGGTCATGACACACTCGGTGTACACATTGTCATTGGGAAGCCTTACTCTATCTGCATTATGTATGACATGCAACAAAGATATCCCCAATTCGAAAATTTGAAGCCAATAAACAAACGTGTGCAACCAATCTTGTATCTTCCTCTTGTCATTAGGTAAGTACTTCAAAAAAGTACATATAAGAGACTGGGAATTGTCAAGCATCTCCACAAGAAAGAATTTGTCTTTATCTTTGATGTAGACAGCAACAATCATGTTCAATTTTTCCTCTTTGACAATGTGGTTGCTTGGCTTATGCCAAGGCAAAGAAAGGACAGCACACCAGTAACACTTAGGATTGTGAAGATCTGCAAGCCTCGCATACTTTCATACTTTTCCTCTATACAACATCTCCACCTCTTATGACCTTTTCTCTGGCCTCGTATGTTTAGAATACTCTCATTACATCCCATGCCTAGTCTATTACATCGACAGCCACATTACTCATGCCACTTATGAACCTAGGAAGACAACTTGTAGAATAGGCCTTGTAGATAAGCAAGAGGCAAGCAACACAAGCAAAGAGTAGTAGCATTGGTGGAGAGGAAACTGAGAACGTTGGAGATCCACCAATAGACATTTTCAAACCAAAAGATGAGTTGACTCTCCATACATATCACAATGAAGATCCCTACTTGACCTAGCCATGCTAACATTTAAAATTGTGACATGAATTATATTTGCTTTTAATACAAGCATTGTAGATCTTGCTTTGGATGTTCAAAATTGGAAGCAACCCTCCACCATCATACGTGGAATTATGGAAGAGTTGAATATAATTTGTACTAAAAGCAAGGTGAAAGGGAAGATGGCGGATCATTGTGTTGAGCTAATATTTGATGACTTCTCATCTAATATTGTTGTAGAGGGTTGTTCCATAAATAAGATTCCATCTTGGAATAGGGTTGATGATAATCTATATATCTCGGTCTTTAAATTTTTTAACTTCTGTCTCTCTGATGCTGGCTTCTTTGCATGCCTATACACAATGGAGGGGGCTACAAAGATGGATCATTATGCCTCAATTCAAGGTTTTGTAGTGATGCATCGCCAGGTTGTGAAAGTGTACACAACTGGTGGAAAGCAAAAAGAGACTAATGGCAACAAAGTTAACCTTTCTACATAGAAGCTAATTTCATATAATACTTTATTTTCATTATCTTAATAAATGTGTAACACAAGTGACATGCTTATCTTATCTGCATTTGTACGCTCTTCTTCACCAAAAAATATATTCTCAATTTATAGTGATTAAGTTAAGAACTTGAACCTTGGAGAGGAACTTGATGTGGAGCATGAACTCATTCATGATATGTATGCATTTAGTTTTAATTATCTTTGTTTCTATCAAGAATTTGTTTAATTTTGAATTCATTTCAACATGTATGTACTTAGCTATCATTATCTTTATGTTCATCATGTAGTTTGATTTTGAATGATAATTTATTGAATCACTAGAGTTCCTCCTGAGGATTTGGTGAAAAGAAAGGACTCTTCTTGGAGAGGTGATTGCCAGAGAGACCAGAAGTTTTGCAAGTATATCGTTTCATTGTTCAGCAACCTGGAAATATTGTTGTGGATTTGTTCTCTGGAACTAGGACACCTGGTCTTACACAGTAGCATATATGAATTGCAATGTGATATTATTAGAGAAGGATAAGCGCATTTACGAATGCTTACTAGAACCCTACTCTGCTAAGGTCATAAGTAATTCCAAGCTTAAGTAAAGTTATTTCCACTAACGTGCATTGAAGTATAATTTTCTTAACTCACATATATATTTCTTTTGCAGATTTAGAACAAAGCCAAATAACCTAGAATACTATTGACGCCTTCTTATTTGGAACATTATTCATGTTTTGATTCTTGTGTTTGTTTATTTAGATTTAGAAGCTCCTCTTACACTTAGAGCTTCGAACATTATGGACATTATCTCAATTTTGCTATTGTGGACATTTGCTATGATTTAAGTAGATTTACGATCTTAAACATTGCTTATTTGTGAAGATATTGTCAATATTATTACATTTTATAACTTCATTTAATTTTATGAATTGATGAGCAAAAAGTGATACATGGTTTGTGAATTAATTTGTTGAATTCACTATTAACTTTGGAATGTTACTTAATACTTCTATTGGCATTGTCTCTTCTAGGCACTTCATGAAAGAGTATAATCAATTACAAAACTCAAATATCTACTCGCTCAATTTTTGCCATCCACTCGTATACAAGGCTGGTGCCAAAGAAATATTCTATGCGAGAACAAAGGATGTTGTTGAGCAGGGGATGCCAGCATTCGAAGTGATAGAGGCAACCCTCCTCTTCATATGATGCATTTATGAAAAAGGCAAACAACAAGAAGACATATCTTGCTTGCAAGCATATATATTTTGTGTTTTTTATGGTGCTTGGGAAAGAAGTAAATAACAGTATGCACATCCATCAAGCAAAAATAGCTCAACATGCTTTGAAGGACATGCTCACAAAAGCTATAAGGAGCTACACTTCCACTTCACGTTAGGCCAGAGTTCCTTTGCCTCCTTTTATGTTGTACTCCTTTTTGGTAGACCAGAAATACCTAGTATAGCACTATTTTGTGATGGTAGAAATACCAGCATAGGCATCTCCATGTGGTAGAAATTTAACTTTTTGAAGTTATCATGTAATGCTATGTGTCTCAGATTCTCCTAAAAGTAAAAAGTTAAAAAAAGGTAAGCCGAACGAACAAAAAAAGGTACACGCACAAGTTTGCCTATTATTGGTTTTATGCCATTAGTGTACTTGATACAAGATCCAAAATTATAATTTCCCATAGTTAAGGGACCCACCTTAACTATAGAAACTCTCTGGTCGGTCCAAAAAAGTGCATGCATAATCTTTCTCAAAGTGTTTAGAACTGTCTGAAACCCATTTTAGACAAGTTTCTCTAAAATCTTCAAAAATTAAAATCTAAAAATAATTTATAAAAAAAAACTTTCCAAAACATTTTCCTAGCTCTGAAACCATGTGAAATAATATACAGTTGCGATCTGGGCGCATAGATTTTGAGGAAACCACATCGACCCAAGTAGGCTCTTATCAATCTATCTTTATCTCGGGACCCTCTTTAAGAACGAGATTCAGTGTGTTACTTACAGGACTTAAGATTGTCAACAAGCACTGACACTTTCTCTAATCTAGAATCGATGGAAGGGATACCAGACCATGGGAGAGAAATCCCCACTCTCAACCAATAAATGCTAGACCTGCCACTAGCTTAATAGGCCGTATGACTAATTACTTTAGAGGCTTAGCTTTGACTGCAATCTCTACACTTAACCAAGTGTGGCATATCAATTTGGGGATGTGGGAGTGGATGTAAGATTCCTCCCTAGCCTCTCAAGATGTCCATCATATTCTCCTGTAATCAATCCCCTCTTAAGAAATATAAAAGATCTTGTTTCTGCCTATTTTGGCCTAGAGAGAGAAAATATTCTAGAGAGATATTATTCAGATTTTGAATATTTTTGGATGGAAAAATATCTCTTCTTATTAAAATAAGTTCCCCCGAAACAAAAGTTCAAAAAGATTTTCAAAAGGTGCATTAGAAATCAAGTATAATCTGTTCAAGAGGTCTTATCTTAAGGGTCCGGATTGTCAAAAAATTTTAAATTAAGATTTTGAGAGGTCAATCAGATTCATCCAAATGTGTGGAGAAGATAAGTAAAAGAAATAAAGAAAATCCTCCCAAAAATGAGTAGTGGACTAAGGACCAAAGAAATTATTAAAAAAATAATTTTTTGACATCTCACAATGGAAATTCTCCCCTTATGAAGGAGACGCCTACTTCACATATGTGGTGGAGTTTAAAATTATCAAAAATTGAGATATTTTATCTCTCCTCTCTCCTAATTCAAGTCTAGTTCTAAAAAGTAAGCTAAACTGACCTAAAAATGGTCAAAAATTGACCAAACTGATCTAGAAAATTCTAGAATCAGTTTGCTTGGTTAGAAGCTCACTTTTTTCTTTAAATAGAAGCCTCTCCCTTTGTTGAAGCTTAATAGTGTTTTACGCACTGTTACTCTACTCCTACCTTGAGATACCTGGTCCTACTCTCACTCTTTATTAATTTAAAAGAGTAATCCCCATCGTTGTGTATTCTAAAAGTGTCATTTTCATTCATGCATAAAAAGATGCATATTGATTTTTTTTATAAAAGAGTAATTTTTAATAGAATTAATTTCTATGCATCACTATTAAGTATGGCTAGTACTATTGCTACGTGTCCTCCTCGCAAGCACTCCCGGAGACCTGCCAGAAAACACTTTACCCAAGTGGACCAGATGCATATTGATTATTTTTTATTATAAAAGAGTGATTTTTAATAGAATTAAATTCTATGCATAGAAAGATGCATATTGATTATTATTTTTAATTATAAAAGAGTGATTTTTAATAGAATTGAATTCTATGCATAAGAAGAAGCATATTGATTATTTTTTAATTATAAAAGAATAATTTTTAATAGAATTAAATTCTATGCATAAAAAGATGCATATTGATTATTTTTTTATTATAAAAGAGTGATTTTTAATAGAATTAAATTCTATGCATAAGAAGATGCATATTGATTATTTTTTATTATAAAAGAGTGATTTTTAATAGAATTAAATTCTATGCATAAAAAGATGCATATTAATTATTTTTTTATTATAAAAGAGTGATTTTTAAAGGAATTAAATTTTAAGCATAGAAAGATGCATATTGATTATTATTTTTATTATAAAAAAGTAATTTTTAATAGAATTAAATTCTATGCATAGAAAGATGCATATTGATTTTTTTAATTATAACAGAGTGATTTTTAATAGAATTAAATTCTATGTATAAAAGATGCATATTGATTATTTTTTAATTATAAAAGAGTGATTTTTAATAGAATTAAATTCTATGCATAGAAAGATGTATATTGATTATTTTTTTATTATAAAAGAGTGATTGTAGAATTAAATTCTATGTATAAAAAGATGCATATTGATTATTTTTTATTATAAAAGAATGATTTTCAATAGAATTAAATTCTATGTATAGAAAGATACATATTGATTATTTTTTTTCATTACAAAAGTGTTAGTTTCATCTAAATAGAGTTTATGTATAAATAGATGCATAAAAGAATATATTTTTTTATTATAAAAGTGTTACTTTCATCAAAATGAATTTTATGCATAAATAGATGCATAAAATTTTTTTTATTATTATAAAAGTGTTACTTTCATCAAAATAAATTTTATGGATTTAATCAATGTTTGAATGGGATTAAGAGATTACCATGCATTGCTTGTTCTCTTGATTAGTATAGTATAAAAAAAATATTTTTTTATTATAAAAGTGTTACTTTCATCAAAATGGATTTTTATGCATAGATAGATGCATAAAAGAATATTTTTATTATAAAAGTGTTACTTTCATTAAAATAGATTTTTATGCATAAAAGAAATTTTTTTATTGCAAAAGTGTTCCTTTCACTAATATTGATTTTTATGCATAAAATGATGCATAAAAGATTTTTTTTTATTACAAAAGTGTTGCTTTCACCAATATTGATTTTTATACATAAAATTTTTTTTATCAAATAAGAGTTTACTTTAACCCTATGTTTAAATCCCATGAATATTGAAAAAATGAATAAGTAAATACTCAATAAAAAAAATTATACCGTTTTATATTCTTTAGGATGGTAATGAGAAAATTCAAAAAAACTATCGAAGTCGAAATTTAGATAAATGACTAATTTATTCCTCATAGAAATTCGTGTTTAGTTTTGAATTCAGCAAAGTAGTAATTGATATATTACCCTTCGATAAAGATAGTTCAGAGAGAACCTTTCCAGACTCAAACCCTGAATCAGACTATAACCAAGACGTAACTCCTTCGTCAGTTTTAAGAAATGACGATGTGACCAGCTCAATAATCTACACTCAAATCACCCACCGAATTTGAAACTAAGTTAAGACCTTTGATTTTGATCTGAGGATCAAGAATTCAGAATTCGAGGAATTCTGCTTGGGAATCCAGACCTGTAATCGAGAAGTCTTGGGATACGGAATTAAGATATACTCACTGTATTGAAAAAAAATCAAAACTGAAAACTTGCATAGAAAAAGGACTGTCTTAAGCCAGAATGCTGGAGGGAGCATTTGATATATGTGTGTTCTAAGGGAAGTTCAGTTGCAACAGCTGGCGGGGAGTGTTCAAAGAATGGCTCATGCGACAAAAACTTGCCCAGGTCTTGACCAGCCTGGGTATGGTGTAAAATGGTGTGTGGAGAGACGGAAAAAACTCTCACTTGTAGTAAGAGTAGCACGATCCACGTGTAGCTCAATCCAATGGGATTTGCATCCCTGTCGGAGCTAGGGATTCGACCCGTACCGGTGCACAAGAGCTTATCCACAAATGGAGAGAATGCTCATGGCTACCATCACTTGACACTAGACTAAGCATACACACAAGCTCAACTTGTCCTCATTCCTACACACCCCTTCATTCACAAATACAAGCAAGAGGAATACAATCACTATGCACTCAAGCAAAGAGAAAGACCTCACTCCACTCCTATCTTCCTACAAGCATGCACACATTCAAGCATCAAGCTTCCATGAAAGCTTCAAATCAATCCATGTACTCAAAAATAAAATACTAAAAGCATGCATAAGAGTAAAATGATTAGAGAAGAGGATGAGAAAGACTCATGACATTGCTAATGATTCAATGAAGAGATTTACCTCATACAATAATGTAGATGGGGTGAGAGAAGAGTCTTCACCTCTATGGAGAAGAGGGAGAGTAGGTCTCTCAAAGGAGCTCTTGCATGAACTAAGCCCAAAGTGTGTCTAAGCTCTCAAATGAGCCACCTTTTATACAAAAATTCTAGAACTCCCATAAGTCCCCATGTGGGATTATTATCAAACCCTCTCCCACATTCATCTACAAAGTGGAACTCTTTTCAAGAGCCCTAAGTATCGTTTTTGTTGCATCCTGGTATTGATCTTCATTTGCATGAAACACTCCCCCCTTCCTATTTTGCGCACGTCCTCGAGCGCGGTAGTAGCAAGAGCTGCAACAAAAACAATTGATACATTGAAGTCTTTTATTGAAAAGAAAAGAAAAGAAAAGAAAAATCAGCAATGATAATTTTCACACGTGAGCATACAAGTGCAGGGCTGATTAAAGTTTTAATGAGTACTAAAATAGATGAGTAAAGACTAGTGAAAGTGAGACTTAAGTGGTAGATAATGCTATGCAAAGGCAAGTGTCTTTGTACACCTCCGGTTATGACCGCAGTCTCAATGTCCTATCAGTATGTAAGTTACTCCTAAGTGGCAACCCTACTCCTAAGTATGAGCAAAGGTGATTGGAGCTCTCTCTTGCTGTTTTTTTTTTTTTTGGATATATGTGTAGAAGGTGATAAAGATTAAGGTTCTATCCCCATGAGACCCGAGCAATGGCCAAGAGACCTCCGCCAAGAGAATCTAAAGACCGCTAAGTATCTCAAGGGCGACAGACCCTTTTTCTTTCTTTTATGACCTAAGGAGTACCCCTTGAAGATGAGGGCATCGGTTTCGAGGGCCCATAGTGTACCCCCGAGTCCTACCAACATCTATCAAGGCGATAGATTCCTCAAAGGTCCTCTTCTGAAGCTTCTAGACATCAGTGTTCACCCCATGGAAACCAAGGCATCGGCCCCAAGGTGCTGAGACATCCCCAGGTCCTACCAAGCACTTCGCATGGCGGTAGACACTTCATGTCGCAATTCACCTTGTATATATATTTTTGTAGGGTATATTTTCATAAATTTTTATTACTCGTAGCACCTAGCTCATATCTAAGAGATAACTACCACTAGGGATAACTAATATACCTTGAAGACATAAGTACTTGGCATACTCCCTTGGTATATATCCTACACTGTCTTTGGATAGACATATCTTTTACTAAGTCTTCTAAGACTCTAGAATTCACTCACCGTATTTTAACTACAAATCAAAAACTCAAACCAGCCAATATTGTGTACATGCAAACCATATATTCGAAAGATAAGAGCACAAAAAGAAGTAGAGATCAAGATTTGAATACACCTGTTGTAGTGCCCTGTTGATGTTGTTCGTTTGCAATGAGGCATTGCTGATTTTGGTGCAGATTGCTCCTCCTTGATCTTTGTAAGCGTAGCATGTCTCCCCCCTTCCTAATTTGTGTGCACGATAGGTGGACTATTGGGGCGTGTTTGATGCTCTTTTAAGCTGAGATCTCTGCAAAAAGTTTTATTAACAAAAAGGAAAACAAA
Source organism: Cibotium barometz (assembly GCF_041138505.1). Taxonomy (NCBI): domain Eukaryota; kingdom Viridiplantae; phylum Streptophyta; class Polypodiopsida; order Cyatheales; family Cibotiaceae; genus Cibotium; species Cibotium barometz. Next base: position 14,304,519 of record NC_141085.1, read on the forward strand.
GGAATAAAATTTGTTAGTGGTGCCAATCACCGAATATAGCCGAGGGGAAAAAACCCAATGGGAGAAAAGTGCCCTGGCTTGTCGTTCTTATTGTGGAGTCGTTGAACTTACTCTTGCGCTGGTAGTGGAGATCATCTCAAAAAGAATATAATTCTCTAAAGGCATAAGGAACCACACTATACAAACATTGATCTACCAAAGAGCTTCATTTGTAGTGTTAATGCCTTATCTTTGGTTTTAGGTATGTCCTTCTTGAGTGGAAATTTTATCAATTGTCTTGGAATTTGAGCAAGATAAGGGGATTTAGGCTTTGAATTGCTAGAATCTATGCTCAAATGAGACTCCTTTGGAGTTGGATGGGTCTTAAGTACACCAGTTGATGGTTGAATTATGTAACAAGGAGAAATTGGGACAACAGGTGTTTCAATACATGTTTTAGGAAGATCAACACAAGTAGTTTTGTAGGTGCTATCACAGCCACCTTTCCTTTCTTGAAGAGTTTGTGTTGATTTCTTTTGCACCCACTGGTATGGAAAATCAAGGGTGGCTTTTGGCATCTTTTGGAAACAATCTTTTATCCCTGCCAAAGCATGGCATTTTGGAAGCCAAATTGCTGGTGCACCCTCATAATAGCCTTGTGCTTTAAGAACCCGTTTTGGGACCCATCGAGTAACAATCCGAGGTTTGGGCTTGGAAATGATGTGCTTCGTAAGAGGCTTAGCAACTGGACTAGATGGTACAAGTTTGTACGCATCTTTGGGTAGCCACATTGATAATTCCTTCTTGCCCGGCCTTCTTTGAGCAGCAACTAGAGTAGTTGGAACATGCCAGCCATGGCCCTCACTTGAGTACTCATCAATTATCCACATCATTTGTTTTGGAGCTTGTGTCTCTTTCTTATCAGCATCATTAACAAATTTGAGTGTTAAATTCTCAACTGAGACTTCCTCGACATGCATAGCTGTTGTTTTGGATGTATCCCTATAGTACAAATGATCTAAAAGGGCACGTGGTTGTAACATTCGTATAGGTATAATGTCATATCCATCTGAGTCACAAAATTGAATTGGCTTCGGTAAAGCACATGTCGATAATGTTGCAAGGACATGACTCCATTCTAATGGATCAATTAAATGCTCAGGGAAGGGTTGTGGAATGTATGCCTCGTCTGATACACTTCGATTACCCTTAAGTCTCTCAGTATTGAAACCCCTACATGAGGCTCCACACATCCATAGATCTTCTCGCCCATCTGACAATGTAACTCTTGAGCCCTCAGATGAAGCAGAATCAAACTCATCTATTGGAGATCTTGTTACATCACGATATGAGTGATTCCTTAGGTTGACCCTTGTGATGACAGAATCATGTCGGAGGTACAAGTAATTGTATCCCCAATCTTGTATCATTTTAAATTGTCGCATGAATGGTCTACCCAATATCACTTCGTAGTTTGGATGTTTTCCAAAATCCACTACTGCAAAGGTATGCTCATATTCAATCCCACATGTGGTGACCAATATGTTCTCAAGCAGCCCAAGGGGATGTTCTAAGCTTCCATCTGCTAGCTGCAAGCGCATCCTGGTACTCCTAATAGCTGGTTTGCCCCATTTTTCCCAAATGGACCGTGTTACAATGCCCACTCCTGCTCCACTATCAAGTATTGCAGTTGAAGATACTTTTCGCACTTCTAATGGGAGGGTAGCATTTCCCTGATCGTCTTCACAAAATTTTCCTACTTTGTTGATAGGAACTGGCATTACATGCTTTGTCTCAGGGTGTATAGTACACTCATGGTGACCCTTTTGTAGCAATACCCGCTCTGACAAACATGTGGCAATATCATTCCACAACTCAGGTTTAAGCTTTATCAATTCAAGCAAAGGTAAGTTACAAGCCACTGGTGCAGACAAAATAGCTTGCACCATACTCATATCCTTCTCCTTTGTCAACCTTTTATGCATGGAGGGTATCCTCAAGGTTTGAGAACAGTTCTCATATTCTCCCAGATAGGATGGTAAGGTTTTCATTGTATGCTTACTTCTAGGAGAAACAATTGTTTGAACTTCCTCCTGGATGCTTGGGTGTCTAAATTTGTTTTCCGAGTCTCTGGTAAAATCCACCTCAGAGAATGGAGGCGAACTAACAGAAGACATGTTTTCATTTATTTTCTCATTTACAGCGGCCCACATGTCATTTGCCATGTCCTCATTAGCATCAATAATTTCATCATTGCATGGGAAGACAAGGCTGGGTGATGGCAGAATTTCTTCTTTCAATGGAGTGTCAATTGGTGCAGACCTTTCGCTTTGAGCTTGTGAAATGAATTCACTTTTCATTTCTCGACTTGATGACACTTCTGGTATGGTTTCTAATGTTGGCTTAAGAGAGGCTGGGCCACGAGGAATAGGTGGTGGTGGTTCCTCAAGTATTGACTGAGCTTCCCTAATGAGTTGCTGATGTACAGCTAAATTGATCTTCTGCTCACGAGGGTTTGGGTATTCTTGAAGCTTTTTGGGTAGCTCAGATAAAGCTGCAATGCGACTTCTATGAGCATCAATGATGGCCTCTAGAGTCTCATTCACTTTATCCACAAAAACAGAACCCCCAGAACTATCCTCAGTCGTACTAGCCTTATCTTGTTTAACACTAGGCTCAGGTTGAGGTTGATGTTCCTCACGCACTTCCTGGGATGTAAAAGTTTTATCCCGTATGTTTTGTTTAGAGGTCTCCTGAGAACTAGTGGATGTACTTTTAGTTTGTTTGTTTCGGTTCTTCTTTCTCCTAGTGGTTTTTTTTCTATTGGACTGTAGGGTCTTGTCCACTAGATTTGTCTTTGCGTCCCTAGTTCGAGGTGTCTCATCAGTCTGTATTTCAGCGTTTCGTGTTTGTGATCTAGTCATGACTCTAAGTGGCACGACATCCTCATTCTCAGATGAAGGTGGGGATGGAACTGTACCTACAAGGTTGAGTGAAACCTTTGGTTGAGAGGTGCCTTCCTCATGTGGTTTCAGCAGACAGTCTTTTGGGAAGCGTTCTACACAACACCCTAGACAATATCTTTCGATTGGTGGAAACTGTTGTACTGTTGTATTTGATCTAGATGCTTGCCTTGAGCGATGTGGACAATCACGAGCCCAATGGGGTTCTCCACACTCATAACAGGGGCCCATTGGTTTGGCCTCTACTTTCCTTGGCTGCCATTGACCTGAGGGGCCTGGAGTCCTAGGTTGGTAGCCGCCTAGCAACATTAAAGAGTTTTGTTCCCCTGGTTGAGTCTCCAGTGTTTGGCTTGGGTATGCGGGACTTTCAATGATATTTTCTTTGGATGAATATGATACATATTCTTCTTCCACATAGCCTGGGTTTACCAATTCTCTACACATATTTGAATTGTCGTAGTCGACAACCCTCACAGGAGCAGTCCCTGGAGCAGGAGGTTGAGCACCAAGAACAGGTCGTGCTTGTTCTTGTGTCATCGGTGGCTTACGTTCAAAATTTGTATATTGTTGATACATTTGTGGAGCCACTCCACCCCTCGGCTGCTCACGTTCCTGTCTCATTCTCACAATGCGATTACAATCCTGGGTGGTATGAGTAAAGTTCCAAGCACAGGCTTGGCACCACTTCTTTGTGGGTTGGTTTGTGACTAGAGGAGAAAAGGTATTACAGTCCTCTGTTTTATGGTCACCGCCACATGCTCCACAAAGATGAGGACCTGTAGGAAGTATACTCCTCATTCTCTGCTGCTGTTGTTGTGGCTGTATGGGTGGACGATAGGTTTGTCCTAATCTCCTTAGCACTAGGTTGGCTATCTGATCTGGATTTACCAGCGCGCTAGACCCTGAACTTTGATCATCACCCCATTGATTTCTAGGTTTCACCTCAGGACCAGAACCATCTTGGAATTTGAAGTTATCGGTGAAATCCATAGCATCATGGCAACACTCATTGAAACTTGTATGCTTCTTTGCATAGAGATGTGTATGCAGTGTTGAATTTTTGAGGCCTTTTAAGAAGAGAGAAATTAATCGACTTTGGGCGGGCTTCTCATCTTCTGGGCAACGATTAATGTACTGCTTCATTCTATTTACACAGTCTCTAACACTCTCATTCTCGCCTTGCTTGAAAGAGTAGATGTGTGCTACCGTGTCATGTTGAATTTCCATCAAGGAAAAAGCAGCAATGAATCTCTCTTCCAAAATTCGTAAAGAAGTTTTGTCTGAAGCCTCTAATGCCTGAAACCAAGCAAGGGCTTTTCCTTCAAGGGTGAGTCCAAACCCTTCTATTTGAGTATGCTTATCAGCAACTTGCTCAGCTCGAACTGCTTGCCTAAAAGCTGCTACATGATCGTATGGATCTCCCGACCCTTCATACTTCTTTACCAGTTTCTGAAGAGTTGATGGTCTTACTTGTCGTGAATACTCATCATAGGGCCTACGGCCCCTCGCTCTTAGTGGGAATTGTTCCTCTCTTTGGAAAGATGGTCCACATGTTTCCAAAATTGGTGTGGGTACCCTATTACCAGCCTCACCAAACCCTTCCAAAGATCTTGTCACCCTCATTTCAGTTGGTGCATTTATGGGAGGCCGAGTTGGCTCCCCTATCCTCCGATTGTTATAATGAGAAAGATGTTGTTGTGGTGTGACCGGTGGTCGCACATTTGTTGTAGGACAATATCTTGGTGCTAGAGTTGGGCTACTAGCAGTGGTCCACTTAGATGTTGAAGGTCCCTCTCTAGTGAACTCTCGTAGGGGAGGAGCAACAGTTTCTCCAAGAAAGGCTGTCTCTCCTGGTTTGGCTGTATTTGTTGAGAACACTTCCATAAATAATGGTTGTCCTTTCCACGTGAGTTCCCTAATCTCTTTCCAATCTAACGTTCGATATTCATTGGCCCATTTATCAACTATTCTGTTCATGTGTCCTGCACACTTCTCAACTACCACTACATAAGCTAGAGGAAGATCCAGCTCTAGCGATTTTGTTGTGGCATAGTATCCCTCTAACGAATCCTTATAGACCTCTTGAAGTGGGTCATCCTGTAAGACCTTTGTCACAGGAATTTGTCGTACAAACTCCCATTGGCTTTCAGTCCCCTGATCCAATTTGCTCTTGCCTTTCCTATCCCTTTCCAAATTTAGATCTACAAGAAGTAAATCATCTATGGATGGCTTTGAGGACTGGGCATTGGATGGTCCAGGCATGTCCGGCTCGATGAGCCAGTCATCTCTAGACTCCCTTGCTCTGGAAAGTTCTGATAAGTCTAAAAACTCGGTTTTAGAGAGCTCCCCTAATTTGTCTACCTCTTCTGGATGGTAGGTGACTTCGTAGCGAACACCATCTCCACCCATGTACATGTTACCCTGGTCATTGACTAGAGGTGCTCTATCAAGTTCTGAGAATATGTCGGCTATCTTAACAAGATACCGTTGTTGTGGGTCCCTAAAGATCTCAGCTCCCTGAGCATTTGTGTAGACATATTGGAGTCTCACATTGAATGTTAACCCCATGGTATCGGCTTCAAATGGATTAAAGGATCTTGAGGGTGTTCTATTTGGGGCTACGGGATGACTATTTGTCGGCCCTAGATTGTCCATGGACAATGAACTAGTTGTTCTGGAGGAAAGGGTATCGGATTGGGATTCAGTAAGGGTTTCAGCAATATCTGCCAAATTGCCTACCGATTGGGTCCCACTTTCTTGCGTAGGCACTCTAGAAGGTGCCCTAGGCCCTATGGCAGAATCTACAAGACGTTCCGACCGCAAGTGCATAAGGTCAAAATTTTGTTTTGGTTTTTTTATGTGTTTTTGTTTCGTTTTGTTTTTTGGTTTTTGTGTTTTTGTTTTTTTTTTTTGATAAAAATATATATATATATGTATATATATATATATATTTTTCCCTACCTAACCACTAGAGACAATTAAAAAAGAAAATGTATGGTGTACATATCTAACCTATTTTTTTTTAATTGTTTTTATTTTTAAAATGATTTTATAATTTTTTTGATTTTTACTCTTTTTTTTTTAATTTACACAAAATTATAAATCACCCTAAAAAAAATACTAACTATGCACAAAGTTACAAAAATTTAAAAAATGCAAGTTAAACTAATTATGCAAAAAATTAAAAAAAATAAAGAACTACAAAATATGCAAAAAATAATAGACTCCTAAAAAATCAAAAAATTTTCTTTTGTTTGTTTTTTTCTCCTTTTGTTGGTTTTTATTGTTTTTGTTTTTTTTTGTCTTTTTTTTAATAAAATGAATAAATTTCGTGCCAAATAAAAAATTATAAATCTACTAATTATGCATGCAATAAAAATAAAAAATACAGGCTACCTTAAATTATGCAAAATTTTGTACAAAAATTTAAATAATGAACAGTGGATTCAAAAAATAAAAATTATTTTTTCTTCTTTTTCTTTTTTTCTTTTCCTTTCCTTTTGTTTTGTTTTGTTTTGTTTGTTTTTATAATATATATTACAAAAATTTAAAACAATGCAAATTACTCTAAATATGCTAAAAATTACATAAATGAAAAAATAAAAATATGCACACAATATAGACTCCTAAAAAATAAATTTTTTTTTAAATTTTTTTTTTCTTCTTTCTATTTTTTAAGTATTTAATTGTTCTCTTTTTTTTTCTTTTTCTTTTTTTTTTTTATAAAAGATTTTCTACTATTCTTTTTTTCTTTTTTCTTTTTTCTTTTTTTAATAAGAAATATTATATTTTTTTTTGTTTTTTTTAATTTAAAAATAAAAAAACAAAAAAATTAAAAAAAATAATATTAAAAAAAATAAAAAAATAAGAAATTTCCACCTACCTTATCCTCTTCGCGCCGTTCGCCGCACCGCTCGCCCCCGGATTTATCGCCGGCCGCACGTTCTCTCTGCTCGCCTTCTTCAGCGGCCACCTCTGCTTCAGTCTGCTTCACGCCTCTTCGCTGTTGTTGCTTCAGTTCGGCGGCCGGCTCTGCTGCTGCTCCCGCCTATGCCAACGTCACCGGCCGCTTGCGCCCTTTCCAGCCGGTGCTTCAGCAGCCTTGACTGCTAGCTTTGCTCTCTACAGTGCCTGACCCCGCCAGCCAGCTGAAGCACCAGCCTGGCTTTGCCTTCGCCTCACCCTCACCTCCTTGCAACCCTTCACAGGTGTAGGCTTCGCTTCTCTTATGCCAACTCCTTCTGCACAGCTGTGCTGCCACGTAAGCCGACGCCCTCTCTTCCACCTGCAGGCTTTCGCTTCTCTTCGCTAACGCCGCCCAGCTGTGCCTCCTTGCAGCTCCGTGCTTGTCCTTTTTTGTTTCTGCTGCGCTCTTCACTAGCCACAGCGGTCGACGGCCACGCCCGCCTCTCGCCAGCCACCCACCACTGCCTTGCTCTCCACACACTGTTCAGTTCATCAGCGGTCTTCGTCGATGGCCTTTAGCTGCAGTCGGCGGCTTCTGTCCAGTCAGCCACCAACACTGCCTTTCTCACCAGCTTAGGATTGCTTCTTAGCTACCTTCAGCGGCCTCTTCACCTAAAACTGAGGCGCCCAGCCAGCCGCTTCCACCTCTTCGCATAGAATATATATATATATATATATATATATATATATATATATATATATATATATACTCTTTAAACCGTCTCTGCGCTCCCTTCAACCGGCTAGTCAACAGTGGCGCACACATACATATATATATTATATATATATGTATCTAAACAGATATATATATATATATATATATGTTTATTTATTTATTTTTTTCTGCTACGACGCCTCCCCACAAAACAGCAAAACAACAAAACAATAAAGGAAAAACAGCCGCTTCACTACTTCCTACCAACCTCTCTTCCGCTCTCCCCCTTAAGCGGGCTTCGCACTTTGGGAGCCTATGGAGCTTGCATAAGCTATGGAAAAGCTTAGCAATGCACCTCTTTTATTATTATTATTTTTTATTTGTCACTAATTACATGTTTAGCGAAAAGCATGAAAGCATGAAATGGCAAAAGAAAACAATGAATGTAAGCATAATGACGGTACTTGAAAAGCAATAAAACAATAAAACATAAAAAAAACAATGCGGGAGAAACCTCAACCGCTCAATGGTTAACCTTATCCACTCACACTGGGATCACACACCCAAACTTAACCTAATCACTCAATGGTTTTGCAACCAAAAGAGGAAATAGTGGTGGTTTCCACACACTCTCAACCGGATTTGAGTCTTCTCCCCGGCAGCGGCGCCAATGGAGAGACGGAAAACTCTCTCACTTGTAGTAAGAGTAGCACGATCCACGTGTAGCTCAATCCAATGGGATTTGCATCCCTGTCGGAGCTAGGGATTCGACCCGTACCGGTGTACAAGAGCTTATCCACAAATGGAGAGAATGCTCATGGCTACCATCACTTGACACTAGACTAAGCATACACACAAGCTCAACTTGTCCTCATTCCTACACACCCCTTCATTCACAAATACAAGCAAGAGGAATACAATCACTATGCACTCAAGCAAAGAGAAAGACCTCACTCCACTCCTATCTTCCTACAAGCATGCACACATTCAAGCATCAAGCTTCCATGAAAGCTTCAAATCAATCCATGTACTCAAAAATGAAATACTAAAAGCATGCATAAGAGTAAAATGATTAGAGAAGAGGATGAGAAAGACTCATGACATTGCTAATGATTCAATGAAGAGATTTACCTCATACAATAATGTAGATGGGGTGAGAGAAGAGTCTTCACCTCTATGGAGAAGAGGGAGAGTAGGTCTCTCAAAGGAGCTCTTGCATGAACTAAGTCCAAAGTGTGTCTAAGCTCTCAAATGAGCCACCTTTTATACAAAAATTCTAGAACTCCCATAAGTCCCCATGTGGGATTATTATCAAACCCTCTCCCACATTCATCTACAAAGTGGAACTCTTTTCAAGAGCCCTAAGTATCGTTTTTGTTGCATCCTGGTATTGATCTTCATTTGCATAAAACAGTGTGCTTCTGGTACGATGGGCGAGGGCTGACGAAGCGGTCCCTAAGTAAAGTGCCAAGACACCTAAGGAGGATCCTGGAGGGTTCTGACCAGGAGATGCACGGGCTCGCGGTGCCAAGGACACCCATGCGTATGTCGTGGAAGATATATATGTATGATGACGAGAAACTTATTGTAATCTGTTATTGGATCTCGTTGTTGACCTGCTGGTCTCAACGAAGAGTCCAGAGTGATACTGTTTTGTGAGAAACAAGGATTGAATGAAAATTTTGAGTTGTGACATCTGTATACCCAGTAATTGTTTGTCAATGGATTGTTTTATAAATTAAAGTTTAAAGAGGAGTGTGTGACATCTGTACACCCAGTAATTGTTTCTCAATGGATTGTTTTATAAATTAAAGTTTAAAGAGGAGTGTGTGAGTATCTGTATTCTAAAGCAAAAGTTAAGAAAGGCTTTCAATTATGGGTGGGTAAGTACTTGTCTGGTTCTATTCCAGTTGTTGGGCAGTGGCTAACCCATGGGCCGGATGGGGTTAGACTGGAATCAGTAGAGTTTTAATAATAAAATTGATTAATAAGATTACGCTTAGAACTCGAGTAGTTAATTAAAAGCCTGAAGACTTCTCAAATGAATAGATCAACGACTGTGCCTAATTCAATTAGGAAAAAAGCGTTGATTCCTTTAAGTTAAGTCTGGTATAGTTTTCCTTCTATCCGGTTTGTTCAGATGAAGATTAGTTCAATCTTGACCTCGTTAGAAAAATTTGTTAAGAAATTCAAAATGGTGGAATCGTCCTCGCTTTCCGGGCATGGAAAAATTTCCCGGTTTCGGTTTTCGGAATGACCACCAGCTTAGTCTCGTGCCCAGACATTCGAGGGCGAGGTCTCAAGTGAGAAACCCTGCCCCGTTAAGAGGGAGCTGCTTCCATTGCCAGCAACAATCGAGAATCCGGTGCGCGGAGGGGGCAGTGGGATCCCACAGTGGAGGTTAGCTCCAAGGCCACACCTAGTGTTGCCATACACACGAGCCCATGCATGTGGGAATCCCTGTTCACATGGGACCAATCTTAACCACCAACCGATGCCCATAGACCAAAACCTCACCCAAACTTACTGCCAGATGATAGGACTGAAGAGGAGGTGCAAGAGGTAGAAGTCCTAATTGAAGCGGCTAGGGCAAAAGAGGAAGAGACCTTACGTCGAGCCCAACACAATTAGCGGTCCGAACCGCACCAATTAGGCAAGCCACCCAAGCTCCACCAATTACCCAAGTGGCTGACAGCCTAGAGAGCACAAGACCACATGAATTTATATCCAAGGTGGAAGGTGTAAGATTCTCATACACCTTATTGCAAACAGAGAGTTGGGAATTCTATGCCACCTAGGAAACCTTGACTAACTTGGCTATGTTATTTACGCTGTTAGAGCTGGGAGAAAATCAAACAGACGAGGAAGAGCGACTTTGAATAGTCGTGGAATGTATTCAAGCTATTATAGAGCAAGAGAGGCTTAGACAAGGAAACACCGTGCCCATGTGGTTTCCCGTGACTTAGGTTGGGACAAACAATACGTGAGGCCCTACGTTGAGTGAGATGGAGACACCATCAACAAGCCTTACTGATCCCACATATGGTGATGCCTGGCTATACGATGGACCAAGCCCCAACTGTTGCTATTGTTCCTCAAGATTACACAAGAATCTACTAGCACGGGCTTCACATTCCAAGACTGTAGTAGAGAGGTACCCACTCAAGGTGTTGTTAGCACAATCCCAAACTCTGTGGTATTGGGTACTACACCGCTTAACGACACCACCCGTGACCAACCACGCAACATTGCCCAATAGTTTCATGCCCTCGGTCACAACTATAGCAACCACGATTGTATCAGTCCCTACAACAATGGGTCCAAGCCTAGTTATCATCTGTTAGGGCCACAATAGGAGGAACCCTCACCCACATCCTCGATTCCTTGCATCTTCCTCTACTTTGCCAGTGCAACCTAGAGCAAGGGGCAGGATGCATCTCGAGTGGTTGCACAAATCTTGAAGCTTACGCACAACTTCAATGGAGAGGGCGATCCTAGAAGACATTTTGAGGTCTTCCATCAAGTTTGCGAGGCCTTAGGTGAGAGGAATGAGCATGCACAGACCAACGCCTTTAGCCTTACACTAGATGGCAAGACGTGTGATGATTGGTATCGGACCCTGAGAGTTTAAGAACATCTAAACTTTACTAGGCTTCGAAGGTTATTCCTGAAGCAATTTGTGTGTGGAGGAGCTTTATAGAGTGTGCCTTCATAGTTGCACAAGCTGAGAGAGAAGAAGATGAGTCAGTGAGAGATTTTATTAGTCATCTCAAGCATTTGAACTCTCGTTGTACTCTACAGGAAAGCCTCTCTAACAATGAACTGCTTGATTGATTCATCCACGGGATTAAACATGAAGATATCCATAATGGTTTAGTCATTAGAGGTATCACCACATGGGAGGATGTCACAGCTTATGTAGATAACTTGATGATAAGGGGAGTCAAAGCCGTTACTGATCTTTGTGAGCCAGTTGATGCCTCGCAGTACCGGAAGTTGGTTGGTTCATTGATCTGGTTGCTGAACACCAGATTGGACTTGAGCTTCTCCGTGGGACTGTTGAGCTCTTTTATGAGGATGCCATTAAAGTCTCATTGGGACGTAGGATTGTGGATCTTGCGGCATCTGCAGAGTACGAAGGATCAAGGACTCTTTTACACAAGAGGGGATGGAGTCAGGCTCCAAGGTTGGAGTGACTCAGATTGGGGAGGAGATCAAGACACGAGGAGATCTACTTCAGGATACAGTTTCACCCTCGGCTCAGGAGCAGTTTCTTGGAGCAGCAAGAGGCAGCCAACTATTGCCCTTTCTTCGACAGAGGCAGAGTACCGGGCTGCTTGTGGTGCTGATTGTGAGGTTGTGTGGCTGCGGAGGCTGCTAGGCGAGATTGGGTTTCCACAAAAGGAGCCCACAGTCATCCAGAGCGATAACCAGAGTTGTATAGCTATTGCTCGGAACCCGGTCTTCCATGCCCGGACCAAGCACATAGAGAACAGTATCACTTTGTACGTGAGAAGATCTTGGCTGGTCACATCTTACTACTTTATTGTTCGACGGAGGACAATGCGGCTTACCTCTTCACGAAGTCTTTACCTCAGGCTACGCTCAGGCGGCACTCCAGCTCCCTTGGGTTGATTTCCCAGCCAGGAGCTGAGAGGGGGTGTTAGAAGTCATCTCCCGTCTATATTTATACACCAGGGCCTCTGTTGTGGGTGTGCCCGCCCTGTATAAGGTGTTTTTATCATTTTTCCTCACTCCTCGTATTTTTCCCTATTTTTTTCCATTTTTTCCATGGTGTGGGTGGAGGCCAGATGGTTGCACCTAGTGGCTGGCCGACTGTCCCATCAGCAGTCGTGTGACTGGCCGACTGCCCATCAGCAAGCGTGGAGTATTTTATTGCTGGCCGACTTGCTGTATGCAGTCGTGGACTTCATTTACTGCCTGGCCCCATGCCCCCCACCATTGTATCATTCAGTTATTTGCGGGATCTTGTGTATAGAGAAGAGTTTACACACCTATTTCTCAGTGTTTCTTGTGCTGTCTATTTTCTGCATTCTACTTGCTCTTGTCAACCCAAGTTTGGTTATCATTTCCGCTGCATATTCTGACAATTACCTCACTTTAAGAACTATTTGGTATCTTTAAAGATTCTCTTTTTATTTACATGGTAAGCTTCTAGTAAAACTATGAGATATTAGCATTGAAAAAGTAAGGGGGGTTGCCAAGGTTTCTAAAACTTGATAAGTCTCTAGCAATGGAAGCAAGCTATGAGTTGAGCTTCGGGTGATAGCTACTTTATCAAGAGATAAACCTCAGTCACTTTGTCGTAGACCTATTCATTCTACATCATACAAGTTCCATTGATGGTTACATGGGTATCAATTCGAGGAGTGCCAAAGAACCAAAGCAAGCGAATCATTCACAACATCTCAATATAATAGATTTGCCTTAGGTCGATGGAAAGATTTCCAACCAGATTTGCCCAAATGATGAAATATGATGATCTACAGCTCCAATATTCATCCGTTTTCCATGAGAGTGTAGTGAGGAAGAGTTGGCTTGTCTATGATGTGCATCATGGCGTCACAGAACTCAAAGTTTGGGGAGCAACAAGTGTCCATGAACATATACTGGCAAGATAAGTGTGCCATAACTCAGTTGGCGTAGGTAGGTGTAGTCCAACTATACAATCACTGGCAAAGATCTGTCGTGTCAGCTACTAAATGTGCCAGTGGTGTAAAGGTCGAACGGTCACCCAATCATGAGTGTCAGTCTGTGTTGAGCTTGACATCTCAACACTTTTGGGGCCCAAAACTAGGTATGTAGGGGGGTGGAAAAGCTATGAAGAGGCCTAAAATTAGGCCTCTTCATTGTTCTTATCACCTAAAGCCTCAACAATATTAGCCTTAATTCCTTAAAATTAGGAATTCTTACAAATTCCTTTTGATGTCCAAATGCCTCCTAATGGAGAAGAATGAGCAAATAGATCACATAGAGTCCATTCCAACTATACAAACCACACCAGGACAACAATGAGCATGTACAAAATCACATGGGCCATGTAGAGCACACCTTGAGAAGAGCAAGCATATAGAAATCACATAGAGTCCATTCCGACTATATGTGGATCAAATGGACCCTAAAAGCACACCGAGAAAAGATTAAGCATGTGGAGATCCCTTACAACCCATTCCATACATATATAGACCATTATGACCATCCAAACATAATCTATGATATCATATATGGCCATCATGTGTGGATGATGTATGTACCATGGACATGCGTACATGGCCATCATATGGATGATATACATATGCACATGATAGCATGTATGTTCATAATGCATGTATGTCCATGCCATGTCACATGGTGGCATGGACTCATCACGTTGACATGGACACATCAAGTGCCATATCATTAGAGTAGTCCACATAAGCAAAACCCATGGAACAAAAGCTCACCAAGCTTTCATTCCGTAGTTTTGGACCTTTCCCGATAGTTAAAAAGATAAGTGATGTCTCCATGAAGTTGAAGTTGCCTAACAGTTGGACAATGCATGATGTTTTCCATGTTTCTTGGCTAAAACTGTATGTTGGACCAGAAGTGCTTGATGTTTTAGATGAACAGCAGCCAGACATGGTAGACGAAGCAGAAGTCATCGAGCCTGAGCAGATCCTTCTTCATCGTTGAAAGCATGGTTCCGGTCGACGGATACGTCAGTTCTATATACAAAGTTCCGAGATCGAGGTACCCACGAAGCCGTTTGGCTAGACGAGGAGCTCTTTCAAGAATACCCCTAGTTGTTGGCGGACTACTTGGAAGCCACGAACCTGCCGCCAAGCTAAGTAGAAGGGAATTGCACATGCACTCTGCACTATAGTGCATGGTGACAAGATGGCTCATCATCATCAGTGCAGCATTCTACATTGTTAGTACCCTTTAGGATGATAATTGTCGTACGTCGTGACCCCGTTGTAATCCTCAGTCCCCAGGATAAGTCAGGCAGGAGCTACGTAGGTCATTCCTCAACCTTAGACAATCAGTCAGTCAATCCAAGTCCCTTAACTCACTTGAAGAGATGCATTCATGCATGTAGAATCAGTAGAAGCCTTAGGGTTTGCATCAGCTCATGGTTGCATTTTGCATATCATTCATCCCATAGGCACATAAGACCACATAGACCATGGCAGAAGCATCAGAATATTACTCATTATTATTCAAGTATTTTTTCCATAATTTATAACATTTAATTGGCATTTTTACCTTATTTATCCATTTATCCAAGACATGATGCAGTCGGCCAGCTCTATAGCCAACCGACCAGCATCAAAAGCCCATATAAATAGTTGAGCATTTCATCATTCATTCATTCATATCATATTCAGCCAACAAGACCTCAACGCTTGGAGCCTTCAGCACAAGGAGCATAAGCGATTGGAGCATTCAGCATATCAGCCATGAGCGTTTCATCCATCAGCATATAGGAGCATCAACGCTTGAGCATTCAGCCTTTCATTCATCAAAACGCAGCATCTACAGCATTCAGCCCTACAGATCACCTTGCGTTTTCAGCATACATACAGTTTTCAGCATCCTTATCTTTATCATTTTGCTACAGCACTTTGGTGAAGGTAAAACTCAGCATTCATATTCATTTTCAGCATTCATACATAGCCTAGAACAGTCTCAATCAACCCCTTCTCTAAGCCTCAGAATTGCAGCCTTCCTACATCCATTGGGAAGAGTGCATAGGCTCGAGATTGGTCATCATTGGTGCTTCTACAGCCGTGTCAATTCAGGCTGACTCTTGGTCCTCCAAGATCTTGAGTTTGGCTTATTGTTAGTCCACAGTCAGTCTCTTCAAAGTAATAAACCAAATACTATTCCGGTAACGGGATAGGAGGCCCTTTAGTCGGTAATTCGGGACCCCATACGGTGTACAGTTTCTATCTCTCTCTCTCTCTCAATCTCTTAAAGTTTGAAGTCATAAAAGTGGATTGCTAAACTCGTGAAACTCAGGATACAGAAGGTGATGTGAGAATTTGTGTGACAGGATCCTTATTTACGAATACTTTCGCTGCATGTTACATGTTGCAACGTCCCATCCACCCTTATTGCATTGCGTATAGATGAAACCATGCTCGTGTCTTGATCTTAAGATGGTGTGGTGACCATGCAACATTGTATCAGCATTAGGCTCAGCAATACTAAGTGCTGAAAGGGTCCCAAAAGAAGTGCACAGGTCCAAGTAAAGTTGCTCAGCGTGTGTCAAGACCCCCAATTTGTCAAGCAAAGCCCAAGGGAGGTGTTTCATAAGAGTCAGTAACCATTTGGAGCTGCTAAGGAAGGCTTTTATGGAGAAACTCCAAGGGATGATAATCATCCAAGGGGGGGAGCCAAGGGTGCCATGATCAGTTTCAAGAAGAAGGATTCATGCTTGTGTTCACCCAAGTAGTGAGTCGGTGGTGTCATCTTTAGGGCATGCCAGTACCTCCAGCACAGAGGTTGGACACTGCATGGGAGATCATTGGTAGCATCAGAGCCTGACACATGGAAGACTAGATGCATTGAGGCCATGGAGGGCACTTTGGTTTACGATACCTTGTGCATTTGCACAATCTGGTGTGATATTATCCACACGTTCATGGCCACTTGGGAGATCTTCGAGCGGTGTAGAGAGAACAGGTGGCCAATTTATGATAGAATGGGATCATGGCATTTTTTTCACTCTCTCATATGGGGCCTTGTAGGTAGCACAAGGCACCCGATTGCTTGAGATTTCCCCCTTGCTTGGTCTAAAATCTCCCTTTTTGTAAAAAAAAATCTGACTTAATAGAAGTCTCTTTTTCAAAATCAGGCATCATCGATGTGGGCAGCCTTGTCAAACTACCACTTCTTTTCACAATGCTAGTGAAGATAGTAGCAAACAATATCTTCCAAATGACTAGCACCCTTCAGCCCTTCATCACCGTGAGAGCACCATGATGCCATCCCCATGTGATCACGAGTGAATCCGCTTCCCACCTTTGAACATTCTTGTCAATGGCCTCTTGCACTTAGGCATATCAACATACATTTAATTAAAGAATTCTTTTTCATCTTTGTTCCACAAAAATTCCCACGGCTTTCTTTTTCAAAACTTGGAGTGGAATAGCATGAAAAAAAAACTGCAAGAACTCTCATAGCTCATAGTAGAATCATTGTTTTGCCTTCATCGTGTACTTGAAACACATGCATCAAATGGCAAGGTGAAAGTTTTCATTCTTACCAACATTTCAGCACTGAATCCTCAAGACTTAAGAGCTGTTGCAAAATTTGCAGGTCTGAAATTAGGGTTTGTAGACCCCAATTCTTGGATAACAACACATGATAGTGTTCCTCTCTATGAGATATAACATGACTACTATGCGGAAGCATGCTTAATAATGATTAATGCAAAGCAATAAAGATTAACACTAATCATATGCTCATGACATAGAGAAGTAGAGAGAAAGAGAAGAGATAAACTCTTTACCTAACCTACTCCTACTATATATTACTGAACGAATGAGTAATTACAATGATTGTCATAGATCAAATGTAGATCTAGACTATGAAGGCTATGAATGAACTTATGCTTACTGTCCTCCACTGTGTGTTAATGGAAAACGCTGATTTGGAGATATACTTAGCTGATCCAAACTGTTAAACTGCATGTCCTTGGTATTGGCTCTGCAATCTCTGTCTTTGAATGATTATGAATGACCCATGACCTACCTTTACATAGTAAAGTGATAGCAAATCGTAATTAGGTCTGTTTTCACTTTTCAGGCCATAAAAAGTCATCAAAAATGTCATAAAATGTGTTCACATTGTGCCCATTAATCATGTCAGTAAAGTGATAGCAAATCGTAATTAGGTCTGTTTTCACTTTTCAGGCCATAAAAAGTTATCAAAAATGTCATAAAATGTGTTCACATTGTGCCCATTAATCATGTCTACGTGGCACCGGGTTAAGGTGTGCACGTGACATGAGGACAATACACACAGTCAAAAAGATGTCGAACGACAGCTAAAAGCAACCAGTAATGAGCTGTAAAATACTTTTCCAGCAGCTATGGAGATATAAAAATTGCTCCCCATTAAGAGTAGGATGAATATAATTCATTGTGGCAACCTATAGAGGAGAGCAAGCTATAGCTCTAGGTTTTTTCACCACTACAACCAAATATTTCCTTCATAAGATATGAACAAAAACTCTCAAAATTAGTTTTCTTAGCCAAGAAAAAGATAAGTACGAATATTTTTCCTTTTTTCTAGAGAGAGGAGAGAGCATATGAAGTGGTGGAAGCATGGGGTGATCTGGACGTTTGGCGCCGCCGAACAAAACTTTGTCCAATCGAAAATTTAGTGTTGTGCGAACCGACAAACCATTCAATATGAATTAAGGTTTTAAACTAAATACTTACCACCTGCAAAACCCGTCAAATGTCCCGTTAGGTAAGTAAGTGAATCAACACACTTGTCCATCGGGGCGTCCCCATCGTCTCGACATCACAAGCTTTTCAACCAAGCATTCAAAACCAGACATACAAATCAAAATCAAATTCACAAGCACTTATGCTTTTCAATTTGAGCTCATTAAGGAAAGAAGCCCCATCTACTAACGCCGCTTGGAAATAAGTCCTGCCATGTCAATGGGCTCCCCAAGATCCATCCATAGTACATGTAAATAGAACACCTGGCATGCCACACTGACAAGTCAAATGGTGACCCATCCATGGCCATGTACATGCATAGGGTTTAATCTTAAGCCTAGGAAATTAGGGATTTATGACAATTGGGGAGCTCGCGAAGATGGGAGGGAGGGTGAGAGTAAGGGCGCGACCAAGTGGCAGCTAGAGGAGTGGTCGTTGGGCCCTCTGGGTTAGTGACCTGATCTTGGTCCATGCTATCCACTATTGACTCCACCGGGATATCTTGAGGTAATATGCTCATAAAAGTTTGGCATGGAAACCATCACCTCACGTGGTGTAACTTGTTGTCATGATTGTGACTTAATCTCCCTAGCGAAGATGGGAGGGAGGGTGAGAGTAAGGGCGAGACCAAGTGGAAGCCAGAGGAGTGGTCATTGGGCTCTCTGGGTTAGTGACCTGATCTTGGTCCAAGCTATCCACTAGGGATATCTTGAGGTAAAATACTCACAAAAATTTGGCATGGAAACCGTTACCTCGCGTGTTGTTGTCATGATTGTGACTTGATCTCCCTAATCTATTCAAAGAGATACATCTATTAATCAAAGGACACATCTCTACATCTAAAAGACATGACTTTTAATTCAAGAGTCACACCCTTACACTAAGGGATGTGCCTCTTCATTTGTAGTTCTTTGGGCTCTATTTAAAAGAGTACCCTATCTCAATACAAACAATGAAGCTTTCTGCTCTAAGTGTGTAATCATGTATCCAAGAATACTAATAGACTAAGAAGTCCTCAAAGTGATTTATAAAAGTTCCTGGAATGTCGATTTGAACTGTAGAAATCGCCATTGCTAAGGCCTGAGGCATTCTACTAAGAGCATCGGCAACCACATTAGAAAGACTAGGAACATATTCAATAGTCATATAGAAGTTTGCCAAATACTCCACCCATCTGCCTTCTTGTGCATTCATAATTGGTTGAGTGAAAATATACTTCAAGGAATGGTGGTCTATCTTCACAACAAACTCTGCTCCTAAAAGATAATATTTCCAGAGATTGAAGATGAACACATGATTTTGATTCTAGAGAAGATTCTTGATGTTCGATTGAAAGAAACTTGATAGAAGATTATTATAAAATTCTTGGTACAATGGACAGATTTGGATGATATAAATGCAACTTGGCAAAGTGGTGAAGATCTACAACAGTACCCAGAATCACTTCAAGAGTTCTTTAGTCAACAACACTCACATATATAACCCTAGATCTTATTTTAAGCGGGAGAGAATGTCACAATTGTGACTTAATCTCTCCAACTACTCTTGATTAGTCTTTAATCATTGAAAGGACCACAATGAAGGGTCACACCCTATCAGATGGGTCATCACCATAGAACACATCTATCAAAGAGACATCTATTGATTGAAGGACACATCTCTACATGTAAAAGACACGACTTTTAATTCGGGAGTCACACCCTTACACTAAGGTATGTGCCTCTTCATTTGTAACTCTTCGGGCTCTATTTAAGAGAGTACCCTGTGTCAATGCAAACAACACAGCTTTCCGCTCTAAGTGTCTTTACTTTCTATATTATGCCTCTAATCACATCTAGCAAAATACTAATAGACTAAGAAGTCCTCACAGCTATGTCATCAGACGTGTAGCTCTTGCCATGCCAACCTCGACAACAACGGGCTTGCCGCCACTTCTGCCTGTCGGGCTCCCACGGCTACTAGGCATGCTGGGGGTCTCTGCTCTCTGGAGGTGCATCTGAACCTAGCCTAGAGACCACCAAAACCCCACGAGGAGTGTGTGCTATTCCTTCGGGAGGCCAGCAAAGTAAACAAAGATCGAGAACCTAAGACTCTAGCTAATGGCTGCGAGTCCAAAGAGAAGCTGTGCTTCCACTAAGTGAAGTAAACATGGGAGCTGCACATTGCCAAACAGGCTCAATGACAAGGTCGTCGCAACCCGAGTGGGTGAGTCAAACTTGATCCGGAAACAAGGGCTGGAAGGCAGTGAGGAAAGGTAGTGCAAAATGCAACTAGGAGGCGGAAGGGGGTGGCAAGCAATAAGTGGAAGGGGATGCCTTGGCTAGGACAGCCCAAGGAGGAGGAAAGGAGGGAGGCAAGCGTAAGAGCCTTTGGGTGGGGGGCACAGAGGAGAAAGATGCACAAGGGGGCTCACAATGGGGGAGGTGCTTGTTGGGCAGAGAAGGGGGAGCTCCAGCTCACTATATCCTCATGCCACAAACCCAGTTTATTTCATATTCTCATGAGAAAAGGAAAGCAAACATGGGAAGAAAGAGGAAAATGCTGCGTGCCTCCTCTCCCCACTTCGTTCCAACTTCCATCCTTCCCATCCGGGGTTATATTTTTTAGCAAATGCCCCAAGATAGGGGGTCTTAAGGTGGAAACACCCATTTTGGAAGGTTCGCATGTCCAACAGGCATTTCAGCCATTTCCACATTTCCATTGCCATAATGGCGTGCTCTGTTTTGGTCGTTTCCCCCTGGGTTGTTTCCGAGTTTCCACAACAATGCCTGCAATTTCCCCTTTGCACCCTAGATTTTGAGCTCAGTCTAGGCCAAGTAGCTTGTTTTTTGGCTTCTATCCCTTCTCCTCTCCCCTCTTTTCCATCGTCTGGCATTTTCTTTCCTTTCCATTGTTCTTTGCTCCTCCTTTGATCCTCCTTGCTTGTTTTCGTTCCTGTTTCTGTTGGTGTCCATTTCTGTTTCCCGTAATTATGCTCCAAGTAGAAGACTCTGCCTCTTTTGTGACTCTCCTCTCTGATCCTGTTTGGACATTATTCATGTCCTCTCTTGTGAACATATCACAATACATCCTCTGTCGTGAACATATCCATAAACCTTTTATGGTTAAAAGCATGCCATAACAATACAGTAGATTTTGAAAACTGCAGCTCAAAAGGTGAAAGCACTTACTAGGTATAAAGCGGTGCCATCTGGTGCTTTTGCTATCCAGACCTGCAAAGCTGCTACTCAGACCTGCAGAATTACAATGAAAATGATTTATGCAAGCTGAGTAATAGCTTTTAGGTAGCCTTCTTTACGTTTGAGAATTTGAACTGAAATATAGCTGTAAGGTCTTTAAAAAACTGCTCTGGAACTTTTTCAGTGAAACAGCAATGTAGAGTATCCATAGGATGCCATACCAGCAATTGGTTTAATGGCCCCGGAGATGCTATAGAGGGGAGAGTGAAGGTTGAGCCACCCATGCCTTAAAGAGGGACTAGGAGCGGCTTGCATGAATGAGGCCCAACAATCATTTTTGTGCCATGCTTGTTCCCATGATGGGCCCGCTATTGGGGTTGGTCTCAACCAAAAAATGCGAACTCCTAGGAGTTCTGCCCTTCTCCATCCGTTCTGCTACCATTTTGGCTCCCTTCCCATGAATCTCTTGTTTTCTGCTGAAGCGCCGCTTCGGAGCAGATCCTGGCTGTGGCCATTGTGTCTGGTTGCTTGTCTCTTTACATGCCTTAAGCCCTCAGCCTCTGGTCCACTCTGGTGGCAATGTGGTATCTGCCTCCAGGTGACAAATCCCCTTCTTTGGCAGATGCACTCTCTGTGTTTCCCATAGTCTTTCTATCCCTCTACCTTTCTCTCTCAGAATGTGCTCACGATGCAATATGCATGCAATAAGCTGTAAGTGCTTCTTGGTGGTGGAGACATCGGATTGTTCATTATCCTAGTTCTTTTCTAATACCTCCATCCTTCACTTGTATCATCTCTTCAATAGTAGCCAACCTACCAGCTGAAGAAGCATAGATGTCAGATAGCAGTCGAAAAGGTGCAGCATTCTGTGGTTCAAGCTGATGGACTCTTTCAGCTGCCCGTGTTGCAAGATCAATGTTACCATAGATTCTACATGCACTGAGCAAGGCCATCCATAATGCAGCACTAGCCTGAACTGGCATTTTTAGTATCAAGTCATATGCCTCCTCTAGTCGGCCGGCACGCCCAAGAAGGTCAACCATGCATGCATAATGCTTCACTGTAGGCTTAACACCATGGTCCCGACTCATAGAATTAAAAAAGAAGCAGCCTTCATTGACAAGGCCAGCATGGCTGCAGGCAGACAAAATACTAATGAGAGTGATATGATTTAGTCTTATGCCTTCTCTACACATTTGAGCAGTAAGTTGGAGGGTCTTCTTGCCATGACCATGTTGAGCATATGCAGTAATCAAGGCACTCCATGATCCGACATCTCGTTCCAACATTCTATTTAAAACTTCATGGGCATGGTTAAGGTTTCCACATTTGGCATACAAGTCAATAAGGGCACTTCCTACAAAAACACTTGACTCAAGTCCAACACTAAGAATGGCAGCATGAACTTGTTTGCCCTGTTCGAAGGCTGCTAGGCTAGCAAAAGCATCAAGGATGCTCACAAAGGTTACCTCATTTGCAACTACACCTTCCCCCTTCATCTGTGAGAAGAGCTTAAAGGCCTCTTTGGCATACCCATATTGGGCACAGCCTGAAATCAGTGCATTCCAAGTAATCACATCATGTTTTGGCATGTTGTCAAAAATTTCATGTGCTATGTTTAAGCTTCCACATTTAGCATACATGTGTATGAGGGTATTCGCCATGGTTGAATCACACTTAATCCCCATAATCATCATTTGGCAGTGGATTTGCCTGCCCTTCTTCGGACTTCCTAGGCTGCTGATCGCATTCAAAAGAGCTAGAAAAGTTACTTCATTGGGGTACACGCCTTCCCATTGCATTTGGCTATATAGATTAAAAACATCTTCATGTTGCTCATGTTGCACATAACCTGCAATGATGGTGGTCCAAGATATAACATCTCGCTGAGACAATTTATCAAATACGTGGCGTGCATCATCTAGACTTCTGCACTTAGCATACATGTCAACGAGGCCATTGCCTAATGGTAAGTCTAAGTAAATCCCTGTTTTTACTATGCAAGCATGGAGCTGTTTAGCTCTTTCCAGAGCTGCTAGGCTACCACATGCATGGCAGATGCTCAAGAAGGTTACTTCATTGGGCCTCACACCTTCCACTTCCATTCTCTCATAAAGCTCAAGTGCCTTCTTCATGTACCCATACTTGGCATTCGCAGTAATAATCACATTCCATGTCACCACGTCCAACCTCGATATCCTTTCAAACAGCTGCTGTGCACTCATCATGCTGCCACACTTAGTGTACATATCAATCACAGTGCTACACACAATAGTGTTGCTTTGGAATTCGCTCTCTTCAACAAGGGCATGTATCTGTTTGCCCTGATCAAGATTTTCTACACTGCTACATGCATTTAGGATACTTACAAATGTTCTCTCACCTGGCTGCATGCCTTCATGTTGCATTTGCTGAAAGATTGTGAATGCTTTTTCGGATGGACCATGCTTTCCGTATGCTGCAATCATGGCATTCCATGATATAGCATCCCGTTCTGGCATTTTGCTGAACACTTCCCATGCATCCTCTATGCTACCACACTTACTGTACATATCAATAAGAGTATTGTCAATGTATATGCTAGTCTTGACACCTCTTATAAGGATATCCTTGTGAATCTGTTTTCCAAATTCTAGGTTTTCCAATTTGGCACAAGCATTAAGAGCGCTGGTAAAAGTGACATCATTAGGCTGTGTATTGCTAGAGCGTATTGACTTATACAAGATGATGGCATCCCCAGCATACCCATGCTTTGCATAACCTGTGATCATAGCATTCCAAGACACCACATCATGATTGGAAGTTTTCTCAAACACCTGCCGGGCGTCCTCCACATTTCCACAGTTTGCGTACATGCTGATAAGGGTGCTATTCACATATACACTTGGCTCTAATACACTTGAGACGAAGAGGGCATGGATCTGCTTGCCCATTTCCAAATCTCCTAAAATGCTGCATCCATTCAAGGTGCTTGAGATCGTGTAAGTGTCTGCCTTCACTCCTCTCTGACTCATCTGCCGAAAAACCTGTAAAGCTTCTTTAGCCTGTCCACGTTTCATGTGGTCTGTAATCTTTGCATTCCATGGAAGCACGTCTCGCCATTTGTCTGCCTCGAGGACTTCATGATCATCCTCCTCTGCGTTTCCAGGCTTAGCGAGCATGTTGACAAAGTTGGATGCCCTAAAAGACCCACATAAGAAGAAACCATGGGCTTGCTTTTGGGGTGTTAGGGATCTTACAAACAAAGGTTCCTGCCATATGCAGCATGTCTGCATGACTCTCACCACATAAATCTATCTTCCCAGCAGCTGCTTGCATCCACTAAACTTATCTCACTTTCATACATGCATACATACACCAATGCATACATGAGAGAGGAAGCAGATGGCGATTATGCTCTCTTATGATCATGCAACATAAGACATGCAGTTAGATTGGTCTCGATTCTTACTGATTTGATGTCTTCCTTGATGACCCACAAAGACACTCCATGGATGAGCACGTGTGGGCATGGATGAGCACGTGGGCCATGAGTATCTATCTGGATAACCCATGGAACCCATGTACACTGATGTTATAGGTACACATGACGTGGTCGTCAAAAAGCCACACCCTGGTTAATTTATACGGTCCTTTCAAGGCATTGTGGGCAAAGCCTTTCGCCCACAATGCCTTGTTCAACAAGTCCTCTTGATTGTTAAGTGTGAAACAACCCACCTCCACGCCACTGTCCCTAATATTGGTCCTCCAAGGAGTTTTCTCTTTGGACATACCACACATGCTCCTGGCAAAGCCTTTGGCTAGAAGGTCTTGTTCAAACGAGTCCTCTTGATTGTGAAATGGCTCGTCTCCATGCCCAACACCCTAGTATAGGTCCTCCACAGAGTTTTCTCTCTGGACATACCACACATGCCCATGGCACTCCTCTCTTCCCTTGTGGATAGAGACTCTATACACAACTTTGGTGGCTCTCAATGGTCCCATAGGCTATCTTTTAGCTTCCTGTTCATGGACCTGTTCATGGACGATAATGCATTTTCTTTCTTTCTTTCTCCTATTCACAAGTCCATAGACTTGCCTTTTCTTGCTCGTCTCTTTTATCATATAGTCTCCTCCTTCTTGGTTTGGTGGGTGCTATTTAAGTTTACCTTGTTGAAGATTGCTATGTATGATTGACTAGCTAGATTTGGCAAAAGTCAAGGAAGCCTTGAGTGAACATCAGAATTAAGTTTTGGCATGAGAGACAAAAAAAAAAAGTGTGTGTGTTTGAAATGGTTTAATGTTTTTAAAAAGTAAGGTATGCATGCTTGATCATTATACTTGATAAAACTCACGGATATGACCATAACTTTATGCCCACAGACATGACTATATTTTATTTATGCATCTACAACAAGATCATTCTATACAATTAAAACAATATCCTCAAGGGTAGACATAGTCGTAGAAACCTTCCCTCTCTCCTTTTTCTTGGCCTTATTTGGACACTCAGCCTTCAAATGGCATGGCTGATCACAAATGAAGCATAGGCCTGCCTTCTTTTTAGCCTCTATCTCGTCCTTGGATAGTCAACAAGAATGGATTCCTCCACTGGAACTAAAAGACACTCACATATATGACTATAATTCACTTCATGGACATGATGACTGTAAACTTTATCCTCAAGCATGGACATGATGACTGTAAGCTTTATCTTAAGCATGACTTTAATAATACAACACTAATATATTGAGGGTTTCAATAGACCAACCCCAACCTCTATTAGCAACCCATGGCAAGTAAGTGAGTAGAGTAGCAAAACCATTACAAGCACCACTCCAACCCACTTGGGGTACTAAAGAGTTTGCTTATCGCTTATACAAGGGAGCCAATTACTCACTTCTTCATGCTTCCATGTGTAACCCATGAAGGCACAGCTATGTGTGCACAAATGATGTAGAAATCAACCCAACCATTCCACCCATAGCTAGCAAACCATGTAGAGCAAGCTACATATGTATCCTCAACCTCTATATACACCATACATTATTGAAAGAGATGGTAATGCAAATGTGGTGGGGTTAATAGCTTGAGCACCCTAGTATAAAGGGAGTTATTGGCAAGTACTACTTAACTACAAACATTTACACCCACCCCTCAACAACCCACTATATATTCGCAAGAGCCATTGACTACACCATAGGTGTAACAAGCAATAGTTATAGAGGGCCATAAGTGCCTCAACCTATGGCCTCAAAATGGGCTTGCTCCATATGTTCCAATGGTACTAGGATATGGATATAGGGGGTTACCAAGACCCTTATATACTATATAGTTATAGAGGGCCATAAGTGCCTCAAAATGGGCTTGCTCCATATGTTCCAATGGTACTAGGATATGGATATAAGGGGTTACCAAGACCCTTATAAAATATAGATGGCCATGTGTGCCTCAACATGTGGCCTCAAAATGGGTTTGCTCCGTATGTTATAATAGAGGGCCATAAGTGTCTCAACATGTGGCCCCAAAATGGGCTTGCTCCATATGTTCCAATGGCACTAGGATATGGAACCCATGGGGGAACTACGAAGACCCTTATAGACCTAGCCAATGGGATATTACCAAATCCATAACTTCCATATGCATTCCTAACCCCATAGTACCATATGAAGGGGGATCGCGATTGGAGGTAGGTCATGTAGTGCATGAACCTAATGCTTTAAAGTGAAGCCAATGCACATATTCAAGCTCCCACACAAGTTTGTGCGTGAAGAAGAATCTAATCCATCACCTAGAAATGTTTAAGCAAACATTTGGTAGTGTAGAGGACCAAATCAAGCTGAGAGACTTTAGCTTATATCTTGATGGCAAGGGTAGATAACAGTTTCAATCCTTAAAACTAGAAAAGAAATGTGATTTTAACTTGTAGATCCTAGCCACACTCAGATTTAGAGTATATAATACAATGTGGGGGAAGCACTATGAGACTACAACGCATGCATGCATCACCTAAATTTGAGATGTGTAGAAAGGGAGAAGCTAAGTGATAAGTTTCTAGATGTTGCTCCATTGCTAGGACTAAGAGACAAAAAGCTACATGATCATTTAATCATAAAGGGTTTTGATATTTAGACAAGAGCTATGCATGGCAATAAAACAAATGACAATCTGATGGATATTGTGATCAATGGCCTAAATACTAGGTTTTGGTTCAAGATATCCCAAGGCATATATATTGTTAGGCCAACATCAAAAGAGAAAAAGGGATTGCCTCTAGGAGGAATGATTATATGAGCCAGGTGATGCCTCACTCAATAAAATAAACACAAAGATTAGGTTAGGAGAATAAATAATTTTCAAGGGCATCCCCACTTATATCCACATAGAGTCACACTAGCACTATAGTGAAGGTAATGTCCTCTTTTATATCATGCCCATTACTTAAAATTGTGGGTAATCATGATATCTTTCGATTTCACTACCCATGTACTCTCAATCCTCTAGCATATAACCTTAGAGTAGTAGCTATCACTACCATCTCCATAAACAACACAAAAAAAGATGATTATGGACTACCAAAGGACCTTAACCAACCCACAACAAGGTATGTATAGAGTCTCAAATGTAACATTACTCTCCCACGAATGAAGAATTTTTTAATGATAAGTTTGACATTACCCTAAGAATTGCTTCCCTTAATATTTGTCACGATTATCAAAAGTAAATGGGGGTAGAGTAGAGGAATCTGTTTATTCACAACTTATTAAGCAAAAGACTTAAAAAAAATAGAAACAATTGCTAACTACCATTGATGACCCCACCTTAAGGGGAAAAAAATATGTGGATCTCACCAAAAAATGTGGTGAAACAATAGTATCATTTTGAATAATAAGGGCAATGGATCTACCCACCAAGATGATGAGATATCAAGATCAAATAGCACGGACATGGATGACACACCATGGTAATAAGGGAAATGGATCTACCCACCAAGATGATGAGATATCAAGATCAAATAGCGCAGACATGGATGACACACCATGATAACACCTTTACATGTATGCCACAGGCATCGTTGGTGAGATTATGGTTGATAGCTGCCAATGCTTACAGGCTTTATGATGACAGCCACGTTACTTTATTAGAGTTATGGTATAGTTATATCGCTAGCTCATATAGTTGGGTCCACACTATGTACTTTGTTTTTTTTAGTAGTAGAGTACTTTTGTTTATAGTATGTACACTTATCTTTATGTTATGGTTGTAGAGAAGTGAATAAGAAAGAAGAAAATGTAGATCTCTCTTTTGTGTGCTTGTCTACTTTTGTGTGTGTGTGTGTGTGTGTGTGTGTGTACTCTTATGTGTGTCTACTCTTGTGTGTGTGAGTGTGTGTAAAGAAGTTTCTGGTAAGGATCTCAAGCTGTCGTGTGTGTACTCTTATGTGTGTCTACTCTTGTGTGTGTAAAGAAGTTTCTGGTAAGGATCTCAAGCTGTCGTGTGTGTCTACTCGTGTGTGTGTGTGTGTGAAGAAGTTTGCTTACAAGGAGCTCAAGCTCACCCTCTTTCTCGCATTCTTCTCATGGTATCAGAGCAGTGGTTTATGTAACGAGCTTAAGAGGTAAGCATGAGATAAGAAAAGGAACAGGTACATGGGTAAGGGTAACTCCATCACTTTCCCTTTGGTTCATAAGCAAATTTCTCCAATAGGTAGTTGCTAGTCAAGGATAGTGGTGGTAGTAAGCACATTAGGAAGGGGCATTGTCATATCTTAGGGGAGCTCCCTTCAGTGAAGAAAAAGAATAGTATATACCATGTTTTTGGGACACAAAGGTATTTTTAGTGTTATTTTAGGCATCTGGAGTGCCAGCAAGGTTTTCACACACACTTTGTAGAAGTGTCGACAATGACAGTTTTTAGTTATACAATGTTTTTGTGTATGTTTCACATAGAGTGCAAGAACCCGCAGTGAAGCCGCCTCTTGTTGGATTTCCCCGCATTGAATCTATCTTTACATAGTGGTTAATTTGAAGTGCCTACAAACATTTTGGGATTTACACATGTATGGCACATATATGTTGATGTGTTTGGTTCACATAAGTGACTATATAGTTATAGTACCACATGTGAATGTGTGTATATCTCTACTGTTAAAAAGATTACTGGAGATTACAAGATTGTTGTGGGTGCAAAATTTAATGCAAGTCTTGTTTAGTTATAGAATATCCTCTCTCTAACATGTGAGAGTTACTACAAGTCACTATGTCTAAATTGGATTGTGAGTGAGAAGCTAGATAAGAACAACTTCCAAGCTAGACATGTGTGTTAAAAAAACCAATTATCACCTTTTTTTCAATCATTGAATATTATGACATCACTCACATAATCATTTTAATATGAAGTAAAAATTAAAATGAATAAATAATATTACATAATCTTAAATTACAATTAACTACGCCAAGCATCTCACATAACTCAAATACCAACAAGGAAGACATATAAATGAAAAAGGATCAATTTTGAAAATATTAAAATAACTAAAGAGTAATAATTTAAAACAAGATATCTACTTTTGGTCTTAATGGATACTAAGCATCTATTTTTTTGTATGCATGGTATCTAATTTTTTGCCTTCATGTTCACAAAATGGATACTTGGTATATCCATTTTGGATACCTAATATCTATTAAGTATCCAAAATGGATACCAAGTATCCATTTTGTAAATGTAGAGACCAAAAATTGGATATCCATATGTACGGTATCCAATTTTTTATCTCGATGTTCACAAAATGGATACTTGGTATCCATTTTATATGCATGGTATCCAATTTTTGGTCTCCTAAAACGATACCAAGTATCCATTTTGTGAACATGGAGACCAAAAATTGGATACCATGCATATAGAGAATGGATCATCCATAATACCAAAAGTGAATACCTTGTATTTCTCTTGTATGCACAGTATCCAATTTTTGTTCTCCATGTTTGCAATATAGAGAATGGATCATCCATAATACCAAAAGTGAATACCTTGTATTTCTCTTGTATGCACAGTATCCAATTTTTGTTCTCCATGTTTGCAATATAGAGATTAAATATTATTAAGTAAAGTTGAGAGAAATACATATTTATTTCTTGCTTTCCTCCATACTTTGGAGTAGTTATATAGGGTTGATATAGGCATAGCAGCAATTGGTGTAAAGAAAAATCCAACTTACTTGATGAAGAGCATTGATAAGAGGTTTCCCATGGAAGAGTGCACATTTGATGGGAGGGTGGCATGTTGATAGGGGATTCTTTACGGGAGGTGGCAATGTGCCAAGAGGGAGGGCGCATTTAGAGAGCATCGAAAAGCATCATGCTTAGAAAAAAGAACTTTGTTGGGGAGAGCTTTGCAAGACAAAAATCTCAGGAGGCTGAGTGTGGTCTAGGGAGGAAGGGTAGCATTGGAGAACAACATTGCAAATGGCCAAGATAGCATCACTTTAGGTTATGTCGATGCTTGAGGAAATGATGATGGTAATAGAGACACTTTGGACAGTTGGTTTAGCTAAGTTTTGGCTTAGCAAGGATATTTAAAGAAAAAGAAGCCTAAAACTATTGGTTAACTACAGTTGATGGTATGGAAAGTAAGAAACCACCCATAATCTATACTTTAAACTAGCCCTATCTATACTTTAAACTAGCCCTAAAACTATTGGTTAACTACAGTTGATGGTATGGAAAGTAAGAAACCACCCATAATCTATACTTTAAACTAGCCCTATCTATATTTAAAATTTGAATCTTGATTATGTTCTAATGTCTAGATACTATAACATAATATAGTCAAGTTAGTACTATGGAGCACGCCATTTATATACACTTACGTTGGCCAATTTTCCAAAACACAAAATTTGTGAAAGTCATCATGTAGAGGGGAGCACAGGATACACACCTAAATTGTCATTGCTCTCATTCCATCAACACACACAAAGTAGAGAAGCTCCATAGCTTTCCTCCACAAAACATAGCACACTACATAATGATAAGTTCACACTAAAATAAACATAATGCTAATGTCCACACACTTGACCAATTGGCACATGGCCATTATTATCCACACATGCTGCTAGGCTAGTGTCCACACACTAACGCTATCCACCAGTTCCCGATGAGCTTGCATTCTCAACACTCCATCTCAAACTCACCATGTCCATCTCATGTACTCCAAGTCTATCTCTGAAGTACTCAAACTTCTCTTTATCAAGTGGTTTGGTAAAGATATCTGCAATCTACTCTTCAGTCTTCACATATGTCAACTCTATTTGTCCATCCAACACTCTTTCTAATTAAATGATAGTGGACCTCTATGTGTTTGGTCCTTGTATGATAAACTGGATTACTAGCCGATTGTATACTACTCATTTTGTCATACTGTACGACAACGACTACATCATGATGTTGTCCCAAATCACCAAGTACCTTTTCCAGCCATACCACCGCACATGCAGCCATAGCTTCTCCTCTATACTCTGCCTCTATGCTATATAAAGCAACTTTGGGTTGCTTCTTGCTACTCTAACTCACTACAACACTTCCCATGCTAAATGCATACCCACTAGT
The DNA here is from genome assembly GCF_041138505.1 of Cibotium barometz. Taxonomy (NCBI): domain Eukaryota; kingdom Viridiplantae; phylum Streptophyta; class Polypodiopsida; order Cyatheales; family Cibotiaceae; genus Cibotium; species Cibotium barometz. The sequence continues at coordinate 14,336,304 of NC_141085.1, forward strand.
AGACCTCATGTCTCATAATCACTACTTGCTTCTTGTTGCTCCAACTCAATGCAGTACTTCCCATGCTAAATACATACCCACTAGTAGACCTCTTGTCTCATAAGAACTACTTGCCCGATTTGCATCTGTGTATCCATAACCATCACATCCTTTCCATGCTCATAGAATAAACCATAATGGGTTGTTGTCTTCACATATCTCATGATCCTCCTGACAGCATCCAAATGTCACTTCTTGGGACTCTGCATAAAGTGATTGACTAGGCCCACTGCATAACATAAATCCGGTCTAGTAATGGTCAAGTAAATGAAGCTCTCGACCATCCTCCTATACATGGTAATATCATCCAACTCATCACCAAAATAAGCCCTTAGCTTTATGTTCTACTCCAATGGTGGCATCATCGGCTTGCATCCAGTCATGCCATACTTTGCCAACATGTCCAAGGCATATTGCCTTTGCATCAACAAATACCATGTGATGTCCTGATAACCTCAATGCCAAGAAAGAATCTCAGCTCTCCCAAATCCTTTATGTGCTTAATGCTATCTTCACATTGGCAATGTCATTCCCACAATCACCTATGACTATCAAGTCATCCACATAAATAACAATCACCACCATACCATGATCTGTCTTCTTCACATATAGTGACGAGTCTAAATTTCCCACATGAAATCCAATGCTCACAAGATACCTGTTAATCCTATCACTCCATGCTCATGGTGCTTGCTTCAGCCCATATAATGCTTTCTTCAATTTTTATATATATGTGGGAAAGTTTGGGTGTATATAACCCCTTGGCTATTCCATAAACACTTCCTCTTATAGCTCTCCATTCAAGAATGCATTCTTAACATCCATTTGATGCAATTCCTAACCTTTAGATGCATCCAATGAAATCATAGATCTCACTGTAGCCATTTTATCCAATGGGCTAAATGTCTTATCATAATCAAGACCATGTATCTGTGAATAATCTTTAGTGGCCACTCTTGCTTTATACCTTTCCACAAATCCATCTGATTTGCATTTGACTTTGTAAACCCATTTACGTTCTTTCCTTTTGGTAACTCAACTATTTCCCATATATCATTATGTGCCAAAGCATCCATCTCCTCATCCATAGCTTTGTCCCATGCTTCTTTCCAATAGCCTCATCAGAACAAGAAGGCTCTACATGCTTAACTATAGATTTCATATATACATAATACATAGCATGCCCACTGTATGTGAATCTTTGTACTAGATATCTCACTCTTTGTGACCTCCTCAATGGTTGTGTGTCACTACGAGCTCCCTGAGCTCTAGCGTGTGGTGGAACATACTTGTCATTCCTCACGCCTAGAATTCTTACCACTTGGATTCCCAACTCATCATCGAGACTCTTTGAACTTGATGAGTCATAACCTACATTCCCAATACCAATTCCTTAAATTTTCTTTTTACCCTTGTTCAATGCACTACTCTCGGTTCTAACTTCATGTCTCAATATTTTTGACCATGGGCTTACTAGATGTCTCATGTGGCCTAAACATACTAGTAACCTCCTCCAAAGGTAAATGTACATTCTCATTTTCATCAATGTTATCAATCATAAGACTCTCACTTTGCTTATACTAGCTAGCCATCTCATTAAATATCACATTTCTACTAATGAGAACCTGATTTGTCACTGGATTGTAGCATTTGTAAGCTTTTCTATCCTGAACATACCCAATGGACACACATTTTTTAGCTTTTGGGTCTAGCTTCCTCCTCTTCTCATCATCTAGCACATGCACATAAGAAATGCATCAAAAAACTTTCAAATGTCTCATAGCGGGCCTAAAACTTGTCATCCTCATTTCAGGAGTACTCTCATGTGTGGCAACTATAGGTGTCTCATTCAAGATGTACACCATTGTAGCACATACTTTTTCCTCATAATAAAATGGCATACTCTTCTCGTTCATCAATGCTTTTGCCACTTCACCTATCTTTCTATTATTTCTCTTAGCAACCCCATTTTGATGAGGAGTATACCTACATGTGAGCTATCGTCTAATACCATGCTCTCTCAAGAACCCATCAAATACATGTGAAGTATACTCACCACCACCATGAGTCCTCCTCAAGCATTTAATTGAGTGACCATATTTCTTTTCCAAAAGTGCTTTGAATTCTTCAAACTTGCCCAATGCTTCACTCTTCTCTTTTAAGAAGTAAATGTGTGTCATCTTGCTGAAATCATATAAATGTAACGTAGTACCTACTTCCATTTATTGATTGAGTTTGAGTGGGACCCCAAATGTCACTATATGCACACAACCTCAAGTGGTTTTATACTCATTTGACTATCCGTGGGAAATGGCAACCTTGTTTGTTTCCCAAATTGACATGCATCACAAACATGTGTGCTCCTATCATATTTAAATCTTGGTAGACCACCAACAATGCCCTTTGTTTGCATAGATTTTAGCTTTTGTATGTTCACATGTCTAATCCTTTTAGTTTGTGTAGCCATCATGTTTTATCAAACCACTCTCCATGGCATGTCAAGTGGTTTGATGCACTTGAATCCATATACCATGTTTTATCACTCTCTTTATGTGTGACATCATAGTGTCCATCACATGCTTCATAGCAAACAAATGATCTATATATCCCTTATTGCTAGATGATGCATAGTTACCATGTTGCCCTCTACCACCACAAAGATCATTTTGCTTTTTGTAGAAATCTCTAGCCATATGTCCAAGTTTACCACAATAATAACACTCAATGCAAAACATCCAGCCATTTAAAAGCACAACTAAACCATCAAAAATACAACCCATTTTTGAAAATGCTAAAATATCTCAAAAAACACTATTTTTTAAACCTAAAAGAGTACGAGCTCCTAAAAAGCTCAAAAAAACTGTTAAAAAGTGCAAGTTTTACACTTCAATACTTTGAAAGATGATAGAGTTGCTCATAAAATCACACATTTTTTGAGAAAAAAAATACTCAATTTGCAATAAAATAATAATGTCCACAAAATTGGTTACAATGAGAGGTCTTATGCCTCTCGTGTTAAATCTTTGACTTTCTCCAGAAGAATTTTTTTGGTTTGTTCTCATAGATGACCGGACTTTTTCAAGGTAAAACCATAAACAAGAACTTCCACATCCTCCATGCTTAGGCTATCCATGCTACGTTGACTACGATTTGCTTTCTTTCCCTTTTTATTTACTCGAATCATCTCTGGATAATATTTTCCTGATAATGCATCATCTCCATTGACCTTGTACCAGTGGACCTCAATTGAGCTTACTTTTCCATTTTCCTCAAGGACTTTAAGTACCTTTGCCAACCAAAAAGGACATCCACTTTCATCATCTGTTGCTAACACTGCAATCATTGCACCTACAGTGAGCTCCTCAATATTTCCTTCCCACATTTCCTTCTCTTACAACCGTCGTTGAGACTAGTCCTTCTAGCACCAACATACGCTTCGCGAGTCTCCCCATGCACCAATGTTTGCAATTCTTCAAGCAATTTTGTTTGTTGATTTGGCATTTGAATATTATCATCACGGTCTTCAAGTTCTTGTACCCTCCAAAGAAAGGGCTCCAGATTCATCAGTGATCTTGAATTGCTTTGAACTTCCTCAATCAAGATTTCTTGCTCATGAAAAAATGTATTCCACCATCCAAGTGATCAAGCTGGAAAATACACATGTGCTGATTGTATGGTCTCTTTAATTTCTATCAACATTGCTGATAATTGATGGCTCGCTTTTCTTTTTGAGCTTTTGCTGCTTCAATGCTTGATGCCAAAACCATTTTTGCTGCCTGAAGAATTTGTCGTTCTGGGACACTGAGTAAAGACTTCAAACCATCCTAAGGATGCCATGCCTCTGAGTTAGAGTACTTCTTACACCACAAATGTGTTTCAGCTTCTTTTTCTTTTATTTTGAATTGATGTTGGAAACTATGGTCATTAAGCTGAGCAAATGCAGGGCTTGCAAAATCTCCACTTGTTGCAAACTCTCTAAAATCATAGGTGCCTTTCAAAACATGAATTTCTGGCACAGGATCATAAGGTTCTTTAAGAATTGTGCACACCTCTGGAAGGTCAAATACACTTTTCTTAGCAAGTTTGACTGAAAACCTGTTAAACATCTGATCAATTTGATCATGCGTGTGACCCACCAACAAAAATCCAAGTTTGACATTTTTGAAAACTTTCAACTGCACCAACATACTCAAATAAGCAAGCACTATTTGATTTTTGTTTTCCCTTGCCGTATTATCAAGCTGCACATAAAGTGTGCCAGGTAATTCTCCTTGCCATTCACTTACTATTTTCTGAATTATGGTGATGGTCAAGTTAGGGTCGGTCATTGTGTAAATTTGGAAAGTTTATAAAAACTTTTGACGTCATGATGCCGTTAAAGATGAGGGCTCCAACAACGTGTAGTTTTATGAAATTCTCTTCCTTCAAATTCTTTGGAGCACACATAAAATGGGGTATCAACATCTTCTTTTGATCCATTCCATCTATGACTAATCCCAAATACATTTCTTTCTGCTCCAGGCATTTCTTTTGATGCTTTGCTAGCTTTTGACGCTCTGTACTTTGTTGTTCTCGATGAGCTTTAAGTGCTTGTAGAATAGGACCTGAAAACTTAAAACAATGTAAGGCTAAAAATAATATTCTATAAAATAAAGATTTAATCAATAATTTTTAAAAATTAAAATGACCATTTTTTAAAAAGCTAATTCTTGTGTTGTATTCTAGAATACAACACAAAAATCGATAATTTGCCATGTTTCTTGTGTATTAAGTGGTTTGTATTCTAGAATACAAAGCTTGAAATCACATTTTTAAAAATTTAACACATGCACTTTGAGGTTGTATTCCTGAATCCATTGCTTATACAAGTTGTATTTTTGGAATACAACTCTCAACACTTGAGTTGTATTCCAGAATATGAAGCTTTAACAAGCTATATTCAAAAATATAATTTTTCTCTATACTTGAGATTGTATTCCACAATACACAGCTTCAATAAGCTATATTCTAGAATACAACTTCTCTCTGTGCACTTGAGTTATATTCCAGAATACACAGCTTCAGCAAGCTGGATACTGGAATACAGCTTCTCTCTACACTTGAGTTGTATTCTAGAACACAGAGCTTCAATAAGCTATATTCTGGAATACTTCTTTCTACACTTGAGTTGTATTCCAGAATACACAGCTTCATCAAGTTGTATTCTGGAATACAACTTCTCTCTACATGAGTTGTATTCCAGAATACACGGCTTCGGCAAGCTGTGTTCTACAATAACCCAAACTCAATGTAAACCATTAGAATAGACCTTCACGCAGAAAGGATTTGCTTTTTATCTAATTTTAGAAGACATGCAAAGAAATAAAAGCTCTCGAGTTCGCGTCGCGCGCACACGCGACTAAAAAACAGCAAATTGTAGTTTTAACATAAAAAACGGAGGAGGAGCGACCCGGGAGTATTTGGACCAGGTGCAGGTGTCCTTAGGTTTTACCCCGCTTTTGAAGCCAACGAAGCGGTCAGCATCTCCATCAGATCAACGTAGCAGAAGATAGATTTTGGGGGTAAATTTTTCTCAAATTGTGTTCAAGAAAGAGGTTCTGTAAGTACTTTGGTGATAAAAAGGGTCTTAATTGTTTTGGGTTTGATCTATTCATCTCTTAGTGCTTTCTCCTCTCTTTTATATCTCTGTATTGTGTTTTGAAGCTTCTTGTGAGTTGGAATACACAGCTCGAGAAAGTCATTTATTGAAATTCAATTACAAAACACATCTTTGGAGGAAAACAACCTGTTGTATTCTAGAATACATCTCTCTCTCCCTCTTTATCTCTAGTGTGCTGAGGAGCTCTCTCTTACATTCCTATCTCATGTTTGCTTACACATCTAGGTCCGTTCTTGCATGGAGGTTAACACTCTCTCTGTCTCTCTTTCTCTCTACTATGTGTATTTGTTCTCTTTCACTTTTTGTCTTTCTTGTTTGTTTTCCCTACATACACGTTTGCTAATCTTAAATGTTGTTTCACTTAACAAATCATATTTTTTCATGAGAAATATCATTTTGTCTCTGTTTGTTTATCTTAGTAATGAGATAATGATTTTTTATTGTCTTGTTTAGGATTAAGATGGCCTCACCAATACATGATGCTTGAACTTCTAAGAAGCAAAAGAAAAGTAATCAAGCAACTGCATCTGTCCCTATGGGTGGCTCAGGACGTTCAGGAGTCTTGACACCTTCCCGATCTCAACGTGCTCCAATTAGTCCTCACTTTCAGGCGCCTCGAGTGACTGTGACTCTTCCAAACCCTGATAGGCGTCCAAGTGAGCCAAGAAGACAACTTTTAGCAGCTCAACAGTTTCCAGAGTTACAAGATCAACCACCATCAAGCAGAATGGTTTTAGCTACTCATGGACTTCCTCCATCATCTCAAGGAAGCACACCTTTAACTCAACATCAGTAGAAAAAGTCTTCAAGCATCGAAGCTACAACTCTTTGGAGTAGTGCAAGAGGTAAAGCACGAGAAGGATTTGCTTGGACAATTCACTTTGGCATGGTAAGTAAGCACAAGACAATCGTTGAGCCAAACACACCTTTCCTTTCTATTGCTGAAGAAAAAGGAGACTACTCTAAAAATACTTATGGTCGCATTGTTGAAGTCAAAGAAAGTATATCTTGTGGGATCATTCATCATCTGGTAGACAACAACAAAGGGAAGTTTCTTGCAGTTAGAGTTTTCTCTGTAGATTTTCGGCTTGAAGAGATGAATCCTGTTTCTACCTAGCAAGATTTTAAAGATACAATGATTTCTCGCAAATGGGTATGGATGTCTTTCTCTTGACCTTTTTTTCATTAGTGTTAAAAAAATTCTTATCTTTGTGTATTCTGGAATATGTAGAGAACTGTTATTCTTTTTCAAGTTTGTTTGAGTCATGTCTTTCCAGCTCATATATTGGAATACGTAGAGGTCTAGTCAACTCTAGTTTGCATGTATTCTAATATACATGAAGTTTGTCTAGTCTAGTTTGTATGTATTCTAGTGTACGCGTAGTTCATAAAACTTCTTGTCTTTGTGTATTCTAGAATACGTTGAGAACTATTCTTTGTTTTTTAGTCTATTTAATTCTTGTCTTTCTAGCTCATATCTTGAAACACTTAGAGGTCTAGTTAAGTCTAGTTTGCATGTATTCTAGTATACAAGAAGTTTGTCTGCTCTAGCATATGCTAGAATGCATTCTTGTATACAAGAACTTTGTCTTGTTTAGTTTGAATGAATTTTAGCGAGAAGGAAGTTTGGCTTACTTTTTATGCCTGGTTTAATGAGTTTACCATGTATTCTAGTATACAGAGAGATGGTTATAGTGTTCTTACTTTTGCATAAGTTACTCTTTGGTTCTTACTTTTAAGTTCACTCTATCAAGTCTTCAAATCCTCTTCTACTTAGAATGATTTTTTCTTTTTTTTTAATGGTCTTTTTCTGAAGCATTTCAAGAGCATCATGACAATTTGTACAATACCAACCACTCCACTGATGATTCTGATTATGAAGAGAATGAAGGTACATACATAGATGACTCAGAGGAAGATGTTGAAGTTCTTGAAGAGACTTCTGGGTTAAAGTCTCAAGATGTGAGTGATACTTTGCTTTCTGGACCTGGAGCTCCAAATTCTGATCCTTCAGAATCTTTTGGTCTTAATACCATAAGAAATAAATCTAAAAGGTTTCATATGGTTGATGAGAGACCCTTAGGATGTCCTCCATTGGATCTTGTTTCAAATAAAAGACCACTAGAAGTTCGAACCATTGTCCTTGGACATGTGAGTAATCTTAAAGTAATGATGAAGGAGAAACCAACAACAAATGTTTTACCCCTTCTCTGTGGATAAGTCTTCTTGTGTTAACAAAGAGAGTTTTGAGAGATCAAAAATCAATCAATATACAAATACTTTGTCTTGGGGGGGACTCACTCTCTCATTGCTAAAAAAGAGTTATGTGCTGAGTATCCGCATGTAGAGAGCTATAAGATAGTCCTAGCATGGGTCTATGCTGGGTTAAGTGATGATGATGCAAAGCTACTTGCCCTTGATCACAACATTGATTCTGAGATGTGACTATCCATGCCTTTCTTACAAAAGAAAAGATTTTTTCACGAGTGGATCAATCATATTTAGCAAGGTCATAAAGTTGATGAAGCTTTCAAAATCAAGCTTTGTGAGCAAGTTGGCCTTGTCACAAAGAAGTCAAGCAAAGCTGGACGCTCTGGAAAAACAAATTTTCAAAGTCATGACAATTTCTTTCAGTTGGCCTTTCATGATGGAGAGATATGGGATCTACAAGAAGACATTTTCAAGCTTTGGGAGGAAGGTAAAATCAAAGGGCAAAAAGTAAAGCTCCCACCTAGAAGTCAAAAGGGCAAAGGAACAGGGAATGAGGACACTTTGAAGCCAATTCCTGAAGAAATGCGTATCACAAATTGGCGAGCAATGCAAGGAATATGCGAGAAAAATATTATCATACCCATCTTGGCACGAGTGAAAGGAGGTTCTTTGACACTCAATGAAATGGCAAAGGAATTAGAATAGTACGTTGCTAATTCTTCTTTTTAAATCTACTTATTTTATTTCATCTAAAGTTGTTTTTTCATTTTGTGTTTTTTTGAAATAGGCAAAAGACTTTCTTGTACATGCAAAGAATCATGATTGACAAACTTAATTGCAAGGATTGGAACGAGGTTCAAATGTCTCATCCCATCACTAGTCAGCCAAGCTCCTTAGAGCGTTTCATTTATCTTTTCAAAAATGCGGTAAGTAAACTACATATTTGAATAGATTTTTTTTTTTATCTGAGTGTTTTTGAAGATTTTGTAAAAATTTATATCAAATATTTCAAAAATTTGATTTTGATTTTTGTAATCCAGTCAATGTGTATTCTAGAATACATTTAATGTTTACTTATTTTCATTTCTCGAGCACCTCGTGCTCCCATAAAGAGCATTCCTCAAGAGTTTGAGCAACAATTGAGTCGCGCAAGGGCAGACGGAAGAGATTAGAAGAGGCACAAACTTTGGAGACCATTCAAGAGGCAAATATTTTCATTTTTGATGGTGTCTGCAAAACCAGTTTAATATTTTGTTCATGAAGGTAAAGTAGAGAACATGGAATCGTTTGTGACTACACAACATTTTACTTTAGCCATTGCTGATGCTCCGTATGGATTTAAGGCACCAACACTCAATACACGACTAAGTAAAGTACGGTGTAAGTGCATATAAAAGAGTCATCGACGCTTTCAAGAAGGTCACAACGGCTGAATCATGGGCATTGGTAATTTTTCATGCTCATGATCAAATCTTTGCTGCTGCAGAGAAAGCATTCATTGACAATCAAATGGTCCATTAGGTATGCATATGGTATGTTCAATTTCAAGGATTCTTTTGCAAGTTATAAAAGCTTAAGTTAAAGCCTAACTGTTTCTTTTGTAGGACAAAGCCTAACATCAAAGGCTATAAGCTTGACAGACTTTCTTTTGCTGCCGAGTTTGCTACCATTGGTTTCTGGTCTCCTGCGGGTTTGAACAGTAAAGGAAATTTTAATTTTGCTTCGAAACCTAACCGAACAAATATTTTTGATAGACCAGGCGTGTGTCGAAAGCTTAGGGATCTTTTTGGTGATTCGAATGAGATCATGAACCCTTATCAAAAACCACAACTTTTGATGATGGATTTAATTGAGCTTCTATCTTTAAAAGGAGAGTGGATCATGGATCTTTTTGCGGGGACAGGTAATCATGCAACCTTACCTTTTTACATATTTTATATTGCTCATTTAAGTGAGCTTTGCCATGTTGATTCTTTTTTTCTTAGGAACAACCACTATTAGTGCTCTTAATAAAAAAGGAAGGAATGTTGTTGTTGTTGAGCTAGATCCAGTTCAAGTTCGTTTTATTCAACAGCAAGTCACTGCAATGAAAGAATTGCCGGACGAGTTTCAAGAGGTTGGAATGAAAAACATGGCAGCAGCAAACCCAAGAGTAGTGGATGCGTCTGGAGAGCCTCAGCCTCCCTTTGGACCTGATGATGAAATGCAGTTTGCAGATCTTGAGCCTTATGAAGATCCACATACTGTGGATATTGATATTCCTCTTACAGAGTCAACACCACTCATTGTAGGACGCGAGCAAACTGATGAAGAAGTTAGTCATGAAGAGGAGGAATTTCCTATGCTAGAATAGATTTAGACACTTGTAGTTTCAAATAATTTTTGGTATTTAAATCCTCATTGGGGGTGTTTAAGGATTTCTGGATTTTGAGAGTGTTTTGAACAACGTTTGTTTGTATTCAAAACTAGCATCACAAATCTTTTTGAGGAGCTTGCGTTTTGAGATTGATTCAAAAAATTGGTCAAATGTTGTCACTATTGAAGCATTTATAGGAATTGTCTCGTAATTAGACTTGTTTTTTTAATCAATGAAGATTAATTTAATCATGACATTGAAGTTGTGCGGTAAAAGTAGTTATATTTTGCTTTCTAGTAATGATAACAATAATTTTGTATTCAAAGTAAAGCTCTTTGTTGTGAGTCTCTAATGCAACTTTTGTGTTGGGGATGGTGTAAAAGGCACAACTTTAGATATTTGATTGAGAAAAATGCAGGGAGAAGGGTGAGCTAATCTTCATCACACACATACACAAGATTAGATAAGCACATAAGAGAGATACATATGGTTGAATCTTCTTCACACACATACATAAGAGTAGATAGGCACACAAGAGAGAGACAGATGGCTGAATCTTCTTTACACACATACATAAGAGTAGATAAGCACACAAGAAAGAGACATATGGCTGAATTTTCTTCTTTCTTCTTCACTTCTCTAAGACCATAACATAAAAATAAGAGTACATACTATATCGGAAAGTACTCTACTCTCTAAAACATACAAGGTCCATATTGTTATGAGCTAGTACTATAATCATACCATAGATCTAGTAAACTAAATTGCTTGCCATATATCCTGTAAACCATTAGAGGCATATCAAACCATAATCTCAGTAACCGTGCCAGTGGCATAAGTATAGAGATGTCATCATGGAGACATTCAACCTGGTTGCTAGGCTAGCAATAGGGTAAATTAATACTTAAGCGTAGGTGGGTTGGTGATTATTCTTCCTATATAAATCTAAAATTATAGAAAATGGGGTATTTAAAATACCAAGTGATTTTTTTAAGAAAAACCCAAAATATGCAGTCGGCTATCTCCTATTTTTTTCCTTGGTCGGCAATCGTGATAGCACAATCATTGCTATGGTTACATTTAAATGACATCATATCTATCATTTGAGGCACCCATTTGATTCTTTTCTTTTGCCTATATAGAATTCTTCACTCATTTCATTAAACACAACATTCTTGCTCATTCACATCTCATGCGTAGTGGGATTATAATATCTATAATCTTTCTATTCAGAGGAATAACCAATGAATATACATTTTTTTGCCTTGGGATCCAACTTACTTCTCACCTCATCTAGTACATGTACATAAGCAATGTAACCAAACACTTTTAAAAAGTCTGCTAAATCTAGTTCTCACCCACTAATAAACTTTTGTTTAGGTGTCATGCCATGAACTGCTCCAGTGGGCATCCTATTCATAATATAAACTATAGTTTCTACTGCTTCAGCCCAGAAATAATGAGAATCTCTTTCTTATTCATCAATGTATGGACAACTTCTACAATATACATGTTTTTCCTTTTTGCAGCCCTATTTTATTATGGGGTATAGATGTATGTAAATTGTCTCTTTATCCCATGCTCTCTCAAAATAGTCACTGAATTCATTGGAGAAATAATCTCCCCGACCATTTGACCTCAGAAATTTTATGTGCATGCCTTTATCTTTCCCTATTATAGCTTTGAAGCTCTGAAACTAGGTAAAAAATTCACTTTTCTCTTTCATAAAATACACCCACACTTTCCTAGTGTGGTCACCATTAATGAAAGATACATATTAATGGCAATGTCATTCTTTGATTGATGTCATCCTTGTTGGTCCCCAAATATCAAAATACAATATAAAGGAAGGTTTGACCACCTACTAGTAAATAGACAAAAGCTTGTTGTGGATGTGATACAAGGTATCAAAGGAGCCTCCAAATTCTAAGAATAAAACTCGCCTAGACTTCCTTGTTTTTATGCCTCCACAAGTCCCAAAGGTGATGTACTCAAGCTAAAATGGGCACTCTAGGGTACTATGATAAATAGGGATTCTAGAGAGGTACTCTAAGGGCTTAGATGCTCAAAAATACTAGCATAAAGGCATCATTTTATAGGCGTGGAGAATATAAGCGAGAGGACCCCTCTTTATAGCTTGGTAGGTCCCCTCATGCATGTATATAACCCATAAAGCATAGCTACCATATACCATAGTCTACTAGCACTTACTCTAGTAAATGGGGGGCTATGTGTCCACCCATTATTTCTTAATGTATCTAAAGATGAGGAGCCCTATATCCCATTTCGCCCAAAACCACTAGCAAAACCCATGGTCTAAACCACCTACCTTAAAACCTCTAGCAAAAACCATGTGTGGCCAATCCACTTAACATTTCCCATTTACCACTCATCCTCCCAAATCCACTTTTTTCAAATAAACCATGGTTTTTGGACCTTAGCCCATTTACCCTTAGGCTTTGTGTAACACTAGTTTGGTAATAGGACATAAACATGTCCTTGGACATTTTTATGTCTTATTAAATGACCACATTTGATTATTTCTTCCAAAAATCAATAAATACTTTCCATATGCTATCTTCATTAAGTCATTTTTATGACCCAAATTTCATCATAAAAATGCTCCATGGAAAAATTATAGATTTTGGGATGATTAGTACAAAATTTATTGACAAAATAAATTGTTGAAGTTAAAAACAGCACCAAAAAGCTACAAATTCAAATTTTGAAAAAGCATATTTTACAAGGTCTTAATCTATGTGATTCATGAACTGTGAATATAAATCATTTGCATATAATCAAAATGCTCTATATAAGCTAAAATTTTATGGAAATTGTGGACATAACTAGGTTTTAAAGGCTTATTTCTCTCTTTTCTTATTGTCAAACAGGCAAAATTGACTTGCATTCCATGAATTTTATCTTGTGATTGTTTTGATATCTTCATTTTAAGGCTTCTATATATGGATAAGTTGCTATTTACATATATCGATCGTAACTTTCATTTTTTGGGAGCCTTAGATAGGAAGATTATGAATGTTTTGCCACACATTGTAAGATACATTTAAATGCTACATTACTGTAATTGTACTTAGGAGAGGTATAATGTCATAGTAGTAGAAATCTTGTTCCAAATACCCTTTATTGGGTTATGCATGTCCATTCATGATTATACACAGCATTTTCAATTTGTAATTACATATATGAAACAAGATCAATGCCACTTTTATGTGATGTCAACATTTTTCACTACCCAAGATCATTCCTCAATCTTTTGAACTATATTAGGGATGTTCTATATGCCTATTTATATGTAAGAGTTGACTCACATCATTTTAAACGAGATTCTAAGGTTCAATGGTCATTTTTGTGTAAAGAATGTAGGTTTTACAAGTGTTCACCTTTGGTTGGAGCTTACGCAAAGATGACAGGCATCTAATTTTTCAATTTTAAATAACCATGAAAGACTTTTAGCGTTCTAGATTCACCCCATATTGATCTCCTATGATATATGCGCCAACCCAAAATAAATGTTATCAATGATGGAAGATTTTTTTGCAAAGGTTTGTGATGGAATTATGTTATAAGCAACAACTGCATGTGTGAAAACCATGACCACTCCAATTATTTAGACCAATTGGATGTCTTTGCATGTCCTCTTATGTTCAAATATATTTTTCCCATGTCCTTTGACACATGTATAGTACATATCTTTAAGGGTGTGTAGTTTGGCTAAAGGCTTGAAAAATCATGTTATGTTTTCATAACCCTCAAAAAGATGTTTTTATGTCTTGTTGAGCTACCAAACTAGTCTTGTTGAGCTACCAAACTAGTGTTAATTTAATTATTTAACGTACAGACACACCTAGCCTAATTTTTAATTTATTTTTCTAAGAGAGCCCTTATAATATTTTTTTTTGGATTGTATACAAGGGTAAAATGCACGTGTCAGACTCATCTATAGAGTCGAATTTCTCAAATTCTTTTAGGATCAAGCAGTTTTCTTATATGTGCACTTGGGGTATATATGTGCACTAGCATTACTTCTTAACCTTTGTTTAATTTTTTTAGTACATGTGAATCTTATCTTTTTGAGTCAAAATTAATGTTCCCATCTGAATATTTAATTTTCTAAGGTTTTTTCTTAGTTTAGAGAAATATTCCATGTGAATACCCCATCTTTTTACATTTTCTCTCTTTAAAAAATATAGAATTTTTCATTTTTAAGCCAAAAAGTCTTTTTCTAAATAATAATTTTCTTTTACAAGGGCAAGAGGGATCTTACATTCTCCCCCACTTAAGCATTGAGATGTCCTCAATTCACGAAATGGGGATAATCTTTAGCTAAATCCTCTTCTTTTTCCCAAGTTGCAACTTCAACAAGGAAAAACTTCTACTTAACTAAGTATTCTCTTAAAATCCTATTTCATAAAGGCTTTTCTCTAATATCTAGGATCTTTTCAGGTTCCAACTCCATATGTCATTATACTGGCATGATGATATAATCATCCTCTGAGATGTGCTCAAGGTTTGGATGATACTTCTTCAGTGGGCTGACCTGGAAGACATTGTGAACCTTAAGATGTGGGAGGAAGAAGCAACTCATAAGCCTGATCTACAATCTTCCTCGTGATAACATAAGGGCCACAATATCTTAGTGATAACTTCTTATACTTTCCCAAGGATAAAGAACTCCACTTGGGTCGTATATGAAGAAAAACTATATCGCTTTCTCACGATCATCCTCTTTGAATCTGTCTGTGTTGAGTAGCTTTGATATCTTTTCTTATGGATTGCATCTAGTTATCCATTTCATTAAACATTTGCCTTGAAAATTCTACCCTAATTTTAGGGTCATATCAATTCAAAGGTGTAAGGTAGCCTTGACCGTATAGAGCTTTGAATGGATTCATACCATACTTCGGTGTGACAAGAAGTATTATCAAATGTAGGTAATTCAACCATCCTTTCTACTCATGTCCATAGAAAGATTTAAGAGTATCTTCAAAGACTTGATTAACTCTTTTAGTTTGGCCATATGTTTTTGGATGATAAGCCATACTAAGGTCTAGAGAAGTTCCAATTGCTTCAATGAATGATGTCTAGAACCGAGAAGTAAATTTCGCATCCTTGTCGCTTATTATTCTACGATGTAACCCATGTTAACGAAAGATTTATCACAAAAATCTCTTGGTTATATCTGAAGTAGTGAAGGTCTTCCTTACTAGGATAAGGTGTGCAACTTTTGTGAGTCTGTCAACTACAACAAATATGGAATCATATTTGACATTTACTAGCAATCTAGTCATGAAATCCATACTTATGCATTCCCATTTCATCATTGGAATACCCAAAGGATGCAGTTTTTGAGAAATTTAACACTTTCAGCTTTAATATTTTGGCATTGTGGACATAATTCGGCACATCTTTTTTCATTACTGGCCAAAATAAGCTCTTCTTGACCATTGCAAATGTCTTCACATAACCAAGATGTCCTAAAATTGGGCTATCATGAGCCTCAACTAAGATATGCCTTTTGAATTCCCCATTACTTTTTTTAGGACACATAAGCGATTGTCATAGTGTAGGCATCCATCTTGAAGTTTTTAGCCCTATACCTTGTTCATTTCCTGAATAGTTTTACTTGAATCCTACATCAACAAGGTAATGATTTTGGGACAAATAATATATCCATCCCAATTTTCTCCTTGATTCTTGTAGGAAGTTGATTTGTTATAGTAAGTAAGATATTTTCTGCTTTAGAGGATCTATAGCTATATTTTCTTTTCTTGACTTATATTTAATCTCAAAGTCAAACTCTTGTAATATCTGCATCCATCTCCTCTAACCCATATTGCATCCATCTCCTCTAACCCATATTTAGATCACTTTGGGTAAATATCCACTTCAAACTTTTGTGGTCCGTTATCGGAGTAAATCTTTGTCTAAGAAGTTAATGCCTCCATATATATGCAATACCATCCTGTCAATCCAAGAAAACCTCAAACTTCTTTACCATTTTTGGTTCTGGCCAATCTATAACAGCTTGTATCTTAGCAGGGCCATCTAAGATACCACCTTTGGACACAATAAGGCCCAAGTATTCAATGCTATTAAATGAAGAATATATGTTTACTCTTCTTAGCAAATAGTTGGTGCTTTCTTAGGATGCCCAAGACTTTGTGAACATGTTTTTCATGATCAACAATATCTTTGGAATAAATTAAGATATCATCAAAGAAAACCAGAACATAATAATCGAGATACTCTCTAAAGACCTCTTAAATAAGCTGGTTGAAGGTTACATGTGCATTTGTAGACCAAAAGGTGTTACTAAGAACTCATATCTAGTATTGAATGCCATCTTTGGTTTGTCTTGCTCCTTGATCCGGATCTGGTAATATCGAGATCTCAAGTCAATCTTAGTGAATATTTATGCACTATGCAATCGATCTAAAAGTTTATCGATTCTCAGTATATCAGGTATTTATTCTTGACTATAAATTAGTTTAATGCTCTATAGTCAATGCACAATCTTAGAGTTCCATCCTTCTTCCTCTGAAAGAGAAGTGACATGGGCTCACCATGGGGATACATTGGATTTGATACCCAGCAAGTATAAGATGTATCTCGTGATCCACTTCTCAAGTTGGGGGCATTTCTATCAACTCTTTGATAAATACAACTGCATACTCATGAGCCATTTAGGTTCAAATGAGCCTAACTCCTTTCTAGTAGAGTTGAATTTAATAAGGTAGAACACTTCTTTCTTCCTAAGGCCTTTCAACATTTTGGATGGCTTTACCAATTGTAATTTTGGAGATCCTTTTCCTCCAATTTCTCAAACCTTAATTCTATGAAGATGATTTAGAAAAGAGATGGTCCCCTTATGCGGGAGTGGATATTTGCCTGGTCGTCCTAAGTAAGTCAATCCATTTTGAGAATTCTATCGTAAGCTTGTAAAGGTAAGACCTTGAATTTACATTCATAGTAGAGTTTCCATCTAGAGAGAATTTGAGATTTTTTTGTCTCATGCCATATGAGCAAAAGTTTCCCACTAGCCAATTCGACTTGCATTGGTTTACTCTGTTTTTGGTCTAGTTCTAACTTTTAAAGGCAAGCAGGTGAAATGAAAAAATGAGTGCTTCTAGAATAAACCAAAATCTCAAACTATTTACCTTAGTAATTAGCAAGTGCATGATAGAAAATGGCTGATTTTAGCCTTGATGCTCAATGGCCGCATGAATTTTACCTTTATCATCCTCTTCTAGGTCAACAAAATGATGATATTTCCACAGGTAGCTTTGGCTGAGTTGGGAAGTTTCTTCTCTAATTTTCCCAATTATGGGGTGGAAAAATGTAAAACATCTCTGGTTGCTTTGGATAGATGCGGTAAACCTTCAAAAGTCAGGTCCCGCAATGCTTTACATCGGATAAGTTATGATTGGTGCATTGGGACATTCTCTCAGACACTTGGGAACTCTCTCTTCTTAACTCCACATTGTGAAGATCTTTCAGACACTTGGGAACTCTCTCTTCTTGACTCCACATTTTGAAAACCTTAGCTCAATAGGTCTCTGGTTGCTTTGGATGAATGTAGTCGGCCTTTGAAAGTGAGGTCCAATAATGATTTGCATTAGATTATTTATGTTGGGACATTGCTTATAATGTGCCTTGGTTGGTGACATCAGTAATGCCTTCATTCCCTTTTGAGATGATCTATCAAACACTTGGGAACTCTCTCTTTTATACTCCACATTTTTAAAAACTTGGCTCAGATTTTGAGTCTTGTTCTTCTTTGACTTGGGCAAATTTTGAGTCTTGTTCTTCTTTGACCTGAGCAGATTTTGGTCCTTAATTGGGCTTGATAATTTCTTTAGAGCAACTGGTAGCAACCTTGAGGGAAACCTTCTAGATTGAGGGTTCTCCTTTGGGAAAACCTTGGCAAAGTCTTCTGCCATATGCATTGCTTATAGCTATGGAGTCTGGCTTAGCATTCTTAACCAGCTTACATGTGAATCAAGCTTTCTGCTAAATCTATCATGAGAAATGTGGTATCATCCAGGGATGGACTGAACATCATTAGATCAGCATAAGCCTGATGATATGAATTGATAGGTTCATAATCCTAGGGTGATATTTCAAAGAACTCATTTATCTTATCTTCTTCATACCCTGGCAAATGGGCAATATCTTTGGAGTAAATACATCTTTAAATGGTCCCACTTTAGTTGGTCATGATTAAGGTTATTGGCCTTAACATGATTCTTCCAGCTTAAAAAAGCCTGAATGAGTTGCACGAGTGATCTTGCGAAGCTTTTGTGGAAGAGTGTCCATGGTTACTAAGACATGGACCCTTAAAGTCGTCAGGCTTTGGGAGAGGCCCATAGTCACGGTACCCTTCTTCACTATCCAATAAAACTTGTAACATTTACACATGTTGATCGAAGCAATTTATACAGTTATGTCAGAATCATTAGCAAGAACACCTCAACCCATGGGACAAGACTCCTTATCTTTATGTTTATCTTCAAGGACCAGTTTTGCCTTTGCATCTATAAATGTGATTAGTTTCCTAATCATAAACCAATCTTCTTATCTCATGTAGGGCCTTCCAAGGATCATCGTGCATGACCCTCTTTTTTGAATAAGTGGTGGAAACTTAATTCAAGGTCTAAATCGTATATTTCAGGATGTCTAAGGATGAGTAAGCTTCACTCGGAGGCTTGTACATAACAAGTGGTGGGGCTACCTCTCAGGCCTCCAAACAATCCTTCTTTTTGGTGATTATACTAGCGCCAGTACCATCATTCAAGATTATGGAGATCATAAGTCCCTTGTACATAATAGGTAACATAACATTTACTGTGTTGCTTTCAAAATAGTGTCCCAACTTGTTCATGGGCATTTTGGGCACTTTTGGATGTCCATTGGTTTTGGTTATGGAGGGAGGATGCTCAATGGGGCATGGCTTATCCTCCTCCTCCTCAGATTCAGGTTCAGATGTGTGGGCTCTTAAGCTCTCATTCATCTAGTCGAACAAGTTTCTCCAAAGTTGGGAATTTTCTTATAAAAGAGAACTTGTAAAAATTTGGAATTCTAAGAAGAATTTTGAGGACAAGAAGGCTATGAAGGGGAAGGCCTACACACTGCTATGTCCTAAGAGTGGACAAAAAAGTTATGAAGGCTTGCTATGTCCTGTGGGTAATACTCAGACTTACACTGGGGTTATACTCACTCTAAGGTGGGTAATACTCAGACTTACACTGGGGTTATACTCACTCTAAGGTGGGCTAGGACCTACTAGTGTATAGAGGGTGTGCATTGATCCTTCCGTAGTAGGGGGGGACAAGATAAAGTCATCATTTCCCTAATTTTAGAAAATGTGTAAGATTCCTACCCATCCTCTCAGGATGTCCAGTATCTTCCCCTGTAGTCAAATCCCTCTTTAGAAATATAAAAGATCTTGTTTCTACCAGTTTTGGCCTAGAGAGAGAAAATCTTCTAGAGAGTGGTAATTTAGTTTTTAAATATTTTTGGATGGAAAAATATCTCTTCTTATTAAAATAAGTTCCCCCAAAACAGAAGTTCAAAAAGATTTTCTGAAGGTGCATTAGAAATCAAGTATAATCTGTTCAATCCTGAGGGTCAAGATTTTTTCAAAATTTTAAATTAAGGTTCCTATGGGCCAATAAGATCCATCCAAATGTGTGGAGGAGATAAATGGAAGAAATAAAGAAAATCCCCCCAAAAATGAGTAAATACTCATATAAGATGAAGAGTTGACTAAGGACAAGGTTATTAGTTAAAAAAGAGAGATATTTAGAAGAAATGATGCATTTTTTACACCTCAGTATGGGGGAATTCCCCTCATGAAGGAGGCACCTATTTCACATGTGGGGGAGAGTTTTAAACTCCCAAATAATGAGATATTTTTATCTCTCCTCTCTCCTGTTTCAACTAGATCCAAAAAGTGAGCTAAACTGACCTAAAAATGGTCCAAAATTGACCAAACTGATCTGGAAAATTCTAGAATCAATTTGCTTGGTTAGAGGCTCACTTTTTCCTATAAATAGAAGCCTCCTCCTTTGTTTAAGCTTAATAGTGTTTTTTGCACTGTTACCCTGCTTCTCCTAAGAGCCAAAAACTGTGAATTTACTCATAATTCATTAGTTTTTGACCTTCCCTCTTCTAAAGATTGGTGGCCACTCTTGTTTCAAACAAGAGTAGATCCCTCAAACCATCAAGCCAAAGAAAAGCTCTCAAATTCTCCTTGTAAGTTGGAGATTCTTCTCTTTTCTATTTCATTTTATGGTTTTTATGATTTTTGTCTTCTCTAAAATGATTATGATGTTATGCCTCATTGAGAAAAAGGCATTCCCCTCTCTTCTTTAGTAAATCCAACCATTCTTTATCCTAGATGAATGATTAATGGATAAAATCAAGTTTTTCATAATGTTTCGCTTTGATAAGTAGAAAATGTTTACATTAGAATGATTTAAATACTCTTGGTGAACTTTCAATTAATTTTAGAGAATTAAAAATTAAAAAATGGTCAGCCATACAAAGGAGGTTATGATGAAATTTTCTAAAATTGTGAAAAATAAGTTTTATTTTTTATTCAAAAAGAGTAATTCCCATCGTATATGTATTCTTAAAGTGTTAATTTTCATCCTAGGTATAAGAAAATGCATACTAAAAATATTTTATTAAAAAAGTGTTACTTTCTTTAGAATTAAATTCCATGCATAGAAGGAAGTATATTGAAATTGTTATAAAAGTGTGATTTTCATCATAAATGATTTGTATGCATAAAAGATTTTTTTTATATTAAAAGTGTGATTTTCATCATAAATGATTTTTATGCATAAATAGATGCATAAAAAAATTCTTTTATATTAAAAGAGTGATTTTCATTATAAATGATTTGTATGCATAAACATATGCATAAAAGATATTTTTTTAATATTAAAAGTGTGATTTTCATCATAAATGATTTTTATGCATAAATAGATGCATAAAAGAAATTCTTTTATATTAAAAGAGTGATTTTCATCGTAAATGATTTGTATGCATAAACATATGCATAAAATATATTTTTTTATATTAAAAGTGTGATTTTCATCATAAATGGATTTTATGCATAAATTAGATGCATAAGAGAAATTCTTTTATTCTAAAAGTGTAATTCCTACTAAATTGGATTTATGCATGTAAAGATGCATAAAGAACTTATTTTAATCCAAAAGTGTTATTCTCATCAATTTTGATTTTATGCATAAATAGATGCATAAAGAATTTTATTTTTAATTCAAAAGAGTTGTTTTCATCAATTTTGATTTTATGCATAAATAGATGCATAAAGAATTTTATTTTTATTCCAAAAGAGTTATTCTTATCAATTTTGATTTTATGCATAGAAAGATGCATAAAGAATTTTATTTTTAATTCAAAAGAGTTATTTTCATCAATTTTGATTTTATGCATAGAAAGATGCATAAAGAATTTTATTTTTAATTCAAAAGAGTTATTCTTATCAATATTGATTTCATGCATAGAAAGATGCATAAAAGATTTATTTTTATTTCGAAAGTATTATTTTCATTGAAATTAAATTTATGCATAGTTAGATGCATAAAAGATTTATTTTTATTTTGAAAGTGTTATTCTTATTAAAATGGAATTTATGCATAGTAAAATGCATAAAAGGTTTATTTTTAATTCGAAAGCGTTATTTTTCTTAAAATTGAACTTATGCCTAAATAGATGCATAAAAGGATTTTTATAAAAGTGTTATTCCTACTAAAGTTGTCTTTATGCCTAATTAGATGCGTAAAGAATCTTTATATCAAAAAATTAGAATTCTCCTACATTCTATAAATAGATGTGATAAGATGTGATAGGAATCAGATAGATGTAAATGGATGTATGGATGTGAATGTGAATGTGGATGAATGGATGTGGGTATGGATGTAGATGTGGAATGTGGATATGGATGTATGGATGTGAATGTAGATGTGGATGTGGATGTATGAATGTAGATGATGTATGAATGTGAATGTGGATATGGATGTATGAATGTGGAATGTGGAAATGGATGTATGAATGTGGAATGTGGAATGTGGAAGTAGATGTATGGATGTGAATGTGGATGTGGATGTGGATGTATGAATGTAGATGTGGATGTGGATGTATGAATGTGAATGTGGATGTGGATGTATGAATGTGGAATGTGGATATGAATGTATGGATGTGAATGTGGATGTGGATGTGGATGTATGAATGTAGATGTGGATGTAGATGTATGAATGTGAATGTGGATATGGATGTATGAATGTGGAATGTGGAAATAGATGTATGGATGTGAATGTGGATGTGGATGTATGAATGTAGATGTGGATGTGGATGTATGAATGTGAATGTGAAAATGGATGTATGAATGTGAATGTGGATGTGGATGTATGAATGTGGAATGTGGATATGGATGTATGGATGTGAATGTGAATGTATGGATGTGAATGTGGATGTATGGATGTGGGTATGCATGTGGATGTATAGATGTAGATATGGAATGTGGATGTGGATGTATGAATGTGGATGTATGAATGTGGATGTGGAAATGGATGTATGCATGTGGATGTGGATGTGGGAAATGGATGTATGCATGTGGATGTGGATGTGGGAATGGATGTATGGATGTGGATGTGGATATGGATGTATGAATGTGGATGTGGATGTATGGATGTGGATATGGATGTGTATGTATGAATGTGGATGTATGATGTGGATGTACAAATGTGGATGTGTATGTAGAATAATGAATGCGAATGTGTATGTGAAATGATGTGTTGTCGATATGAGTGAATGGATGAGATGTGATGACATGTGAATTGGGATGTGAATATATGATATGTGATGTGAATGAATCTGAGGTGATGAGATGGAAAATGATGTGATTGGATGAGAATGAGTACACATATGAATGGAATGTGGAATAAGTAATGTGGACTGATGAGGGATAATGTGGAAAGACGAGAGTTCAATATAGAAACTGTATTTGTGACCTGTTTGTAAATGACTGTTTTATGTCAAGAATGCTGGGGAAGCATTTTGACCTGTTTGTAAATGACTGTTTGTAAATGACTGTTTTATGTCAAGAATGCTGGGGAAGCATTTTGACCGTCTTGTGATTAAGGTCGTGGAGACCTAACTGATAAAGTTGCAACTGCTGACGGAGAGTCAATGGAGGACGTCTCACGTAGCAAGGTCGGCCGAGGTCTTGACCAGCCTCGGTTTGATTTAAATGATGGTGAGCTTTCGGTACGGTGGATGAGGGACCAAGGAAGCGGCCTATGAGTGAAGCGCTAGGTGACTTGCGAAGGATCCTAGAGGGTGCTGACCATACAGTGCTCGGGCTCTGGGTCGTCGAAGATACCCACACGTGCGTCGTGGAAGATATTGGAACAAGGAGTAAGAGTTGTTTTCTGGAACCGAGTATGGATCTGGTTGATTGACCTTGCTGGTCCTCAACTGATGAGTCCATAGCTCTCTTATATGGATATGTTGGTTGATCTTGCTGATCTTCAACGAGGATTCCATCTTGATTTTTATAAGTGATTATCTGCTGGGTACTATGAGCTAGGAAAGGCCCTTGAGTGAACAGGTGGTGAGTGTTCTGGTTGCCAATGATGCCATAGATACTCCGATGAAGGAATGATTGGAAATTAAGATTCAACCGGATACTTGGAAGTTTATGATCAGTAACACTATGATTTCATTAAATGACTGAATTAAATACATTTGAATCTAGGAAAAAGGCAATTTCATATTGGGTGTGTAAGTGGTGTGACTGGAGTTAAATTTGCTTGAAAATCCGGCTAGGGGGCCTGGGAACTCTTTTCCCTAGTACCCGAGACAAAACCTAACCAAATTCCTAATTGGATCCCATCACTACATACAGTGGTTGGGTAGTTGGCTAACCCATGGGACTGGATGGAGTTAGGCTAGACTGATGGATCCGTAAATCGAGACTCAATTTCTGTTTAGTTCGATAGATGAAGTAAATCATGGACAAAAATTGTTCTATGGAAAAGAATCAATGGCTGTGCCTTTCTATAAGGAAAAAAGCGTTGGTCTCTATGATCCAAGTACAGTCTTTTTCCCTGATCTGACTATAGGACTTACGGGTTCGGTCAGATGAGCTCAGTTAGTTAAGGCTTTTGACTACGTTAGGGAAAAGTTATCCTGGTGGAATCGGCCGTGCTTTCCGGGCAAAGGAAGTTTTTCCGGGTTCGGTTTTAGAAAAACCGATGGATTAGTCTCTTGTCTGGCGAGGCCCCGAGTGTGGGACCCTTCCCCATGCAAGAACTGCTACTTCCGCTGCTAGCACCCCTGAAATTGTTGCGCGGTGGGGACAGGGATCTTACAAAATGAATGGAGAAAATTTTACGCTGGGCTATGGTAACCCACGGAAGACTACCAACTTTCAACTCCAACTAAGTCCTCCCTCACTGCATCTAGTAATGTGGGGCTTGGTTAGATTGGTTCCAAAGGTAGATGCTCTAGAATTGGTTCTATCAATGGGCCTCTTGAGAATGGTCATGGGTCTTGTCTGAGGACTCGGGGAAACTTTGAGGTTCCCTCACATTGGGTTTAAGATAGAATTTAGGATATGCTCAAGCAAGGTTAGTGGTTTGTACTCAACCACTTGATCTAGCATTGCCTCTAGTTCATCTTGTACCTTCCTTACAAGATCTTGGGCTTATTTTATCCTCTCTTTATCCAATATGGGGTTGGGGTACTCCTTCAGATACTTCAAAAAAAATTTGTAGTCTATGGGCTTCTTTTCCTTAGGAAGAGTAGGTTTGAGCGTGTCATCACTTGCTGTCTCCACGCAATGGAGATAGCTTTGAAGCTCTCATCTAAACCATTGTCAATGGTCACAATGTTGTTGCCCATGATAACTAATCATGTGTTGCATTTTTGTGTGCTCTTTAAGTTCTTCTTCTTTCGGACCTTTGGTTCTGATTCATTAGCACCAAAAAAGGGGCTAGTGCAATGCTAAGGCCTAAGCTTTGTCCAATTTACCTTTTTAAGGGTTATTGTACTCCTTGGGACTTGCACCTCTAGCTCTTTGGATGATTGCTTCAAAGTTAAAGCCTAGGATTTCTACTTATTGGTAGCCTTCATTTGGTTGGCACCCTTTTATTAGATTGGAGCCTTTAGGTGGCATTAAGGAGGATTGTGTGAATAAATCCTCCTTGTATGCCTACTAACAAGTTAAGGGTTGTTAAAGTGGTAGCAACAGATAATTTCTACCACAAGGGTAATTCACTCTATTGGGAAAATCCTTGTAAGCATGGTCAAATCCACACTTATAGCATGTGCCTTTGTAAAGATTTATGTTGGGGTTGGGCACGAGATTTGGAGGGCTTTGAGTACTCAGGGGATTTGGTGCAGGTTCTTGTGAGGGCACTTCACAATATGGTGTGGTAAAAGCATTACATCAATAGCATACATACCATATTATTGAGATCTCTTACTCTTTGCTGCACCATGTCTTCAAATAGAGAAGTGTAGTTTATGGGTGAAGCTAATTAAGGAGACCCCTAGGGCTCATACTATTGTTTCTCATATGGGTCTTGTTGGTCATAAGAATTAGTAGCTCTCTTGTTCATATTTTTCTATCATCGAGTACTATTGGTTTATTGTAGGAATCCATTATGTGGCAATAATATCGGAGGTGGTTGTGCCTCTGTGGGGGGGGGGGGGGGGGGGGGGGGGGGCTAGAAATTGCCTTGGTGCGATTTTGTCATGATGTGAGAGTTCACCCTACTGGGTTCCTTGGTACCGAGACAACGAGTTATGTCGTCATGGTTCCCATGGCATTGTCGATGAGCATGAAATTGTTGGTCTAGGCCTTAGAATTTGACACTTTGTACATGTATGATTTTGATGGGTAAATTGTGCACCAAACCATATCTCTTTATGGGAATATATGTGGGTGACCTTCTTGAGGTGTAGCTTTGTGTCCCTTATAGTGGGGTGTAAAGGTTGGAGGGTAAAACCTTATAGTGGCTTTGTGTCCCTTATTTCTAAGGCCATAACATTTGTAGTAGGTATTCATAGGGGACTCTAATCTTCTAGCATATTCAATGTCTTAGGACTTTAGGCCTTTAAGACCTTCCATCAAAAAGCCTTATTTATAAGGTAACTAACTTAATAATTCTATATATCCTACACAGTTGAGTATACTTATGAGTCTTTTAAGGACTTACAAAAGTCTCAACTAAATTTGTATTGGCCAAAAGCTTTGAACTTTGATACCTAACTAGTTCAACTAAATTCTTGGATTAAACTATCTTTGTTCTCTCTCCTAAACTTGTCTAGATTAAGTCTTCATCTTTAAGGTTTACTTTGATCTAATGTCTAGTATTAGGAAATAATTTTCACTTATGAATTAATCTTAAGTGTCTTGTTACTTGGCCTAAAAATTTAAGAGTCCTTATTACTCTAGAAACCTTATGGACTTAATCTGAGACTTTCTCTCTCTAGGATTAAACTAAGATCCACTAATACATGGCTGCACCCAAAGAAATCTACACTAGCCCCAAGTTTATGCAAATCAAAAGAAGATGGCCTTGGCACAAGTTCCTACACATGGAAGATAAAGGGCCCACTTACAACTTCCCCTTCATTGAAGGCCCCACAACCCTGATCAGCATAGAGATGCAGCTTTGAATGAATAACTTTAATGACCTCTATTACACCAAGGTCCCTACTAACCCTACTATCATTGCCAAATGTCAATTCTTCTAGCTCATCATCCTCATCCTAGAGGAGGTGCTTAAAAAACATATCATCCTCATCCTAGAGGAGGTGCTTAAAAAACATATCATCATTAGTATAACATTGAGATGATTATTTTCTTGGATTTTACCTCTGCTAAATATGGATCCAACAAGTGATTGTAAATACATTGGTCTTTCTCAAACATAATGACATTGTGATCCAAAATGCTACAAACAAGTCCAAGTGTCCGTGTGGCCATCAAACAAATCCAAAATAGTATCTCCAAGCTTTCTGAAGAGAGAAATAACATACTTGCACAATGTCTAGCCTCTCTGGAAACCACCCAGCAATACAGTGAAGCCAAATCACACTCAATACACCAATTACCTACAAGTATTGTGTTGACAAGAAAACGAGGCTTCACACAAAGGGACAATAGACCTAATTATGCAAAAATACCAATGAGCCTCTCAATATAGCTAATTGAAACAAAAACACTTGCTTTGCCTCCCAACTTCCGTTAGAAGCAACCTTTATAGCATGGTCAAATACTTGCATGGCCCCACCATAGAGTAGTCACCTTTGAAGACATGCCAAATACATGCGTTTTCACTAGAAGAAGCTTCTATGTGGGCCCACCTTTTTCCCCAATGCCCATGCATGTTCCCTATAATATCCATGGGCCCTACAAGTAATAGACACATTGGCCGTGTGCACTTACCCTCCATTTAGCTCATGGGAGCCCAAATATTAGCCATATACACACACTCATAGCCATGTGTGCATGTGAACATACGCAAAGCCATAGTGGGAATGTGGAAGGTTAAAGGTTAGGAAGGTAGTTGAAGGGTCTCATTCATGGGTATAACTACCTTTGTATCATAGAGTTCTTGGAAATGAATGAATCAAGATTCAATGACAATGTTAATCTCTATTTTTTCTATGTCTCTTTGTTTTGTTCTATGTGTGTGTATGTGTTCCTTCCAATGTGCTTGTTAAAGATTTCCCTTTAACACATGGTGACCACGATCAACCGAATTCTCTTTTGGTGATGTTATCTAGTGGGGCACTAATTTTGTGCTATGGCAATGGTTAGGGGTGTTTGAAATCCTCAAGAAGATGAAGGGTACTAGTGGTACAATATCGTTTGCACTCTCTAGGTGCTACATAGTAGTGGTTATATTTCTAACATGAAGATGAGGGATCTTGGCGCAGTGGTACTGATTATGGTATATTAAACACAGCTAGTGCTGACAAACTTGCAAAAGACAATGAAGCGATTGATGACAGGCAGCAGGTGCGTAATGGAGGTTCGAATTACTAAGGAGTTGGTGGTGGTGCTTCTATGGTTGTGATCATATGCTAGGATTTGTAGCCCACTAGAACTAGTGCACCTTGTCATCACGGTGCTGAAGATGTCCTTGTGTGACTGGGCCAAAGTTATTACCCAAGCATCATCGATGAAGATGTTTTCTATGCATATTAGTTCCATGAGGATTCAATTTAAGCTAAGTATGTGTGCTAGCTTTTGATGGCTAGACTTCCATCCTTTCTTTGGTGGATAGTCAATGGAATCTAAATTAGAGTCTAGATTCTGGGAGGAAGGTCTAACAAACTCAAGGGTCATAATTGGAAGCCAATCAACTAGTTCAAGTTGGCACAGTCAACGAGAAATGGAGTCAAAGACCAAGGTACGCCCAATCCAAACTGAAGAATCTTGAATCTCAATCTGAATTGGAAGCAATAGATTTTGATGCTTAGATTCCAACTCATAGTATAGCTAACCAATGAAAATGAGTAAGCCATTCTCTAAGTGTGAGTCTTGTGCCTATCAAATCTCGAAGAGGGGAGGGTGCTTATTGATGTGGATCAATACTCATGTGATTTGTTTGCTATGTTGGCCAAAGTCTAAACTTTTCTAGGTTGGAGTATTTGGGTTGCACTATCCGAATGGAGCCCAGAGTTCAAGGAGTATGATTCCAAAATACAAATTTGAAGTGTCTGCATTTTGGGATCTGAAGTAACTCTGTTTAACATCTAGTCCAAAATCCAAGTTTGAGCAGTAGTAGTCTAGTCTAGTGTAAGTTTTCCAAGGTTAAACTTTCATATTTTCTTCTAAGTTTTCTAAGGTTAAACAAGAAGTGCGAGGGGAGTTCTTGGATGAACTTAGCCTCTCATCAGGTGTTTCCCATGGTTTGGTAGATGGTCAGGATTCTCATGATGCTATGTAGTTTGGCCATGGTAGTGATTATGTGATTCTTGACATTCCTAAGGATATGTCTCATGATGAGGCAACATCACATGGGTTTTGTGGGAGATCTCTATTTGTTTTTCTTATAGAGAGGTGCTTGATCTAGTTTTTAGTAATGAGGAGGCTCTCATCATGATTCTTAATGATGATCTCAAGGAGCTAGCTTTGGATATCATTAATGCAGATATGAGGCTTTTCTTTAGGTCTACATAGGGTTTGGATGATAGAGATCCCATATGTTCATGATGATAGCCTTCTAAGTGTTTTATATGATGTTCCAGATACACCTCAAAAAGAGCATTTGCTTATTGCCCCCTCGAAACAAAATGCCACCCTAAATAACAAAGAAATATGCTTGGCTCTGAAGTCCAACACCAATGTGCAGTGAACTCCAAGTATATAGAAGAATGAGCTGTCATACAAAACACCCATAATCCCCCAGCACTAAATTGTGAACACATCATGTCTAGGAACCTTGAATAATGTTCTCAACACACATCATGTCCATATTCTCTGCTACACCAATCAATGAACTTGGAACACATCTAGTTCACAACTCCCAAAGGTGACCTTGTCTTGCCAAATTTTTTGTTCTTGTAACTCTGACTCACGGTTCCTCTAGCACCAAAAATGGAGATGTTAATAGCCTCATCTCTTGCCCATAAAGTCTCCTCTGTTGATAGCACATGGAGGAAAAAAATTTGTATAACTAGAGAAGAACACCATCTTGGTCCTCCTAGTCTCCTGGGAGCCCTAGACAAGCCATTAGAAGTATTTGAATCACTATCATGTGTTGTGTCTTTTCCCTTCTTCTAGGATGAAGACTTGCCCTTGTCCTTCTTCTTGGACAAGTAGTCCTTAGACAAATGTCCTTTCTTTGCACATGAGACTATAGAAAGTGCCTAATCCTTACCATTCTTAATCTTTCCCTGTGAACCGAGGACTATAGAAAGTGCCTAATCCTTACCATTCTTAATCTTTCCCTATGAACCGAGGACAAGAACCGAGGACAAACTCTTCTTCCAAGAGAAGGGAGATGAGGTCATTAAAATCTAACTTACGTTCTGTGACCTTTCTTTTGCACTATAGAAAGTGCCTAATCCTTACCATTCTTAATCTTTCCCTGTGAACCGAGGACAAGAACCGAGGACAAACTCTTCTTCCAAGAGAAGGGAGATGAGGTCATTAAAATCTAACTTACGTTCTGTGACCTTGCACCGCAAAGCTCGAGAATCCACATCATACTCAGGATGATTGTGAGGATAAGTGTGTAGCCAATTGAGCACAAGACAAGGCATGGACCATTGCCATTAATTGGTCATGGATAACCTCGGCCTTCATTATAAATGATTGCATTGAACTACCACTAAAAAATTCCAGAGTATAGAGTTGCCCTTGTAGAGTAACTATCCTCATCAAGGAATCTCGAGCATAGAGATCCTCCAACTACTTGGACCAAACTTGATGTGCATTGATAAGAGTTTTCACGGCCAATGAGACCTTCTTTGTAATGGTCTGCACAAACATCGAGTGTGCCTTCGAATGACAATCCTCCTAGTCTTGTAATTTCATATCCTCTTGAACTTGGGTCAAATGCCTCAAGTTTTGAGGACACTCGAGCTTCTTCTCAGTGCCCTGAATAATCTCCCACAAATCCTTATGAATGAACCAAACCCATAGATTTAGCTTCTAATGAGCATAGTTGGTTCCATCCAACTTGTCCTCCTTATTTGTACATGGGGACCCATATCCATAGCAATAACGAATGCCAAAAAAATGTAAATCTCAGCACTCCAAGACTTCTCTTGAGCACTTTCCAATGGAGCAAAGCATGACGACTAATCAGTCCCCTCTTAAATCTGAGAGAGAATGGGGCTAGATAGCAGCAAAATAGTCCACCACAAAAATGCACCAAAAAGACCCAACCAAAGGGGGGGAATCTAGGAAGAAGAGGAACTATCAAGGCCGATCGTCGGGTTGCACCACACGTGAATAACCCACCTCTAGAAGCTTTCTTGACTATAAAAACAACCACTACACCACCAACCACCATTGCAGAAGATGCTTAGAAAAGCAAAAAATGTAGCCACCTTGGACTTGCACCTTGTCACCTTGTAGGGGTTGCATGAGGAAGGAGCACCACAGAAGAAAAACATTGATGTGAAGAGGCACATAGAAAACACAACAGCTCCTCTTGAAGAAAACACAGCAACCTGAGAACGCAACAGGAGTAGTAGTAGAAAAATGCAGGAGGAAGGAGGGGATCAAAATACAGATGATGGTTGCAGCTATAGGACCTAGAAATGTGATAACATGTTGGAGTATGCACAAGCAAGAAGTGATGAGGGAAGGCCTTTATATAAGGAGGCTATGTTGCTAGCCAACTACCACCAGAAGTTGGCCGAGAGCAGTAACCCATGACTAGTAAACATGGAAAAAATACATAATCCCCAGTAAAATGTCCAATACCCACACCACATATAGAGATGCACAAATTTCTAATAGAAAGCAATTAAGTTGGAGAAGTCTTTGTATTGGAGAAGTGTATACACATAGGAAAACCTTCCCCTAATGCCCGTGCACATCACTTGCATATTTCACTTTGGGCAGCATCATATTTTTTTTCACCTCGCATCTCACATGGCACGCATATACACATGCATCTATAACTAACCTCATCAATGCCAACCTCTCATCTCACATGGCATGCATATACACATATATCTGTAACTAACCTCATCAGTGCCAACCCTCTAGTAGGTACATCTCTAGATGGGGGGATCATGATGAGTATAAGCATGGCCCATATGATATAACCCATCACTTGGAGAACCCTTGACCTTAATGAGCTTCCCTCCCTATATCCTCTGTTTTGACTCCCATTTAACACCAACAACCCCTCGCCCTACCCAACGTATTTGTCAAGAAACATCCCAATATCTAGGCATCATGCTATGTGATCAGGGCATCATACACTGTCATGGTAAGTTATCTTGGACCTCCATCTACCCATGCCAATCATTCCATGGAATCTTCACTTATACCGTCCCTCATAGGGTACAAACTACTTCTAACCAACTACCTCAAAGTTGAAGGGTCCACACCACGTCTTCCAAAATCAACCTCTACATCGCTTATCATTTTCCATGTCGCCTAGATAAGTTTCTTGGTATCAGGGCTACCTAAAGCTTCCCATCACCTTATCCTGCATCTGGCTCTATAGATTGGTCTTGAGCTATACCAGTTAACCTAACTCCATGGCATACCCTAGACCATCCCCATGATCCACTTCTTCCTAGTTTCTTCCCCACCCACTTTCGTGATGTGAGGAAGCAGTCACAACAGCCGAGTCATAACCACTCTGTTGGCTAATATGGTTTCACCCACCCGACCTACTGTAGAGCTTTGCCATCTTACCTATGCAAACATGTATTTAAATTTTGTAAGACGGTCCTGGAACATATAAAGAGAATTACCATCCACAACATAATGACAAATAGAGAAAGTCTACGAACTTAGTGCACATGGTTGGTTCAGAGTAGTAATAGAGGCTGGACTATTTTTAAGTTTAGGTGGCCTTGTGTGAAACTAGTCATTTGTATATAAGCTATTTTTTATAATAATGAAGACACAAAAATTCCCTTGCAATAGTTTTTATAATAATGAACATAATGACAAATAGAGAAAGTCTACGAACTTAGTGCACATGGTTGGTTCAGACTAGTAATAGAGGCTGGACTATTTTTAAGTTTAGGTGGCCTTGTGTGAAACTAGTCATTTGTATATAAGCTATTTTTTATAATAATGAAGACACAAAAATTCCCTTGCAATAGTTTTTTTGTGAGCTCTCCTTCTTTCCCTCTTCTTGTTATTGAATCTTACTTGATTGATGGATGCATGATAGATAGGTTTGATTATAGGCTTTCTTCTTGCATTAGCTTCTTCTTGTTGAGATATCAAGCTCAACTAGTGCTACAAACATTGATGACCTACCTGGGTGATAGATTTTGCATTTATGCCACTGGCATGGTTGATGAGATTATGGGTGATATGCTGTAGGATGTGTGATAGCCACTTTGGTGTACTAGAGTTATCGCATAGTTATAGTGCTAGCTCACATAGTCGAGTTCACACTATGGACCAACCTTGTATGTTGTTATAGTAGGAGAGTACTTTCCCTTATATAATATACTCTTATCTCTTTATGGTTGTAGAGAAGAGAAGAGAATAAAATAAAGTTCAATCATCCATCTCTCTTATGTACTTGTCTACTCTTGTGTGTATGTATTTGCTTGCAAGGAGCTTAAGGTCATCCTCTCCCCCACATTCTTCTCATGGTATCAGAGCATTAGTTCTTATGAAGAGCTCAAGAGGTAAGTAAAGGAAGTGGTGCACAGGTAAGGGTAATTCAATCTCTTTCTCTATTTGATTTTAGAGCAACATCTTTGGGTAGCTGGTGAGAGCTATAGGCAAGCCAGGAAATCACTATCTTAGATGAAGAAATCAAATATTTTGTTGTGTGTAGTTAACTTTGTTTGGGCATATTTCAAGCCTTGATTTGGCTTTGTAGGTTTCTCGCAAAACACTCTATAAAAGTGTTGATTTTGACTATGTATGCCCGATTTCTAGTTGGGTGCAAAGTTGCAAGTAGAAATTTGGTTGCAAGACTATCTGTGTAGAGAATGTGAGACTTGTAGGTTGTTGGTGGATGTATATTTGTGTGACTATTTCATATACAATTGTAGTATAACAGATGTATGGTATCGTTGTATTGAAGATTGCAAGTTGTTAGTGGATGTATGATTGTGTGACTATTTCATATACATTTGCAGTATAACAGGTGCATAGTAACGATGTGTTGAAGATTGCAAGTTTGTTATAAGTGCAAAAGTATACATGTAAATAGTAAAATGTGTTGAAGATTGCAAGTTTGCTTTAAGTGCAGAAGTATACATGTGTATGGTACCAATGTGCGATTATTTAATAATAGGTATATTTAGTGATGTGTTGAAGATTCCAAGTTTTCTATACGTGCATAAGTATTTACAAGCACTTAAATCACTATTTGGTAAGTTGTTATAGGTAATCATGTCTGATAGTCTATCCTAGATTGTGAACTAGAAGCTAGACAATAATAACTTCCAAGCATGGATAACCAATTTTCCTATGGAAAAAGGATATTGGGAGTTCATTGCAAGATAAGAATAACTTCCAAGCACGGACGCCCAATTTCCTTGGGAAAAGGATATTGGGAGTTCATTCACAGGTGATAAAAAGAAGCCAGAGATTAGTGAAAAAATCGCACCCCATAACATGTGTGGGCATATAAAGCATGGCATAAAAGGTGTTATACTAGTTGTCTGTCAGTGTGACAGACTTTAGGATTGTACATAAACAAGATGCACAAATTCCTAAGGAGGCTTGGGACACCTTAGTAAAGATTAGTAAAGATGTACAGTACAAACATTCAAGCTCAAAAAGATGCAACCTTTGCAAGCCCAAAATATTATTATTTAAGGTTGATGGTATGACAAAGTATTTGAAATATAACAAATTGGTAAGCATGCCAAACATGATTTCCCACATAAAAATCATGTCAATACTAGGCCATTAGATGTTATACATTCTGATGTATGGGTGACCAAGACTATAACAATTGTAGGTTACATATGTACTATGTTACATTCATTGATGATCACTATGGGTTTACTTTTTTATGAAGGAAAAGAGTGGGGTGTTTGTTGACTTTGAGAGATTTAAAGCCTTAGTTAAGAAGGAAAAATGTATGCAAGTCAAATGCATAAAACCAGATGTGTCTCGTTTGAAAGTGTTATGGCTGTATTGCATATAAGCATGTTCTTGATGAAATAACAAGCAACTTAGATCCAAAGGTGGAGAAATGCATCTTATGCTTTAGAGTAGAAAGGTCAGTAGATGATATAACCCTACCACTCGTGAGATATAAGTAAGCAGAGATGTTGTATAAAGGCAACTGAAGAAGCATTAGTAAGAAGTAATGATGTTGTGTCCCACATGAAGAGCTGCAATCACACGTGCTTAGTGGACCTGGAGAGTCCTCTAGCAATGGACCTCTAGTAGTGGATCTAGTGTTAGTCCATAGTCAGACATGTTGAGGATAGATGTAAGGAATGTAGATGGAACATCTTGTGGAACTACAAGTGCTAGCACACATGTATCACATAAAGGGAAGGAAAAGATAAATCAACCTTCTATGCCTGATCTATCAGCAAGCACCTCTTGTGGGTGGTGACTCTAGTGGCTCTTATCAGAGCCTTGATAAGGAGCTTGGAATTCTTTTAGATCCTTTAGCACATTACTCCTAGTGCATAAAGAACCACAACTATTTTGAGGACACCTAGTGTGGTGATCCAAGTGTACACAAGTCTAGTTAGGTTAGATACATAATTGGTAGGTTAAGATATGATGGATATATAGCTCATCGCGCTACGCCTACATGAAGGAAACCAACTCTTGCTTGAATTCTTCTCCTAGTTCCAGATTAATCTTCACAGGCTTTTCTTTTTTCATCTCCTAGATTCACCTCTTGTAGTATGTCTAGGCTTACTTTTGGGCATTTTTCTTCTGGTTCTCCTTTTACTTTTGCACTTAATCACGGATCTCTTGAATCTCTTCCTCTTGCTATAGAAACTCTGCCCATTCAATCTCTTCCGAGGCTTTCTCATGCATGGTTTTACTCAACTTTTTTCTCCTTGAGCCCTCTGGTTTTACGAAATCTGATTCTTTTTTCTTCATTTCTTAAGCTGCTTCTTTCGCATTTTCATCTTTTACTTCTGCATAGTGCCCCATCTTTGATCCACATGTAACATGTACAAGGGCACTAGATCAGGATGTTTATGGAGTATTCAGTCTTCTTCATCATCATTGAAACCTTCTGACATATTGAATGTCTTCACATGAAGTGGCCTTTGAGCAGGTGTTATTGATCCCTTTACTTGAAAAGATTAACATGAACTTTCCACTTCCCCTTTCTGATAGAGATTTTGTTTCTGCCCCAGTCCTGCTTTACTTTGCCACCATGTCTCAACCAAGGCCTTCCCAATAACACGTGGTAAGACTCGGTGTGGTTTTTAGTGGTTTTATGACCACCAAGTTGACCTTGAAGTTTACTTGTTTGATTTTCATTTAGACATTCTTGATAATTCCTTTAGGAAGAACCACCATTCTATTATCTACCATTCTTATGTTGAATGGAATGGGCACTCCCATTTGAGACCCAATCCCACTGGAATTTCCTCAGTAATGACATTTACATTGAATCCACCATCTAGTACTGCATCATTGATGATCACGTTGTTCAGTTGGATTGTGACTTTGGCCACTTCATCATCTTTGGATGCTGGGAGTTCCTCAGCTTGCACTCTGCTGCATTCTGGGGTTTCTTCTTCTTCTAAGTGCTTCAGTTCCTTGCTTAGTCCTTCAATGCCTGCCATCAAGATTTTAGCTTTGAATCTTGGACATAAGTCCAGAACTTGTCTCAACAGAACTTATCTATCCAATAGAATTGATACTACATTGGTTTGCAACCAATTAGCATCCTTCTTGCTTTCTTCCAAGAAGATTTCATTGTTGTGCTCTGCGCGCATCTTGTGCAGATTTTTGCTTGCTTCCAGGTGATCTGCGATGACTTTGCATGAGCCACCCTCCTTCTACTTGCCTTTCCTTCTTTCTATTTTCTTAGTGGTTTGGATCCTCACATTATCTTGCTATTCCCAGTTCCACAGCTACTTTCTTGCAGGCTTTGGGTGAGTCCTAATTGTCTAGCAGAGTGAAGACTACACCAGATTCATTTCCTTTTGCCCTTGTGACTGCCAAGATATCTTGAACCTCCATCTGTATGTCATCTTCCTACATCATGTTGGCACTTGGTGGATTTTCTTTGAGTTTCATTAATTCTGCCTATCTTTCTTCATGGCACATTCCTCCTTGGTGTGCCCAGGATGTTGACAATAGTAGCATGTGAAGGTTGTAGAACCATAGGCATGTCCTTGGCTTCTTCTTCTTGAGTAATTTTCATGGCCTCTGCTCCCATACCTTCCCATCCCTTGGGGTCTTCTTTCCGCTCCTTCCATACTATTCACCATGGGAGCTACTTTTTAAGTTGTACCTGCAGTTCCATGTACTACGCTTGTACATGTTACAAATGGTACATGTTAGTGGCACTGTCCATTCCTTTCTAAGGTGGTCTTCCTGTTTACATTGAGAGGAGAGCACATTTTTGTGAAATTTTGAGCTTTTTCTCTTTTTCATCTCTTGCATCAGTTACTTCACCTGTAGTATAAGGAGAGTATAAGTTTTCCAACCAGGGCTTATTTGTGCCCTCACGGTTTTCTTCTTTTTGTCCTTCCTTTTCTTTACTACCACTAGAGTGTCCTGTGAGGTGCCACTTGAATCATCCTACTTAGTTGTGACACTTTTCATAGGCTTTCTCTTTTGTCTTCTTTCTTAACTTCTTTTTTCTACCATTTTGGCCAGGTCGACTAGTTTGTCAAACTCCTCTTCAAATTTTTCTTGCTTTGTGCTGACTGCTGCATTGAAGTCTAGCTTAAGCCCTTGGACAAACCAATCTATTTACATTGAGGGTCAGCTTTGTTTTGCCACTCTCTACCTCTACCTCAAGCTCAACAGTTTTGTTGCATAGGCCTCTACATCCATGTCTTCTTGTTGAAGTTCTCTCATTTGATCTCACAGAGTTGAGTTGCAGACTTGAGTTGCAGACTTTATCTTTCGGAATCTCCCCAAAAAAGCAGTCATGACCTCTTCATAAGTCTAGAAATGGTTCATCTTGACACCCACTCCGTGGCTCTATCTTTGAAGGTGTTCATGAAAGCATCTCTATGGATTTCACTCAGCTCTCGTTCTTCCTCATCCCAAGGTCTAGCCACTTTCTAGTAGTGCAAAAAACTCCTTACATGTAGATCTATATCTTCCCCTTTATCTCCTAAGAACACCGAGAAATTTTTGGCTAATGATGCCATGGCTCCCTTGAACCTTTTCCGAGGGTTTTGTTGTTGTGGTTGTTCTTTATGGTTTTGTTGCTCCACCCTTCTTGGGCTTTCTGGACCTGGACTGTGCATAGCTTCTAGCTCTTAGCACTCCTTTTCTTAGTCCAAATCATGCTTGAAATTTGACGCTCCTTCTTGCTCATATGGGGTTGTAGAAGTTTTCGCACTATCTTCCTAATTGGATTAGTGTGCATCACTTTTCTCTATCCTCAAGTTCACAATCATGCGAAAGGCATGCCTGACTCTATTTTTACTGGTTGGGCTTTGTGGTGGAAGGTTCATCGCACTGGCCTTCCCAGAAAAGCCCTTCCATGCTATGGCTTCTCCACGTAGACTTTTTTTAGGAATCTAATTCTAGCAAGATTACTTTAAGCAAAACCAAAGCTTTCTCTTTCAGAGTTTCCTTTGCCTAAAGGTGCAAAATGCTACTCAATGGAGATTTTTATGTTCCGTCGCAATTTCCCAAAAAGGAAAGATTTTTTTGCCTAGTTGCGGTAGAGGTTCCCTCAGTAGGAAGTTTTCTAGTGGAGTTGCGGTAGAGTTCCCAGCAAGATCGCCAAGTGTTTCTTGCTGATTTTCCTCTCGGTGGAGTGGCAAGACAATGGTTTGAAGTAACAAACCAGCCAGGCAATCTCGTGGGAGGTGAGTAGCCACCTGCCAGTGCTTCTAGATTTGAACACCATCTTTAGAGTGGTCATGGGGACACTCAGAACCCTGCTCCACTTTATAACTCCACACACTCTCACTCTGCTCTCACTCTGCTACATAACTCTCTCACTCTCTCTCTAGTGCACAACATGCTTATTAAAACAGAGACACAATACTCTTATTCAACACATTACAAAATGTAACATAGAGACATAATGAATGGCAACATTGCTCTTTGTTTACTAGATTACTTCGAGAATCATTACAGGATCATTACAGAGCAACTACTCGACACAAAGACTACTACTTCCTAAGGATTATGACCATGTTTGACTTCTCACTACTACTGGCTATCAACTATTAGCTGTGAGCTATTAGCACTGTGCAACCTCCTTGTAGTAGTGATCAGCCACCCTTTTAAGCTTTGTGTTCTTGATCTTGGCAATGGCTATTCGGGTGGTTACAACCCACCACCTTCACACGTGCAGTACCGAGGTGGTGCTCACGACATGGGAAGTGGTCTAGCTATGCACTTTGTTTGCCACTGAGCTGTTGGGTGCAATAGGATACCATTGCAATCATGTGAGGGTGTTGATTCACCCATACAACTATTGGTCAAACTACCCAATAGCACCATCGACCTTGCCAACGCTAGCAAAGAATGGAGCTCAGCAAATGTTTGAGAACACCTACTCATGCTATTTGAGGAAGTACAAGATGCAAGCTTCAAGATAGAACATCACAAAAGGTATTGGCTTTTTCCTCATTAATTTTTGAGTTGATTTTTCTTAACCATCCATGCTCTGATGATACTTGTTCATATATGTTTGTGTAGATTGGGAGACGTATGGAGAAGTCTTTCATGGTTCGTGATTCTTGGAGGGACGGGGGTGTGGAATTGCAATTTGGAGTGTAATTGGGTAATGTCATTGTAAATTTTTTTTGGTTGTAATCCAACTTTTTCCTTTTTGGTCAATATGTAATGAGTGGCACGGACTATTTGGATCAAGCTTGAATGATGAAAATAAGTTCAATTTGGATAAGTTTGTACAAAATTATTATTTGGACACATTTGATTAAATATATTACTTGGATTAGGTACTTTAATTAAAATGACTACATTTAATAAAGTTTTTGGGTGGTTGGTCCTTTTTTTTATAAGTGTGAAATTGTTGATTTACACCCTAATTTTTTCTATAAATAGGGAACCTCCCTCATTTTTGTCATTTGTATCACTAGCACTCGTGCACACTTTGCTAGCATACATTCCCTATAGCTTGGCTGCACTCTCATTGTGATCCTAATGGATCATTCCATGGTGTATGAGAACTTTCTTACATTCATAGAGAGGACTGAGTGGGTTGGCCAGTAAGAGCTATTTCACATTTTCTCTCGCATCATTAACTTCGAAGCAACTATCCTCCTCGCCAAACAAGACTACAAGGAGACCTTGGAGTACATGGAAACATACATAAGCCCTTTGTTATGATCATCCTTGACAGTAACACTCTCTGGGTCCCTTGTGAGCTTCTACACCACATCAACAAAATTGATGCAAACTATCCTAAGAGATTGCGTAGGTACCAACAAGCCACGCAAGAGGATGGGCACTTTAAGGTGCTCTTGGTAAGGGAAACATCGGCACCACCTTTTTGTCATGGATCTCAACATTTCATTCTCATGTTGAATGAACAAGAGTCTGATGATGAGGTTGAGGTTGGTGACATTGCCCTGGCTTAGTTAAGGACAAGGAGGTAAATCCAAAGCCCAAGCTCCTTGATCAAGTGGCGGAGCAAGCTCTGGCCTTAGTTCTTCTTCGAGAATAGGAAGTGGAAAACAAAGCTGAAGGTATAACCTCTCACAAGCCAGTGGAGAAGGGTCATCAGTGGAGGGAGCAATGGTGGCTATGGATGAGGCCGATGAAATAGGGGAAGCACCCGATATGCCTGAGTTAGCACTAAGTACGCTTAGCTCCATAGTGGTATATGGAGAGGAGTTTCTCTTCTTGTAGTACTTAGAAAAAATGTTTAAAGTAAAGTAAGATGAGTGCTTGTCTCTCCTTGCCATCGAGCTAGATTTTCCACTTGATATAATAGATCCTCTCAATACATGACGGAGCAACTTGTACCAATTGATGGTACGGTATTAGAGAGTGTCCAATTTGTTCAAGGGAAAATACAAGAGGTTGAGCAGGGTCAGGTTCTTGAGGAGTAATTTAAAGAAGTACAAGCTAGCTTTCCCCAAGTCATCTTGGTGTGCATTCGCCTCCTCAACAATTGGAGGAGTAGCACAAGTCCTCAATTAACATTGAGCAACCAGATGTGATAGCATCTAATGAACTACACTTGGTAAGTTAATAATTCCTAGTTTTTAACTCCTATTCATGGCATGATTGATTACTAAAATGTGGTTTTTATGCAGTATGTCATGGAGTTGGATGCCTAGGCACATCGTAAGGGCAGCACAAAGGATCCCTTTGGAACTAATTCAGCATTGGCCCATTACATGGGCCGTATTCCAACTAAAGACATTGTGGTTGTCCATAATGCTTTTAGCCCTATATGGGAGGATTTCAACTTTTTGCTCTCAAGGCCTTATCTAAAGTGTTGTGCTTGTCTAGAGTCTCCAAGAATGCGGAGAAAATTATCCTCATCAACAAGTCGGCCTGTTTTGCAACCTTTCAAGGAGGCTATGCTCCGAAGGTCCTTATCAATAATACAGCCATTGCCAAAAGTGTAGGAGAGAGAGATGCCAAGTGTATTGTAGATTCCATCATGTCGCGCACTCTTCCCCTCATCAACAAGAGAAGGCATAAGGCCTCAAAAGAAGCAATCAAAAGATTGAAAAAATTGGGATGTAAATTGTAATGCTTCTCATGTAATCCCCTTTCTTGGTAATAAAAATACACTTGTTTTGAAGTCATCTATGCTGGGGCCAATTTTAATTTTTGTAGTTGAATTTTGCATTAAGTGAATTTTTTAACTGTACAATTGATTATGAATTTGCAATTGAATGGAGTGAGTTCAATTTTGTAGTTGAGTTTGTACTAATTTACTGAATTTTTGTAATTATTTTTGAAATCAATTCCAAAAATAACTAAACAATCCGAAACATTTTTTTCAAGGCTCTCTAGGCCTTGAAAGCCCTCCCCCAGGCCTCGAGGGTGTTCGATGGGCCCAGCTTGCCCCATGCCTGGGCCCATCCAGCGCCCTCGCTCGAGGCTTGGGGGAGGGCTTGGAAGGCCTAGAGAGGCTTGGAAAAAATGTTTTGGATTGTTTAGTTATTTTTGGAATTGATTTCAAAAATAATTACAAAAATTCAGTAAATTAGTACAAACTCAACTACAGAAGGCCCCAGGCCAGCATGGGGCAACTTGGGGCCTTGCTGGTCTGGCCCTAAATCACTCCATGCTGGCCTGGGGCCTTTTGGGCCCATGCAGCCCCCCCTGAGGCCTGGGGGACGGCTTGGAAGGCCTAGAGAGAGTTCAAAAAATGTTTTGGATTCTTTGAAAAAAAATCTGATTTTTTTGAAAAGTTTTGTTACAAATTCAGAATTCAATTGAACAAATTTTTTTTTTGTAACTCTGTAAACTGTCTAGAAGAATTTACAAAAAACTGCACTTATGTGTTTTATAACTTGCTATGAGAAAATTGGTGCAATCTAGTTTAACTTTGTACATGGTACATTAATAAAATATATTTCAAACTTAAATATTTAAAACGTGTCCCAAAACAAAAATCCATGACTATACATAAGACAAGACCAAAAAATTGAGCTTTCTATTGATAAAGATAAATTCTTACATAGCACCACTGCTGATTACAAGTCTTGATGATGCAAAAGTCTAGCTAATTTAAGATTCTTCGTCTCATTATAGTAACCCTCTTATCATGGATAGCACAGAGGTCTGCATCCTCAAAAAAGGTCACCAAAAAAGCTTCTCCAGCTTCTTGTAAAGCTCCCAAGGCAAGGCTTTACACACAATAGTCTTGAGAGTAACTATATAGGATTTCTCTTACAAGACATATGAAAAGTACCTTGGTAATAGGGAGATCCATAGATTTTTGAAATCTGCGTATCTCTTGGAGTGCCTTCACTCCATATTTCCTCCTCCTTGGTGCACGTGGAGGCACATTCGGGTTCTGAGGCCTTGGAGGACGAGGAGCCTTCTTCCAGTCAGGTCCCTTGGGGAGGCCACGGCAAGGTTGTGGTGGAGGTTCTACTGCCTGCTATGGAGGTGCTTGTAAATATAAAACACGTGGCCCGCTCCCCTCACTTGTAGAGCCTCCTTGTCCTCCGTCTACTTGTTGGACTTCCTCTCGTGTTGGAAGGGGACCAATATTGGTAGGGAGAGTCTCCCCAGCACGTTGCCCTCACGGAGGTGGAATATTTTGTCCTTCCCATGGTGGAGGACCCTGATCCTACTCTTACTCGCTGCTGTCAGTTGACAATTCCATGCTATCGGGATTTCAAGGAGGCTTTCTAATACCAGTAGCAACATTGGCAAGACGAGAGGTACTCTACGTGCAATATTCTTAGTTCGAGCCATGGGTGAGAAAGTGAGGAGAGTGATAGTGATATGAAAAAAATGAGGCCATAGAGTCTTATTATAGACACTTGAACATTAGGTCAACTTTTTTAAAAATGACAATTTAGTGTGAAATCAAAAAAATTTAATGTCCATTACAATTTAATGTTGTTTCACCCAAAATTTAATGTCCATTACAATTTAATGTTGTTTCACCCAAAATTTACCATTTCTAACCATTGTAGCACGCCATGCAGCATGGTGTGTTGGCTCACTACTTTAGTTCCATTTAGCCTTATTGGTCTCCTTCATGCGGAGTTAGACTACTTTTGCAATTTGAGATGCCTTTGCTTTCTCCTTCAATAAGCTTCTACTCAATGCGTATCGGAATAACTGATCAAACATTTCAATGAGGTAATTTGTTCGTGTCACCCCTCCACCATGACAAGTGTAGTGTTCTTGAAATAGATTCCCTTTGCTCTATAATGTGACTTCTCTATTCCTTGGGTGCTCTACATGTCAAGGGAACGATACTTTTCCAAGTAATATGATCCATGAGCATGATAATAACAAAAATGTAACATGTAATGGGTGATTGATGTTTCCCCCAAACTGTTAATGTGACCAGTTGAGTAAACTCAATGATTGTTGTCTTGAATATGCTTCTTTGTCAATGTTGGTAGTACTTAACAACATGATTGACACCATCTTGTCAAAACAAGCCCAAACCTTGGCATGCTTATTATGAAGACTTATATCCTTGTCACAGTCAGTAGTACACTTGCATAACTCTTTCCCCACAACTCCCATCTTGCTTTGGAGTTTTTCCCCAACATGTTGTGAAAAAAATGCCTAGCTTTTGCTCCACTCATTGACATACATTTGATTGTTTTCAATTCTCCTCCTAAATGCCAATCCACTACAAAGGTACCGTGACACTTGGAACTTCAAGTTGTTCACCATTTATTTGTTGCTTGATGACTTTAACAATCCAAGGACATCTTTGAAGCATCCAATCTAGTATTTCATGGTTGT
The DNA here is from genome assembly GCF_041138505.1 of Cibotium barometz. NCBI lineage: Eukaryota > Viridiplantae > Streptophyta > Polypodiopsida > Cyatheales > Cibotiaceae > Cibotium > Cibotium barometz. The sequence continues at coordinate 14,380,866 of NC_141085.1, forward strand.
CCTTTGGCACCTCAAAAGCTCCTAACCACCAATTGTCTTTTTCAGATTGAACACTAAAAGAAGGCACCTTGTCCTTGTCCTTTGTATGTGCCATTGCCTCATTCATGTGTATAAGTCCCATTCTTTCCAATCTGCACCCTTTGACAATTTGACACTCATCTAGCTTCAATACAAAAGAGACCACTCCCTACAATCATGAAGCAACACATGATTTAGATATGCATGTTATTTGATTTTTCACCACAATAAGAAAGTTTAAATCATACTAACCGTCATGAGAGACTTTATAAAATTTGATCATTGCTTGTTAAAGCCTCTTTAGATCCATAAAAAATGTTCTTGAAGGCATCATAATCTACTTTGATATCACCCTTTGATTTGTCCTTCAATACTTTTGTTCCCTCTACATGGAAATACTCATTGACAAGTGATCTTACATGTGCATTGTTTGTCTTCTTTGCCAATGCAGCTTTGTATACAGAGGTGGAAGAAAGTGGCTTTTGATCCCTCTCTTGTGAAGAGCCTCCTTTGTGATGGCATGGATGGACTCATAGCCCTTGCAACTTATACCTGCTTCATCTAACAAGCACTTTGAATATCATTTGCACTCAAAATCTCCTTAATGCCCTTCATGATTTCTTTCGTCAAAGCATCACAAAATCCCTTGTAATTGGGGTCATGAACCATAACCAACCTGTCTTTCTTCCTAATGCAAGCTTTCAAAAGACTTTGGGTATAAGTTTGTGTATTCCCCTTCGATGCATTAATCAAAAAGTTCCTGAAATGTAAACGTTGAAGAAAAGTAATAGGTGTAGAACTCTTATTTAAATTATTCAACACTCAATTATTCTTATTCACCTTGTTGCCATGATTAACCTTTTCCTAGCACCACTGCCTATTACAAGCCTATCAATTTCTGATATCTCTCTTTGGTGTTTCCTTGCACCAACTAGGGTTTTCTTCAAATGATCTAATTTGACTCTAAGCTTATTTAATTCTTTCTCTTGTTCCTTGATTTGTATCTCCCTTTTTTTAATTCTTATTCTCTAAATTTTGCACTTATTTTGTTAAATCTTTAATATTTGATTGAAGATGCAAATTTGATGTGTATATATGTTGTATGTAATCCCTACCATAGACTGTTAGATGTTTATAATATCCAAGAAGCCCATTTTACTAATCACCAATGTGACATACTAAACTAGTCAGACTAGTGAATTGTGGGTTATATAAGGTTAATGGGTCATGTGGATAGAGCGCACCATCAACCCATAAGTCTACATGTTTCTTTCCCTGAGCCCTAAGCAAAGAAGTGGATGCATTATCCAATGGTTGCCTTATGTAAGGATGTTTGATTGATGCATATTCCTCTTCTACACGAATATGAAGATCTATCTTTTACGCTTTCTTGTGCTAGTAATATCTTCTAAAGGAGTCATGGTTTAGACTTAGGTCAACAATGAAAGAAGGATCAAAGTAAGATGAAAGGATGATTAAAGGAAAATGAGGTAGTTATTGTAAAGTTACCTTGAAAAGGTACTTCTGAGGGTTACATATGATTGAGGGACCCTTTTTTTATTAGAAAATGTTAAATTTAAAAATGTTTAAAACCCTAATTTTAGGGTCCCTTATACCCACGTTTTTCAAATTTGGGGAAGAGAGAGGTGTGGAACCACATATATATGCATGAGATATGATAAAAAAGGTATGGGACTTGAAGAGGTAGTTATTTACTGAAAATGACCTTGAAAAGGTACTTTTAGAGGTTACATATGATTGAGGGACCCTTTTTGATTAAAAAATGTTAAAATTTTAAAATTTTAGAAAAACCCTAATTTTAGGGTCCCTTATATCCGCATTCTTAAAATTTGGGAAAGAGAGAGGTGTGGGATCACATAAAAAAGGTAAGTGGTCCAAGGAATCTCACACATAAGAAAAATAAAAAATGAGAATGGACTCTAGAAATAGTGGCAACTTTTTCAAAAAGTGAGTGGACCCTAGAGTAACAATAGAAGAGGATCTATGTGTTACTAGTCTAAAAAGGGACCCAAAAGTAGGGTATTCATTAGCTTGTCCCCTACTATGGAGCCAAGTTTAACACTTTAAACCCAAAAAATTAGCAAGTTAAGCTAATCCTTACAGGGCCCTTTTTGTAGTCTATATTCTCCTAATGGTATGGACACTTTCTATTTTATTTTCTTCTAACTTATTGTTTTATAAGAAGCCAATGACATTCTTCTATCTCCGTACTACATATTGAGGTTTCTCCAATCACCTTGTCTTAGAGATTCAATTTCATTCAATAAATATGGCTCATTTTGAAAGAAGAACTAATAAACCTCCATTTTTCTTGTTTCTCTTATGTGAATATGTGAGAAGTCATTGAGGCGGAGTCAATGAGTAACTCGATGCACCAATCAACTAGTCTCACCATGCTCTCCCACGTTTCGTGCTTAGAATTATCACTTGGAGTCAATTCTTCTTCATTTGGTTGGAAGGATGCATGTGCTTAGAATTATCACTTGGAGTCAATTCTTCTTCATTTGGTTGGAAGGATGCATGTGCTTCTAATCCCTTATTTTCCCATCTGGTGGCATAGGACAATGGTTTGTTTTGGGTTTTTGTTTGTGTTCCTCCATGTAGCACTTGCATCCCACTCTCTTTGTCTGCTAGCAAAAAGGGAACTTGTTTTTGCTATCAACATCAATAGTTTGACATGCAAGTTTTGATGTTTCTTGTCAATGGATGTTTCTACATTTTGAGTTGGCTTAAGTCCCTTTGGTGGTGAGACTGTTTTGATTTTCCTATTCTCATTTAACCTTTTTTTGACCTATACCTTTTGCTTGTCCTTGGTTTTTTTTTGGTTTCTAAGGTTCTAGATCCATTTTTGGTGGTTGAGCTTTTGGATGGTTCGAGGCTTGTTTTTCTCCGTTTAGTTTTTGTTTCAATTTTTGGAATTTACCTTTTGGCTTTGGATCCTCGTTGGTCTAATGTGTCTCAACATTTTCCTCAACCCATTATGAAGTTTTAGCATTGGAAGAATTAGTTTTGGTCTCTTCTTAGCATGTAGCCATGTTAATACATTCAATGTATGGTGGTCAAATCGTACCATTGATCCCTTTTCTGTGGTTGAGGTTTTGGATGGTTTGAGGCTTGTTTATCTCCGTTTAGTTTTTGTTTCAATTTTTGGGACCTTGTTGGTATGATGTGTCTCAACATTTTACTCAACCCATTATGTAATTTCAACATTGGAAGAATTAGTTTTGGTCCACACCTTAGCTTGTAGCCATGTAAAACATTCAATGATGGTATGGTGGTTAACCGTCCATGCACACTAACAATCTTGAGAGTGATACAACTTCTATTATGTTTGGTTTTGTTGTGCTTAGTTTTGGACAATCTTTGAATAAGTGGTGTAATGCACATTGCTCACATAAGGGTTTACAGTTGGAGTGTTCTAGATAGGGAAATCTACTATCTTGTGTGGTCCATGATAGTAAAAGCACTGGAGTGATGGTCTTGTCATATCCTTAACAATTTCTACCCCCCGTTTGGTCTCATTCTGGGCCAAGGGCACTAGAGATTCTAATGTGAGTTCTTGGATTTGTAGGGTTTGTGGGTTTTGTTTCTCATGATGATGCATTTGTGCCATATTTTATTGAGCTAAAGATGATATACCAATCAAACAAGGTTGGTGCATGACTTGTATTTGCGATTTAATTGGTTCAATTGCACGAACCTTAGGACAAAGTGTGGTTCCATGACCTTGTTTGCAATGATTGCAATATAAAAGCATTAGCTTTATATCCTCATGTGGAAGAGGTTTCAGATTTTGTTCATGTAGCACCTTTTTCATCCTAGATGTCTCTTCCCATCACAGTCTAAAGCTGTTGAGTGATGAGCTCTGAAATTATTTTGTTTACCCTTTGTTTAGTTGATGGATTTTCCACTTCGAGTTCATCATCCAACATGTTGTCATCCAATCAGATAGCCTCTTTGCAACATTGGTCAAAGGTCTTAGGAATTAATGTGATGTCCCCCGTGTGCTTCGGGGCTCCTGTCGGGGCGGTGGCGGAAACGGCGTCGGCCTCCCACGTGGGGCGGCGGAAGCGACGTCGGCCTCCCACGTGGGGTGGGGTCCACACACTCGGGGCCTTGCCCCTGCGGATGCCCGGGATGAGAGGCTAGCCCGAGCGACCCCTCCGAGACCGAGCTCGGAAGACTCCCCTTGCCCGAAAGGCACGGGCAATTCCGCCAATTGGGAAAAATCTTCTAACGGGGAAATTACTCTAACGAGTCAAGTCTTAACTAGATAAACTGATCTGACCAAACCTGAAGTCACATGGTCAGATCAAGAAGAGACTTGCACTTGGTCCATGGAATCACCACTTTTTTCCTCATTTACGAGGCACATCCGATGATCCCCTCCCATAGAACAAGGTCTTCTTAGGATTTAAAACTAAATAACGTAACTAATCGTATCTAGTTGTTTCTCAGGAATCCTCCGATCTAGCCTAACCCCATCTAGCCCATGGGTTAGCCAACCACCCGACCATTGAATTGGTGGGATTCCTTTATAAAGATTTGGTTGGGTTTTTTTGCCCGGGTACCGAGGAAAAGAGTTCCATTAGGAAAATTTTAGACTCAAAAGAGGGCTGTTTCAACAATAATATAATAATAGACACATAGATTGAGTGACATATAATCTACGAACAAGATTCACCGGTGGTGGGACCTCTGTACAAACCCACCCAAAACGTGGAGAAACTCTTATCTTCATGAAATATTAAAAAAAACCATCACCTTGTCTTAAAATATTTAAAACCGTTTTTTTTGTCAGAACCTAACACAATAAAAGAATGTTTTCCACATTCCTGTGTTAGATGTGGAGCACTAAAAAATTCTTTCCACCACCCCTAGAACTAATGAAGCTTGAATGCTTGGAATAGATAGATACACATTCTCCTGGTTATTCCCTCAACTTGGTTCCACTTTTGAATCTCGAAACATCTTTGGCGCCCAAAAGAACACACCGTCCCTCATTTCTTCTTCCCTCCTTGATCCACAAAAGCGGTTAGCTCAGTCATCCACTTTCTGCTACTTCTTCTTTCTCATACGTCTGTTAATCTATCATGGCACCTGAAAGTGGACTGAAATGAGCAACGAGCAGTATCTCATCTGTTGTGTTGTATAACATAAAAGACGAGAACGAAGAATGGATTCCACAAGTATACAGGAAGTACTCTTGGGTCACTATGCAGCCAGGAAAACAAGGCCACTACCGAGTGAAGGGAAAGGCATCTGAAGACTTGGCCAAACATTGGAAAGGAAGGATCCTTGACTTTAAGATGGCACTAGGAGGGAAAACTGTCAAAGAAGTGTTGATCCAGCATGTATTCATGCAAAAAGAGATCAACGTGGGACCATTGGAAAGACTTCCAAGACACAGACCACATTGTAAGTGCTTGTGTTTTGTATTTCAATGTTGCAAATAAGGTGATTGATATACATTTTTCTGCCTTGCACAGATTTGTACCCATCCAATCTTCAGGAGTGGGAGCCTGCACAATGCTTGACGGGATTCTTGAATGTCGTACATGGTGAGGTGGGGGAACTTCAATATGAAGGTCGTGCACCAAGTGATCTCGCAAGAAGTAGAACATATTTCTATGACTCATTTTATACCTTGCCCACTCAATCGAGTCGACATGGAAAGTTGGAATGTATTCCGTTGCCCGCACTTGATAGTCCTGAGTGGCCATTGCTTGACACAGAAGTGATAGAGTCATACAAGACCAAAATGTTTAATGATATTAAATGTGCTATGAAGCCTAGCATTGGTGCAAGAAATGTCCACTTAAGTTTGTTTGTTCCAATTGCATGCTTTGTTCATTTATTTTTTGATTGTAAACAATTGAGAAAAACTAGAACAACTTTTGTGTGCAAAGATATAGATGAAGCCTGGCTTGATCATTTGTTTGACAAAGGTTGGAGAGTGAAATCATCAAAGGGAGATGATTTGATCGAATGTCGATTGAACACCTCCGACATTGCATTTCGGTGAGTGTTATGACATTATAATGTATTTTTGTGAAACAGTTACAACGCTTATTTGATTATACTCGAAAAATTATCCTAATGATATTTTGGAATCAGATACTATATTGCCAGGCAACATCTGTGCATGTCATTTACTTATAGAAGGTGGCGATGGATCAACAACAACTGGGAAAGCATGGACCAAGATACAAGAGATGGCAGCCACTCTTGCTTGATAGATATAGTTATGATTCGACAGGGTCACCCATCTTTGACATTGGAAGTGGAAGAGAATTGGACTCTCGAATATGTTAGGAAGGAATTAGAAGTAGCTATTCAGAATCCTCCAGATCAATTTTGCTTCAAGCTCGATGGTCGAAAGCTAAGTAAAAGAAGAGAGCATCAGATCATTTGTAAAGATGTTGCAGCCCCACATAAATTGGAGGCACTAGAAGATATATGATGTGACCATGTATACGGTGACAATGTATTTTCCATTTGCAATAAACTTATCTATTCAGAACATTGCTTTTGTAATGCTTTATTGTTTAAAACAATGTAATGAAGGCAAAAATTTCCCAATTGAATTTTTATGTACACAAAAAAGGCTTAAAGTAAGAAAACAAGCAGTGAAGGAACACAATAGCAAATTTGATCCTCTGATTTTCAAATTAAAAGTGCATTTACAATTGATGTTCTCTCTCCAATAACACTAGATATGTGCAAAAAAATATAAATGTACATGTATAGCTGCATATTTACAAACGTACATTTGTTGGAAGAAGGAAAAAACTATTTATTATTGGAACCCATAGGTATCGGCTTCAGGATGGAGCCATGGCTCTTCTCCCAAGTATGGAGCCCATGTAAGAGGCTCAGGGGGGCCTATCCCCCCTCGCGGATTGGGCGGGATGAAGTCCACTGGGCCGTCTGGAGGCATAACTTCGGCGACCTCGATCAATATCGCAATCGTTTCCTCCCTAAACGTTTGGACGTCTAGGTCCACGTAGCGAGACATTGATGGAAACTGCCATCACAATTCATCAAGGCATAAATAAGATCAACATGACAATATACAAGAAGATAAACAAGAGTACGCATGCGTATGGGAGCTGAAAAATGCTTACATCCTCTGAAGGGAGCTGAAAAATGCTTCGTAGCAGCAACATTGCATTAAGTGCAACCCTCCACCCACAGCTGTAGCCATCTTCTTGTTTGGGGACACTAACCCTTCGGATGGTCGATCGATCCAGGGTGTCGATGTCCATGCTGAGGCTCTCGTAAGCTGCCATTAGTTTCCTGACACCACTACAAACAAAGACCAATCATTATCCTGATCAATCCGGACTTCTAACTCAAACAATAATATGTATCTTAATGATTTTTACTTACAGCAAAACATTTCCATGGACACCAGATGTTGAATTTGCAAGGTAAATGACATTTTCTTGCACGTCGACTAGTAGAAGACTCCAATGGGAACTGCATTACATCCAAATAGATTTCTATTAGTTTCAATCCAAAGGAAGCACTATATAACTCGTGTACGGTGATTCCTATAAACATCATGCAAGAGAGATAGAGAGACAAACTCACTCTTCATGATATGCCAAAAAAAATACTCGAGCATCGTCTAGCTGGACCTCCCGAAACCAGTTCAGCACATCGAGGTACGGACCTGACTCTACTAGCAACAGTGTTGAGACCAGTGAATCAATCTGGAACACTCGTTGCTGTACATCCTCGGGCAATTGCGAAATAACAAAAATTCACAAGGAAACATATCAAGAGTGAGGCGTAAACTTTAAGAGCCAAGAATGAAAAATTGTGGGAGGACAGAGAAAAGAGTATACCTTAAAACACATCTGAGCACTTTGTCATTGACTTCAGTTTTAGTATCAAACAAAATGTTGATTTCTTCAGCATGAATCGGGAAATAACATCTATGCCCTCTAATATTAAAGGGTACATAGAACTCCGGCAACAAAAATTACAGCGCCTCCCGATTCATGGCGTGGAGTGCGCGAACATTTTCCCTTTTTGTTTGTAATGCAAGCATTACAGCTTGATGTTCCCTTTGAGCGCTTGTCATTAAATTTGCCCGAGTCTGATGTTCATGATCTAGACCTCCTCGGCCACCTCTTCAATTCTCACTTTTTGTACAGGACGGACATCCAAAATTTGTAACATTCGTTCATCAGTAAACGTAACTGGTCTAAGTAACTTATTGTATCTGAAATGAAGGGCTACTAGGCTGAAAAAATCTTTGTTCATTACTGTCACCCTGTGTGCATGGGCAGCAAGAACGTAACTATCCAAAAAAAATTCGATCATCCAATCTTCTGTGGCCTCCTGCAAGCAAAAGAGGGCCGATGCCTTCCACCTAAACAAAATTCCATTCTGCTCACAAATTCTCCTGGCAAGCCTCTGGAAAGGCAATCTGGGAATAGCAGCTGTCGGGGGTGCTTCATAAACTTTGTGATTTCTCGCAGAGCTGACAAATGCTCTGCGAAACGCCTTAGTCTAGGCTACGTTTTGGACAATCGGGAAGGACTGCTTGATTTCCTGGATCTTGAGGCTTTCAGAATGCCCATCTTCTTCCCAGTAGATGAGGGAGCTGCATTGTCAATGGGTCTAGATGTATGCCTTACACGAGCCATCTGAAAATGCAAGAAAGAGCAGAAAACTTAGCTATTCAGTAGTACACGATTAACAATTCACCATAAAGCGAGAGAGGGTGGCCAAGAAAGCAATATGCACTTCCTCGCGTTATGGTGAATCCATTCACCATAACGCGAGATGAAGGCCCACAGAAACACAATAATCCTCCTCGCATTGTGGTGAATTAATTGACACCAATAAGAGGCGGATTATCATGCATCCTTTGAGCTTTGATCTTGCGTTATAGTGATTTGATTCACCATAACGCGAGACTAAGAGCCAGTCAAAGCAAAAAAATCCTCCTCGCGTTATAGTGAATTGATTAACTACAATGGGAGGAGGATTCTCGCGAATCTCTTACCATTCCGTCTTGCATTTTGGTGATTCGATTCACCATAACACATAGAGCAGTATTGAGATTCTAATGACTCGTCGTCTGCTTTATGGTGAATCGAATCACCATGACAGAGGGCAAACAGTCGAAGAGAAAACAATGGCAGAGGGCAAACAGTCGAAGGAAAAACAAAACAATGAACGATTATACAAGAAACTCACAAAACAATCAAGTAATACACTTTCATCACATTCTATGAGTGGGAATGGATGGAGACTGTTGTGTAGGAGGTGAATTAATTGACACCAATAAGAGGTGGATTATCGTGAATCCTTTGCCCTTTGGTCTTGCGTTATGGTGAATCGATTCACCATAACACGAGACTAAGGGCCAGTCAAAGTAAAACAATCCTTCTCGCGTTATAGTGAATCGATTTACTACAACGGGAGGAGGATTATTGCGAATCTCTTATGTTTGCCTTCTGCCATGGTGATTCGATTCATCATAAGACATGGAGCGTATTGAGATTCTAATGGCCCGTCGTGTGCTTTAAGGTGAATCGAATCACTATGGCAGAAGGCAAACAGTCGAAGAAAAAACAATGGCACAGGGCAAACAGTTGAAGAAAAAACAAAACAAACAAGCAATATACAAGAAACTTACAAAACAATCAAGTAATATACAAAAACTTACATTTCTTGTGTGAGAATGGATGGAGACTGTCATGCAGGAGGTGAAATATTGGTTTAGTACTGTGGCGGTAGTCGGAAGTCAACTGGAGGCAAGCAGGAGGACGGCCAAGGCAAAATCGATAAGAGGACGAAAAGGTGGCGTGATTAACGGCTTTGATTAGTCTTTAGAGCGAACACACGTGCTGGCGGGCTGCCAGGGCGACTAGGCGGCACTGACGTGTCGCATAGCATTAAAAAGGGCTTTGATTAAACTTTATAGCTTGTACACGTGCTAGGTACACGGCGGGCTGCCACGTGGCATTCATGGAATGGCGGGTGAAAATGCGGCGCTGACGTGTCGCATAGCATTAAAAACGGATTTTCTAGGATACTCATCTCATTTATTGCCTCTCTTGGAGTTCGTATTCTCATTTATCTCCCCACCAATGGCCTTCATCTCCATCAACGACTGACTATCTCCTCCAACCCTCCTTCATCAATCATCCTCCTTCATCCTCCTGTATCCAACGTCAAAGACAAACCTCCAACCTCCTTCATCTCCATCTCCTGCGACGTTTGTATACAATTCGTATTCCTTGTATTTTTATCTCTTTTGTGCTTCCTTCTTCTTTTGTTATTTCGTTCTTTTGGTTTCATTCGTGCAGAACTCCTTGCTTTGTCTTTTCATCGCGTTAAGGTGAATTGAAAACCTATGACTCCTCGCCTTATGGTGAATTGACTGCGAAGAAGAGTATTTTAATTCGTTTGACACCTCCTCTCTCAGTATGGGTACTTGAGAACTATCTTTATTTGTAATTCACCATAACGTAAGAGGCGTTGCCAAAGGATGATAAAGTCATCATGTTGCGGTGAATCAATTCACCATAACGCGAGCGAAGGTCCCATAGGAAGCACAATATTCCTCTTCGCATTATGGTGAATCGATTCACCATAACGCGAGAAGAGGTCCTTGACTAAGCTGCAATGTTATTTGCGTTAGGGAAAATAGATTCACTACAACGCGAGGAGGAATACCTGGATTCCTCTGGCATGTCCTCTCGCGTTATGTTGAATCCATTCACACCACACAGAGATTTGTTGTTTAAGATCGATTGTCTCTTGATTCATTGCTTGAACTAGTATTTTCCATGTCTTATCTACACCCTTGAATTCAGCCATGGCGCAAGTTCAAGTCGAGTTTGATGTGGATGAAGAGATTAAAGAAACACCTGCAACTCTATTGTATGACTTCCTCTACAAATGTCGACATCATGATTTGCACCCTGCAATTTCGTTGATGTTCAATTGCGATTTTTCTCTGGAGGATACATTTTCTAGCCATCATGGATACTTTGAAGAGGCAAAGCAAGAGTTTGACGAGCTCACAAATGAAGAACCAATGATGATTGATGGGAAAAATCACATTCATTTTAATCTCAAGGTGTCACCGGAGAAGAAGCAGAGGTTAAACAGGGATTGGCACAAGGTACCATGTGATAAGAAGAGAGCTTTGTTATGCCCTTTTCACAAAAGAAAATGCCGCTTGATGGAATACTCTTATGCCTTCTTATGCTTCTTGCACATGAACGTGCAATTAACAGATGAAGAATGTACAGAGCCGCATGCAACAAATGAAAGTGAAGACACGATTTCTCGTCAGGCTAGTCCCACCGTTGAGGATGTTGCTGAAGAGGAGGACACTCCTCATGTGATTGAGGAGTTCAATGTTGAAGAAGAGAGGAAGCTCAGTTCGGCGGTTGATATTGAGGCAGTTAGAGAACAAAACAATGATATAGGTCAGCTTGTGATTGAATCAGATGACTCCTCCCCCATTCCAACGCCATTACTCCCCTCCTACCAAGTAGGAGATTCAGAGTATATATTGTTGACAGACATACAACATGTATTTAACTTAAGGGAGGACCATTGCATAGCTTTCATAGCCCAAAATCTGGAGGTCGATGACAATTTTGTAGATGATGATGGGATAGATAAGTACTTACTAGTGGATAGCCATGTGAAAGACACCGAGTTCCTATCTGCTGCAGCAACACTAAAGATGATCTATGCTGATGCCCTTAAATATGAAGGAAAAGATGCCACAGAGGAAGATCTACAAGAAGCAAGGGAAAGACTGAATATTACCAACATGGGAGGGTTTAGGGATGTGCCAAATAAGTCAGCGGAAACCGTTCCTAGTTTGAGCACTAATTTATGGCAAGACGCCTTGCTTGAAGCAGATGAGAACCAAGAGGTTAGTTTTTTTTTGTTGTGGATTTGGCTTTATCAACTTTGTCCTGAAATGTTTGGTGATGTTGTTTCTGGCTAATGCTCCTTTATTTTTTCAGTTGGAAATATATGAAGACACATTCCTCAAACGTGCTTCAGGCAAGCGTATGGCGGGATTGGGCCACGATTCGACACTAGGAACATATATACATCGCCTAAAATTCCCTCAAATTGTGATATTTCATGCTAGCTTCTCCAAGGACAATGCACGTTTTCCTCTAATGGCGATAAAGACTCTATCCAGGTATTTAGGTGGCTATCACTTAAGGCTGAATGCAAACAAGGCAATACTTCTGGAGCGGCAAGCAGCTGTTCGAATTTTTGGAGAGGGACCTGGAGTATATTCGTTGAGATGTAAATATTATTTAACATATGCTGCTTACGGGTTGGCATGTGGAATCACAGATCCTAATCTGTTGAGTGATTGCGGGAAGAAGCATCTTCTTAGAACAGCAAGGCCAAAGGTCCCTGTAGTGCCATTGATAGAGGATGAAGAAGATGATGCAGAAACTTCATCAAAAAAGGCTCGGCTGGGGGAAGTCTCTTCTCCAGATTAACAGATTTAGATTGTTCCAGTTGCTAAGAAGTTTCTTCATATTTCTCAATACTCTTCTTGCTTACCATTAAAAACTATGAAATGTATATATATTGAAAACATTTATATGGGACATAGATGAAAGCTCTTGTTCTTTTAAAATCTTTCACAGTTACATCATTGTTTTATAATATGTATTTCAATGATCAATTTTCTTCCACACTCTACCCTGTCTTTGTCGTTGTCTTAGCCATTCAGCATGATTCTGCTTTCCCTGTGAGGAGACATATATTGAACGTCTCCGTTCAGCCCGAACCTTTCTTATTGCACATGACACAGCTGATTCAGACTGTTTGATCTTCACACGAGCCCTCACTTGAATCCGCCTATACCACCACTGACATAGTTGCTTCATGGGATTACTTTTCTTCATTCCTCCTCCATGTTGAGTGACCCTTTGATAGGCACAACGTGCTTGCCAATGAGATCTTTCCATGCCTTGGGTAGACCAAATCCCAAGGCTTCCAAACTCTTCCGCAAAAAAGGTTCCATGTGCATGCAAAATGTGCTACAAATGCTCAACAACAACAAGACATTTAGTATCGTACAATATTTTTTGAACAACAAAAAAAACTCAAAGCTGTAGGTTTTCAAGTAATAACCATGTATTGTGTTAAGTTTGTCGCACCCCATGCCTTTTCATAGCTAGTGTAGAACTCTGTCACAATTGCCTCAAATTTCTCAACATCCCCATCTTCAAACCTTGCTTTTTGCAACAAAGGTGCTAGGCGATCAAGTGCCAACCACGCTTTGGCCTTTGCCACCCTTGCTTGTCCTGAAGAGCCTCGATCAGGTACAGCTGCATGAAGCTTCCTCCACACCTCAAAATCTGTACCCAGATGACCTCTCTGGGTATGATTAGATAAGAACTTTCTGGCTTTTGCACCTCCAAAACATGGTTTGCTAGGAACATTTCCGGTCTTCCCTGATCTTCTCAAGTCCTTCTCAATCTTCACTTGACCACAATGTAAACCTGCATCTGAAAGCACTTGCTCTATTTTTTTAATAGTTCTTTCACTCTCTACTGCTGGTTTCATATTCCATGAAAATTCGATGTACATGTAGACTAGTTTCTCAATTATTCTAACCAGCGCATGCAAAACACAAATATGAACTCTGATCAAAGGGATAAAAAGAATTGGATCCCAATTAGGATCCACTCCTGGAGCATCACGATTTGGGGCTTCACGCCTATTACTGATTGCATTTAGGCATTTCCATTCTCTCTCTTTTCCTCCTTTGGAGACACCTCGTTCGGTCATGCAATACAGGCAAGGATACTTGGCCATTGCTCCTTGGGAAATACCAAACATGCATTTCAAGGTTTTAAGATCTGTAGCCAGGTGCCATTCAACCTCATATTCACCATATCCTTCTACATAAAGCTTTTTGCCATTCGACTGCTGCTGGATAGTGGAAGGAAGCTCAGTCTGGTTGAAGTACCACTTTAGAATTTCATGGGTCTTTGTTGGAACCTGTTAACAACAACAGTTAGATTGTCTACAACATCATAACAAGAGGATAGCAACATAATATTCTTTTTTTAAAAATGGATAGCACGTCACCTCAAATGCAGCCAGCCACCAAATCTCATTTTCAGATTGTACACTAAAGTGCTTTTCATCAGCATTACTGATACTTGCATCCAAAGCTCTATTCATTAAAGTAATGCTAACCCTTTCCTGCTTTTGTCCTTTGATCACCTCACTCTCATCAAGTTTTAAAACAAATTTCAGCCTTCCATTGCACTCATGTACACTGATGTCATAAAATTTCACCATAGCCATTTGTAATTTCCGAACATCCATGATGAAATTGTTGAACTCTGTAAGCTCTATGATTTTCTGTTCCCTGCTCTTTTTAGTCACTGTCAATGTACTAGACACGTGACAAGGCTCTCCAACAAGTTCGACCATTCCCAAGTTGAGAATATTTCGAGCTTTGTTCACGTGAAATGGTTTTGGAATGGGAATTACTGTTTTTTTTCCAAGCTTACAATTGAAACCCTCTTTAACTTTATTAAACAACATCCTGTAAGACTTTGTGCTTATACCAGCCATGTCACATATACCTTGTGCATCTGCAGGCGTGAATGCTTCACTCACCTCCTGCAAGGATTGCTTTGCTATGTCTGATCGAAGTCTTGCAAACTTAGGATACTGTATTGCTGACTCCACGATGTCTTTTGTCAGAACTTTGCCAAATATATCAAAACCTTGCTCTTTTGGACCCACAACATGTGTGACCATCCTGAAGCAACAACGATAGCTATTTCAGTCCATCATTCATCTAACTATACCACCCCCACACCCAATCCCCCATCTCCAAAAAAGGAACTAAAGATGAAAATGAAAAGTGAGTGCTCAAAGAAATTTAAGCTCAAAGAAATTATAGATCCCAATACCTGAAAGCTTTTACACGACGCTTCCATTGGCCACCTCCAACATTGAGTTCTTCCAATGGTTTGATCTGTCTCTTGTGTAATCGAGTACCCAGTGGCGTGTCTTTCAAATATTGTAATTTTCTGTTGAACTTTTCAAGTTGTTTTCGAAGGTGTGCATTCTCACTCTCCAATGTGAAATTGTTGATTTCTCGAACTGCCAAAATTTCATTCTTCTCCTTAATAGTGTCCTGCATCTTACAAATAGTCTGCTGCAAATGATCAAACTCTTTTTGTAACCCAGCACAAACTTTTGCTTTGTCCTCGTTTGAAGCTTGCAAAGCTGTTGTGATCGATGCCAAGTAAAAATTCGCACCTTCAAGCATTTTTATTCTGGCATCTCTATCACTCAAATGTCTTTCAAAGATACTTTGACGTTGGCCAAACAGTCTTTTGCAATATCCAAGCAATCCATTTTCACCCTCACACACAAACTTGAAGAAACTTGTCAACCCAAAGAATGATGGAGATTGAGAGGAGGTTGGATCTGGTGGGTAAATACTACCATCCAACCATAGGTCCATATTTTTCTTTCCTTCATTTCGAAGCTCAGTAATGTGGGCTTCGCATGCTGGCCTAGACCAATTTCTCTTACAGCAGGGAGCATAATCGGGTTCTACTTGGAAGTGGATGTCCACCTTTTTCTTCTTTTGCTTCACAGGTTCCATTGCATTGTTCTGTGCTTTAACAACACCAAAAAGCATCATGAACTCACACTTTAACCAAAAAAAACCAAAGATATTACACTTATCTCCCGTGAAGAAGATTGCTTCATTAAAACCAAAAGACAACATCACTAAATAATACCTCCTTGTCCATCAAACAAACTTGTTGGTATCCTGGATGAACCAAAATATACAGAGTACTTGTAAGCACAACCCTCACTTGAAAAAGGTAAGAAATGGGATTGTTATTCATGCACAATCAGGTATGGCGCATGAAGAACAAATACTTTTCCATCCTTTTTCAAAACTTGCCGCCTTGAGAAGAAGAGAAAATCAAAAACCTCCCGCTCAAAACAATTCGGATTTGGAGTGGTTGTGGTTGTGGAGTCGGGAAGACAATGAGGGAGACAATGCAAGATGATGGGTTGCAGGGACGAAGTTCGGTTCAAGTTTGGTTAGCAAAGTTGGCTTCGTTACATTTAAAAAGTGTAATGAAGAAAGAGAGTGGTGTCTTTTTTCAATAAAATAAGGCACCATAGTGGGAATAAAAAACTATACTTAAGAGGCATTGTTTTGAATTAAAAAACACCCTACATGTCAGTTAATGGAATAAAGAACTCAAAAATGACGCACGTACCCTCCAATATTATATGTGGGTTTATTGGCTTGCTTTGTCCACATCACCATCCCAAGGGATCTCTTACAAGGCCCCTTTTTGAGTCCAAATTTTTCCTAATGCCAGGCCCCCTAACCGGCAATTCATGCAAAAATCAAGGTAGGCATACCACGTACACACCCAATGTGAAAATTGCCATTTATAACAGATTCGACTGGCTTTAAAAACAATCCTTCAATAGAAATCATAATATTTCTGATCATCATTTTTCAAAATTCCGAGTCCATTGTATTACAAAAATGTATCCTGTGAACTCCCCGTTGAAGACCAGCTGGCCAACCAACGAGATCTAGTATCAAAATTTGGTTCTTAAAAATCTTTCCTTTTTGTCCATCCGAAATCTTCCTCGATGTACGCATGGGTGTCCTAGCAACCGCGAGCTCGTGCATTGCCTGGTCAGAACCCTCTAGGATCCTCCTTAGGTGTCCTAGCACTTCACTCAGGGACCACTTCGTCGGTCCTCACCCATCGTACCACCGGAAGCACACCATTTTAACCGTACCGAGGTTGGTCAAGACCTTGGCAGGCTTTGCCGCGAAGCAACGTCCCTTGACGACTCCCCGCCAGCTGTTCCAACGAACCTCCTCTTAGAAAAACATAAGCCAAATGCTTCCTCCCCAGCATTATGGCATAAACCAGTCCTTTGAATGAAAAAACAGAGGTTCCAATGCAAGTAAAATTCCAGTTTGAGATTGGTTCCGAAAACCCTTTTTCCACAATTCCCAGTTTCATAATGAGGATCCTTGATCTCTCATCACGGTAATCTACCCATCATTCAGTCTGATTGTCCAACTAGATTCTTGGTGAGTTCGTCCTCAGGAGAAACTAGTTTAGTTCCGGTAGTCTATTCTTTATATTTAGGAACTGGAATTGGTCACGACATCTTTACTTGATTTAGATCGAGAGATGGACAAGTAGGTTTACTGTCCGTCCCTCTCGTAGTCTAACCAAATTCATTCGGTTTAGTTATACAAGGATTCTCTTTAGATAAACATCTAGTTTGGGTAAATATACATTTAGTGATTTTACCAATTAAAATATCCAAAGATATTCTTATGCCACATAATTTCTCAGCCTTAATTAGGTAGAATTATGGTGGAAATTAATCTTTTGACACTAAAATTTAATTCAAATCCATCTTTTCTTAAATATCATAAAATCTCTTCTTTTAACTAAAATATCAATACCTTTTTTTTTAATAAACTTAAAATCTCTCTTTTTCTCATTTACAGAGTGCAATCCAATTATCATGGGAATTCCTCTTTTACCATAAATTAAATCTATCTAAAATTCTTCTTAAAAATTACATAAAAATATCCATTAATTCCATTAAGCTAAAAATTCCACTTTTTTCGTTTAAACATTTGAATTCCAATATGGTGGAAATTCCTCTTTCATCATTTAAACTTATCTATACAAAAAGATAAATTTAACTAAATTTTCTCTTAAAATTTAAATAAAAATCTCCATTAACTCCTTTATACTAGGAATTGCACTTTTCTCATTTAAATATTTGAATTCCAATATGGTGGGAATTCCTCTTTCATCATTTAAAATTTATCTATGCAAAAATATAAATTTAACTAAAATCCTTCTTTAATTTTTAAATAAAATATGCATTATTTTAGCATCAGAATTTTTCTCTTACTTCATTGGAGTACATGGATTTCCATTGTCATGGGGATTACTCTTTTAATATAAAAATGGATTACTAGAAATTCCTCTTTTTCGTAATTAACTATTTATACATAAACATAAAAAATTAAATTTTCATGATTATAATGAGAATCATTCAATTAATCTAGGATGATTAATCCTAGAATATGGTAGGAAGTCCTCTTTTCTAATATAAATGAAAATGATTTATGTGTTTATTTTTTAAAAATTTTGCCATAGCTCCGCTGCTATTACTGATAATTCTCAACAAATTTGAAAGAATAAATTTTAGTATTATTCATGTGATTAGAATAACCACTAATTGGATCTTTATATAATTATGGATTGATTCTTAATTTTACCATAAATTAAATAGCATATAAAAGTATTTAAAAGTCATTATTTTGACCTCCAATTAGACAAGCATAGAAATTACTTTTAGATTAGAGAAATGCTTCATGAGAAGCTTCATTTGAATTGAGAATAGGTCATAGGAATGACCATTCTTTGGGGGAGAGAGAGAGAAATGCTTAAAAACCATTATAAATTAAGCATAAATGGAAATTTATGTGTTTCTTCATTATAATACATTAAAGAACTTCAAAAATATTCAAAATCCATTCAAATTAATGCTTCTCAAGCTTGAGAGGGGTTGAGAAGAGAAACATTTGGAGATTTAAGAAAAAGAAGACAATAATCCACACTTTACCTCGTAAATTACTTGATTCTTTGATCACAGTAGAGGCCCCCAACCAATCAATTAGTTTGGTATGTTATTGGAGTCTCCAAGGAAGATTGAAGAGAGAGAGAAGCTCCAATCTCTTCAATTTGTAGAGGGTTTTTAGAGGATAATAGAAAATAAGCTTAACTTAGAGTAATACCGACATAGTTTAGTTTCACAGATGAGAATACAAAGGAATGAGGGTCTATTTATAGGTGAGGGAGGCCACTAACTGAGTCCAATAGAGTTCTAGAATTTTCGAGCTTCAGCTTGGCTGAATTTGGACAAGTTTTGGACCAGTTTGGCTCCCTTTCTGATTTGGTTTGATTTAGGAGAGAGGAGAGATAAAAATATCATATTATTTTTGAGTTTAAAACTCATCCACACATGTGAAATAGGCACCTCCTTCAAGGGCCTCCTTTTCCTTACCCATGTGTCAAAAATGAATGATTACTCCAAAATATCTTATTTTTTTATTAATACTTCATAATCGCTAACTCTAATAAACCTAGTACTTAGTCAACTCTTCATCTTACGTGGGCATTTACTCATTTTTGGGTATTTTCTTTTATTCTTTGGATTTATCTTGTCCCAACACTTGGATTAATCTTATTGGTCCATAGGAACCTTAATCCAAAATTTTGAGAAAATCTTGACCCTTAGGATAAGGTCTTCTAAATCATTTTTAATTAATTCCAATTGCACCTTGGAAAATCTATTTTGATTTTCTGTTTCAAGGAAACATTTTTTTGATATCTGTAGAATTTATTTATCCAAAAATATCCCAATATTGATTTACCACTCTCTAGAAATTTTTATCTCACTAGGCAAAACAAGGAAAAATAATATTTTCTTGTATTCAGAAACATAGAATGATTACAAGGGATTGAAGTAGAGGCTTAATCAATATACAGCCCGAGGAGGAATCTTACATTTAATACAAGGATCAAATTGTGCAAGCCATTTTTCTTTAGCCCCATCATAAAACATTGTTTCAATTAAGCATCATTCAAATTTTCCCATAGTTCACACCGTGAATCTAGAGTTTTTATCCGAGGATAAAATCTTGTAAGGTTTCATCAGTTTTCTACTCAATTGAGTAAAGTTCATGTGATACACACCACCAGGGACATTGCCTCGAAAACCCATAGATGAAAGCTACCTTCAAAGTTTTGAAGTTCACTTTGATTTCAGGCCGCAGTGTGGTAAACCATCGACTTTCTTTGCTCATTAAGCATAATGTGAAAGCTTGAACCTTAGACAAGTAGTCTCAATAGCTCTAAAATCATCACAAAATTGTTCAAAAACTTGCATGAACTCATATGGGTCCATGGAACCATCAAATTTATTCATATATTTAAATATTTCCCAAGCAACATGTTTAAGGGCATCCCTTGAGCTATGTACAACTTCTTCTTGGCCTAGGACATCTTTCAACCCATGAGTGACCCCCCTTCCTTAGTATGGAGAGAGTTTGTTCACTAAAGAAGAAAGGGTTTTGAGAAGTGATTAGGTTAAAGTTCGTGTTATACAAGGGATTTGAGATTATTACAGGTTTGTTACAGGTTTGGCGAAACCCACTGGAGCACTCATGTGTATAGTGTTGGTCCAATGTGGGTATGAAGTCCCTAAGGAGTATGAGGCCTCAATGGGTCACATAGGTCTTAATGGCTTTATAAGGCTAGCTTCGAGGTCTAAATCGGACATTTGCATGTGTAGGCATAAGCGTTGACCTTCTAGACTACCCATTTTTTCCTCTTTTAACCTTGTTCTTGCATCATAATTTGCAAGTTTAAGTTATCACGGACGTGATTCAAGAGGCGTGATTGATGATGTGGCAATCATGACCATGACTAGTGACATGGCATCGTGATTTTTTAGATTTTTTTTCATGACATGATTGGTGACATGGCATCATTTTTTTTTCATGACGTGATTGGGGATTTGGCAATGACGGCCATGATTGGTGACATGGCATCATGCTTTTTTTTCCTAATTTTTTTAGGTTGCCATGTGGCATCCACAACCCTACTTGTGAGTAGTTTCCATTTTAGTTAAGGTGGTTTCTTGGTTTTCACAAGTGGAAAAGTTCAAAAGGTGGTTTTCCCAAAAAGGTGAGTGAGACAAAAGTCAACACTCCCTCTTACCCCTCATTCAATGCACATGACAACTTCTAACCTTTTCTTGGCTTATGTCCACTCTCCTCTTACACACCTCTTACACATGTATGGAATGCATGACAACTAAGCTCTAATTAACACTAACCAGTTGTGTAAAAATTAGCTTAAGCACTAATCAAAGATTAGCCCTTATGTTAATTTTTCTCTTTGTGGCTCATTTTTTGAACTCTAATTAATCCTTAATCATGAATTAATTCACACAATGTTGCATATCATTAGATCACTAATGAAAATACTAAACTATTTACATGGTTAAGTGTTTTAATGTATTTAAACACTCTTAAAACACTAAAAAATTACTAATTTTGACATCCTATATGATTAAAATAGACACAAAAAATAATTTTTAAAATTTTTTGGCTCTTGAGATTCATTAATCACCCCCTTAATGGGAAAAACCAATCTATTAAGAATGATTAGTGAATTTCAAGAGTTTTTTCATAGTTTTTTAAATTTCTTTGATGATTAATCTTCTTACAATAGGTGCTAACAATTTAATGCACTTTAATATAACAAAAAAACACAAAATTAAGGTCAAAATTAAGCAAAAAAGCTCTATGTTAAGCACGAAAGAAAGAAAAAATGCAATGCTAAACTGTCACTTGATATAATTTATGTAAACCAAACCTATTTTCACCTTGTGCATGCTCTACTAACACTATTAATCACTCCAATTACGGTGAAAATAGCAAATCAACAAGCAATAGATTAGGCTTAAACATTCTATTAAAAAATGAAAAAGAGAGTTAAAAGAGAGAAAAAATCACACAAAACTCACAAAAATCTCGATCAAATCCATCTCTTTTTAATGGAATCTCACTAATCATGAGAACAAGAAAAATGAGTAGCCTATAGATTAGAGAAAAACAAATGATAAAGCCAAGGAATTGCTCTCTGGCAGTGGTGCCAAAAATGTTAAGGCTAAGAGATAGCAAAGAGAGAACCACTCACCTCTACTCACATCAATGTGCTGTGGGGATCTTTCTAATGGCCGAGCTCGTAACCCAATCTCTAAGCTCAACATTGCCATGGGTAGCTTACAATTTGTTTTCTCCTGCGACCATTGTCACACTGTCATGTTGCACTACTCCCTCCTCTCACCACAAATAACTCACACACACTCGCTAGCATACATTAGAGAGAAGATTAGAGAGAAGTTTAGCAAGAGGGAAAGATAAATTACACAATGGGAGAGTGTCCTTGCATTATGAGAGAAATTACCTTTTATACATGGCCATAAGTGTTCACACACTTAAATTGTGACCGGGAAGGTGCCCAAAGCTTCTATTCGGCCTATTGCTTGTGCATTGCTTCATCTCATAATACATTGATGCATTATAACACTAGGGAGAACATCCTAGCTCACTACCATAAAAACACCATTAATTATCCATCGTTGGACCTACGGGCACCCATCCAAGTTCAAGATTTGGACACCATTGCTTTATGGCTTGTTTGTACGACTTTGGTGTGTCCATCCTTGAAATTTGATGTAAATTACTCATGCTTTGGTATATAATTGGGTGTGGAAAACCATGTTAACCCTAAAATGAGGTCAACAATAGACTAGGGTAGAAGATGCTAAGGTAGAAAAATGTCACTTTTTGTTTTCATAAGGAGATGTGTATGCCTCCCAATACGTAGTTTCTTAAATATTGGTTTGGTTGAAACTAAGATGGTGGAGGTTGGAGCGTCCAATTTTGATGCAACAAAGTGTCGGTCCCCAAAACTATACCAATTTGGTCATTGAAGCCAGTGCTCATAGAAAACCTTTTCTCAACCAATCAAAATAAAGATATCTTTTCACAGCAACTGATATTTTGTAAATCCAACCACGATTCAAAGACATATCAAAATTGCAACCAGCCTTTGAAAGACTTACACTCCTATAAAACCATAATAAAAGGAGACATTAATTTTTTAATTGGCCCTTAAAGGCATACTTACATGTAAGCCTTGACATGACAATCTCCACAGGACAAAAGGTGATGTCTACTCTAAGCAATTCAAGACCGAAGATTTCACCAATAATTATAATTCTCCTCTTTAATATTTTTAGTTTGAACAAGTGCTAGAAGAAACAAAATTGTTGAATAAGCTCCCATTACTTAACAAATAAATGTAAGGTTATATTCATGAGACACTTGTCTCCATGTACTTATAGGCTACTACCATCACCATTGTTGATGAATAAAATCATAAGCTTTGTTAATTCTCATAATGCTTCCACATGTAAAGTTCCTTTGCTAAGACAACTATCTTCATGTACTATCATTGTTGATGAATTTCTTACATATAAGTCACCAATTGGCAAGGAAAGGACAAGCTATCTATATTGAAATCCTTAAACCCTTCATCTCAAGAATGCAATCAATAATATACATTATAAAATCTTGTGTTCTCTAAAGCGCTCATTCAACCATTCTTCTACTTTCTAAAGAATTCATCCAACCATTCTTCTACTTTCTCAAGAGATATCTAAAGTTAGTCCAAAGAAAAAGAAATTGATTCACTTATCATGGAATGATACAACACATCCTCACATTATAAAAATAATATACTTTTATAATAACCAAATAATTACAAATTTGTTTAGACATTACTTAATAACCAGCTATATTTCAGAAGTCAACACTTTTAAAGCATGCGAGCACATGCTTGCAAAATGTGAGCAGTGATGCTCTTTGTTAGTGTTGTGAGATTGAGAGAAGTTAAATCTTATCATCACAAATTGAAGAAGCATACATGGTGCTTTCACCATATACATGGAGGCTGGTTTTAGCACTTATTCTCCGCAAATCAATGACAATACTGAAATCATAATTAACAAGAGGAGGATCTTTGATGGACACATGAATGAGTGAAACCAAACTTCTTGAAATCAAAGCATTTCAAAGCTTTGACTTGATAATGTTTTGAATGCTGAAACCCCTTTCACATGCTGTTATATTAGTACATTACAGCATGGAAATATGTGCCAATCTAAGTAACATGGGATATTTTACACATGTAGTTGGATTTCTACCAATAGGCACTCAAGTTTCCCGCAAGCTACATTCATCCCATTCATAAGGTGTCTAAGCCTTAAAATATTGGGACTCTTTTTTGACTTATATCTTGTTAACAAGAGGACCAACCTCCTCTCCACTTTCCATCAGCTTTAACTCACCATAATAAGAGGCTAATATTTCAATCTCACCAATAACATAATAAGAGGCTAATGTTTCAATCTCAACAACAACATAATAAGAGACTAATATTTCAATCAATAATACCATAATTCTTGAACTTTTTACCTTTTGAAAAGGCACAAGGTGCCAATGATTTGAAACTCCCTATAAGATCCTTATCCAGAAACTGTTTAAGCAAATTATGAATCACCAACTTTGAGAAGTCTTTCTGAAATTCAATGGCTTTCTCCATGTCAGTGCCATCAAGCTTTCTTTGAATCAAAAGGGCTCTATACATATTGCGACGAAGTGAGGATACAAGGGCAGCAAAAGCTGACCCTTAAGAGGCCCATAATCAGGAATTATCTGATACCCCATGCCATCCCATATAGAAGCATTGACATCTACATCTGCATTCTTAATTAATTGCATGTGAATTAGGTGTATCTCTATTTCTATAAGCCCAACTATGGGTGTTATATCAACAAAATTGCTTTGAAAAGTTTTTTTATAGCAAACCTCTCAAGGATATCGGTCATAAAATGAATGTTGTAAACAAAGGGGAAGTTGCTCACTCTTGCATATAAAATTGTATTTTTAGATTTTGAAAACACAAGAAGAGACTTATAGGATTCACATACTTTGTGAATGGTTGAAGATATGCTCAACCAACTCACTTCATGGATACGGCTCATATGAAAACTATCACAACCAAGCTCTAACTCTAGATTCTTCAATAAAAGAACTTCTAGAGAAGATTCTAGCAACCTCATTACTTGTGTATATCGTGACCTCTTTACTACATCGGCTAAGAAAAGACTAGCCCTATGAGAAATGCAATGAATGGAATCATATAAGGATTGACTCATTTCATATGACTAGCTAATCCATTTACATGTCCAATGATGGCTGAAGCGCCATCAATACCCAAATAGACCATGTAGCTAACATCAAGATTCATCTATGATAAGAAGAATATGCAAGATTCGTATAAGTGACTTGAGGTTCCACCTTGAATTTCTAGCAACCCTAAAAGGACTATCAAATGCTCAAAGTCCTTTTTAAAAGAGGCACAAACAGTGAGGTGCTGAGTGAGACTGATGCTAGTTGATTCATCTATCATGAGGCTAAAGTAACTAGAGTACTTTATCCTTTGCAATTTTTTTGTTGCAATATAGCCTCAATTATGCAATTAACAAAATTGCACAAGCCTTGTAGATCATGTGTCATGTATGGAAACTTGCAAAACGAGATAAAAGTTGTAAAATTGCAAGATACTTGCTAAAAGAGACATTATCTTTTGTAACATGGTATGCTTTAACAAAGACATTAAGGGTGGCGTGGTCACCTGCATCCTTAGATCTATTCATCCCATCCTCTATTGAGACTCTTTTGACCCCAAACAAGTATTTTGCATCTTCATGTGCCCTATTTCTACATGCTCTGTTAGAGCATTGTGTTGCACATTGATAAAGCTTGATTTTTCAAACTCGTTTTTTAAGAGAATGTCATTTTTGCAATATTTACAAAAATAGGGTTGTCAAAATATGCCCATTCAAATGTGGCCATTCAAGTCTTGTTCCAAGCTTACCTATGATGCTCGATCTCTAAATCTTTCTCCAATTCAGGTGCATCCAAGTCTACCGCAAGTGATATTCTATCTTCCTCGTCTCCTGCAAGAGTCCATCTCTAAATAACCATTTCTGATGAGGAGGCAAGTTGAATAAACCGAGGCAAGTTGAATAGCATCCTTTGTTGATGAGGAGCCATCTCTCTAGTGTCGTGTCCATGCAATCATAAAATCTCATCAAAGTGTTTCTCTACATCTCTCTCCCTCTCTGTATATCCATATTTTTAGTTTTCCTAATGTTCTTTTAGATTAAAAAGATGCATTTTATCTAAGAGTTTCAAACTACTAAGAAAACACCATACATGTAAAAGAAAGCCAAAAATTACACAAAAGATTCACTTAAAGGACTCAGTCAGTGTCGGATTTCTACATTCATGGTCTATATCCATGTAACATCATGCTTTCATTAAGTGGACTAATCCATGGAATTAAGTTATCTTAAGATTTGGATTCAAGACTTATTTTTACCAAGGATTAACTCATAGTGAGAGCCTTAAGGATTTGAACTAACTAGCAATCATTATTATATATAACTAGATGTACAATTAAGAGTCAATAAATATAATATTAAAGGGCTCATTATAAATTGATTTATGAAGCTTAAAAATGAGAAGCTTAATAAGGACCTTAGAAACATTAGAAATGAGTAGCAATTATTATATATAATAAATATGAGCCAGTGTGGCTAGTGTTTGGGAACACTTGCCTCCTTCTATCCTATTCTCTGAGCCACTTCCTTACCCATCAAGGTAGAAAATATATTGTCATAGATTAACCTTCCTTTAATAAACCAATAAAACCTCCTGGAGATCACCTCTTGCAGAATAGGACTAATCCTTAGAGCAATGACCTTTGCCAGAATCTTATATACCATAGTGAGCAAGGTGATAAGTCTTCAGTGGTGGTTGAACCTGTGTGACAAGCCACTTGTTTAGGGATTAGCTTCACAATCCCCTCCTCCAGATCTTTATCCAACCTCCCTATAGAAAAAGCCTCCTTACATGTGATCCACACCAAATCTTTCAGACATGGCCAAAGGGCAGTGAAGAACTCCACAATCAAACCATCCCACCCAAGAGATTTATGCTTTCCAAGTTTTTGTAGGGAAATCCACCATTCTTCCACCTCCACCTCTCTCTCCAACCATTTAGCAGTCTCCACCCTCTTACTGACCATGTCAAGCAAACTCTCCTCTTCCCAATACCTTCTCTGGGAGATGTATTCCTTTAGGCTCAAGGTGCCTCCTAGTTCTAAACTCCATCCATTTTTGAGCAATTTGTTTGATATCACCAATCTCTTGACCCCTCTCATCCCTACTCTGCCCTATTACTTCTTGGTCCCCTTTCTCTTTAGCCAATCCAAATAAGTACTTCCTGGTTTCCTCCTATTATTGAAATCTCTCCACTTATCTCCCTTTTCTCCTTCCCTGGCCAACCTGTCATCTTCTCTCTTCAGTTAACAAATGTATTGGTTAACCTTAGCTTTAGAAAGGCCTCCCTTCTTTATCTTCCCTTACAATTTCTCCATTAGCTCACTGAATTCCCTCACATAGCTCACTGTAGCATGCTAAGCAGAGGGTTGACTCGCTACTTGTGAGCCTTGAGGTGGTGATGGGCCATGTGGTGGTAGGAGCTTATGGCCATACTTCTGGCTCATAGCCTCATTGCCTCACAAGTGTACAAAGAAGGATAAAAATGACAAGAAACAAGATAACAAGGGGGTGGGTGAAAAACCAATGAGGGTGGGAGGTGGGTGGGGATCCTGTCTCTTCTCCTTTGCCCTTAGTTTTCCTACTCTCCTGATAATTCCATGCATCTCGTTAGCAAACCCTATCCAAGATCCATCCACACCCATGTTACCTCTCAGTCTTCCAATTGCCTCTTCAAAGAGAGTGATAAATAGCTCATCCTTCAATAAAATATTATTCACCCCTTAGTTTCCTAGTAGGAAATTGTCTTAGGTCATCTTCACCCCATTCAGTCACATGCCACCCCCCTTTTAGGGGCATATGATTAGATAAAGATGAACAAGGGTCTACTCTAGTGAAAAAGGTATGAGGTAACCACGTGGCTTGATGATTGAAAAAAGCCTTATCAATCCTTGATGATGACCCAAAATACTTAAGGCTAAAATAAGTATGACCGGGTTGAAATCCCTAAACACCCAACTCCCTTCCATCAACAAGACCTATCTTTCCTCTAAGTCTTTCCCACTTCCTCTTCTTTTGACCCATCAAAATAGTGCTTCCCCCACACTTGTCCACTTGTTTCTCTACAATATCAAAGTCTCCCATGATGATGCAAGGGTGTTGAATGTCCAACTTAGCAATACACTCCCACATCTCCCCTCTTATCTTATGGTTATGGGTACCATACACATTGACTATCCACACACTTTCCCCTTCCACATGAATTTCTACCACTAGAATTCTACCATTGGGATGATTGGCTATGATACTAGGCTTAAATTCCTTCCTGAAAATAGCCATAATCCCACTTAAACTTGATTTAATTCCCCCATACATAACCATCCAATCCAAGAACCTATCCTTTCTTAAGCACTTCAAACCAAAAAGATTATGTTCTTGAAAAACCATCATTGAGATATCCCATCCTTTCACTAGTCACTAGAAAGCTGAATTCTTCCTCTTGTCCCTTAGTCCTTTCACATTCCAAGTACACCCCCTCACATCATAGATCCTACTCATTCAAGGGTAGTAGGAAGGTACCATATCCACCTCTATCTCATCCTCCATAGTTTGACCTTCCCCCAAACCCCCAATCTGCAATTGCATAGCCCTCCATGTAGTTTTCACTTGCCAATTGAATCTGCCTATGGAGGAGGTTTTACTTTCCTCTACACCTGAAGGGGGCTAAACGGATTAGAATAGAGAGAAGGTCCAAACCCTTACAAGGGTTTGCCAGCCACTACTCATTACTCCCTTCCCAGCAAGTTTGTTATGATTTTTTTCTTACCTCCCCTTTAATTTTTCTAAGGCTATAGCCCCCTTTTCCTCTATCCCTTACTTTTGTCCATCCCTACTCTTCAGACCCTCCCTCCTCAAATGACCAACTTTTCCTTACCTTTCTCTTCCTTTTCAATCGATTTTTTAGTGGTCCCAGTCTTACTTCCCCCAACAGATTCCTCCTCCTTCCTCTCCTCCCCACCTATCTCCTCATTCCTACAAATACCATAATTTCTAGCAATATGACCAAAATACCTTCCCTCTAGTTGTCCTTCCTTGCTAATCTTGGTTATTCAATCTCGAGGAGATCCAATCAGACTGCACTTTCTTCGCCTCCATGAATTCTTCATCTTCTCAAATTCTCTTCATTTCTTCATCCGGGTCCTAGTCCTACCAGCCACCTTCTCCAATATCATTGCTCTGTTCCCACACCCCGGCCAGGGCCTTAGCTCTCCCTACCTTGCACGCTTGCATGCGCGTGTCGCGCATCGGCCACCTACCCTCGTACAATCGCATGCAATCACATGTGCTTATTAGATTTCATAGGACACTCCTCATACACTGCAGTCTACCTATGCTATATCTATTCTTAACTCTCTTTTTTCGGGACCAATAATTATGTATATATATAACTGCAAAATCCTTTTACGACAAGATCCTCTAAGCTATCTGACAAATCCTCCCCCCCCCTTCAATCCTTACTCACTCTTTGCCATCATTCAGAAATCTACATAACAAGCTCCATCTATCAAGGCTCCATCACAAAGGAGGATTGCCCCCAAGATACATGGTAATTCAGCTGAATACAAGCTTCCATCATTGCTTCAGTGGTACACCTTGTTGGTGCTTGCTTTTCAAACATATCCCCTTTTCTAGAGACCAGATCTTCACAGTGGCTCTTGTCCCCAGAGGATTCTCTATAAAGGCCACAAATGTATGATCAACCTGTTTTTCTTTTAGATACCATCTTCTGGTCTTGGGACCAAACTTCACTTGCTTGGGCTTAACATCCAAACAAACCTACATCAATTCAACTAAACATTAGGTATACCTATTATGCAAGAGGGGCCCCAAGAAAATACAATAATCAGTACTGCACTCTTTGTAACAACATACTCAACCCATCAATATCAAACTTGTTCACACATACCACAAACTTGCACATGTATAAACACTTATGCATCAATCCTATCACGTCCAATCCAACGACAAAAACATTTTGAAACACAATGTAGTTCCTAGAAATCTAGATTTCCCACAAACAACAAGCTCTGATGATCTGATGATACTGAATAGAACATCTACAACCTCCCCATTAGGAGCCCATTTGCCTAGGATCCAGTCCCCCCACTAGGTCTGAATCTTGAACCCGAGCTCCAACCCATTTAGATAATTTTCCCCATGCTCCTATGAGGATTGGGCAGCTCCAAAAAGCATGTTTACCATCTTCTAAAGCAGATCTACACCCATTGGTGAATTTTTTTTGCACTAGCTTCACTCCAATAGGTAGAGCCCACATGCATACTCTCCACAGAAACACCTGGAATTTAACAGGGATATGACATCCCCAAAGTTCTTTCCATCTCTTTTTCTAGCAGCCCAGGACTCCAACTCACCTTCAAAATTTTGTTACAGTAATCCACATTCATCTCCTCTTTTCTTAATTCTGCATACAAAACCCTAGTTGTGCCTTTCATCAGTTTGGCCCCATTAAACCAAGCCCAGTCTTTCATCCAAAAAGACTCATTAAAAGTAGTAGAGAACCATCTCACCTAGACATGCATCGACACTTGTCCCATTAAGTCCCTTTCCCTTGTAGACAAATCAAATTCCTATTGTAGTTGACCCTTCGAATTGATCTGTGGATCAAGGTTATAGAATTCGAGGAATTCTGGTATGAAATTCAGAATTTCGATCAAGAAGTTTTGGGGATACTGATTCAAAAAATACTCCTTGTATGCAAAAGAAAATCAAACTGAAAACTTGCTTAGAAACCCTGTTTTCTTAAAGGACTGTCTTACGCTAGAATGCTGGAGGGAGCATTTGGTATATGTTTTTCTAAGGGAAGTTTGGTTGCAATAGCTGGCGGGAGTGTTCAAAGGACGGCTCACGTGGAAAAGCCTGCCCAGGTCTTGACCAGCCTCAGTATGGTTGAAAAATGGTGCACTTTTGGTACGATGGGCAAGGGCCGACGAAGCGGTCCCTGAGTGAAGTGCCAAGACACAGAGATGCACGGGATCGCGGTGCCTATGACACCCATGCGTATGTTGTGGAAGACATGTATGATGGACGAAATGATTATTGTAATATGTTACTGGATCTCGTTGACCAGTTGGTCTCAACAACGGAGAGTCCAGAGTGATATTTTTTGAGAAACAAGAGACTGGATGGAATTTTTGAGTTATGACATTTGTAACCAATAACTGTTTGTCAATGGATTATTTTATATGTTAAAGTTTTAAAGAGGATGTGTGCATACCTATATTCGAAAGCAAAAGTTAATAAAGGCATTCAATTATGGGTGGGTGAGTAATTGTCTGGTTCTACCAATTCTAGTGGGTTGGGTGGTGGTGGCTAACCCACGGTTGGAATCAGTGGAGTTTTAATAATTAAATTGAAATAATAGGAATATGCTTAGAATTCGAGTAGTTAAATAAAAACATGAAGAATTTCTCAAATGAGTAGATCAATGGCTATGCCTGATTTCGGTTAGGAAAAAAGCGTTGATTTCCTCAAATGATGAGATCAACGGCTGTGCGTCATTTCGGTTAGGAAAAAAGCGTTGATTTCTTCAAACTAAGTCAGTGATAGTTTTCCTTCTATCTGGCCCTAATCAGGTGAAGGATAGTTTAGTCTCTTGACCCTGTTAGAAAATTCGTTAAGAAAATAAAAAAGGTAGAATCGACCCCTTTCCAAGTAAGGGAAATTTTCCCAGTTTCGGTTTCGGAATGATCACCAGATTAGTCTCGTGTCCGGACATTCGAGGGCAAGGCCTCGAGTGGGAAACCTTGCCCCGCACAAGAGGAAGCTACTTTCGCTCTCTGCTAGCAATCGGGAATCTGGTGTACGGAGGGGGTAGAGGGGTCCCACAGTTGGTATCAGAGCGCTGTTGTAAACTTACAAAACAACAGTAGAAATTGCCTAAAATTTTAAAGTAAATCTGGGAAGTAATGTTTTCACTTGTTAAGATTATGTTTGAAATGAACTTCATAAATTGAAAACTCATAAATTGAACTGGGTTTTTAGATGGATACCCCAAATTTGTCTAGCATTCCTGGACTCTCCTAGAGTCAGGATATGATCGCCTTCCTCCCTCTAGATATTTTCTCTCTCTAAGCCAAAACAGGGTAAAATAGGATCTTTCTTTTATTTCAGAGAGGGGAATAATTATAAGATTAGAAGGGGAGGTTCTTACACCTGCACACCTCAAAAGCCAGAGGGAGGAATCTTACAAGGACAGAAATCAGGGAAACCTATGCAAGTTGAATTGGCCAGTGGTGGGAAGATTCTTTTCACTCACCATGAGACAGATCGTATTCAGTTTAATCTAGATGGGAATGTAACTAATTGCCAGTTCAGAGTCTTACCTTTGGGAGTTTTTGACGGAATCCTTGGAATGGATTGGCTCCACAAATATCAAGCTGACATTCACTGTCACAATGGAACCATTTTCTTCCATGACCTTCATGGGAACAAAGTTCAAGGAACTGGAATTTTTGGATCCCCAGATCTACAATTAGTAAAAGCTTCTAGGTTACTGAAAGGACTTAGAAAGAAGCAGCTCATTTATGTTGTCCAAATGAATCTGGTATTAGACACAAAGTTAAAGGCTAAAGAACCAGAATGGTTAAGTGAGTATGATGATTTATTCCCAGCAGAGCTAACTGAGATGCCTCCGATTCGGGAAGTAGATCATGAGATAGAATTGACCCCTGGAGCTCAGTCAGTAGCCCAGCGCACGTACAAAATGCCAGTCCTTGAAGCCATTGAACTCAAGGGGGAACAGCTTAGGCAGCTATTAGAACAAGGGTTTGTAAGACCCAGTGTTTCACCTTGGGGAGCACCAGTTCCCTTTCAGAAAAAGAAGGATGGAATGTTAAGACTCTGTGTGGATTAGAGAGGTCTCAATCAGCTGACAGTTAAGAATAAGTATCCTATCCCCAGAATTGATGAGCTTCTGGTGGACAGGCTAAATGGAGCCTAGATCTTCACAAAGATAGATCTCAAATCAGGGTACTACTACCAGATCAGGATTAATGATCAAGATATCCCGAAGATAGCCATTAATACTTGCTATGGGCACTATGAATTTACTGTCATGCCGTTAGGATTGACAAATGCCCTGGCTACATTCAATCGCCTAATGCAGGACATTCTCAGAGAATACTTGGATGATTTTGTTCTTGTTTTCTTTGATGATATTCTGATTTACTCAAAGAATGCAGCTGACCATGAAGCTCACATCCGTAAAGTTCTTGAGATTCTAAGGAAGCACCAACTCTTTAAAAAAGAGCAAATGCACTTTCTCTGTCGACCATGTTGAATACTTGGGCTTTCTGGTATCCAAAGATGAAATTTCTCCAGATTCCGCAAGCAGTCATAGATTGGCCTGAACCAAAGACAGTGAAAGAAGTCAGGGGATTCTTGGGATTAACTGGTTGGTATAGAATTTTTATACCTAAGTATGCTCTCATAGCTTCCCCCTTGACTAATCTTCTCAAGAAGAATACCCCGTTTCAATGGTCTGCTAGGTGTCAGAGCGCTTTTGATAAGCTAAAGACCACCTTGGTAACCAATCCCGTTCTGAAGTTGCCAAATTTCTCTCTACCCTTTGAGGTAATAATAACTGATGTCGGTGGTTTTGCCCTGGGAGGTGCGCTCATGCAGGAAGGTCATGCAGTGGCCTATGAATCCTGAAAACTCAGAACGCATGAGAGAAATTATAATGTCCATGACCTGGAACTACTTTTAGTAGTCTATGCCCTGAAGTTGTGGAGATATAATTTACCTCTACTGGGTCAAAGATTCACTTTGATGACAGATCATCAGAGCTTAAAGTGGATCTTCACTCAGAAGGACCATAACATGCGCCAAAGAAGGTGGATGCAGACCTTGAGAGGCTCATTGGTATTTTTGCATAATTAGGTCTATTGTCCCGTTGTGTGAAGCCTCGTTTTCTTGTCAACACAATACTTGTAGGCTAATTGGTATTGAGTATGATTTGGCTTCACTATATTACTGGTTGGGTGGTTTCCAGAGAGGCTAGACATTGTGCAAGTATGTTATTTCTCTCTTCAGCAAGCTTGGAGATACTATTTTGGATTTGTTTGCTGGCCACAAGAACACTTATACTTGTTTGCAGCATTTTGGATCGCAATGTCATTATGTTTGAGAAGGACCAATGTATTTACACTCACTTGTTGGATCCATATTTAGCAAAGGTAAAATCCAAGAAAATAATCATCTCAATGTTATACTAATGATGCTATGTTTTTTAAGCACCTCCTCTAGGATGAGGATGATGAGCTTGAAGAATTGACATTTGGCAATGATAGCAGGGTTAGTAGGAACCTTGGCATAGTAGAGGTCATTAAAGTTATTCATTCAAAGCTACATCTCTATGCTGATCAGGGTTGTGGGGCCTTCAATGAAGGGGAAGTTGTAAGTGGGCCCTTTGTCTTCTATGTGTAGGAACTTGTGCCAAGGCCATCTTCTTTTGATTTGCATAAACTTGCGGTTAGTGTAGATTTCTTTGGGTGCAGCCATGTATTCCCACCACATTAGATGATCACTAATCACCAAGGAGATAAGGACTCTAATGTTACCTATGCCTAGGTAAATGCTTGCCTTCATCTCACAAGCATTGGTATCTTCCACTGTGGGTAAATAAGAAATCCATGTGGTGGTCCACCAAACAAATTTTGGCCATGTCAAAGCAAGTATCCAAGTAACTATGGAAGTTTCTTTAGAATGTGAGATCCTGCATGGTTTAGCAAGTATGTGATGGAATAGGCAAGGATGCCCCTGGGTCCTTTGCATCATCTTCATTAGCTTAGAGTAGTTTGTGGCAGTTTTTTGGTGGTTTCTCATTGATACCGAGTTCCTCATGGAATGATTCGAGGATGGGGGGCTCATGGATGTATTTTTAATGAGGGGGTCTAGTGGGTTGAGAAGGTCAAGGCTTGAAGGTTAAGTAGTGGAAGAGGAAGGGGCTCCCATGGAAGACATTGTTGGAGATTAATTGATGGGAGGGTTATGGGTGGGAGTTAAATTTGGGTCGATTGGAGAGGTGGTGGGGTTTGGCTCTAGGGGATTTTCTTTATTGACCAGACTGTCCGTCTTGTTGAGAAGACGAAGGGCCTTGTTTGTCTAAGGGGATTCTTTTCTAGAAGACTGGTGCTACTCGCTAGGCATGTGGAAAGACGGTCGTCTCCCTACGTATGCAATATGGGCAAGTAGACTACGCTCCTAGCTCACCAATGGAATGATAAACACTCCTTTCATCGCTAGGGGATTCAACCCGATTAGGTGCATGGAAGCTTATCCCTTTCGGGAGAGAATGCTATGAACACCACTACCTTGACATAGACTTTACACACACAAGCTCAATCTTGCCATAGCTCATTCATTCATCATCCCACTCATTCATGCATCCAATACAAGAAGAAGGCTAAGCTAATGCATACACAAGCTCACTCATAAGCACACAAGCTCAAAGCACACTTCATTCTCAAGCACTTACTTCCCTAGCATGCACACAAACCTTGAAGCTTAATGGAACTTGAAATAAACATGCATTCTCATTCACTACTCAAGCAATGCCTTGCCCATGGAAAAGCTACAAGCTATGGAGAAGCTTAATCTTGAATCCACTACCACACAAAGCCTAATAGAGAATCCACAAGCATTAACAAAGAAGCATGCACACTAGAGAATAGAGATGAGAAGAGAGAAAAACATCATCTCATTGCATAGAATTAGAAGAGAATTGCTCATACAATAGTGTAGATGGGGAGAGAGAAGAGCTTGCACCTCTATGAACAAGAGGGAGAGCTAGTCTCAAGAGAGCTCAAGCATGAGTTCAGCCCAATGTATGTGTGAGCTCTCAAATGAGCCACTATTTATACTAAAACTCCTAAAACTCCCAAAACTTCCCATGTAGGATTATTCTCAAGCCCACTCCCACACTCACCTACAACTTGGAACTCTCTACAAGAGCCCTAAATAAGAATGTCAAGTCTCTTGTTTTCCTGCTTCCATCTTTGTGTTGCATCCTTGCATTGATCACCACTCACGCAACATTTCCCCCTTCCTATTTTGTGCACGTCCTCGAGCGCGTAGATGCCAAGGAAGAGTAGCATCTCCAGTGTGTACCTGCAAGCAAAACGATAGGTGGTTTGTGTTTTTTTTTTGTGAAAGCAAAAGTACTGACAGACAATAACAAAACAAGCAATTTTACTGGCAATAAACGTCCAATTAGTTAGAGGAAGGTAACATTGAAGCAGTGTAGAGATTGAATAGGTTAGTTCAAGCCTTAATAATTACTACCTGCAGCTAACTAAAGTAAAGAATGTTTTATGCCAAATGTATTGTTCTTTTCCTAGAAGGCAAAAGACAACAGTTAATCGAGGGACTATCAAGTAGTATACCTAGCCTATGCTAAGTCAAAAATGTCGGTTCAACACTAATAAATCTAACATAATTATGTAGTGGTAGACTCTTGATATTGCTTAGTGTTATGGTTTAATATTTTAAGCACAACGGCGACCATCCTGGATTAGACAAGCATTTCTCTTGGTGCCTTTCTGTCCCTTTTTTTTTGGACAGGGCTTTCTTCAAGAGTATGTTTGCGCACCCGCGGTATGGCTATTCCTTGCTACACAAGGCATTGGTCTTGGAAAGGTATAGACCTCCCTCGCCTACCATGAATAACAAGGCAATAGGCCACAAACATATACACTTTTCTTTTATTTTTGTCATGTCAATTTTTGTTATGGAATATTTATTAGATTGTCCCTAAGCAATGTCCTAGTAAGGGCAAGATATCCACTGATCGTCCTATGATTAATTTAGCCTCTTTGTCCTAGGTCTGGAACTCTACCTTTAGCACAAAACACTAATTACTTTGTATTGCTAAATGGGTAAAAACAATTACGGTCAAACTTACACTATCAAGTCTAAAGCTACTAAAATGCTATCCCTACTCTAGACCAAAGGAGATGCATATTGCCATGCTTAGTAAAGTGAAATTTATAAACAATCAAGCAACAAGAAAAATACAGAAAACATTAGAGATTGGCATGAGTTCACTTGTTTCTGTTAAAGCGCTGGTTGGTGAAGAATTATTTGCACTTGATTGTATGACTGTCAGTTGCGGTACTGAAGCGGAAGATGTAGTTTGGTGCTTGTATCTGTTTTATTCCGACAAAACAAACTAAAGAGAAAGAAAATTAAAAAGACAAAAAATAAGAAACATTGGTGCTAAACACCGGATTTGGCCGAGGGGAAAAACCCAATGGGAAAAGTACCCTGGCTTCTAGTTCTTATTAAGAGAGTACAAGTGCTAGTCTTGCACTGGGGGTGGATGTATGTCTGCATTCTCAGGTGGGTGGACATCAATAGCTTCAGGATGTAAAGATAACCCAGAACGTAATCCTACCCATGGAGTAGATGGCAAGGGAAGAAGTGCATCTTCACTAACATATGGTATGGGCACAGTAGGAAGGCTAAAGAGGCACCTATGGTTTTGAAACCGTTCTAAAGACTCACTCACATTGAGCCAAAACTGACATGTAGATTCATGGGGAAGAAGAACCTGCAAAATGGGAGGGGTTAGCAAACAAAGGGTGTCCTCGCGCCATGTTTGAGCTCTTTCCTCTTTCGGGAGTCTTTGTTGGTTGGGTCCACGTTGCAGCATCATAATTGCCCAGAGATTATGTCGTTGAGGTGTGACCCCCATGATTTGCTGCATCATACCAGTGCCATAGCGATGAAAATATGTGCGACACTGCCAACATATATGGGAAGCATTCCCCAATACCATATGAGCACAGTCGCGGCAGTGTGGAAACGGATGATGTTGTTGGTAGTATAACTCCACAAATTGTCTTCCACAGCAATCCTCACCCACTAGGGCATAAAAATATCGGGAGTGCGTCTGAAAAGGTGCAATGCTGTAGCCCCCTTGATGGTCAGGGTGAGTGCTATCTAGGTCCAAAGATGGACTGCATGTGTCCAGCCAAGTCTCCATTTGGTTATTCTACACAACACATTAGGGAGTGTTCAGATTTTTTTGTTTAATGCAAGTTGAACGAAGAATGCTAGTATGTACAGGCATTACGGAAATAGAGCTAATAGATTCGATAGATGAATTGCCAAAAAGTAGCTTTTGTAGCATGATAGCTCTTTCAAGAATGAGTTTGCTTTTGGATGTAACATTATGCAAATTGTTTGTGGGGTGTTGACGTATGGCACAGGTTCCTTTTTGTTGGAATTTTTTTGGTACCCATTTCAGAGTACGTGCAAGAGATTGAAGTTTAGTCGGAGGTGAGATTTTAGCGATAGGCATAGGAAATGCATTGGGACAAATAGGAGGAGGTGTGAATGGAGATGTTTGAACACTTCTGAGCTTTGGCAACCATATGGCAGCTGTGTTCTTGCCCTCCCATTGGGCTTTCAAAATTTTCTTGGGTCTTCACAGTGCCCAACTCTAACACCTATGCCTGTAGACTTATGGCTGGTAATGTAATTTGATTAGGGAAAGTGTAGAATACCGACGACATTCCAAATAGTTGGAGTTGTAGGAAGAACGCTCTTTCCTTGATAGTCAGGGAGTCTACTTGTGTAGGAGCCTGATTGAAAGTTGTCGGCTTTGTAAGACAAACTTTGACATTGCTTGTGTTTTGAGGAATAGACTCTGAACTTGATTCGGTTGCAATATCCTCCTTCTGATGTGTTGCCTCTGAGATAGAAGTGAGTAAAGGTACCCACTTGCCTTTTTCTTCCCATGTCAATTTGGAGTATCCCTTTCTGTTCGAGACCTTCTGATAATGTCCGATTGACGCGTCAGCTTGTGTTTCCAATTGGACTCTTTCAGGCTTGGTAAGGCGTGGTTTCCAGTATTGATTTGGTTTCTGTAAATGAGGTGGTATTGATTGCTTTTGTTCTTGAGTAGATTCAGGAACATAATTATGTTTTGCTGCAGTAGTCCCTGCATTCTTTTTTGGTAGCCACAAGGTAGTAGCACCCTCGTAGTAGCCTTGTGCTTGCAGAACCTTCTTTGGGATCCACCGTTGTTGAGTGGTCTTGTTGGAGGTGGAACTGTTGGTTTTGGTGAACCTCCTCTTTAGCTTTGTATTCCTTGGATGTTCCTTGGCAGCATTGGGTCTTGGCTTGCGAGCTGCTTTAGGTAACCAGATTTGAATTCTAAGTGCTTCCCCCCTTCCGTAGCCTTGTGCATATAAGAGAGATGTTGGCACATGCCATCCTTGAGTATTGTCATTGTCATTATTCACCCAAATCATTGGATCTTTTGAGGTTGTCTCTATCACAGTAGTGATGGTTTCCACCTTTTAAAAAGATGGGAGCACCGAAGCACTTGATCCTGTAAGGTGAGTAGAATTTACTAACAACAAGGTGTATTGTCATGAGTTCCAGTCCATACCGCGTTCTAATCCATGATCTGCCTAAAACAACATCCACCACTGCTTGGCTCTTGTTAGCAACATAAAAAGTCACGTGCATAGATTGATCTTGAATGGACATATTAATACCAGCACTTGCCTAGGGCTGGGGTTTCATCAGCAGAGAAACTTTGGAAGTTCAATGATGCATTGGTGAGCAAAGGTTGGCCTAATGATGTCCACGCTTCATAAGACAAAACATTGCAGTCGGCTCTCGAATCTATAAGTGTAGACGCTGCAAAGATTGCTCTTTGAGTAGGGATCCTCACTTCAATATGAAAGGGATCTACAAAGTCTTCATCATCATTCAAGTGGATGGCCATGATAGCTGCCTTGCGGCGCTCTCGTGCTAGTGCTACTCTAGCCTTAGCTTCTTCTTTTGCTTGACTTTGTAACAAAGCTTGAGCTTTTTTACGTGTCTGACTAGCATGTATGCGTATCAGCATATCATCTGTTAGAGGTTCTTCATAGCGCTTCAAGCGGCTACCATTGATGAAGTTAGTCATTGGCTCTCTGTCTAAGGTTTCCAACCTTACTGCACCACTCGCACTAAGCTCGTTGATCACAAATGGACCAAGTCCTCGCATTTTCAGCTTGCGTTTTTGTTTCTTCAATGTGTAAAGCAACACTAGATCACCTCTCCTGAAGCGACCTTTCTTCACATGCGTATCATGCCAACGCTTTTGGCGTCGTTTTTCAGCATACATGCCAATGACTGCCAATAGCCTATCTTCATCTAGCCTCTCCAATTCATCGATCCGTGAAGAGAATTCATGATCCGTCCACTCAAGTTGTTTCGCAACTCGAAGTGTAGGTACAATAAATTCTATCGAAAGGATAGCATCCAATCCAAAAACTAGATTGAAAGGTGTCGTGCCTATGGACGTTTTGTAAGCAATTCGGTAAGCCCATAGAATTGAGTGAAGTTTCTGTTCCCAATCTGTTCTATGTCCCTCAACAATCTTTGTTAAGCGCAGTGCAAAGAGTCTTGTTTGTGCTCTCAGCTTGACCATTTGCTTGCAGGTGATAAGGTGCTGACCTCTTATGGATGACCATAAAGTCTTCCAAAAGAAAGGTAATGACTTCATTGATAAAATGCACACCTTGGTCACTCACAATCTCAATAGGTAAACCGTAGCGTGTAAACACATGTTCGTATAAAAACTTTGCAGTGGTCCTAGCATCGTTTTTTACTATGGCTTTTGCTTCTACCCACTTTGTAAGATAATCTGTGGCTACAATGATATACTCAGCATGTGTATGGCGTGCTGGTGGTTTAATCATCCCACAAAATCAATTCCCCATTTGGCAAAAGCTCTAACCCCCATAATTGGTCTCAATGGCATGTCCTCATACTTGGTAGGAGGTTTGGCTCTTTGACATTGATCACATCGTTTGACATACTCTGTTGCATCATGAAAAAGCGTAGGCCACCATCGTCCTGACCATAGTATAAGTTTGGCAGTTGTTTCACCACAGAAATGTCCACCCCCAACTCCTGAATGTGCAGGAGTCAATACGCTAAGGTAGTCACTCTCACAAACACAAGTCCGTAGGTTTCCATCTTTGCCCCTTTTGTACAGTTGGCCTTCAATAATCTAAAAACTCGCTGCTTCTACCTCTATGGCTCTCTTTCTATGCCTAGGCATCTTATCGTCAGTATGACCCTGCGTCAAATACTATACGAACTCCAATTGGGTGTTGTTGAAATATAAAATAGAGTCACATGAGGAATGGGTTTCCTTTGTCGACAAATTTTACAATTCCGTACGTACTCTTCTGTATCAGCATGAGGAATGGGTTTCCTTTGTCGACAAAGGAAACCCACATGAGGAATGGGTTTCCTTTGTTGACAAATTTTACAATTCCGTACGTACTCTTCTGTATCAGCATGAAGTGTTGGCCACCAATATCCTTTCCACAAAACTCTTTTAACCGCATCCTTTTCAGAGACATGTCTGCCTCCTAAGCTCACGTGGACATATGAGATAATCTCATTATATTGATCAGGGTCAGGGCATAGACGAAGTATTCCATCTTTTCCTAATTTATACAATCGTCCAGAAAGAAGCTTATAAGGAGCACAATGCTCTAAGGTCATTATTTTTTCATTGGTGGGACTAATGGAGTTAACAAATCCTATCGTTAAAACTTGAATGATGGGTTCTACCCATCTTGGTGCTGTCTCAACCAAGAATAGAGTAGCGTCAGGAATATCATCATCTATACCAATGGGTGCTTCTCTTGAAGTTATCCTGGAAAGATGATCAGCCCGTTGATGCATTTTTCCCTTCTTTACCGCTACTTCAAATTCAAATTCAAGTAGAATGACAAACCAGCGTACAATCCTTCTGGTTGCACATGGCTTGTTCACAAGGTAAAGCAAAGCTTGATGATCTACGAAGAATGTAAATTTGTTGGCCAAAAGGTAATGCCGAAACTTCTTCACAGCATAGATCATAGCTAAGCCTTCTCTTTCCGTGGTGGTGTAATTCTTTTCAGCACTATTCAACTGGCAGCTAGCATATGAGACTGGAAAGTCCATTTTGTTCTCGCTTGGTTGAGCTAAAATACAGCCAATTGCAAAAGCCGAAGCATCTATATGTACGTGGAATAAATTATCCCAATCCAACGACCTGAGAATTGGTGCCGTCACTATGCTTTCTTCAGCTTTTCAAAGGCTTCTTCACAATCCTCTGTCCATTCAAATACAACAAGGAGTGCATACAATGGCCGTGCTATTTCAGCGTACATGTAGATAAATCTACGATAGTAGCCGCAATGACCCATGAAAACTTGTACCCCTTTTGCATTGTAAGGTCTAGGTAGCTCAACAATAATAGCTATCTTTTCTGCATCCGTGCATATACCATTCCTAGACACAATGTGGCCTAGAATCTTCCCTTGCCTAACCATAAACTTGCATTTATCAGGGTTAAGGCATATGCGATACACTCTGCATTTCTCAAAGATTTTTTTGAGATGCTCTATGTGTTCTTCTCTGTTTATGGAATGCACACACAAGTCATCCATGAATATTTCAAGAAATAATCGCACTCTGAAAGGTGGCTGGAGCGTTAGTCAAACCAAAAGGCATGACTCTATATGCAAACACTCCCCATTTTGTAGCAAATGCGGTTTTGTGTTGATCCTTGGGATCAATAGATACCTGGTTGTAGCCCGAAAATCCATTCAGAAAACTGTATGCAACTACCCTCTCCAATACATGATCAGTGAGTGGAAGCGGATAGTGGTCCCGGACAGTAGCAGCATTTACTTTCTTTAGATTGACACATACTCATAGTTTTCCATTCTTCTTAGGTACTACCACAATCGATGAAACCCATTCTGTATGTTCAATCTCATTAATAAATTCAGCCTTGTCAATCTCTTCTTTGATCTTTTTGGCAAAATTATCGTTATATGTGTAAGGACGCTGCTTGGACGGCTTGGCATCTTCTCGCATGGAAATTGTATGCTGGCAGATCTTTGGATCTACCCCCTTAAGGTCTTTGTAACTCCAAGCAAATATATCTCGATACTCTCTCAGAGTAGATATTAGCAATTCTTCCTCCGCTTGGGTTAAGTCTGTGGCAATCCACACGTTACGTGGCTCTTCGCTTGGTTCTGCCAGGTCTATTTTCTTGGCGTCCTCAAGGCCATCATAGGAAACTCCTGGTTCCTCAGGTTTCTGTCGAATAGGTTGTTGCAAGACTATTTTTTGATCTTGTATGGTGAATTTCTTGAAGTTTGAGGGGATATTTGTGGTATCCTCTTCTTCCTTTGAGTCATCACTCATGGAAGAACATGCTGCTTTTAGCATTCTCTTTCGTTCTTGCACTAGAGCTTTACGCTCCACTCTCGTCATGGTGCTTTGTTCAGTCCTGAATGCACTGAAGCCTTAGATTTTAGCTTCGGTTTCCTTTTCCTCTTCTTCTTTGGGTTGTCACTCTCCTTCTTGTTTAGCTTTTGCACTAATTGAAAGCCGTATCTCCATTTCATCTCGTCTTTGATGCAATCATCAGCTCCCAAGTAGTACAAGTACTCATTCTTCCCTACAAAGGTTGGAGGTGGAATAAAGTCTTCTTTATCCACATCTTCTCTTTCTTTTTGTTGTTGTTGTCTCTTTTCCTTCACTTC
Organism: Cibotium barometz; assembly: GCF_041138505.1. Classification (NCBI taxonomy): domain Eukaryota; kingdom Viridiplantae; phylum Streptophyta; class Polypodiopsida; order Cyatheales; family Cibotiaceae; genus Cibotium; species Cibotium barometz. The sequence continues at coordinate 14,424,380 of NC_141085.1, forward strand.
CTATTTGCGAAACTTCCGGTGACTCTTGCAAAACTTACATTTCGGTTTGTCACTAGGAATACTCAGCAAGACCTCTCTGCCCTTTAACAACAATCTTATCTTCTCTAAGGGACTATGGCATCGTCATCAAAATCCTTCCCATCAGAGGATTCTAAGAATCTATCCTCATCTCCTTCATCAGCTGAGCTGATGAAGGAGATGAGCAGTGAGCTGTACTCAAGAGGGGATACTTCCTCTACAGATACCATATCTCCTAGCAATAATGATTTGTTTGCTTCATACCTAGGGGCTTCTTGAGGTTCCTCTGCATAGATCGGTCTTAGCATTCTTATGGGAATAATGTCATAACCATCTGGATCACAAAACTGTGTTTGCCTTGGCAATGCACAAGTGTCTATGGTAGCTAAAACATGGTTCCATTCTAAGGGATCTATCAAGTTCTCAGGAAAATGTATAGGGATATACGCCTCATCCATCACACTTCTGTCTATGGTAACATTTCCAGGTTGCAAGTCTCGACAAGATGCTCCACAGATCCATAGATCAGCTCTTCCTTCAGACATAGTTGCTCCCGATGCTTCTGAAGAAGCAGAATCAAACTCATCCACAGGAGAGTGCATCACATCTCGATAAGCATGGTTTTTTTGATTCACCCTCGTGGTTACATTCTCATGTCTGAGGTACAAGTAATTGTAACCCCAGTCTTGAATCATTTTGAATGGCCTTCCTAGGATCACTTCGTAATTTGTGTTCTTGCCAAAGTCTACGATAGCAAAGGTATGTCCGTACTCAATGCCACATGACTTGACTATAACGTTCTCAAGCAATCCTATGGGACTCTCTAGATTTCCGTCTACCAATTGCAAACTCATCCTTGTACTTCTAATTGCAAACTCATCCTTGTACTTCTAATTGCACGTTTTCCCCACATTTTCCATACAGTTTTAGTTGCTATACTCACCCCTGCTCCGCTATCTAGAATAGCTATAGATTCAATCTTGTTGATCTCCACAGGAAGTGTAGTATTTCCTTCATCGTCTTCACAATGCTTGCCAACTTTGTTCACAGGAACCGGAATTGTTTGCTTAAGCATTAGCTCAGAAGCCTTTGCCTTCAACAACTCCTTAACCTGAATGTTCTGGTTCCACAATCCTTGCTCAGTTAATTGTGTAGCCACTTCTCTCCCACAATCTTGGCCTAAGCTTTAAGAACTCTGCGAGTGGAATGGTACACGTAATTGGTGCCGATATTAAAGCTTGCAAACTCCCTATGTCTCGTTCCTGATGAGGTTGTCGTGTCATTGATGGTACTCGCATGATTTGGCTATGTGCTTCGTACAATCCTAAATATGAGGGAAGTGTCTTACATGTGAGCTTGTTGCTTCGAGCTGAGACAACAGTCTGAGCATCATCTGGTAGAGATAAAGCATCTAATTCTTGAACCCTTTGATTCGAGAATTCTCCTATAGAAAACGGTGGTGACTTGTCAGAAGATGCAAGATCCTCAACTTGTTTTTGCACCACTTCCCACATCTCCCTTGCTACTGCTTCCTCTATTTCAGGAATTTCATCTCCAAAATCCACGGTAGTCCATGGTTTTGACTCGTCTGCATTGGTATGAGGTAAATCATCTCCTTCAGGCATTTCTGGGAAATGTAGAGATACAACTTCACTTCCCTTTTCCATGCTTGGCGTGGCTTCTGGTATCGTCTCTAAGTTAGGCTTTAGAGAAGCAGGTCCTCTTGCGTACATAGGTGGTGGGACGTCTATTAGAGTCTGAGTATCCCTAATCAACTGCTTATGGATAGCCAAGTTGATTGTCTCTTCACGAGGGTTGGGATATTCTTGCAGCTTCTTACGTAGCTCGGTCAGAGCTGTGATCCTACTATTATACGCTTGAAGCGCTGTGCATCTAAAGGCTCGTACACCTTGTCCACAAGGACTGATCCTCCTGAGCTTTCCTCAGACTCGGATGCTTTTCCCTTTTGCTCATTTTGAGTTTTCTCTCCGATTTGTTTCGTTTTCAACATTCCTTCTAGCTCTTTTGGGATAGAGTTTCCTCCATCAGAGCTCTTCTACTCCTTCGACTTCTTACTCCCCTTGCTGCGTAATTTACGTCGAGTTGATTTCTTTCTCTCTTTTCCATCTTTGGATAGAACCTTAATCTTAGAGGGTTTCTCAACAACCTCTTTGACATTCTTTTGCACTTGGGCTCTAGTCACTACTCTTAGCGACACTAGTTCGTTCTCCTCCTCAGATGTCGTGGGTGATGGAATCACTTCAACATAGTTGAGGGGCGCTTTAGCTTTTTGTGCTGCCAGATCCGCAGGCTTCAACAAGCAATCCTTTGGTAGATGGTCAATGCTACACCCTTGGCAAAACCTCTCTATAGGTGGAAACATAGATGTTGTGCCTATGTTAGCTAAGAGGAATCGTTTCTTGTTTTTGGACATTCTCTTGCCCAATGTGGTCCACCACATTCGTAGCATGGTCCTGTTTGTTGCGTGGGGTATAGTCTCTTTGTAGGATATGGTCCTGGATAACCTTGAGTCTTGGTTGGCTAAGATCCTATAAGCATCAAAGAGCTTGGGTCTCCATTAAAGTCATGAACAAGGCTTGGTCCGCCGGTTAGGTTCTCAAAGTAGGGTTCGATAAGAGAATGCTCCATTTCGATGTAGTATGGTTGAGAGCTAACCATCTCCATACCTAATTCAGGATTCTCATATTCCACATATCTAAAGGAAGCTATGCCAGGTGGAGGAGGTTGAGCTCCTAGCACCGGCCGTGCTTGCTCTTGAGCAACTAAGGTTCTCTCATGGTTCACAACTTGCTGCCTAGGTGCAGAGTTGTTTGCTTGTTCCCTTTATATCCTTGCAATGTGATTGCAGTCCAAAGTCACCTGTGTAGTTCCATTTACAAAGCTGGCACCACTTCTTTGTTGGTTGATTGCCAAACCAATGGTGAGAAGGTTGGGCATTGCTCGGTTTTATGGCTACCTCCACATCCTCCACAGATGTAGGGGCCTGTAGGTACAGTATGCATGTATGATGGTTGGGGTCGGTAGGAAGGTCTGTAGTATTGCCCCATCTTTTTCAGTACTATCTCGGTAATCTGATCTGGATTAACTAATGGCACACTAGAGTCAGAGCCCTTCCCAGAGCTACATTTATCGTTCAGATGACTATCTTGGTTTCCCATGCCAGTCATGTCAAAGTTGTCATCGTAATCCATGGCATCCATGCAACACTCATTGAAGATGACATGCTTCTTTGCGTACAAGTGAGCGTGAAGCGTCTTGTTTTGTAAGCCTTCTAGGAAGATAGAAATTAATCTTCCTTGGCTTGGCTTCTCATCGTCAGGGCATCGACGATTGATGTACTGCTTTAGCCTATTTACGCAATCTCGCACAGATTCTTGATCTTTTTGCTTAAAAGCGTAAATTTGAGCTACCGCATTGTGCTTAATTCCCATTTTTGAAAACGCAGCTATAAAGCTCTTTTCCAGCCCATCGAAAGATCGCTTTGCCTCAGGCTCTAAAGTCTGAAACCATGATAAAGACTTACTCTCTAGCGTCAAGCCAAATCCTTCGATTTACGTATGCATATCCGTGACTTGCTCCGTGTGTATAGCTTGCTTAAAAGCTGCTATATGGTCATATGGGTCACTGGATCCGTCATACTTCTTGACAAGCTTTTGCAGCGCAGATGGTCTCACTTTTCTAGAATATTCATCGTCATGTCTCCTATATGAGTCTTGGCCTCTAACTCTAGGCTCTTCAAATGTCAGTTCTCTTGGTCTATGGGGTTCTCTTGGAGGTACATATCCACTTGCTCGTGGTCTTTCTTCTCCCCTAGATTCTCTAATAGCCCCGGGTCTCCTCGTAGGATCAATCGTGGAAAGACTGGTCCTTTAGCAGTTGTTTGCATGGAAGGTGCTGGTCGAGCCACACTTGGGGTTCTAGCCCATGGTGGTGCTAATGTTTCTCCTCGAAAGGCAGATTCATCTGGACGTGCCGTGTCTAAGGTAGACACCTCAGTGAAAAGGGGCCTTCCTTTCCATGTCATTTCCCTGACCTCTGACCATTCAAGGGTTCTAAAGTCATTCCCCCATCTATCATGAACACGCTTAGTGAAACCCTCTAGATGCTCTACAATTATTGTATGCATGACTGGAAGCTCTAAGCTCGGGTGCTTAGTGGTTGCATAGTAGGTTTCTACCACATCCCTATACACCTCTTTAATTGGGTCGTCTTGATAGATTTTAACTACTGGAATTTCTTTTACTATGTCCCATGGGTTTTTCTTGGTCTCTTTTTCTTTTCCCGTTCTTTCTCTATCCTCCCAATTCCTGTCGGAAAACAATTCTTCAAGTAAAGAAATGGGCGTACCAGGACTGCGCGATGTTCCTGGCACATTTGGGTCCGATGGAAGCTCCTTCTTCTGCTTTGCTTGTGCGCTAGGTTGAAGTACACCCAAAGCATCCACTTGTTCAGGATTTTTGGTGACCTCATAGCGTACTCCATTTCTACCCATGTACATATCGTCTTGGTAGTTTACCCATGGTGCTGGTTCAAACGCAAAATGAATGTCTGCAATTTTAACAACAAACCAGCTCATTGGATCTTTGTAGATCTCACCGCCATGCGCGTTTGTATACAAGAAATGGAGTCTCATGTAGTCAATCAACTCCCCATCTGGGATTTCAAATGGATTAGCAGAATCTGCCATACTAATGGGTGTGGATGGTCTATTCATGCCAAATGACTCGTTTACGTCCATTGAAATATCACTCTCGGTTCTTGAGAGGCTCTCTGTTTGAGACTCCGAAGATGTCTCGAGAATGCTCTCCAAAGCAATCGATTGAGTGCCGCTCCCTTGAGTGGTTACCCTAGATGGTGCACTAGTGTTACGTCCCCCTAGTATTGTTCCCGAGCGTAGATGCATACGCTATTTTTAGCACGTTGCAGTGTCCAATTTTTGATTTTTTTTGTTTTTTTGTTATATATATATATATATATATATATATATATATATATATATATATATATAAATCCTACCTAACCACTAAATGCAACTAACATGAATATGTGTGTAAATATATATATATATAAATCCTACCTAACCACTAAATGCAACTAACATGAATATGTGTGTAAATACATATTTTATTTTATATTTTTTAAATAATTACACAAAAATATGAATTATGCTAAAAATACTAATTATGCAAATTACACTAATTGTGTAAAAATTTACAAAAATTTAAAAAAATGCAGAATATGCAAAAAATGTGGACTCCAAAGAAAACACATAATTTATAAAAAATAAATAAATTATTTTTATTTATTTTTATTTTTTTATTTTTTTTAAAAAAAATGCAAAAAACATGAAAATTGCCTAGTATGCGAAAAACATTGAAAAATTTAAAGAAAAAGAAAAATAATAATAATAAAATAAAATATTAACCTTGATTTAATCACACGGCACCTTATCGCCTCCGCTTTTTGTGCCGGCACCTTATCGCCTCCGCTCTCTCTGCTGCCTACGGCCACCTTATCGCCTCCTCCTCTGTCTTCAATGGTGGCCAGCAGCCCCAGGGCGACACAGCCCAACGCGCCCAGCACCGCCCACCGGTAGCAGCGGATAACCTCCAAGGCCCGGCCCCCGGGATCGGCAGACAGACCCGGTGTGGGGTTCGGCGGTGCGCTCGGGGCGTTCTCGTCGTCTGGGCCTGCTGGGTGATTCTCGCGGGCCCCGTCTGCCCTGGTGGGAGCTTCGGCCCCTTGGGCCTCGCTGACGACCCCGAGGCGTTTGCTGAGCTGAAAGTGAAGGAGATTAAGAGCAGCACTCTTCGCCTACTAGAGCTTCCCTGCAATAGCTTAGAGTGTAACTATCCTACTCCTAGTAATGTGTAGATTGTAATGGCTGCCAAGGGTCCTCAACCAACCATAGGTCGTTTCCCCCCGGTAGCGGCGCCAATGGAAAGACGGTCGTCTCCCTATGTATGCAATATGGGCAAGTAGACTACGCTCCTAGCTCACCAATGGAATGATAAACACTCCTTTCATTGCTAGGGGACTCAACCCGGTTAGGTGCATGGAAGCTTATCCCTTTCGGGAGAGAATGCTATGAACACCACTACCTTGACATAGACTTTACACACACAAGCTCAATCTCCACAGGAAGCGTAGTATTTCCTTCGTCGTCTTCACAATGCTTGCCAACTTTGTTCACAGGAATCGGAATTGTTTGCTTAAGCATTAGCTCAAAAGCCTTTGCCTTCAACAACTCCTTAACCTAGATGTTCTGGTTCCACAAACCTTGCTCAGTTAATTGTGTAGCCACTTCTCCCCACAATCTTGGCCTAAGCTTTAAGAACTCTGCGAGTGGAATGGTACACAAAACTAGTGCCGACATTAAAGCTTGTAAACTCCCTATGTCTCGTTCTTGTGATGAGGTTGTCGTGTCATTGATGGTACTTGCATGATTTGGCTATGTGCTTCATACAGTCCTAAATATGAGGGCAGTGTCTTGCATGTGAGCTTGTTGCTCCGAGCTGAGACAACAGTCTGAGCATCATCTGGTAGAGATAAAGCATCAAATTCTTGAACCCTTTGATTCGAGAATTCTACTATAGAAAACGGTGGTGACTTGTCAGAAGGTGCTAGATCCTCAACTTGTTTTTGCACCGCTTCCCACATCTCCCTTGCTACTGCTTCCTCTATTTCAGGAATTTCATCTCCAAAATCCGTGGTAGTCCATGGTTTTGACTCGTCTGCATTGGTATGAGGTAAATCATCTCCTTCAGGAATTTCTGGGAAATGTAGAGATACAACTTCACTTCCCTTTTCCATGCTTGGCGTGGCTTCTGGCATCGTCTCTAAGTTAGGCTTCAGAGAAGCAGGTCCTCTTGCGTACATAAGTGGTGGGCCGTCTATTAGAGTCTGAGTATCCCTAATCAACTGCTTATGGATAGCCAAGTTGATTGTCTCTTCACGAGGGTTGGGATATTCTTGCAGCTTCTTAGGCAGCTCGGTCAGAGTTGTGATCCTACTATTATACGCTTGAAGCGCTGCATCTAAAGGCTCGTACACCTTGTCCACAAGGACTAATCCTCTTGAGCTTTCCTCAGACTCGGATGCTTTTCCCTTTTGCTCATTTTGAGCTTTCTCTCCTATTTGTTTTGTTTTCAACATTCCTTCTAGCTCTTTTGGGATAGAATTTCCTCCATCAGAGCTCTTCTGCTCCTTTGACTTCTTACTCCTCTTGCTGTGTGGTTTACGTCGAGTTGATTTCTTTCTCTCTTTTCCATCTTTGGATAGAACCTTAATCTCAGAGGGTTTCTCAACAATCTCTTTGACATTCTTTTGCACTTGAGCTCTAGTCACTACTCTTAGCGACACTAGTTCGTTCTCCTCCTCAAATGTCGTGGGTGATGGAATCACTTCAGCATAGTTGAGGGGCGCTTTAGCTTTTTGTGCTGCCGGATCCGTAGGCTTCAACAAGCAATCCTTTGGTAGATGGTCAATGCTACAACCTTGGCAAAACCTCTCTATAGGTGGAAACGTAGATGTTGTGCCTATGTTAGCTAAGAGGGGTCGTTTCTTGTTTGGACATTCTCTCGCCCAATGTGGTTCACCACATTCGTAGCATGGTCCTGTTTGTTGCGTGGGGTATAGTCTCTTTGTAGGATATGGTCCTGGATAACCTTGAGTCTTGGTTGGCTGAGATCCTATAAGCATCAAAGAGCTTGGGTCTCCATTAAAGTCATGAACAAGGCTTGGTCCACCGGTTGGGTTCTCAAAGTAGGGTTCGACAAGAGGATGCTCCATTTCGATGTAGTATGGTTGAGAGCTAACCATCTCCATACCTAATTCAGGATTCTCATATTCCACATATCTAAAGGAAGTTGTGCCAGGTGGAGGAGGTTGAGCTCCTAGCACCGGCCGTGCTTGCTCTTGAGCAACTAAGGTTCTCTCATGGTTCACAACTTGCTGCCTAGGTGCAGAGTTGTTTGCTTGTTCCCTTTGTATCCTTGCAATGTGATTGCAGTCCGAAGTCACGTGTGCAGTTCCATTTACAAAGCTGGCACCACTTGTTTGTTGGTTGATTGCCAAACCAATGGTGAGAAGGTTGGGCATTGCTCGGTTTTATGGCTACCTCCACATCCTCCCCACAGACGTAGGGGCCTGTAGGTACAGTATGCATGTATGATGGTTGGGGTCGGTAGGAAGGTCTGTAGTATTGCCCCATCTTTTTCAATACTATCTCGGCAATCTGATCAGGATTAACTAATGGCACACTAGAGTCAGAGCCGGATGACTATCTTGTCCGATGGCTATCTTGGTTTCCCATGCCAGTCATGTCAAAGTTGTCATCGTAATCCATGGCATCCATGCAACACTCATTGAAGATGACATGCTTCTTTGCGTACAAGTGAGCGTGAAGCATCTTGTTTCGTAAGCCTTCCAGGAAGATAGAAATTAATCTTCCTTGGCTTGGCTTCTCATCGTCAGGGCATCGAACTGCTTTAGCCTATTTACGTAATCTCGCACAGATTCTTGATCTTTTTGCTTAAAAGCATAAATTTGAGCTACCGCATTGTGCTTAATTCCCATTTTTGAAAACGCAGCTATAAAGCTCTTTTCCAGCCCATCGAAAGATCACTTTGCCTCAGGCTCTAAAGTCTGAAACCATGATAAAGACTTACTCTCTAGCATCAAGACAAATCCTTCGATTTGCGTATGCATATCCGTGACTTGCTCCGCATGTATAGCTTGCTTAAAAGCTGCTATATGGTCATATGGGTCACCGGATCCGTCATACTTCTTGACAAGCTTTTGCAGCGCAGATGGTTTCACTTTTCTAGAATATTCATCGTCATGTCTCCTATATGAGTCTCGGCCTCTAACTCTAGGATCTTCAAATGTCAGTTCACTTGGTCTATGGGGTTCTCTTGGAGGTACATATCCACTTTCTCGTGGTCTTTCTTCTCCCCTAGATTCTCTAATAGCCCCGGGTCTCCTCGTAGGATCAATTGTTGGAAAGACTGGTCCTTTAGTAGTTGTTCGCATGGAAGGTGCTAGTCAAGCCACACTTGGGGTTCTAGCCCATGGTGGTGCTAGTGTTTCTCCTCAAAAGGCAGATTCATCTGGACGTGCCGTGTCTAAGGTAGACACCTCAGTAAAAAGGGGCCTTCCTTTCCATGTCATTTCCCTAACCTCTAGCCATTCAAGGGTTCTAAAGTCGTTTCCCCATCTATCATGAACACGCTTAGTGAAACCTTCTAGATGCTCTACAGTTATTGTATGCATGACTGGAAGCTCTAAGCTCGGGTGCTTAGTGGTTGCATAGTAGGTTTCTACCACATCCCTATACACCTCTTTAATTGGGTCATCCTGATAGATTTTAACTACTAGAATTTCTTTTACTATGTCCCATGGGTTTTTCTTGGTCTCTTTTTCTTTTCCCGTTCTTTCTCTATCCTCCCAATTCCTGTCGGAAAACAATTCTTCAAGTAAAGAAATGGGCGTACCAGGACTGCGCGATGTTCCTGGCACATTTGGGTCCGATGGAAGCTCCTTCTTCTACTTTACTTGTGCGCTAGGTTGAAGTACACCCAAAGCATCCACTTGTTCAGGATTTTTGGTGACCTCGTAGCGTACTCCATTTCCACCCATGTACATATCGTCTTGGTAGTTTACCCATGGTGTTGGTTCAAACGCAGAATGAATGTCTGCAATTTTAACAACAAACCGGCTCATTGGATCTTTTTAGATCTCACCGCCATGCGCGTTTGTATACAAGAAATGGAGTCTCATGTTGTCAATCAACTCCCCATCTGGGATTTCAAATGGATTAGCAGAATCTGCCATACCAATGGGTGTGGATGGTCTATTCATGCCAAATGATTCGTTTATGTCCATTGAAATATCACTCTCGGTTCTTGAGAGGCTCTCTGTTTGAGACTCCGAAGATGTCTCGAGAATGCTCTCCAAGTTGCCAACAACCGATTGAGTGCCGCTCCCTTGAGTGGTTACCCTAGATGGTGCACTAGTGTTACATCCCCCTAGTATTGTTCCCGAGCGTAGATGCATACGCTATTTTTAGCACGTTGCAGTGTCTAGTTTTCGAAATTTATATATATATATATATATTTTTTATAAACCTTACCTAACCACTAAATGCAACTAACATGAATAAGTGTGTAAATACATATTTTATTTTATATTTTATATTTTTTTTAAATAATTACATAAAAATACGAATTATGCTAAAAATACTAATTATGCAAATTACACTAATTATGCAAAAAATTACAAAAATTTAAAAAAATACAGAATATGCAGAAAATGTGGACTCCAAAGAAAACACATAATTTAGAGATTTTTTAATTTTTTGATATTTTTTTAATTTTTTTATTCCTCACCCACTGGGGCATAAAAAAATTAAAGATCAACCAAAACAAGGCCTAAAAAAAAACTAACCTTATCACGTGCGAATCAGCTACCGCCACCGCTTGCCTTATCGCTTGCGAATGCGAATCAGCTGCCTTCACCGCCTGCGAATCACGTTCGGCACCTCCGCTCTCTCTGCTCTATGGGTGAGGCAGAGACGGCCGCTTATAGGCCTCTCCTCCTCTCTTGTGGCTGCCTTCGCCTCCTCACGGCCACCAGCTGAAGCACCGTCGCCTTCTCTTCCTCCTCCTCTGCTGCAAAGCACCTTCGCCTCCTCACCTCCTCCTCTGTTGCGGCTACCTTCGCCGCCAGCAGAGCAGCTGAAGCCCTTCAATGAGCTCGCCCGCAAGGTGGGATTCGGAGGTTATCCACTGCCTGGGATGTGTGACGCCGGAGCATTTGGGCGCGCCGTCGAAGGCTACAGAGTCACCGGCGGCCCTCTTGGCGAGGTCATGGACAGTGTCCGCGCCGGCCCCTTCGGCCAGATCTTCCGCCCCGACAACTTCGTGTTTGGACATACCGGCGCCGGCAATAACTGGGCCAAAGGCCACTACACTGACGGTGCCGAGCTCATCGACTCCATCTTGGACGTCGTCCAGAAGGAGGCCGAGGGCTATGATTGCCTCCAAGGTAAGGCGTAGTTTTCACCACCTTAGCAATGCTAGCCCACTTCCCATAGGAGGGTCATCACACAATGATATTCTTTGTGGTAGCAGCAGCTTGGGGCGGACAAGAGAAGTGGGTGGAGATTATCAAAAGACCCTCAGGTTCTGTACACGTTGGGTCTCGCTGAAGGTTTAGAATGTAATGGCTGCCAAAGATCCTCAACCAACCATAGGTCGTCTCCCCGGCAGCAGCGCCAATGGAAAGACGGTCGTCTCCCTACGTCTGCAATATGGGCAAGTAGACTACGCTCCTAGCTCACCAATGGAATGATAAACACTCCTTTCATCGCTAGGGGATTCAACCCGGTTAGGTGCATGGAAGCTTATCCCTTTCGGGAGAGAATGCTATGAACACCACTACCTTGACATAGACTTTAAACACACAAGCTCAATCTTGCCATAGCTCATTCACTCATCATCCCACTCATTCATGCATCCAATACAAGAAGAAGGCTAAGCTAATGCATACACAAGCTCACTCATAAGCACACAAGCTCAAAGCACACTTCATTCTCAAGCACTTACTTCCCTAGCATGTACACAAACCTTGAAGCTTAATGGAACTTGAAATAAACATGCATTCTCATTCACTACTCAAGCAATGCCTTGCCCATGGAAAAGCTACAAGCTATGGAGAAGCTTAAGCTTGAATCCACTACCACACAAAGCCTAATAGAGAATCCACAAGCATCAATAAAGAAGCATGCACACTAGAGAATAGAGATGAGAAGAGAGAAAAACATCATTTCGTTGCATAGAATTAGAAGAGCATTGCTCATACAATAGTGTAGATGGGGAGAGAGAAGAGTTTGCACCTCTATGAACAAGAGGGAGAGCTAGTCTCAAGAGAGCTCAAGCATGAGTTCAGCCCAATGTGTGTGTGAGCTCTCAAATGAGCCACTATTTATACTAAAACTCCTAAAACTCCCAAAACTTCTCATGTGGGATTATTCTCAAGCCCACTCCCACACTCACAACTTGGAACTCTCTACAAGAGCCTTAAATAAGAATGTCAAGTCTCTTGTTTTCCTGCTTCCATCTTTGTGTTGCATCCTTGCATTGATCACCACTCGTCACGCAACATAGGCATGGATAATCAAAAACCAGCAAATTCTCATTAGGCCAATGCCTCAATTTATAGAGTTTACATCCAAGCATCTAATCCCACTTATTTCTCCTTGATTCACTCCACCTCTCCCAGAATATCTCCACCTCTTTTGCTTGATTCTCTCCACCTCTTCACTTTTCCCAGAATATCTCTCAGAATATCTCCACACTTCCTAAATCTTCTCATGCTACCCTTTATTCTCTCCCAGTAGATTCTTCTCACCTTTTCACAGGTTCTTTCACATTTACACATTCTCTTTTACAACCTCTAACAAAGGGCTTGTTCCCGTACACACCCTATTCACTTGTATATTTCAACAATTTAGACAAGTTTAGGAGAGAGAACAAAGATAGCTTAATCCAAGAATTTAGTTGAACTAGTTAGGTATCAAAGTTCAAAGCTTTTGGCCAATACAATGAGCCAATTAGTTAGTTGATTTAGTTGAGACTTTTGTAAGTCCTTGAAAGACTCATAAGTATACTCAACTATGTAGGATATATAGAATTATTTAGTTACCTTATAAATAAGGCTTTTTAATGGAAGGTCTTAAAGGTTTAAAGTCCTAAGACATTGAATATGCTAGAAGATTAGAGTCCCCTATGAATACCTACTACAAATGTTATGACCTTAGAAATAAGGGACACAAAGCCACTATAAGGTTTTACCCTCCAACCTTTACACCCCACTATAAGGGACACAAAACTGCACCTCAAGAAGGTCACCCACATATATTCCCATAAAGAGATATGGTTTGGTGCACAATTTACCCATTGAAATCATACATGTACAAAGTGTCAAATTCTAAGGCCTAGACCAACAATTTTGTGCTCATCGACGATGCCATGAGACGACATAACTCGTTGTCTCGGTACCAAGGAACCCAATAGGGTGAACTCTCACATCATGACAAAATTGCACCAAGGCAATTTCTAGCCCCCCCCCACAGAGGCACAACCACCTCCGATATTATTGCCACACAATGGATTCCTACAATAAACCATTGTACAAGTACAATAGTACTCGATGATAGAAAAATATGAACAAGAGAGCTACTAATTCTTATGACCAATAAGACCCATATGAGAAACAATAGTATGAGCCCTAGGGGTTTCCTTAATTAGCTTCACCCATAAAACTACACTTCTCTATTTGAAGACATGGTGCAGCAAAGAGTAAGATATCTCGACAATATGGTATGTATGCTATTGATGTAATGCTTTTACCACACCATATTGTAAAGTGCCCTCACAAGAACCTGCACCAAATCCCCTGAGTACTCAAAGCCCTCCAAATCTCGTGCCCAACCCCAACATAAATCTTTACAAAGGCACATGCTATAAGTGTGGATTTGACCATGCTTACAAGGATTTTCCCAACAGAGTGAATCACCCTTGTGGTAGAAAGCATCTGTTGCTACCACTTTAACAACCCTTAACTTGTTAGGCATACAAGGAGGATTTATTCACACAATCCTCCTTAATGCCACCTAAAGGCTCCAATCTAATAAAAGGGTGCCAGCCAAATGAAGGCTACCAATAAGTAGAAATCCTAGGCTTTAACTTTGAAGCAAGCATCCAAAGAGCTAGAGGTGCAGGTCCCAAGGAGTACAGTAACCCTTAAAAAGGTAAATTGGACAAAGCTTAGGCCTTAGCATTGCACTAGCCCCTTTTTTGGTGCTAATGAATTAGAACCAAAGGTCCAAAAGAAGAAGAACTTAAAGAGCACACAAAAATGCAACACATGATTAGTTATCATGGGCAACAACATTATTGTGACCATTGACAATGGTTTAGATGAGAGCTTCAAAGCTATCTCCATTGCGTGGAGACAGCAAGTGATGACACGCTCAAACCTACTCTTCCTAAGGAAAAGAAGCCCATAGACTACAAATTTTTTTTTGAAGTATCTGAAGGAGTACCCCAACCCCATATTGGATAAAGAGAGGATAAAATAAGCTCAAGATCTTGTAAGGAAGGTAAAATATGAACTAGAGGCAATTCTAAATCAAGTGGTTGAGTACAAACCCTTAACCTTGCTTGAGCATATCCTAAATTCTATCTTAAAGCCAGTGTGAGGGAACCTCAAAGTTTCCCCGAGTCCTCAGACAAGACCCATGACCATTCTCAAGAGGCCCATTGATAGAACCAATTCTAGAGCCTCTACCTTTGGAACCAATCTAACCAAGCCCCACATTACTAGATGCAGTGAGGGAGGACATAATTGGAGTTGAAAGTTGGTGGTGTTCCGTGGGTCACCATAGCCCAGCGTAAAATTTTCTCCAATCATTTTCTTAAAGAAGGGAAATGATGACTTTATCTTGTCCCCCCTAGGGAAGGAACAATGCACACCCTCTATACATTGGTAGGTCCTAGCCCACCTTAGAGTGAGTATAACCCCAATGTAAGTCTGAGTATTACCCACAGGACATAGCAAGCCTTCATAACTTTTTTGTCCACTCTTAGGACATAGTAGTGTGTAGGCCTTCCCCTTCATAGCCTTCTTGTCCTCAAAATTATTATTAGAATTCCAAATTTTAACAAGAAGATTGGTTCATGATTAGGAAACTAATCACATTTAAAGATGCAAAGGCAAAACTAGTCCTTGAAGATAAACATAAAGATAAGGAGTCTTGTCCCATGGGTCGAGGTGTTCTTGCTAATGATTTTGACATAACTGTCTTAATTGCTTCGATCAACATGTGTAAATGTTACAAGTTTTACTGGATAGTGAAGAAGGGAACCATGACTATGGGCCTCTCCCAAAGCCTGACAACTTTGAGGGTCCATGTCTTAGTAAAACCATGGACACTCATCCACAAAAGCTTCGCAAGATCACTGGTGCAACTCGTTCAGGCTTTTTTAAGCTAGAAGAATCGTGTTAAGGCCAACAACCTTAATCATGATGAACTAAAGTGGGACGATTTAAAGATGTATTTACTCCGAAGATACTGCCCATTTGCCAGGGTATGAAGAAGATAAGATAAATGAGTTCTTTGAATTATCACCCTAGGATTGTGAACCTATCAATGCATATCATCAGGCTTATGCTACTCTAATGATTTTCAATCCATCCCTGGATGATACCACATTTCTCATGATAGATTTAGGAGAAAGCTTAATTCACATGTAAGCTGGTTAAAAATGCTAAGCCAGACTCTATAGCTAAAGCGATGAATATGGCAGAAGACTTTGCCAAGGTTTTCCCAAAGGAGAACCCTCAATCTAGAAGGTTTCCCTCAAGGTTGCTGCCAGTTGCTCTAAAGAGATTATCAAGCCCAATTAAGGACCAAAATCTACCCAGGTCAAAGAAGAACAAGACTCAAAATCTGAGCCAAGTTTTTTAAAATGTGGAGTATAAAAGAGAGAGTTGCCAAGTGTTTGATAGATCATCTGAAAAGGCATTACTGATGTCATCAACCAAGGCACATTATAAAGCAATGTCCCAACATAAATAATCTAATGCAAATCATTATTGGACCTCACTTTCAAAGGTCGACTACATTCATCCAAAGCAACCAGAGACCTATTGAGCTAAGGTTTTCAAAATGTGGAGTCAAGAAGAGAGAGTTCTCAAGTGTCTGAAAGATCTTCACAATGTGGAGTTAAGAAGAGAGAATTCCCAAGTGTTTAAGAGAATGTCCCAACCAATCATAACTTATCCGTTGCAAAGCAAGTTTTGAAGGTTTACTGCATCTATCTAAAGCAACCAGAGATGTGTTACATTTTCCCAAATTTTCCCAAAGCCTCCACCCCAGAATTGGGAAAATTAGAGAAGAAACTTCCCAACTCAGCCAAAGCTACCTCTAGAGATATCATCATTTTGTTGACCTAGAAGAGGATGATAAAGGTAAAATTCATGCGGCCATTGAGCATCAAGGCTAAAATCAGCCATTTTCTATCTGCACTTGCTAATTACTAAGGTAAATAGTTTGCGCTTTTGGTTTATTCTAGAAGCACTCATTTTTTCATTTCACCTGCTTGCCTGTGAAAGTTAGAACTAGACCAAAAACAGAGTAAACCAATGCAAGTCGAATTGGCTAGTGCCAGGAAACTTTTGCTCATAAGGCATGAGACAAAAAAATCTCAAATTCTCTCTAGATGGAAACTCTACTATGAATGTAAATTCAAGGTCTTGCCTTTACAAGCTTATGATAGAATTCTCAAAATGGATTGACTTACTTAGGACCAGGCAAATATCCACTCCCGCATAAGGGGACCATCTCTTTTCTAGATCATCTTCATAGAATTAAGGTTTGAGAAATTGGAGGAAAAGGATCTCCAAAATTACAATTGGTAAAGCCATCCAAAATGTTGAAAGGCCTTAGGAAGAAAGAAGTGTTCTACCTGATTAAATTCAACTCTACTAGAAAGGAGTTAGGCTCATTTGAACCTAAATGGCTCATGTGAGTATGCAGTTGTATTTATCAAAGAGTTGACAGAAATGCCCCCAACTTGAGAAGTGGATCACGAGATACATCTTATACTTGCTGGGTATCAAATCCAGTGTATCCCCATGGTGAGCCCATGTCACTTCTCTTTCAGAGAGGAAGAAGGATGGAACTCTAAGATTGTGCATTGACTATAGAGCATTAAACTAATTTATAGTCAAGAATAAATACTCGATATACTAAGAATCGATAAACTTTTAGATCGATTGCATAGTGCACAAATATTCACTAAGATTGACTTGAGATCTCGATATTACCAGATCCGGATCAAGGAGCAAGACAAACCAAAGATGGCATTCAATACTAGATATGAGTTCTCAATAACACCTTTTGGTCTACAAATGCACATGCAACCTTCAACCAGCTTATACAAGAGGTCTTTAGAGAGTATCTTGATGATTATGTTCTGGTTTTCTTTGATGATATCTTAATTTATTCCAAAGATATTGTTGATAATGAAAAACATGTTCACAAAGTCTTGGGCATCCTAAGAAAGCACCAACTGTTTGCTAAGAAGAGTAAACATATATTCTTCATTAATAGCATTGAATACTTAGGCCTTATTGTGTCCAAAGGTGGTATCTTAGATGGCCCTGCTAAGATACAAGCTGTTATAGATTGGCTAGAACCAAAAATGGTAAAGAAGTTTGAGGTTTTCTTGGATTGATAGGATGGTATCGCATATTCATCCAAAGATATGCCAAGATTGCTTCGCCTTTAACTGCTCTTCTAAAGAAGAATATACCCTTCGAATGGATACTAATGTGTCAAAGTGCATTCAATAAACTTAAGACTTCCTTGGTTAACCAAAGCTGTGCTGAAATTGCCAAAATTTGGCAAGCCTTTTGAGGTGATCATTATTAATGCAAGTGGCTTTGCAATTGGCTTTGCAATTGGTGGAATCCTTATGCAAGATGGGAAGCAAGTAGCCTATGAGTAATGAAAGCTCAAGCCCAGTAGGATAGTAGCCTATAAGTTATGAAAGCTCAAGCGCATGAGCAGAATTATGCAATCCATGACTTGGAACTTTTGGTAGTCACTCATGCATTGAAGATATGGAGGCATTATCTTCTTAGACAAAGATTTACTCCGATAAACGGACCACAAAACTTTGAAGTGGATATTTACCCAAAGTTATCTAAATATGGGTTAGAGGAGATGGATGCAATATGGGTTAGAGGAGATGGATGCAGATATTACAAGAGTTTGACTTTGAGATTAAATATAAGTCAAGAAAAGAAAATATAGCTATAGATACTCTAAAGCAGAAAATATCTTACTTACTATAACAAATCAACCTCCTACAAGAATCAAGGAGAAAATTGGGATGGATATATTATTTGTCCCAATCATTACCTTGTTGATGTAGGATTCAAGTAAAACTATTCAGGAAATAAACAAGGTACAGGGCTAAAAACTTAAAGATGGATGCCTACACTATGATAATCGCTTATGTGTCCTAAAAAAGTAATGGGGAATTCAGAAGGCATATCTTAGTTGAGGCTCATGATAGCCCAATTTTAGGACATCTTGGTTATGTGAAGACATTTGTAATGGACAAGAAGAGCTTATTTTGGCCAGTAATGAAAAAAGATGTACTGAATTATGTCCACAATGCCAAAATAATAAAGCTGAAAGTGTTAAATTTCTCAAAAACTACATCCTTTGGATATTCCAATGATGAAATGGGAATGCATAAGTATGGATTTCATGACTAGATTGCTAGTAAATGTCAAATATGATTCCATATTTGTTGTATTTGACAGACTCACAAAAGTTGCACACCTTATCCTAGTAAGGAAGCACCACTTCAGATATTGCCAAGAGATTTTTGTGATAAATCTTTCATTAACATGGGTTACCTCATAGAATAATAAGCGACAAGGATGTGAAATTTACTTCTCGGTTCTAGACATCATTCATTGAAGCAATTGGAACTTCTCTAGACCTTAGTATGGCTTATCATCCAAAAACATATGGCCAAACTAAAAGAGTTAATCGAGTCTTTGTGAAGATACTCTTAAATCTTTCTATGGACGTGAGTAGAAAGGATGGTTGAATTACCTACGTTTGATAATACTTCTTGTCACACCGAAGTACGGTATGAATCCATTCAAAGCTCTGTACGGTCAAGGCTGCCTTACACCTTTGAATTGATATGACCCTCAAATTAGGGTAGAATTTTCAAGGCAAATAATTAATGAAATGGATAACTAGATGCAATCCAGAAGAAAAGATATCAAAGCTACTCAACACAGACAGATTCAAAGAGGATGATTGTGAGAAAGCGATATAGTTTTTCTTCATATACGACCCAAGTGGAGTTCTTTATCCTTGGGAAAGTATAATAAGTTATCGCTAAGATATTGTGGCCCTTATGTTATCACGAGGAAGATTGGAGATCAGGCTTATGAGTTGCTTCTTCCTCCCACATCTTAAGCTTCACAATGTCTTTCAGGTCAGCCCACTAAAGAAGTATCATCCAAACCTTGAGCACATCTTAGAGGATGATTATATCATCATGCCAGTATAATGACATATGGAGTTGGAACCTGAAAAGATCCTAGATATTAGAGAAAAGCCTTTATGAAACAGGATTTTAAGAGAATACTTAGTTAAGTAGAAGTTTTTCCTCGTTGAAGTTGCAACTTGGGAAAAAGAGGAGGATTTAGCTAAAGATTATCCCCATTTCGTGAATTGAGGACATCTCGATGCTTAAGTGGGGGAGAATGTAAGATCCCTCTTGCCCTTGTAAAAGAAATTTATTAGAAAAAGAATTCTTGGCTTAAAAATGAAAAATTTTTATATTTTTTAAGAGAGAGAAAATGTAAAAAGATGGGGTATTCACATGGAATATTTCTCTAACCTAAGAAAAAACCTTAGAAAAATAAATATTTAGATGGGAACATTAATTTTGACTCAAAAAGATAAGATTCACATGTACTAAAAAAAATTAAACAAAGGTTAAGAAGTAATGCTAGTGCACATATATACCCCAAGTGCACATATAAGAAAACTCCTTGATCCTAAAAGAATTTGAGAAATTCAACTCTATAGATGAGTCTGACACGTGCATTTTACCCTTGTATACAATCTAGAAAAAAATATTATAAGGGCTCTCTTAGAAAAATAAATTAAAAATTAGGCTAGGTGTGTCTGTACGTTAAATAATTAAATTAACACTAGTTTGGTAGCTCAACAAGACATAAAAACATCTTTTTGAGGGTTATAAAAACATAATTTGATTTTTCAAGCCTTTATCCAAACTACACACCCTTAAAGATATGTACTATACATGTGTCAAAGGACATGGGAAAAATATATTTGAACACAAGAGGACATGCAAAGACATCCAATTGGTCTAAATAATTGGAGTGGTCACAGTTTTCACACGTGTAGTTTTTGCTTATAACATAATTCCATCACAAACCTTTGCAAAAAAATCTTCCATCATTGATAACATTTATTTGGGTTGGCGCATATATCATAGGAGATCAATATGGGGTGAATCTAGAACGCTAAAAGTCTTTGATGGTTATTTAAAATTGAAAAATTAGATGCCTGTCATCTTTGCGTAAGCTCCAACCCAAGGTGAACACTTGTAAAACCTACATTATTTACACAAAAATGACCATTGAACCTTAGAATCTTGTTTAAAATGATGTTAGTCAACTCTTACATATAAATAGGCATAAATAACATCCCTAATATAGTTCAAAAGATTGAGGAATGATCTTGGGTAGTGAAAAATGTTGACATCACATAAAAGTGGCATTGATCTTGTTTCATATATGTAATTATAGATTGAAAATGCTATGTATAATCATGAATGGACATGCATAACCCAAAAAGGGTATTTGGAGCAAGATTTCTACTACTATGACATTATACCTCTCCTAAGTACAATCACAGTAATGTAGCATTTAAATGTATCTTACAATGTGTAGCAAAACATTCATATTCTTCCTATCTAAGGCTCCCAAAAAATGAAAGTTACGATCGATATATGCAAATAGCAACTTATCCATATAGAGAAGCCTTAAAATGAAGATATCAATCGCATGATAAAATTCATGGAATGCAAGTCAATTTTGCCTGTTTGACATTAAGAAAAGAGAGAAATAAGCCTTTAGAACCTAGATATGTCCACAATTTCCATAACATTTTAGCTTATATAGAGCATTTTGATTATATGCAAATGATTTATATTCATAGTTCATGAATCACATGGATTAAGACCTTGTAAAATATGCTTTTTCAAAATTTGAATTTGTAGCTTTTTGGTGCTGTTTTTAACTTCAACAATTTAGATTGTCAATAAATTTTGTACTAATTATCCCAAAATCTATAATTTTTCCATGGAGCATTTTTATGATGAAATTTGGGTCATAAAAATGACTTAATGTAGATAGCATATGGGTATTTATTGATTTTTGGAAGAAATCATCAAATGTGATCATTTAGCAAGACATAAAAATGTCCAAGGACATGTTTATGTCCTATTACCAAACTAGTGTTACACAAAGCCTAAGGGTAAATGGGCTAAGGTCCAAAAATCATGGTTTATTTGAAAAAAGTGGATTTGGGATAAGTCGTAAATGGGAAATGTTAAGTGGATTGGCCACACATGGTTTTTGCTAGAGGTTTTAAGGTAGGTGGTTTAGACCATGGGTTTTGCTAGTGGTTTTGGGCGAAATGGGATATAGGGCTCCTCATCTTTAGATACATTAAGAAATAATGGGTGGACACATAGCCCCCCATTTACTAGAGTAAGTGCTAGAAGTAGACTACGGTATATGGTGGCTATGCTTTATGGGTTATATACATGCATGAGGGGACCTGCCAAGCTATAAAGAGGGGTCCTCTCCTTATATTCTCCACGCCTATAAAATGATGCCTTTATGCTAGTACTTTTTAATATCTAAGCCCTTAGAGTACCTCTCTAGAATCCCTATTTATCATAGTACCCTAGAGTGCCCATTCTAGCTTGAGTACATCACCTTTGGGACTTGTGGAGGCATAAAAACAAGGAATTCTAGGTGAGTTTTATTCTTAGAATTTGGAGGCTCCTTTGATACCTTGTATCACATCCACAACAAGCTTTTGTCTATTTACTAGTAGGTGGTCAAACCTATCTTTATATTGTATTTTGATATTTGGGGACCAACACGGATGACATCAATCAAAGAATGACATTGCCAACCATTAATATGTATCTTTCATTAATGGTGACCACACTAGGAAAGTGTGGGTGTATTTTATGAAAGAGAAAAGTGAAATTTTTATCTAGTTTCAGAGCTTCAAAGCTATAATAGGGAAAGATAAAGGCATGCACATAAAATTTCTAAGGTCAGATGGTCGAGGAGATTATTTCTCCAATGAATTCAGTGACTATTTGAGAGAGCATGGGATAAAGAGACAATTTACATACATCTGCACCTCATAATAAAACAAGGTTGCAAAAAGGAAAAACATATATATTGTAGAAGTTGTCCATACATTGATGAATGAGAAAGAGATTCTCATTATTTCTGGGTTGAAGCAGTAGAAACTATAGTTTATATTATGAATAGGATGCCCACTGCAACAGTTCATGGCATGACACCTAAACAAAAGTTTATTAGTGGGTGAGAACTAGATTTAGCAGAATTTTTACAATGTTTGGTTACAACTGGAATTGGTAGAACCAGACAAGTACTCACCCACCCATAATTGAAAGCCTTTCTTAACTTTTGCTTTAGAATACAGATACTCACACACTCCTCTTTAAACTTTAATTTATAAAACAATCCATTGACAAACAATTACTGGTTACAGATGTCATAACTCAAAATTTCCATTCAATCCTTCTTTCTCACAAAACAATATCACTCTGGACTCTTTGTTTTGAGACCAGCGGGTGAACGAGATCCAGTAACAGATTACAATAATTTTCTCATCATCATTCATATATACATCTTCCACGACATACGCATGGGTGTCCTAAGCACTGCGAGCCCGTGCATTGTGCCTAGTCAGAACCCTGCAGGATCCTCCTTAGGTGTCCTGGAACTTCACTCAGGGACCGCTTCGTCGGCCCTCGCCCATCGTACCGGAAGCACACTATTTTACACCATACCCAGGCTCGTCACACAAGACTTGGGCAGGTTTTTGCTATGTGAGCCATCCTTTGAACACTCCCCGCCAGCTGTAATCGAGCTTCCCTTAGAGAACCACATATACCAAATGCTCCCTCCAGCATTCTGGCGTAAGACAGTCCTTTAAGAAAACAGGATTTCTATGCAAGTTTTCAGTTTTGAATTTCTTTTGAATACAATGGGTATTTCTTAAATCTATATCCCAATACTTCTAGATCACAGGTCTCGATTCCCAAGCAGAATTCCTTGAGATCTGTAATCTTGATCCTCAGATCAAAATCAAAGATCTCAGCTTAGTTTCAGATTCGGTGGGTGATTTGAGTGTAGTTTACTGAACTGGTCACATCGTCTATTCTTGAAACTGACGAAGGAGTTATGTCTTGGTCATAGTCTGATGTAGGGGATTGAGTCTGGAAAGGTTCTCCCTAAACTATCTTTATCGAAGGGTTATATTTACTAAATTTCATTCATTGAGTATTTGCTTAACTGAATTCAAAACTAATCACGAATTCCTATGAGGGATAAATTAATCATTTGACTAAAATTTTGACTTTGATAGGTTTTCTGAATTTTCTCATTACCATCCTAGAGAATATGAAATGGTAGAATTTTCTTTCACAAAGTATTTACTTATTCATTTACCAATATTCATGGAATTTAAACAAAGGATTAAAGAGAACTCTTGTTTTGATATAAAATTTCTGTATGCCTCTATTTATGCATAAAATCCAACTTCTAAAGAAATAACACTTTTATATAAAAGAAAAACCCTTTTATGCATCTATTTTTGCATAAAAATCAATATTAGTGAAAGTAACACTTTTACAATAAAAATTTTCTTTTATGCATCATTTTATGCATAAAAATCCATTTTGATGAAAGTAACACTTTTATAATATAAAATATCCTTTATGCATCTATTTATGCATAAAAATCCATTTTTGATGAAACTAACTCCTTTATAATAAAAATATTCTTTTATGCATCTATTTATGCATAAAAATCCATTTTTGATGAAAGTAACTCTTTTATAATAAAAAATATTCTTTTATGCATAAAAATCAATATTGATGAAAGTAACACTTTAAAAATAAAAATATTCTTTTATGCATCGATTTATGCATAAAAATAAATATTGATGAAAGTAACACTTTTATAATAAAAAAATATTCTTTTATGCATAAAAATCAATATTGATGAAAGTAACACTTTTATGATAAAAATATTCTTTTATGCATCTATTTATGCATAAAAATCAATATTGATGAAAGTAACACTTTTATAATAAAAACATATTCTTTTATGCATCTATTTATGCATGAAAATCCATTTTGATGAAAGTAACACTTTTATAATAAAAACCTTCTTTTTAGCACTTGGTGTGCTAATACACCACAACCATGCCTGTCTTTCTTCTTCTCCTTCTCCAACCTTTTTTTGCATTCATTGATATAATGGTTTGGATTTTGATAATAGTTACATTTACATTTCTTCTTAGGCTTGTCACGCCCCTACTCTCTGCATCCTTGCTAGAACATTGGGCTGATTCTGGCTTTGGCTTATAGCCACCATGAGAAAAGGCTTTACCTTTACCTTTTTAACTAGCTGATGTCCCACACGCACACTAGTTTGGTTTTATAGATTGCTCTTCTTGCAAGAGAATTGCGACCAACTCATCAAATGTAAGGGTATTAGGGTTACCCTTCATCATGAGGGGATACAATACCCTAGTATAAATTCAGTAAAGTTGTGAGAATAGTAGACACAAATGAACTATCCAGATAGGCATCATCTTGATATGTGCAAGTTGCTCTATAAGATCTTTCATCCTTGTGTGAGGAACTCATCCATTAAATCTCTCTCATTCATATATTAGGACTTTAACATCTTGCATAAGTAGGCCACTTGTGCCTTGTTATGCACTTGGTAAAGCACATCCCTAGCCTACTTGGTAATTTTACATGAGCGAATATGAGAAATAATGCTTCTTTTCATAGAAAGTGCCACCAATGCTTGTGTATGTGCATGCTTGTTGCTATCCCACATGGCTTGTTACACTATGGATGTGAGGATGTGCATGTGAGGAGGTATATGCCACAGTTGCATCTAAAATAATGTCACCATCCTTGCTATCCCATCTAGCTTGTTCCTGGTCCGACCTCTATTGCTAGTCTCAAACAAGTATGTACACATGCTTAGAATTTTCCTATTTGACATTAAGCCCAAGAGAAGGCCACTTTATATGTTCTAGCATTATATAACAAAATTGAAGTGTCTGTTCAAGCGGGTAAGATGGTAAAGCGCCTTATGGTAGGCTAGTGGTGGGTGAAACCATGTTAACCTACAGAGTGGTTACTTTAATATGGAATCGGGATAGTCATTGATATCGGTAGCACTCATACTAATATGCTAGACTTGGACATAAACTAGTTGGGACATATGAATTGGTTGCAAGATGGAGACCATAAAGGTCCTAGCTCACGTTAGAGTGATTTAAACTCAAATTGTAATGTGTCATTGGGTCTTGCCTTAGAGCCTCAAAGTGTAACATCCCTATGTAGGTGCACTAGCTTATCTGTTTTCTCACTCTATTATCACAGTGAAATGATTCTTTACCAAAGGGGTGAAGGGAGAGCTCTCTATGCCTAGATGGAAGCAACAAGAGATGGTCCTCTTTCTCACAAAAGGTAGGGAATGAAGAGGAAACTAATGCAATAAGACAACCTATTAGCCACACTTATCTAGAATGTATCTATCAAGCAAGCAAGATTTAGTAGCATACAAGAAAACAAGAAGAGGGAAGAAGAGAGCTCACAACTAAACTATTGCAAGGGAATGCAAGTGACTAGTTTTCACACTAGCTAAACTTAAAAATGGTCTGGCCTCTATTACCAGTCTTTAAACAAGTATGTACATGAAGTCCTTAGACTTTCCCTATTATTCAATGATATTAAGCCCAAGAGAAGCATGCTTTATATGTTCCAACATCATCTATAACAAAAGATAAGTGCACATTCCAGTGGGTAAGATGGCAAAGCACCTTATGGTAGGACCGTCATTGGCTGTTAGTATTTACGGGCATAAAACATGAGAAGTTCATTCATCATACTTCACAAAAAGCAATGTACACCTTTGAATCATGTAAGCATGATTTCTTAGTTCTTTTTAAGATTTCATTTCTATGATACTATTATGGACTTATTCTGATATGTGTATTGTTTGACAATCTTAGAGAATTATATACCATTCACTGATTCCAAAAGCATAAATTCTTCTCTATGCCATTAAAAATGAATGGAAACATCCCAAGATAATAACATGATTTATTTATAGTGTCAAAAGTTTTTTGGCCTTGAACGTAGGTGAAACCATGTTAACCTATGGAGTGGTTACCAATATGGAATCGGGATAGTCATTAATATAGGTAACACTGATATTGATATGCTAGACTTGGACATAAACTAGTTGGGAGGCACGAATTTGTTGCAAGATGGAGACCATAAAAGCCCTAGCTCACCTTAAAATGATTTAAACTCAAATTTGTAAATATTTGCTAACAATAGTACTAAAATTACCTTATGTATTTGGGTTTTAGCTTATGATTATATCTAATGTAGTGTTTATATGATTATGTCTAACCTTATAAAATTTGGGTTCTAGTTTATGATTATATCTAACCTTATGTATTTGGGATCTAGTTTATGATTATATCTAGCATAGTTTTTATACACTTCAAAAAAATCTCCTAGCATATCTTTTTTTATAAATTGGTTGCAGTTCACTATATTACTACCAAAGCTATGGTATATGCTATGGTGTAAGCATTTCTATATTAGCATAATATGAAATATAGTAGTGATGATACCAATGTTAGATTAGTGATTGTCAAATGCTATGGAAGCATTACAAAGATTTGCTAAAAATGACCCTTGAAGTTTCTTTTTTTGGGGAGAGAGAGAGAGTGAGAGAGAGAGAGAGATTGTTGGGAGATATTGTTTGCCAATTTTCATTTTGCTTCTCAAGAAATTTTGTTGAAAGAACTATCCCCTCCCTAGATAGCTTTAAAGGGCCACTCCAATAGGCTTTGGACTATTTAGAGTCCCATCTTTTGTTTAGTCTTTTGACCAAAGATACATCCATACCCTTAGTAGTTGGTTTGAGCAAATTAGTAAGCCATGCATTTCTCCACCTCCATTATTTTCTTTGATTCAACCCTCTAACATAGATTGCAACTTTTATACCTCATGGCCAAGCTCTTTGTATGGTGCAAAACCAAAAACCCACATTCTCTCATTGTGGTGAGCTTTCCTTTCGCAACATGTAAGCCTTCTTGAGATCCAAAAATCTTCACTGTAAGATTCCTCCCCAGCCCCTCAAGATGTCCAGTTTCTTCCCCTGTAATCAATCCCCTTTTCAGAATAATGAAAGATCTTGTTTCTACCTATTTTGGCCTAGAGAGAGAAAATGTTCTAGAGAGAGATAATTCAGTTTCTTCCCCTGTAATCAATCCCCTTTTCAGAATAATAAAAGATCTTGTTTCTACCTAATTTTGGCCTAGAGAGAGAAAATATTCTAGAGAGAGATAATTTAGTTTTTAGATATCTTTGGATGGAAAAATATCCCTTCTTATTGAAATAAATTTCCTCGAAACAGAAGTTTAAAAAGAAATTCCTAAGGTGGTGCATTAGAAATAAATTATAATGTGCACAAAAGACCTTAGCCTAAGAGCCCCTGTTTTCAAAAAAATTTGGATTAAGGTCCAAACAAAGGTTTAACAGGCCAATGAGATTAATCCAAATGTAGGGAGGAGATAAATTGAAGAATAAAAGAAAAACCCCCCAAAAATGAGTAAATGCTCACATAAGATGAAGAGTGGACTAAGGACCAAAGAAAAGAATTAAAAAACTAAATTTTGACACCTCAGTGTGGGGATCTCCCCTCATGAAGTAGGCATCTTTTTCTCATCATTACTCCCAATTTTTAATCAATAAAATGAGATATTTTTATCTCTCCTCTCTCCAATTTCAAATCTAGATCCAAAAAGTAAGCTGAACTGACCCAAATATGGTCAAAAATTGACCAAACTGATCTGGAAAATTCTAGAATCAGTTTGCTTGGTTAGAGGCTCACTTTTTCCTATAAATAGAAGCCTCCCCCTTTTGTAAAAGCTTAATGGTGTTTATGCACTGTTACTCTACTCGTGTCCTGAGCCATCTACATTGAATTTTTTAATAATTCAATTGTTTTTTGCCTAATCCTCTCCAAAGTGAATTGGTGGCCACTATTGCTTCAAACAAGAGTAGAACCCTCAATCTCTCAAGCCAAAGGAGAGCTTATAAGCTCCATGTAAGCTAATTTTTGTACTTTGTTTTACGAATTTTAATGAAAAATCTATGGTTTTCTTGATTTTTATGTTTTGCAAATGATTTTTATGTCTTGATTTTTATGTTTTGCAAATGATTGAATTAAATTCAAATGCTATGCCTTTGATGAAAAGGCCACCCCCTTCTCTTCTTTGCATTCCAACCTTTCTTAATCCTAGAAAGATTAACTAAGTGATTAATTAAACTCTTCTTATTGTTTACTCTCTTGAATTTAAAAAATTATGTAGATTAAAGTTCTATAATTCTAAATTGGGTTAATTAAGTTAAGTGAAGAAAGATAAAAATGAGAAATGGTCAGCCATACAAAGGAGGTTATGGCAAAATTTTCCATAATTCTATGAAAAAGAAAGTTTGTTTTTATGTTATTCCAAAAGAGTAATTCCCACCATTTTTGCACCTAAAAGAAATATTCTAATTACTCCATGTACATATTCACCTATGAATATGCATGGATATCAGTGATATTAATTATTAAATTTGATTTCTATGCATAGAAAGATGCATAAAGGAATTTTTTTATTATAAAAGTGTTATTCTTATTAAATTTGATTTCTATGCATAGAAAGATGCATAAAGGAATTTTTTTATTACAAAAGTGTTATTCTTATTAAATTTGATTTTTATGCATAGAAAGATGCATAAAGGAATTTTTTTAATTACAAAAGTGTTATTCTTATTAAATATGATTTCTATGCATAGAAAGATGCATAAAGGAAATTTTTTATTATAAAAGTGTTATTCTTATAAAATTTGATTTTTATGCATAAATAGATGCATAAAGAAATTCTTTTTATTTTAAAAGTGTTATTCCTATTAAATTTGATTTTATGCAAAAATAGATGCATAAAAGGATTTTTTAATATAAAAGTGTTATTCCCATTAAAGTTGATTTTTATGCATAAATAGATACATAAAGAATTTTTATATCAAAATTAGAATTCTCTTAAATTCTATGAGTATTTGATAAATGAATAATTAAATACTCTAAGAGAGAAACTTCTATCGTTTTATATTCACACGGATTGTAAAAAGAAAATTCAAAAAATCTATCGAGATTGAAATATTCAGATAAATGATTAATTTATTCCTCATTGGAATTCGTAACTAATTTAGAAATTAGTTAAGTGAATATTCAAAGAAAGAAATTCAGTAAAATAGTAACTGAATTATCAAACCTTTTCGAGAAAGATAGTTCAGGAAAAATCTTATCCGACTCGAAGATCTAGCTCTTTCCACCCCACAACTAACCCATCCCAGTATAATTAGCCAGTCTTTTTAGTCCTCTATTATTCAGTCTCCTTGCAGAATAGGTGTCCAAAAGGCCCAATGGTGGGTTGAATTTATGTGACCACCATACACCCAAGCTGAGCATTGAGTTCCTTAAGGCTCTGCATCCCCCATCCAAATACATCAAACTCAAAGCATCCTTCCAATTATTACACAACCACTTGCAAAAGGGAGACCCAATCACTTTCAAAGGGGCATAAGAAAATAGTTTTTCCCTCCAATCCAAACCCTACCAACTCCCTTTTGACTAAACCAAGGAAGCCTCCACAACTTCTCTTACCATTATTGTCCATACTTCTTCTTGACATAAGCACTTAGGAAGAAGCAAAGCCACCCTTGCTAAAGTTTGAGTTTGTAAATGCACAATACCAATCCCCCCTTCACCCTTTGGCACAGACAGTTTATCCCAGGCCAACTAGGCTAGAATTCCTAGCACCTTTGCCATTTCTCCACATAAAATTTCTAATAGGACCCAAAATTCTCTTCCAGTGGCCTTTACCAAATTCTAACACAAGGCATAAAAACATTATATATGCATTCAACACAGTGTTGCAAATAACAATTCTATCATGAAAAGGAATTCTAACCCCTTCCCACTTCTTTAACTTTCCTATGAATCTGTCTAAGGCCTAGTCCACCAATTGTTTATTTGTGACATCCACTCCAAAAGGGACTCCCAGATGTCTGACAATCTGCCCTCTTTTAACAACCTCACATCCCCACCTCTCCAAGTCAAAGTCATTGTCTTCAGAAAGACTTATAATCTTGGACTTTTGGATATTCCACCTTTATCCAGAGGCATCTGCAAACTCCTGTATAATGCTTAAAGCCTGTCTCAAATTTTCATTATTAGCCTTCAAGAATAACAATAAGTCATCAGCAAAAGCATTGAATGACTAGCTACTCACTATGTCTCAGTCTTAATCCAGTTACAGTCCCTTTCAAATAGGCATCTTGCAAAGCAACAATCAGAGGATGAGAAGCAATAGCAAACAACAAAGGGGCAAGAGGACATCCTTGCCTCACAGATCTATTGATACCAAAGCCTCCAATCACTCTACCATTCACCAAAACATTAGACTTGCTTCCCAAAGTGAGAGTGTAAATACAAGTAGCCATTTTGAGTCCAAAACCTAATTTTTCCATCACTCTAGCCATAAAGGACCAATGCACTCTATCATAAGCTTTTTCCAGATCAAGTTGTAGCATGACACACTTCTGATGGGTTTTTAGAGCAATATCTCTGCCTAACATAGCTACAAATATATTATCATAGATTGACCTACTTTTGATGAACCCATGTTGCCTTTTAGATATCACCTCTTGCAATACAAGGGTAATCCTGATGGCAATGACTTTGGCTAGAATTTTATACATAATAGAACCCTTAATTTAAAGGTTATGGTCACTCTCAACCTTTAGGTATGTCCCTTGAAAATAAAGGTCATCCCCTAATTTGAACCCTTAATCAAAAAAAGATATCTAAGTTTCTAATCGAGATTTTTACACGGGAACTTCTTGGGGCTTGCAAATTGAGAACGCGTTGAACGTCCGGTCTTGACTGTGGTACTTCAGAGCTAGTAGCTAGTAGGCATCCCACTGTATAATCATGAATATTGCTGTAAATTTGCAATGTTGTGCGGGGACATGGGGTCGTTTTCGGGCACAAAAGGCCGTGGAAGGGGTGGCAGAGTGGGCAAACTGGCGCTGGTGGCTATGGCTATGGCTAGCGTGAAGGGATAGGAGGTACTGTACTCGGGCGAACGCACAAAATTGACGTTAAAGGGCCGCCAAGGGGCGACAGGGCGCTCAGGATTCGATCCCAAATGCTCTCTCTGTGTGTGTGTGTGTGTGCGCGCGTCTGTGTGTGTGTGCGCGTCTGCGCGCGCGCACCCACCCAACAGTGCACACACACACACACAGACTTTATTTGAGACCTGATTCCTGAAGCTCAACTGCGGCCAGTCGCCATTCACTTGCCTGCTCGTACAATACACTCCAGTCTCCACCGAATCACCAACTGACACCAATTGCCGATGCGCCGTCGCCTTTCCATGCCCCTGATCTTCTCAAGATTTTGGCACAGCACTTCCCGGTACCGTTATAAGGCGGTCATTGGGATGGGGTTTCCAGCGTCACTCTCGCAGCAGGGACGACCTCTGCCAACCTCCAAGGGAGCCCATCCCGAGAGTAGCGCCCAAAACACGAGAATGCAAGTACAGGTTACACAGGTACATGCATCGGCTGGCCGCTGCATCATGCATGTCGTCCGACGCAGATCCTTTCATGGAGCCATTGTTTTAAACCGGTCAACATAACGACGTGCTTATAAACTACCCGGTTTTCTGTGCTAAATTTGTATATTTTGCCTGTATTTTAACTAAAACCTAGTAAATTTGAATCGCTTTTTTTAAAAAAAAGGTTTGATATATTTTTAGCCTGTTTTTCTAAATTTCAGCTCAATGTAAAAATACATTGAAATGCCATTTTTGTCGAGCCCTTTCTAAATAGAAAGCCATCAATCCTAAAAATTTTAATTTTTTTATATATAGATATGCATATTTATGTGAATTTGAAGAGGCTAGCTATGGTCAAAGTTAAATTTGGCCTTCTAATTGAAGGTTGGGGTCCCTTCTAATTGAAGGTTGGGGTCCCTTAACCTTTTCTTCCCCCCCTTTTCTTCTCTCTCTCTCTCTCTCTCTCTCTCTCTCTCTATATATATATATATATATATATATATATATATACCTTAACCTTTTCTTTTCCCCCCTTTTCTTCTCTCTCTCTCTCTCTCTCTCTCTCTATATGTCTCTCTCTCTCTCTCTCTCTCTCTCTCTCTCTCTCTCTCTCTCTCTCTATGTGTGTGTGTGCGTGCGTGAGTGCATGCATGTATAATACATTCATGCATCCATACGTATATAGATATACATACACTCATACATACGTAAATGTACGAATGTACACTTATATGTATATGCTTGTCTACGTAGCAACTAATATATATATATATATATATATATATATATATATATATATATATATATAAAGGCTTATCTATCTACCAACTCACCTATATACATACATTCATAAATATATATATATATATTTATATAAAGGCTTACTTACCTACCAACTCACCTATATACATACCTTCATAAATATAAACAATATATTAATGTATGTAGGAATGTAGGTATCTATCCTTGTTATACATTAAAATGTTAAATCTTTCTTCCGTTCGATTTGATACCTCCATCGTGGGTTGAAATTTGAAGGCCAACCGCGTATTTAATACATTTCTCAAATTTTAAAGTATTCTCTAGGATAAAAGAACTAAAGGTTAAGGTATTTAATACCTTTCTTAAATTTTTAAGTTTTTGTTCTCTATGATAAAAGTTTAAGTGTTCACTAGAACTATTATTTAGGTGTAGCATTTACAAAAGTAGGAAAAGAAGCTACATCAATATATCACATTTCAACTAGAAAAATTAAGATAAGGAAGAAGATTTAATTCTTTGCCATGCTAATAATTGCAACATTTAACAGATCATTTCTTTCTCATTTTTACATGAAAATATCAATGAAAAAATATCAAAATCAATAAATCGTAGTATATTGCACTAATTACAATGAACAACACATTATTTCTATTCGTTTCTTTTATTCAAAATTATAAATCTTTAATAATGTAAAATAATTCTTATGTTTGAATAAAGTATTGTTTTTATCCTATAAAAACCTCTTATTTTCCCTTATATATTATGAAGGCCTTCGAAATACCAATATGTCTCACCTTGGTAACAGTAAGCCAATCGTATTGATGCATAGATAAATTCAAATTTTGAGTATCATAATTCCATTTATAGCAAAAACATTAAAATTGTGACCATAAATTAATTAGTTTTTTGAAATGTTTGTGCTTTGAATCCTTCAATTTTTGAAATGTTCGTGCTTTGAATCCTTCAATTTTTAATCTGAAAGGCATAGAGTAAATTTACATTTTAGATTAAGAGGATGCTTGAAGTCTATATGCATGAGGTTGCCCCACTGGTCACTTGAGGTGGTGCTTTGTAAAGATGGACTGTGTGAGTTTTAATTTCTCATTCACCAAACTTTTAATAATAATAATAATAAAGAGAGTTAAAGTGAAATAAGTGTTAGTTTTTTATCCACTTCAAGTTGGTGAATATTTTTCTTTTCAACCCTCACAAAATCTTTCAAGTATATATGAAAAGTGTAACAATCTATCGGCTCTTTTAAAGGTCTTATTATGTCTTGCTTACGGCTTCCATCGGCTTCCCCACTAATGTGTGGTTTATAAAGGCAAAACTAACCCCACAAACATAGACACATATCCTCTTTGTAGATTTCACTTTTGCATGTGAATTAAGTGCATAGACTACATTCTTAGGAGCTACCACGATTGAGTGCACGTGACTATGTTCTTTGGAGATGCCATAATTGAGTGCATAGACTACATTCTTCGGAGATACCAAAATTGACTGCATAGACTACATTGTTTGGAGCTACTATAATTTTTTTAGTAGATTGTTTTGAACATAGGAAGCCCATCTTGAGTTGGTATTAGTTTCTATTTCTTTCTTCAGGGCAATGCAGGCTTAGAGGGAAAGGCACATGACCTTTGTACTTGGGGCTCTAGAAGTGATGAGAAACTACACAAGTGTGTCTAATTAATATAGAGAAAAATTTGGGTAGGATTTTTTAAACTGAAAGTTGGGTCTGGTGCTTTTTAAAACGACAAAGAAAGCCTTAAAAGAGGCTTAACTAGTTCTCAACATACTTGACTCTAAGGGGCTTAAATAGTTCTAAGCATATCTTTAATTGATGTTATATTCTAAAAAATGAACTGCATATACATGGATAATTTTTTTGTGGTGTTTTTGACATGCTTAAAAATTCTTTGAGGAAGTAAAAAAGTAAATTGTTTTTTAAAAAGAGCCTAAATCATGGCCTTCAAAAAGTAAACGTTTAAAGCCCTTTTGGCTCTTGTTTTAAGTTTAAAAAGCAACTACTATATTGTATTGGGTGTATTTTCTTAGAGAAGAGTAGCATTTTTTTACCAAAAGCCACAAAAGTAGCATTTGTTACATATAACAAGAACCCTTCTCTCCTCTTATAATCAACATATTTGAACATGTACTTTGGAAAGTAGTGTACTTTTCTGAATTAAAACTAAATATTGTTCTTGGCAAAAAAAATCATCCTAACAAAGATTTTCAATCAAAGGTGTACCACTACTCCTTGCTTCTAATGCATTTCATGAATAGGAGGATATCAAATTTTGCCACCATGTTTCTCCTACCTAATCATCGTATATGTGTAGATGCACATTACTAAGAACCAACAAAAAGATCCTCCATCCCACTATCAGAACGTTGTCCAAGAGATTGTTAGCTAATGAATTATTTTGGGACATTTGTCTTGTGCGTGTAGCCAAGTGAAAACTAGAAATGGAAGGTATGATTATGACTCATTGTTTCAAGGTGCAGTAAAGCCTGCCAAGCTTGTCATGTTTACATGAGTAGAGAAAATCACTTGTTCAAAGCTCGATTTCCAAGCAATAATTAAGTGGAAAGTAACTTTTAAACAATCATTCCATTGCCCACTGAAAACTTAGTACTTTTCAACAATCATTACATTGCCCCCGGAATTACATTGCCCACATGGACTATATAGTTGACATTCCTATTCTAGTTCTTAACCATATATATATTTGCTACGTCTCAAAACTCCAAACATCTTAGGGTCTCATAGGTTGGCACTTGGTCATTGCCTAAACAAATTTTGGCTACTAGTAGGCATCTTCTTATCTTAGGAGGCCAAAGATTGCCTAGTCAAAACACACCAAAGAATGGGTTTTCTTACACAGTTTTAGGGTATTTGCACATTCCCTAGAGTTTCTTAGCACGAGTGGCTTGCGTGAGAACAACCTCCCAATCGTGTGTTGCGATAGACTTCAAAATGATGGGCGTGGGCCGGCATCATGCATGATATTATGGTGGGTTACAAAATTCAAAATGACGGACAGGTCAATCTCCGTCCATTGTACTACGTGAGAAGAAGTATGGGCGCGGTCAGGTGTGTAAAGGCGGTACGGCAGAAATTGTGAAGAAAGATGGCCGGGTAAAGACCCTAATTATGACACGGCACAATTTACCGCAGAATCTCGGGACCTGAAGTGTGGGCGTGCGTGCAATTCAAACTGTACATCTTGCATTAGGGCAGAGGAGATAAAACGCAGGGCCGCCGCCTCGTCGTTCAAGCTCAAATCACTGTTTGTTTCTGTGACGATACAACCATTCTGTCGGAGTGAAATTAGAGAAGGGTTAGCATGGAGAGCGAGCGGCGGCCCGTCGACGGGCCGCCTTCGCCCGCACTCGACTTGCCTTTTAGAGTAGCAGCACAGTGTTTCTGGCCATCTTCCGAGCTTCAGCCGCCATTACTCGCCCACCACAGTTACCACATCGGCCAGCCGGGCCGCGCCGCGGCCCTCTCCAGCGGCGCCCACAACAGCAAGCGCGCGGTCTGCAGCACCGGCTACCGGGGCGTCCGCCAGCGCAGGTGGGGCCGCTTCGCTGCTGAGATCCGCAACCCAGCCACCAAAGAGCGCAAGTGGCTAGGTACGTTCGACACCGCCCTGGAGGCCGCCTTCGCCTACGACCGAGCGGCACTGGCCATGCGCGGCCGCGACAACGCTCGCACCAACTTCCCCGCTTGGCTCTACATCAACAGCAGCACGGACTCCGCCTCTCTCTCCAGTCCATCTCATATGAACAACGCGGACTCCGCCTCTCTCTCCAGTCCATCTCATACGAACAACACGGACTGCACCTCTGCACCTCATTTCAACTCCTCCACCACCCACCACAGTACGAGCTCAGAACTTGCTCACATGGCCACACAGTATTCTAGCACCATTAGTCTTACGCCTTCAATTAATGATGAAATGTATTTACCTTCTTCCAGCTTTATATCTATGCCACCATTGATCCCTTATCACCACACACTCAGCTATGTGGTTGATAACCCTAACCCTAATCCTAATCCTTACCCTAACCCTAACCCCTTCATCTTTTCTTCTCCCACCCTCCCCTCACCCTGTACCTCCCACCTCGGACAACCTGCAAGCACCTCTTTCATCTCCCCACCTTACTCTAATCTGCAGTCTCCCCATTTTGCAACAAATTATGATCAAAGTAAGCCTCCTCTAGCCATGACAGACATCACCAGCCACCACAGCTACTCAACTTGCTCTGCAAATTCTGACCCCTTTGTAAACCCTCCTTCCTCTTTGGAATATGGGCTTTCATCAGAAGTGGAGGGTACTCCTAGCTTCATTGACACCTCGTATGTGGGCAGTTTTGAAGGTCATGGTAGGTATTAATAATAAAATGAAATCAGGAGATGAAGGAGAACAAACTTTTGCGCCATAGTTCCTGTGAGAGAGAAGGTTTAGCATAGGGTTTATACTATATCGCCATATCGTTGAATATAATATATTGTTTTTGTGCTGTTATATCTATCTCTTCGATGAATTAATTGAAATCTTAATCAAGCTTTCTAGAGTAACCACGCATCTCGTTCCTTTGGATGTAGATTTTCTGGCTCCCACTGCCATTAATTTTACGTGGTTGCGAACAGTGTTTCTAACCAGTTTAACAAAAAGGGATGACCTTAAAATCAACCTGTTTTTATTAGAAAAATGCATAGGTTAGTTTTATGAATTTCAAAATTTTGACCCTTTAAATTCAAGGCTAAACAAAATTACAAGCGTTTTTCTCAATTGGAGCTGTGAAAATTATACTAAAGGATAGTTTTTGTTTCTGACACTGGTTGCAAATTCACAACTCACAATTCTCACAATATGAGTTGGCAACCTCGCTCCCAAAGAGCTAGTTTTGCTTACTAGTGGAGGGCTATTTGAGTTGGCAACCTAGCTCTTAAAGACCCAAGCTAGGCCCAAGCTAGTTTTGGCAACTAGTTGTGAATTTAACCCTTCCAAAACGTAGGGTTGGTATGGTTACATTAACTACCTCAAAAGTAAAAACTAGTTGAAAATTTGTTGGTAAAAACTATTTCTCAGCCACACCACTGTAGGAATCGAGCCAAACATGCTGCCATTGGAAGGAGTCTTGATGTGATCTGTTGTTAAGAAACCTAGGGAAAGTAAGTCCAAGCAAGGAATTGCAAGGTATGGATGGGGCTTCCACCCAGGTTAGTGTTATGTACACAATTTTAGCCTCAGAGCCAAGGATCTAATTTTATGGAGATACATATAAAAAGCATGGGTGTTGGAGGAGGGGTTTAAAGCTTATAAGTTGAGATGGACATGACAAACCAAGCAATCTAGAGAAGCCAATGAGGACTCGATCTAGATATCTATCTATGTGAAGATATTTGAATATCAAGTTGAGATGGACATGACATACCAACCAATGAGAACTCCATCTAGATCTTTGTTTGTGTGACTATATTTGGGTGTCAAGTTGCTATGGACATGACATACTAGCCAATGAGAACTCCATCTAGATCTCTGTCTATGTGATGATATTTTGGTATCAAGTTGCAATGGGACATGACATACTAGGCAATTTGGAGAAGCCAATGAGGGCTCCATCTAGATCTCTATCTGTGTGAATGTGAGACCCCTCTGCCCCCTCCACGCACCGGATTCCCGGTTGCTAGCAGCGGAAGTAGCTTCCTCTTGCGTAGGGCAGGGTTTCCCACTCGGGGCCTCGCCCTCGAATGTCCAGACACGAGACTAATTTGGTGATCATTCCGAAACCGAAACCGAAAAAATTTCCCTTGCCCGAAAAACGGGGTCGATTCCACCTTTTTGCTTTTCTTAATGAATTTTCTAACGGGGTCAAGAGACTAAACTATCCGTCACCTGATTAAACCAGATAGAAGGAAAACTATCACTGACTTGGTTTGAAGAAATCAACGCTTTTTTCCTAACCGAAATCAGGTAGAGCCGTTGATCTAATCATTTGAGGAAATCAACGCTTTTTTCCTAACCGAAGTCAGGCACAACCATTGATCTACTCATTTGAGAAATTCTTCAGGTTTTTATTTAACTACTCGAATTCTAAGCGCATTCCTATTATTTCAATTTAATTATTAAAACTTCACTGATTCCAGCCTAACCCCATCCGGCCCATGGGTTACCCAACCACTGGAATCGGTAGAACCAGACAATTACTCACCCACCCATAATTGAATGCCTTTATTAATTTTTGCTTTCGAATACAGATACGCACACACTCCTCTTTAAAACTTTAACATATAAAATAATCCATTGACAAACAGTTATTGGTTACAGATGTCATAACTCAAAAATTCCATCCAGTCCCTTGTTTCTCAAAAAACAGTATCACTCTGGACTCTCCGTTGAGACCAACTAGTCAGCAAAAGATCCAGTAACAGATTACAATAATCATTTTGTCCATCATACATATCTTCCATGACATACGCATGGGTGTCATAGGCACTGCGAGCTCGTGCATCTCCTAGTTAGAACCCTCCAGGATCCTCCTTAGGTGTCCTGGCACTTCACTCAGGGACCGCTTCGTCGGCCCTCGCCCATCGTACCGGAAGCGCACCATTTTTCCACCATACCGAGGCTGGTCAAGACTTGGGCAGGCTTTGCCACGTGAGCCATCCTTTGAACACTCCCTGCCAGCTGTTGTTTGCACCCGAACTTCCCTTAGAAAAACATATACCAAATGCTCCCTCTAGCATTCTGGCGTAAGACAGTCCTTTAAGAAAACATGGTTTCTAAGCAAGTTTTCAGTTTGATTTTCTTTTGAATACAAGGAGTATTTCTTGAATCAGTATCCCCAAAACTTCTTGATCAGAATTCTCAATTTCATACCAGAATTCCTCAAATTCTATAATCTTGATCCACAGATCAATTCGAATTCTATAATCTTGATCCACAGATCAATTCGAAGGGTCTCAAACTGAATTTCAGATTTGGCACGAGTTTTGAGTGTATTTTTCTAAACTCGTCACACCTTCTTTCCTCGAAACTGATGAAAGAGTTTGGTCTTGGTCATAGTCTTCTAGAAGCTTTCTTGACTATAAAAACAACCACTACACCACCAACCACCATTGTAGAAGATGCTTAGAAAAGCAAAAAATGCAGCCACCTTGGACTTGCACCTTGTCACCTTGCAGGGGTTGCATGAGGAAGGAGCACCATAGAAGAAAAACATTGATGTGAAGAGGCACATAGAAAACACAACAGCTCCTCTTGAAGAAAACACAACAACTTGAGAACGCAACAGGAGTAGTAGTAGAAAAATGCAAGAGGAAGGAGGGGATCAAAATACAGATGATGGTTGCAGCTAGGACCTAGAAATGTGATACCATGTTGGAGTATGCACAAGCGAAAGCATATAAAAAGAAAGAGAGAGGGAGAGAGAGAAATTATTGAACAAGATCCCCTTGTTGATTAGCAAGAGGCTTACAATGGAAATAGCCAGCAAATGGGGTTATAATGTGCTTGGGATTAGATGATAAAGAAGTGATGAGTGAAGGCCTTTATATAAGGAGGCTATGTAGCTAGCCAACTACCACCAAAAGTTGGCCGAGAGCAGTAACCCATGACTAGTAAACATGGAAAAAATACATAATCCCCAGTAAAATGTCCAGTATCCACACCACATAGAGATGCATAAATTTCTAATAGAAAGCAATTAAGTTGGAGAAGTATTTGTACTGGAGAAGTGTATACACATAGGAAAACCATATTTCACTTCGGGTAGCATCATATTTTTTATCACCTCACATCTCACATGGCACGCATATAGACATAATCCCCAGTAAAATGTCCAGTATCCACACCACATAGAGATGCATAAATTTCTAATAGAAAGCAATTAAGTTGGAGAAGTATTTGTACTGGAGAAGTGTATACACATAGGAAAACCTTCCCCTAATGCCCGTGCACATCACTTGCATATTTCACTTCGGGTAGCATCATATTTTTTATCACCTCGCATCTCACATGGCACGCATATACACATGCATCTATAACTAACCTCATCAATGCCAACCTCTCATCTTACATGGCATGCATATACACATATATCTGTAACTAACCTCATCAATGCCAACCCTCTAGTAGGTACACCTTTAGATGGGGGGATCATGATGAGTATAAGCATGGCCCATATGATATAACCCATCACTTGGAGAACCCTTGACCTTGAAGGTTCCTCCAATGAGCTTCCCTCCCTATATCCTCTATTTTGACTCCCATTTAACACCAACAACCCCTCGCCCTACCCGACGTATTTGTCAAGAAACATCCCAGTCTCTAGGCATCATGCTATGTGATCTGGGCATCATATACTGTCATGGTAAGTTATCTTGGACCTCCATCTACCCATGCCAATCATTCCATGGAATCTTCACACTTATACCGTCCCTCATAGGGTACAAACTACTTCTAACCAACTACCTCAAAGTTGAAGGGTCCACACCACGTCTTCCAAAATCAACCTCTACATCGCTTATCATTTTCCATGTCACCTAGACAAGTTTCTTGGTATCAGGGCTACCTAAAGCTTCCCATCACCTTATCCTGCATCTCGCTCTATAGATTGGTCTTGAGCTATACCAGTTAACCTAACTCCATGGCATACCCTAGACCATCCCCATGATCCACTTCTTCCTAGTTTCTTCCCCACCCACTTGCGTGATGTGAGGAAGCAGTCACAGCAGCCAAGTCATAACCACTCTGTTGGCTAATATGGTTTCACCCACCCAACCTACTGTAGAGCTTTGCCATCTTACCTATGCAAACATGTATCTAAATTTTGTAAGACGGTCCTGGAACATATAAAGAGAGTTACCATCCACAACATAATGACAAATAGGGAAAGTCTACGAACTTAGTGCACATGGTTGGTTCAGACTAGTAATAGAGGCTGGACTATTTTTAAGTTTAGGTGGCCTTGTGTGAAACTAGTCATTTGTATATAAGTTATTTTTTATAATAATGAAGACACAGAAACTCCCTTGCAATAGTTTTTTTGTGAGCTCTCCTTCTTTTCCTCTTCTTGTTATTGAATCTTACTTGCTTGATGGATGCATGCTAGATAGGTTTGATTATAGGCTTTCTTCTTGCATTAGCTTCTTCTTGTTGAGATATCAAGCTCAACTAGTGCTACAAACATTGATGACTTACCTGGGTGATAGATTTTGCATTTATGTCACTGGCATGGTTGATGAGATTATGGGTGATATGCTGTAGGATGTGTGATAGCCACTTTGGTGTACTAGAGTTATAGCATAGTTATAGTGCTAGCTCATATAGTCGAGTTTACACTATGGACCAACCTTGTATGTTGTTATAGTAGGAGAGTACTTTTCCTTATATAATATACTCTTATCTCTTTATGGTTGTAGAGAAGAGAAGAGAATAAAATAAAATTCAATCATCCATCTCTCTTATGTACTTGTCTACTCTTGTGTGTGTGTATTTGCTTGCCAAGGAGCTTAAGGTCATCCTCTCCCCCACATTCTTCTCATGGTATCAGAGCATTAGTTCTTATGAAGAGATCAAGAGGTAAGTAAAGGAAGTGCTACACAGCCGTAAGGGTAATTCCATCTCTTTCTCTATTTGATTTTAGAGCAACACCTTTGGATAGCTGGTGAGAGCTATAGGCAAGCTAGGAAATCACTATCTTAGATGAAGAAATCAAATATTTTGTTGTGTGTAGTTAACTTTGTTTGGGCATGTTTCAAGCCTCGATTTGGCTCTGTAGGTTTCTCGCAAAACACTATCTGTAAAAGTGTTGATTTTGACTATGTATGCCC
Organism: Cibotium barometz; assembly: GCF_041138505.1. Taxonomy (NCBI): domain Eukaryota; kingdom Viridiplantae; phylum Streptophyta; class Polypodiopsida; order Cyatheales; family Cibotiaceae; genus Cibotium; species Cibotium barometz. The sequence goes on from NC_141085.1 coordinate 14,466,712, forward strand.
GATTTCTAGTTGGGTGCAAAGTTGCAAGTAGAAATTTGGTTGCAAGACTATCTGTGCAGAGAATGTGAGACTTGTAGGTTGTTGGTGGATGTATGTTGTGTGACTATTTCATATACAATTGTAGTATAACAGATGTATGGTATTGTTGTATTGAAGATTGCAAGTTGTTAGTGGATGTATGTTTGTGTGACTATTTCATATACATTTACAGTATAAGAGGTGCATAGTAACGATGTGTTGAAGATTGCAAGTTTGCTATAAGTGCAAATGTAAATAGTAAAATGTGTTGAAGATTGCAAGTTTGCTATAAGTGTAGAAGTATACATGTGTATGGTACCAATGTGTGATTATTTAATAATAGGTATATGTTAGTGATGTGTTGAAGATTCCAAGTTTTCTATACGTGCATAAGTATTTACAAGCACTTAAATCACTATTTGGTAAGTTGCTATAGGTAATCATGTCTGATATTCTATCCTAGATTGTGAACTAGAAGCTAGACAATAATAACTTCCAAGCATGGATAACCAATTTTCCTATGGAAAAAGGATATTGGGAGTTCATTTCAAGATAAGAATAACTTCCAAGCACGGACGCCCAATTTCCTTGGGAAAAGGATATTGGGAGTTCATTCACACAGGTGATAAAACGAAGCCAAAGATTAGTGAAAAAATCCCACCCCATAACACGTGTGGGCATATAAAGCATGGCATAAAAGGTGTTATACTAGTTGTCTGTCACTCAATGTGACAGACTTTAGGATTGTACATAAACAAGATGCACAAATTCCTAAGGAGGCTTGGGACACCTTAGTAAATATGTATAGTACAAACATTCAAGCTCAAAAAGGTGCAACCTTTGCAAGCCCAAAATATTATTGTTTAAGGTTGATGGTATGACAAAGTATTTGAAATATAACAAATTGGTAAGCATGCCAAACATGATTTCCCACATAAAAATCATGTCAATACAAGGCCATTAGATGTTATACATTCTGATGTATGGGTGACCAAGACTATAACAATTGTAGGTTACATAGGTACTATGTTACATTCATTGATGATCACTATGGGTTTACTTTATGAAGGAAAAAAGTGAGGTGTTTGTTGACTTTGAGAGATTTAAAGCCTTAGTTAAGAAGGAAAAATGTATGCAAGTCAAATGCATAAAACCATATGTGTCTCATTTGAAAGTGTTATGGCTGTATTGCATAAATGCATGTTCTTGATGAAATAACATAAGTAAGCAGAGATGTTGTATAAAGGTAACTGAAGACGCATTAGTAAGAAGTAATGATGTGTCCCACATGAAGAGCTGCAATCACACGTGCTTAGTGGACCTGGAGAGTCCTCTAGCAATGGACCTCTAGTAGTGGATCTAGTGTTAGTCCATAGTTAGACATGTTGACGATAGATGTAAGGAATGTAGATGGATCATCTTGTGGAACTACAAGTGCTAGCACAAATGTATCACATAAAGGGAAGGAAAAGATAAATCAACCTTCTGTGCCTGATCTATCAACAAGTAACTCTTGTGGGTGGTGACTCTACTGGCTCTTATTAGAGCCTTGATAAGGAGCTTGGAATTCTTTTAGATCCTTTAGCAGGTTACTCTTGGTGCACAGAGAACCACAACTATTTTGAGGACACCTAGTGTGGTGATCCAAGTGTACACAAGTCTAGTTAGGTTAGATACATAATTGGTAGATTGAGATATGATGGATATATAGCTCATCATGCTATGCTTACATGAAGGAAACCAACTCTTGCTTGAATTCTTCTCCTAGTTCTAGATTAATCTTCACAGGCTTTTCTTTTTTCATCTCCTAGATTCACCTCTTGTAGTATGTCTGGGCTTACTTTTGCGGCATTTTTCTTCTGACCAGTTCTCCTTTTACTTTTGCACTTAATCATGGATCTCTTGAATCTCTTCCTCTTGCTGTAGATTCCATGCCCATTCAATCTCTTTCGAGGCTTTCTCATGCATGTTTTTGCTCAACTTTTTTCTCCTTGAGCCCTCTGGTTTTACGAAATCTGATTCTTTTTTCTTTATTTCTTTAGCTGCTTCTTCCGCATTTTCATCTTTTACTTCTGCAAGTGCCCCATCTTTTATCCACATGTAACATGTACAAGGGCAGTACAAGGGCACCAGATCGAGTATTCCGTCTTTTCATCATCATTGAAACCTTCTGACATATTGAATGTCTTCACATGAAGTGGCCTTTGAGGAGGTGTTACTGATCCCTTTACTTGAAAAGATTAACATGAGCTTTCCACTTCCCCTTTCTGATAGAGATTTTGTTTCTGCCCCAGTCCTGCTTTACTTTGCCACCATGTCTCAACCAAGGCCTTCCCAATAACACGTGGTAAGACCTGGTGTGGTTTTCAGTGGTTATGACCACCAAGTTGACCTTGAAGTCTACTTGTTTGATTTTCATTTATACATTCTTGATAATTCCTTTAGGAACCACCATTCTATTATCTGCCATTCTTATGTTGAATGGAATGGGCACTCCCATTTGAGACCCAATCCCACTGCAATTTCCTCAATAATGACATTGACTCTAAATCCACCATCTAGTACTGCATCATTGATGATCAGGTTGTTCAGTTGGATTGTGACTTTGGCCACTTAATCATCTTTGGATGCTAGGAGTTCCTCAGCTTGCACTCTGCTGCATTCTGGGGTTTCTTCTTCTTTTAAGTGCTTCAATTCCTTGCTTAGTCCTTCAATGCCTGCCATCAAGATTTTAGCCTTGAATCTTGGACATAAGTCCATAACTTATCTCAACAAAACCTATCTATCCAATAGAATTGATACTACATTGGTTTGCAACCAATTAGCATCCTTCTTGCTTTCTTCCAAGAAGATTTCATTGTTGTGCTCTGCACGCATCTTGTGTAGATTTTTTCTTGCTTCCGGGTGATCTGCGATGACTTTGCATGAGCCACCCTCCTTCTACTTGCCTTGCCTTCTTTTTATTTTCTTAGCGGTTTGGATCCTCACCTTATCCTGCTATTCCCAGTCCATAGCTACCTTCTTGCAGGCTTTGGGTGAGTCCTAATTGTCTAGCAGAGTGATTACTACACCAGGTTCATTTGCTTTTGCCCTTGTGACTGCCAAGATATCTTGAACCTCCATCTGTATGTCATCTTCCTGCATCATGTTGGCACTTGTTGGTGGATTTTCTTTGAGTTCCATTAATTCTACCTATCTTTCTTCATCATTTTTTTTCTTCATGGCACATTCCTCCTTGGTGTGCCCAGGATGTTGACAATAGTAGCATGTAAAGGTTGTAGAACCATAGGCATGTCCTTGGCTTCTTCTTCTTGAGTAATTTTCATGGCCTCTGCTCCCATACCTTCCCATCCCTAGGGGTCTTCTTTCCGCTCCTTCCATATTATTCACCATGGGAGCTCTACTTTTCAAGTTGTACCTGCAGTTCCATGTACTACGCTTGTACATGTTACAAATGGTATATGTTGGTGGCAGTGTCCATTCCTTTCTAAGGTGGCCTTCCTGTTTACATTGAGAGGAGAGCACATTTTTGTGAAATTTTGAGCTTTTTTTCTTTTTCATCTCTTGCATCAGTTACTTCACCTCTTGCATCAGTTACTTCACATGTAGCATAAGTTCTCTAGGGCTCATTTGTGCCCTCATGGGTTTCTTCTTTTTTTCCTTCCTTTTCTTTACTACCACTAGAGTGTCCTGTAAGGTGCCACTTGAATCATCCTACTTAGTTGTCCTAGGCTTTCTCTTTTGTCTTCTTTCTTAACTTCTTTTTTCTACCATTTTGGCCAGCTCGACCAGTTCGTCAAACTCCTCTTCAATTTTTTCTTGCTTTGTGCTGACTGCTGCATGGAAGTCTGGCTTAAGCCCTTGGATAAACCAATCTGCAACTATTTACATCATTGAGGGTCGGCTTTGTTTTGCCACTCTCTACCTCAAGCTCAACAGTTTTGTTGCATAGGCCTCTACATCCATGTCTTCTTATTGAAGTTCTCTCATTTGATCTCACAGAGTTGAGTTGCAGACTTTATCTTCCGGAATCTCCCCAAAAAGCAGTCACGACCTCTTCATAAGTCTAGAAATGGTTGTCTTGGTATCTTGACACCCACTCCGTGGCTCTATCTTTGAAGGTGTTCATGAAAGCATCTCTATGGATTTCACTGAGCTCTGGTTCTTCCTCATCCCAAGGTATAGCCACTTTCCAGTAGTGCTAAAACCTCCTTACATGCAGATCTATATCTTCCCCTTTATCTCCTAAGAACACTGGGAAATTTTTGGCTAATGATGCCATGGCTCCCTTGAACCTTTTTCGGGGGTTTTGTTGTTGTGGTTGTTCTTTATGGTTTTGTTGCTCCACCCTTCTTGGGCTTTCTGGACCTGGACTGTGCACAGCTTCTAGCTCTTAGCACTCCTTTTCTTGGTCCAAATCATGCTTGAAATTTGACACTCGTTCTTGCTCATATGGGGTTGTAGAAGTTTTCGCACTATCTTCCTAATTGGATTAGTGTGAGACACTCCTAGTTGCGAGCTTCCTAGAGGGTTTATTGGAAGGCATCACTTTTCTCCATCCTCAAGTTCACAATCATGGGAAAGGCATGCCTGACTCTATTTTTGCTGGTTGGGCTATGTGGTGGAAGGTTCGTCGCACTGACCTTCCCAGAAAAGCCCTTCCATGCTATGGCTTCTCCACGCAGACTTTTTTTAGGAATCTAATTCTAGTAAGATTAGCGAAACCAAAACTTTCTCTTTCAGAGTTTCCTTTGCCTAAAGGTGCAAAATTCTACTCAATGGAGATTTTTATGTTCCGTCGCAATTTCCCAAAAAGGAAAGATTTTTTGCCTAGTTGCGGTAGAGGTTTCCCTCAGCAGGAAGTTTTCTAGTGGAGTTGCGGTAGAGTTTCCTAGAAAGATCGCCAAGTGTTTCTTGCTGATTTTCCTCTCGGTGGAATGGCAAGACAACAGTTTGAAGTAACAAACCAGCCAGGCAAGCCCGTGGGAGGTGAGTAGCCACCCGCCAGAGATTCTAGATTCGAACACCATCTTTAGAGTGGTCATGGGGACACTCAGAACATCGCTCCACTTTATAACTCCACACACTCACTTTGCTCACTGTGCTACATAACCCTCTCACTCTCTCTCTAGTGCACAACATGCTTATTAAAATAGAGACACAATACTCTTATTCAACACATTACAAAGTGTAACACAGAGACATAATGAATGGCAACATTGCTCTTTGTTTACTGGATTACTTCCAGAATCATTACAGGATCATTACAGAGCAACTACTCGACACAAAGACTACTACTTCCTAAGGATTATGACCATGTTTGACTTCTCACTACTGGCTATCAACTATTAGCTGTGAGCTATTAGCACCGTGCAACCTCCTTGCAATAGTGATCAGCCACCCTTTTAAGCTTTGTTTTCTTGATCTTGGCAATGGCTATTCTGGTGGCTACAACCCACCACCTTCACATGTGCAGTACAGAGGTGGTGCTCACGATGTGGGAAGTGGTCCAGTTGTGCACTTTGTTTGCCACTGAGCTGTTGGGTGCAATAGGATACCATTGTAGTCATGTGAGGGTGTTGATTCACCTATACAACTACTGGTCAAACTACCCAATAGCACCATCGACCTTGCCAATGCTAGCAAAGAATGGAGCTTAGCAAATGTTTGAGAACACCTACTCATGCTATTTGAGGAAGTACAAGATGCAAGCTTCGAGATAGAACATCACAAAAGGTATTAGCTTTTTCCTCATTAATTTTTGAGTTAATTTTTTTGAACCATCCATGTTCTGATGATATTTGTTCATATATGTTTGTGTAGATTGGGAGACATATGGACAAGTCTTTCATGGTTTGTGATTCTTGGAGAGACGGGGGTGTGGAATTGCAATTCGGAGTGTAATTGGGTAATGTCATTGTAAATTTTTTTTTGGTTGTAATCCAACTTTTTCCTTTTTGGTCAATATGTAATGAGTGGCACGGACTATTTGGATCAAGCTTGAATGATGAAAATAAGTTCAATTTGGATAAGTTTGTATAAAATTATTATTTGGACACATTTGATTAAATATATTACTTGGATTAGGTATTTTAATTGAAATGACTACGTTTAATAAAGTATTTTGGGTGGTTGGTCCTTTTTTTAATAAGTGTGAAATTGTTGATTTTACACCCTAATTTTTTCTATAAATAGGGAACCTCCCTCATTTTTGTCATTTGTATCACTAGCACTCGTGCACATTTTGCTAGCATACATTCCCTACAGCTTGGCTGCTGCACTCTCATTGTTGCGATCCTAATGGATCATTCCATGGCATATGAGAACTTTCTTGCATTCATAGAGAGGACTGAGTGGGTTGGCCAGCAAGAGCTATTTCACAATTTCTCTCGCATCATTAACTTCGAAGCAACTATCCTCCTCGCCAAATAGGACTACAAGGAGACCTTGGAGTACATGGAAACATACATAAGCCCTTTGTTATGATCATCCCTGATAGTAACACTCTCTGGGTCCCTTGTGAGCTTCTACACCACATCAAGAAAATCGAGGAAAACTATCCTAAGAGATTGCGTAGGTACCAACAAGCCACACAAGAGGATGGACACTTTAAGGTGCTCTTGGTAAGGGAAACATCGGCACCACCTTTTTGTCATGGATATCAACATTTCATTCTCATGTTGAATGAATAAGAGTCTGATGATGAGGCTGAGGTTGGTGACATTGCCCTGGCTTAGTTAAGGGGAGGACAAGCAGGTAGATCCAAAGCCCGAGCTCCTTGATCAAGTGGTGGAGCAAGCTCTGGCCTTGGTTCTTCTTCGAGAATAGGAAGTGGAAAACAAAGCTGAAGGTACAACCTCACGAGCCAGTGAAGAAGGGTCATCAGTGGAGGGAGAAATGGTGGCTATGGATGAGGCCGATGAGATAGGGGCAGCACCACCCGATATGTACGAGTTAGCACTAAGTACGCTTAGCTCCATAATGGTATATGGAGAGGAGTTTCTCTTCTTGTAGGACTTAGAAAAAATGTTTAAAGTAAGATGAGTGTTTGTCTCTCCTTGCCATCAAGCTAGATTTTCCACTTGATATAATAGATCCTCTCAATACATGACGGAGCAACTTGTACCAATTGATGGTACGGTATTAGAGAGTGTCCAATTTGTTCAAGGGAAAATACAAGAGGTTGAGTAGGGTCAGGTTCCTGAGGAGTAATTTAAAGAAGTACAAGCTAGCTTTCCCCAAGTCATCTTGGTGTGCATTCGCCTCCTCAACAATTGGAGGAGTAGCACAAGTCCTCAATTAACATTAAGCAACTAGATTTGATAGCGTCTAATGAACTACACTTGGTAAGTTAATAATTCCTAGTTTTTTACTCCTATTCATGGCATGATTGATTACTAAAATGTGTTTGTATGCAGTATGTCATGGAGTTGGATGCCTGGGCACATCGTAAGGATAGCACAAAGGATCCCTTTGGAACTAATTCAGCATTGGCCCATTACGTGGGCCGTATTCCAACTAAAGACATTGTGGTTGTCCACAATGCTTTTAGCCCTATGGGAGGATTTCAACTTTTTGCTCTCAAGGCCTTATCTAAAGTGTTGTGCTTGTATAGAGTCTCCAAGAATGAGGAGAAAATTATCCTCATCAACAAGTCGGCCTTTTTTGCAACCTTTCAAGGAGGCTATGCTCCGAAGGTCCTTGTCAATAATACAGTCATTGCCAAAAGTGTAGGAGAGAGAGATGCCAAGTGTATTGTAGATTCCATCATGTTGGGCACTCTTCCCCTCAACAAGAGAAGGCATAAGGCCTCAAAAGAAGCAATCAAAAGATTAAAAAAATTGGGATGTAAATTGTAATGCTTCTCATGTAATCCCCTTTCTTGGTAATAAAAATACACTTGTTTTGAAGTCATCTACGCTAGGGCCAATTTTAATTTTTGTAGTTGAATTTTGCATAAAATGAATTTTTTAACTGTACAATTGATTATGAATTTGCAGTTGAATGGAGTGAGTTTAATTTTGTAGTTGAGTTTGTACTAATTTACTGAATTTTTGTAATTATTTTTGAAATCAATTCCAAAAATAACTAAACAATCCGAAACATTTTTTTCAAGTCTCTCTAGGCCTTCCAAGCCCTCCCCCCAGGCCTCGAGGGTGTTCGATGGGCCCAGCTTGCCCCGTGCTGCCAGGCCTTGGGGGGGCAACCTGGGCCCATCCAGCCCCCTCGACCTGGGGGAGGGCTTGGAAGGCCTAGAGAGGCTTGGAAAAAATGTTTCGGATTGTTTAGTTATTTTTTGGAATTGATTTCAAAAGTAATTACAAAAATTCAGTAAATTAGTACAAACTCAACTACAGAAGGCCCCAGGCCAGCATGGGGCAACTTGGGGCCTTGCTTGTCTGGCCCTAGGTCACCCCATGCTAGCCTAGGGCCTTTTGGGCCCATCCAGCCCCCCTGAGGCCTGGGGGATGGCTTGGAAGGCCTAGAGAGAGTTCAAAAAATGTTTTTGGATTCTTTGAAAAAAAATCTAATTTTTTTGAAAAGTTTTGTTACAAATTCAGAATTCAATTGAATAGTTTTTTTTTGTAACTCTATAAATTGTCTAGAAGAATTTACAAAAAAAACTGCACTTATGTGTTTTATAACTTGCTATGAGAAAATTGGTGCAATCTAGTTTAATTTTGTACATGGTACATTAATCAAATATATTTCAAACTTAAATATTTAAAATGTGTCCCAAAACAAAAATCCATGACTATACAAGCTTAAAATAAGACAAGACCAAAAAAATTGAGCTTTCTATTGATAAAGATAAATTCTTACATAGCACCACTGCTGATTACAAGTCTTGATGACGCAAAAGTCTAGCTAATTTAAGATTCTTCGTCTCATTATAGTAACCCTCTTAGCATGGATAGCATAGAGGTCTATATCCTCAAAAAAGGTCACCAAAAAAGCTTCTCCAGTTTCTTGTAAAGCTCCCAAGGCAAGGCTTTACACACAATAGTCTTGAGAGTAACTATATAGGATTTCTCTTACAAGACGTATGAAAGGTACCTTAGTAATAGGGAGATCCATAGATTTTTGAAATCTGCGTATCTCTTGGAGTGGCTTGACTCCATATTTCCTCCTCCTCCTTCTTGGTGCACGTGGAGGCACATTCGGGTTCTGAGGCCTTGGAGGACGAGGAGCCTTCTTCCAGTCAGGTCCCTTGGGGCGGCCACGCCGAGGTTATGGTGGAGGTTCTACTGCCTACTGTGGAGGTGCTTGTAAATATAAAACACGAGGCCCGCTCCCCTCACTTGTAGAGCCTCCTTGTCCTCCACCTACTTGTTGGACTTCCTCTTGTGTTGGAAGAGGACCAATATTGGTAGGGAGAGTCTCCCCAGCATGTTGCCCTCATGGAGGTGGAATATTTTGTCCTTCCCATGGTGGAGGACCCTGATCCTACTCATACTCGGGTCATTGTTGTGAGTTGACAATTCCATACTATTGGAATTTCAAGGAGGCTTTCTAGTACCAGTAGCAACATTGGTAGGACGAGGAGGTACTCTACGTGCAATATTCTTAGTTCGAGCCATGGGTGAGAAAGTGAGGAGAGTGATAGTGATATGAAAAAAATGAGGCCATAGAGTCTTATTATAGACACTTGAACATTAGGTCAAATTTTTAAAAATGATAATTTAGTGTGAAATCAAAAAATTTTAATGTCCATTACAATTTAATGTTGTTTCACCTAAAATTTACCATTTCTAACCATTGTAGCATGCCATGCAGCATGGCGTGTTGGCCCACTACTTTAGTTCCATTTAGCCTTATTGGTCTCCTTCATGCAGAGTTAGACTACTTTTGCAATTTGCGATGCCTTTGCTTTCTCCTTCAATAAGCTTCTACTCAATGTGTATCGGAATAACCGATCAAACATTTCAATGAGGTAATTTGTTCGTGTCACCCCTCCACCATGACAAGTGTTCTTGAAATAGATTCCCTTTGCTCTATAATGTGACTTCTCCATTCTTTGGGTGCTCTACATGTCAAGGGAACCATACTTTTCCAAGTAATATGATCCATGAGCATGATAATAATAAAAATGTAACATGTAATTGGTGATTGATGTTACCCCAAACTGTCAATGACCAGTTGAGTAAACTCAATGATTGTCGTGAATATGCTTCTTTGTCAATGTTGGTAGTACTTAACAACTGTTGAGATATCGAGCTCATCTAGTGAGGCGGTGGACACTGATGACCCTCCTAGGGGATAGGCCCAACACTTACACTAGTGGCATGGTTGGTGAGATCATGGGTGATATGCGACCAGTGTGATGACAGGCTGTATGACAAAGCTACTTGCAAATTTGGGTCTATCAGTGGATAGACAAGTTGTCATTTTCTATGACAACATTAGCAGTATACAGTTGGCCAGGAACCCAGTTTTTCATGCTTGCACGAAGCATATAGAGGTCCACTACCATTTTGTCAGAGAGAAGGTTTTGGTAGGAGACATTGACCTTATTTATGTCAGCACACAGGATCAGGTCGCAGACGTCTTCACCAAAGCATTGGGTACAGAGAAGCTCTGTAGATTCAGGGCTTCGCTTGGTGTACATGAGATGGAGTTGAGCTCGAGGGGGAGTGTTGAGATATCGAGCTCATCTAGTGAGGCAGTGGACACTGATGACCCTCCTAGGGGATAGGCCCCACACTTACAACCACCTCTGATATTATTGTGACACAATGGATTCCTACAATAAACCATTGTACAAGTACAAAAGTACTCGATGATAGAAAAATATAAACAAGAGAGCTACTAATTCTTATGACCAACAAGACCCATATGAGAAACAATAGTATGAGCCCTAGGGGCCTCCTTAATTAGCTTCACCCATAAACTACACTTCTCTATTTGAAGACATGGTGCAGCAAAGAGTAAGAGATCTCAACAATATGGTATGTATGCTATTGATGTAATGCTTTTACCACACCATATTGTGAAGTGCCCTCACAAGAACCTACACCAAATCCCCTGAGTACTCAAAGCCCTCCAAATCTCGTGCCCAACCCCAACATAAATCTTTACAAAGGCACATGCTATAAGTGTGGATTTGACCATGCTTACAAGGATTTTCCCAACAGAGTGAATCACCCTTGTGGTAGAAAGCATATATTGCTACCACTTTAACAACCCTTAACTTTTTAGGCATACAAGGAGGATTTATTCACACAATCCTTCTTAATGCCACCTAAAGGCTCCAATTTAATAAAAGGGTGCCAGCCAAATGAAGGCTACCAATAAGTAGAAATCCTAGGCTTTAACTTTGAAGCAAGCATCCAAAGAGCTAGAGGTGCAGGTCCCAAGGAGTACAGTAACCCTTAAAAAGGTAAATTGGACAAAGCTTAGGCCTTAGCATTGCACTAGCCCCTTTTTTGGTGCTAATGAATCAGAACCAAAGGTCCAAAAGAAGAAGAACTTAAAGAGCACACAAAAATGCAACACATGATTAGTTATCATGGGCAACAACATTGTGACCATTGACAATGGTGTAGATGAGCTTCAAAGCTATCTCCATTGCGTGGAGACAACAAGTGATGACATGCTCAAACCTATTGTTCCTAAGGAAAAGAAGCCCATAGACTACAATTTTTTTTTGAAGTATCTGAAGGAGTACCCCAACCCCATATTGGATAAAGAGAGGATAAAATAAGGCCAAGATCTTGTAAGGAAGGTACAAGATGAACTAGAGGCAATGCTAGATCAAGTGGTTGAGTACAAATCACTAACCTTGCTTGAGCATATCCTAAATTCTATCATAAAGCCAATGTGAGGGAACCTCAAAGTTTCCCCGAGTCCTCAGACAAGACCCATGACCATTCTCAAGAGGCCCATTGATAGAACCAATTCTAGAGCCTCTACCTTTGGAACCAATCTAACCAAGCCCCACATTACTAGTAGATGCAGTGAGGGAGGACTTAGTTGGAGTTGAAAGTTGGTGGTCTTCCATGGGTCACCATAGCCCAGCGTAAAATTTTCTCCAATCATTTTATTAAAGAAGGGAAATGATGACTTTATCTTGTCCCCCCCTAGGGAAGGGTCAATGCACACCCTCTATACACTGGTAGGTCCTAGCTCACCTTAGAGTGAGTATAACCCCAGTGTAAGTCTGACTATTACCCACAGGACATAGCAAGCCTTCATAACTTTTTTGTCCACTCTTAGGACATAGCAGTGTGTAGGCCTTCCCCCCCTTCATAGCCTTCTTGTCCTCAAAATTCTTCTTAGAATTCCAAATTTTAACAAGTTCTCTTTCATAAGAAAATTCCCAACTTTGGAGAAACTTGTTCGACTAGATGAATGAGAGCTTAAGAGCCCACACATCTGAACCTGAATCTGAGGAGGAGGAGGATAAGCCATACCCCATTGAGCATCCTCCCTCCATAACCAAAACCAATGGACATCCAAAAGTGCCCAAAATGCCCATGAACAAGTTGGGACACTATTTTGAAAGCAACACAGTAAATGTTCTGTTACCTATTATGTACAAGGGACTTATGATCTCCATAATCTTGGATGATGGTGCTGGTGCTAGTATAATCACCAAGGATTTTTTGGAGGCCTAAGGTAGCCAACCACTTGTTTTGTACAAGCCTCCGAGTGAATCTTGCTCATCCTTAGACATCCTGAAATATACAATTTAGACCTTGAATTAAGTTTCCACCACTTATTCAAAAAAGAGGGTCATACACGATGATCCTTGGAAGCCCTACATGAGATATAAGAAGATTGGTTCATGATCAGGAAACTAATCACATTTATAGATGCAAAGGCAAAACTAGTCCTTGAAGATAAACATAAAGATAAGGAGTCTTGTCCCATGGGTCGAGGTGTTCTTGCTAATGATTCTGACATAACTGTCTAAATTGCTTCGATCAACATGCGTAAATGTTACAAGTTTTACTGGATAGTGATTGAAGAAGGGAACCATGACTATGGGCCTCTCCCAAAGCCTGATGACTTTAAGGGTCCATGTCTTAGTAACCATGGACACTCTTCCACAAAAGCTTCGCAAGATCACTGGTGCAGCTCGTTCAGGCTTTTTTAAGCTGGAAGAATCATGTTAAGGCCAATAACCTTAATCATGACCAACTAAAGTGGGATGCTTTAAAGATGTATTTACTCCAAAGATACTGCCCATTTGCCAGGGTATGAAGAAGATAAGATAAATGAGTTCTTTGAAGTATCACCCTAGGATTGTGAACCTATCATTGCATATCATCAGGCTTATGCTAATCTAATGATGTTCACTCCATCCCTGGTGGATGATACCACATTTCTCATGATAGATTTAGCAGAAAGCTTGATTAACATGTAAGCTAGTTAAAAATGCTAAGCCAGACTCTATAGCTAAGGCAGTGCATATGGCAGAAGGCTTTGCCAAGGTTTTCCCAAAGGAGAACCCTCAATCTAGAAGGTTTCCCTCAAGGTTGCTGCCAATTGCTCTAAAGAGATTATCAAGCCCAATTAAGGAAGACCAAAATCTGCCCAGGTCAAAGAAGAACAAGACTCAAAATCTGAGCCAAGTTTTTTAAAATGTGGAGTATAAAAGAGAGAGTCCCCAAGTGTTTGATAGATCATCTCAAAAGGGAATGAAGGCATTACTGATGTCACCAACCAAGGCACATTATAAGCAATGTCCCAACATAAATAATCTAATGCAAATCATTATTGGACCTCACTTTCAAAGGCCGACTACATTCATCCAAAGCAACCAGAGACCTATTGAGCTAAGGTTTTCAAAAGGTGGAGTCAAGAAGAGAGAGTTCCCAAGTGTCTGAAAGATCTTCACAATGTGGAGTTAAAAAGAGAGAGTTCCCAAGTGTCTGAGAGAATGTCCCAATGCACCAATCATAACTTATCTGATGTAAAGCATTGCGGGACCTCACTTTTGAAGGTTTACTGCATCTATCGAAAGCAGCCAGAGATGTGTTACATTTTCCCAAATTTACCCAAAGCCTCCACCCCAAAATTGGGAAAATTAGAGAAGAAACTTCCCAACTCAGCCAAAGCTACCTCTACAGATATCATCATTTTGCTGACCTAGAAGAGGATGATAAAGGTTAAATTCATGCGGCCATTGAGCATCAAGGCTAAAATCAGCCATTTTCTATTATGCACTTGCTAATTACTAAGGTAAATAGTTTGAGCTTTTGGTTTATTCTAGAAGCACTCATTTTTTCATTTCACCTGCTTGCTTGTGAAAGTTAGAACTAGACCAAAAACAGAGTAAACCAATGCAAGTCGAATTGGCTAGTGGGAAACTTTTGCTCATATGGCATGACACAAAAAAATCTCAAATTCTCTCTAGATGGAAACTCTACTATGAATGTAAATTCAAGGTCTTGCCTTTACAAGATTATGATAGAATTCTCAAAATGGATTGACTTACTTAGGACCAGGCAAATATCCAGTCCTGCATAAGGGGACCATCTCTTTTCTAGATCATCTTCATAGAATTAAGGTTTGAGAAATTGGAGGAAAAGGATCTCCAAAATTACAATTGGTAAAGCCATCCAAAATGTTGAAAGGCCTTGGGAAGAAAGAAGTGGTCTACCTTATTAAATTCAACTCTACTAGAAAGGAGTTAGGCTCATTTGAACCTAAATGGCTCATGAGTATGCAGTTGTATTTATCAAAGAGTTGACAGAAATGCCCCCAACTTGAGAAGTGGATCACGAGATACATCTTATACTTGTCGGGTATCAAGTCCAGTGTATCCCCATGGTGAGGCCATGTCACTTCTCTTTCAGAGAGGAAGAAGGATGGAACTCTAAGATTGTGCATTGACTATAGAGCATTAAACTAATTTATAGTCAAGAATAAATACTCGATATATTAAGAATCGATAAACTTTTAAATCGATTACATAGTGCACAAATATTCACTAAGATTGACTTGAGATCTGGATATTACCATATCCGGATCAAGGAGCAAGACAAACCAAAGATGGCATTCAATACTAGATATGAGTTCTCAGTAACACCTTTTGGTCTACAAATGCACATGCAACCTTCAACTAGCTTATACAAGAGGTCTTTAGAGAGTATCTCGATGATTATGTTCTGGTTTTCTTTGATGATATCTTAATTTATTCCAAAGATATTGTTGATCATGAAAAACATGTTCACAAAGTCTTGGGCATCCTAAGAAAGCACCAACTCTTTGCTAAGAAGAGTAAACATATATTCTTCATTAATAGCATTGAGAATACTTGGGCCTTATTATGTCCAAAGGTGGTATCTTAGATGTTCCTGCTAAGATACATGCTATTATAGATTGGCCAGAACCAAAAATGGTAAAGAAGTTTAAGGTTTTCTTGGATTGACAGGATGGTATCGCATATTAATATGCCAAGATTTTTTTGCCTTTAACTGCTCTTCTAAAGAAGAATATACCCTTCGAATGGATACTAATGTGTCAAAGTGTGTTCAATAAACTTAAGACTTCCTTGGTTAACCAAACCTGTGCTGAAATTGCCAAAATTTGGTAAGCCTTTTGAGGTGATCATTATTAATGCAAGTAGCTTTGCAATTGGTGGAATCCTTATGCAAGATGGGAAGCAAGTAGCCTATGAGTAATGAAAGCTCAAGCCCAGTAGGATAGTAGTCTATAAGTTATGCAAGCGCATGAGTAGAATTATGCAATCCATGACTTGGAACTTTTGGCAGTCACTCATGCATTGAAGATATGGAGGCATTATCTTCTTAGACAAAGATTTACTCCAATAACGGACCACAAAAGTTTGAAGTGGATATTTATCCAAAGTGATCTAAATATGGGTTAGAGGAGATGGATGCAATATGGGTTAGAGGAGATGGATGCAGATATTACAAGAGTTTGACTTTGAGATTAAATATAAGTCAAGAAAAGAAAATATAGCTATAGATACTCTAAAGCATAAAATATCTTACTTACTATAACAAATCAACTTCCTACAAGAATCAAGGAGAAATTGGGATGGATATATTATTTGTCCCAATCATTACCTTGTTGATGTAGGATTCAAGTAAAACTATTCAGGAAATGAACAAGGTATAGGGATAAAAACTTCAAGATGGATGCCCACACTATGACAATCGCTTATGTGTCCTAAAGTAATGGGAAATTCAAAAGGTAGATCTTAGTTGAGGCTCATGATAGCCCAATTTTAGGACATCTTGGTTATGTGAAGACATTTGCAATGGTCAAGAAGAGCTTATTTTGGCCAGTAATGAAAAAAGATGTACTGAATAATGTCCACAATGCCAAAATATTAAAGCTGACAGTGTTAAATTTCTCAAAAACTGCATCCTTTGGATATTCCAATGATGAAATGGGAATGCATAAGTATGGATTTCATGACTAGATTGCTAGTAAATGTCAAATATGATTCCATATTTGTTGTAGTTGACAGACTCACAAAAGTTGCACACCTTATTCTAGTAAGGAAGACCTTCACTACTTTAGATATTGCCAAGAGATTTTTGTGATAAATCTTTCGTTAACATGGGTTACCTCGTAGAATAATAAGCGACAAGGATGCGAAATTTACTTCTCAGTTCTAGACATCATTCATTGAAGCAATTGGAACTTCTCTAGACCTTAGTATGGCTTATCATCCAAAAACATATGGCCAAACTAAAAGAGTTAATCAAGTCTTTGAAGATACTCTTAAATCTTTCTATGGACATGAGTAGAAAGGATGGTTGAATTACCTACATTTGATAATACTTCTTGTCACACCAAAGTATGGTATGAATGCATTCAAAGCTCTGTACGGTCAAGGCTGCCTTTCTTACACCTTTGAATTGATATGACCCTCAAATTAGGGTAGAATTTTCAAGGCAAATGTTTAATGAAATGGATAACTAGATGCAATCCATAAGAAAAGATATCAAAGCTACTCAACACAGACAGATTCAAAGCTACTCAACACAGACAGATTCAAAGAGGATGATCGTGAGAAAGCGATATAGTTTTTCTTCATATACGACCCAAGTGGAGTTCTTTATCCTTGGGAAAGTATCAGAAGTTATCACTAAGATATTGTGGCCCTTATGTTATCACCAGGAAGATTGGAGATCAGGCTTATGAGTTGCTTCTTCCTCCCACATCTTAAGGTTCACAATGTCTTCTAGGTCAGCCCACTGAAGAAGTATCATCCAAACCTTGAGCACATCTTAGAGGATGATTATATCATCATGCCAGTATAATGACATATGGAGTTGGAACCTGAAAAGATCCTAGATATTAGAGAAAAGTCTTTATGAAACAGGATTTTAAGAGAATACTTAGTTAAGTAGAAGTTTTTCCTTGTTGAAGTTGCAACTTGGGAAAAAGAGGAGGATTTAGCTAAAGATTATCCCCATTTCGTGAATTGAGGACATCTCGATGCTTAAGTGGGGGAGAATGTAAGATCCCTCTTACCCTTGTAAAAGAAATTTATTAGAAAAAGAATTCTTGGCTTAAGAATGAAAAATTGTGTATTTTTTAAGAGAGAGAAAATGTAAAAAGATGGGGTATTCACATGGAATATTCTCTAAACTAAGAAAAAGCCTTAGAAAATTAAATATTTAGATGGGAACATTAATTTTGACTCAAAAAGATAAGATTGACATGTACTAAAAAAATTAAACAAAGGTTAAGTTGTAATGCTAGTGCACATATAAGAAAACTCCTTGATCCTAAAAGAATTTGAGAAATTTGACTCTATAGATGAGTCTGACACGTGCATTTTACCCTTGTATACAATCTAGAAAAAAATATTATAAGGGCTCTCTTAGAAAAATAAATTAAAAAATTAGGCTAGGTGTGTTTGTACGTTAAATAATTAAATTAACACTAGTTTGGTGGCTCAACAAGACATAAAAACATCTTTTTTGAGGGTTATAAAAACATAATTTGATGTTTCAAGCCTTTATCCAAACTACACACCCTTAAAGATATGTACTATACATGTGTCAAAGGACATAGGAAAAATATATTTGAACACAAGATGACATGCAAAGACATCCAATTGGTCTAAATAATTGGAGTGGTCACAGTTTTCACACGTGCAGTTTTTGCTTAAACATAATTCCATCACAAACCTTTGCAAAAAAAAAATCTTCCATCATTGACATTTATTTTGGCTTGGCACATATATCATAGGAGATCAATATGGGGTGAATCTAGAACGCTAAAAGTCTTTGATGGTTATTTAAAATTGAAAAATTAGATGCCTGTCATCTTTGCGTAAGCTCCAACCAAATGTAAACACTTGTAAAACCTACATTCTTTACACAAAAATGACCATTGAACCTTAGAATCTTGTTTAAAATGATGTTAGTCAACTCTTACATATAAATAGGCATATAGAACATTCTTAATATAGTTCAAAGATTGAGGAATGATATTGGGTAGTGAAAAATGTTGACATCACATAAAAGTGGCATTGATCTTGTTTCATATATGTAATTATAGATTGAAAACGCTGTGTATAATCATGAATGGACATGCATAACCCAAAAAAGGGTATTTGGAATAAGATTTCTACTACTATGACATTATACCTCTCCTAATTATAGATTGAAAACGCTGTGTATAATCATGAATGGACATGCATAACCCAAAAAAAGGGTATTTGGAACAAGATTTCTACTACTATGACATTATACCTCTCCTAAGTACAATTACAGTAGTGTAGCATTTAAATGTATCTTACAATGTGTGGCAAAACATTCATATTCTTCCTATCTAAGGCTCCCAAAAAATGAAAGTTACGATCGATATATGCAAATAGCAACTTATCCATATATAGAAGCCTTAAAATAAAGATATCAATCGCAAGATAAAATTCATGGAATGCAAGTCAATTTTGCGTGTTTGACAATAAGAAAAGAGAGAAATAAGCCTTTAAAACCTAGATATGTCCACAATTTCCATAAAATTTTAGCTTATATAGAGCATTTTGATTATATGCAAATGATTTATATTCATAGTTCATGAATCACATGGATTAAGACCTTGTAAAATATGTTGTTTTTAACTTCAACAATTTAGATTGTCAATAAAATTTTGTACTAATCATCCCAAAATCTATAATTTTGTACTAATCATCCCAAAATCTATAATTTTTCCATGGAGCATTTTTATGATGAAATTTGGGTCATGTAGATACCATATGGAAAGTATTTTTGGAAGAAATAATCAAATGTGGTCATTTAGCAAGATATAAAAATGTCCAAGGACATGTTTATGTCCTATTAGCAAACTAGTGTTACACAAAGCCTAAGGGTAAATGGGCTAAGGTCCAAAAACCATGGTTTATTTGAAAAAAGTGGATTTGAGATGAGTGGTAAATGGGAAATGTTAAGTGGATTGGCCACACATGGTTTTTGCTAGAGGTTTTAAGCTAGGTGGTCTAGACCATGGGTTTTGGGAAAAATGGGATATAGGGCTCCTCATCTTTAGATACATTAAGAAATAATGGGTGGACACATAGCCCCCCATTTACTAGAGTAAGTGCTAGTAGACTATGGTATATGGTGGCTATGCTTTATGGGTTATATACATGCATGAGGGGACCTGCCAAGCTATAAAGAGGGGTCCTCTCCCTTATATTCTCCACGCCTATTAAAAGATGCTCTTATGCTAGTATTTTTGAATATCTAAGCCCTTAGAATACCTCTCTAGAATCCCTATTTATCATAGTACCCTAGAGTGCCCATTCTAGCTTGAGTACATCACCTTTGGGACTTGTGGAGGCATAAAAACAAGGAATTCTAGGCGAGTTTTATTCTTAGAATTTGGAGGCTCCTTTGATACCTTGTATCACATCCACAACAAGCTTTTGTCTATTTACTAGTAGGTGGTAAAACCTTCCTTTATATTGTATTTTGATATTTGGGGACCAACAAGGATGACATCAATCAACGAATGACATTGCCATTAATATATATCTTTCATTAATGGTGACCACACTAGGAAAGTGTGGGTGTATTTTATGAAAGAGAAAAGTGAATTTTTTACCTAGTTTCAGAGCTTCAAAGCTATAATAGGGAAAGATGAAGGCATGCACATAAAATTTCTAAGGTTAGATGGTTAGGGAGATTATTTCTCCAATGAATTCAGTGACTATTTGAGAGAGCATGGGATAAAGAGACAATTTACATACATCTACACCCCATAATAAAACAGGGTTGCAAAAACGAAAAATATGTATATTGTAGAAGTTGTCCATACATTGATTAATGAGAAAGAGATTCTCTTTATTTCTGGGCTGAAGTAGTAGAAACTATAGTTTATATTATGAATAGGATGCCCACTGTAGCAGTTCATGGCATGACACCTAAACAAAAGTTTATTAGTGGGTGAGAACTAGATTTAGTAGACTTTTTAAAAGTGTTTGGTTATGTTGCTTATGTACATGTACTAGATGAGGTGAGAAGTAAGTTGGATCCCAAGGCAAAAAAATGTATATTCATTGGTTATTCCTCTGAACATTATAATCCCACTACGCACATGAGATGTGAATGAGCAAGAATGTTATGAATGAGCAAGAATGTTATGTTTAATGAAATGAGTGAAGAATTCTATATAGGCTAAAGAAAAGAATCAAATGGGTGCCTCAAATGATAGATATGATGTCATCTAAATGTAACCATAGCAATGATTGTGCTATCACGATTGCCGGCCAAGGAAAAAAATAGGGGCTAATCCAACTGTTTTTTTGAAAAAAATCACTTGGTATTTTAAAACATTCGCCCAAATTTTGGCCATTTTGAAGGGGTTATAGAAATTATTCGCCTGATTTTGGACATTTTAGGGTATTTTTTGAAAACATCTACCCAATTTTCTATAATTTTAGATTTATATAGGAGGAATAATCACCAACCCACCTACGCTTATATATTTATTTACCCTATTGCTAGCCTAGCAACCAGGTTGAATGTCTCCATGATGACATCTCTGTACTTCTGCCACCACTGGCTCTGCCACTGGCACGGTTACTGAGATTGTGGCTGATATGCCTCTAATGGTTTACAGGATATATGGTAAGCAATTTAGTTTACTAGATCTATGGTATGATTATAGTGCTAGCTCATAACAATATGGACCTTGTATGTTTTAGAGAGTAGAGTACTTTCCGATATAGTATGTACTCTTATTTTTATGTTATGGTTTTAGAGAAGTGAAGAAGAAAGAAGAAAATTCAGCCATATGTCTCTTTCTTGTGTGCTTATCTACTCTTATGTATGTGTGTAAAGAAGATTCAGCCATCTATCTCTCTCTTGTGTGCTTGTCTACTCTTATGTATGTGTGTGAAGAAGATTCAACCATATGTATCTCTCTTATGTGCTTATCTAATCTTGTGTATGTGTGTGACGAAGATTATTTGCAAGGAGCTCAAGCTCACCCTTCTCCCTGCATTTTTCTCAATCAAATATCTAAAGTTGTGCCTTTCACACCATCCCTAAAGTTTAAGTAAGAGTGGAGTATAGGAAGGAAACACTTGTGTTGTCCCATAACACCCCTATGTGCCAGGTCATAACCGCACCAATTAGAGGGAAACACTAGTGTCGCATAACACCCCCATGTGCCAGGTTGTAAGAGTGGAGTGTAGGAAGGAAACACTGGTGTTGTCCCATAACACCCCTATGTGTGCCAGGTCATAACTAAACCAATTAGAGGGAAACACTAGTGTCCCATAACACCCCCATGTGCCAAGTTGTAACATAACCTCACCAACTAGTGTACTCATAATTCTCTCACAACCAATTGCACGTGTATAAACATAAAACACACCCGTTTGCACAACCAATTGCACGTGTATAAACATAAAACACACCCGTTTGCACATGTACACACCCCCCTCTAATCCATGCACACATTAGACCTTGGCATGTGCAAACTATCTTAACACATACACTCGTAGGTTCACAAGCCCAAAACACACTTGTATGCATGTGGGAACATACATTCATACACACATGAATGTGCAGACATACATTCATACACACATGAATGTGTAGACATACATTTATACACACATTTTTTTCCACCCTCTGTAGACACATTTATTCACACAATTTTTCCCAGCCTCTGTACCCTTCCTAAAAATAATCCCCTTACCCCCTCCCCTTTTTAAAAAAATTCCCCCTCCCCTGGTTAATTTTTCCCACCCCCTTACCCCCAATTAATTTTTGCCACCCCCTAACCCCCTTGTCTTGTAATTTTATCCTTCATTTATTATTTATGAAATAATACCCCTAATTTGTTTTTTCCCATTTAATTTAAAAAATAATAATCCCCCCACATCCACCATGCAGCTCGTAGTCCGCCAACCATAGCTTAACCCAGTCCATGTGTAGGCAAACCAAATCCAACATAATTCTCCTTGAACTCTAAAGAGTAGGTCAGAGCCTATTATAAGAGAAAGTGTAGCACTAGCATGGAGAGCATGCAGTTTTGTTTTTTTTTTCCTTTCTTTGTTTTTGTTTTTTTTTTCTCTTTTCTTTCCACCAACAACATGCAGAGGAGA
Source organism: Cibotium barometz (assembly GCF_041138505.1). NCBI lineage: Eukaryota > Viridiplantae > Streptophyta > Polypodiopsida > Cyatheales > Cibotiaceae > Cibotium > Cibotium barometz. The sequence goes on from NC_141085.1 coordinate 14,489,285, forward strand.
GAGAGAGAGAGAGAGAGAGAGAGAGAGAGAGAGAGAGAGAGAGAGAGAGAGAGAGAGAGAGAGATAGAGAGAGAGAGAGAGAGAGAGAGAGAGAGAGACAGAGAGACAGAGACAGAGAGAGAGAGAGAGAGAGGGGGGGTTTAGAGCGAGAGAAAGAGAGAGAGAGAGAGAGAGAGAGAGAGAGAGAGAGAGAGAGAGAGAGAGAGAGAGAGAAAGAAAAAGAAACCAAACACATGTCAGTTCACAACACGAAAGATGACCCAAAAATAAAACGATCGGCCACAAGCAAGAAAAAAAGATAGCAATGTAAACAATCACCTTGACTAGTGTGAACGGTAACCTTTGACCAAAGCAAACCAAGAAAAAGCAAGAGGGGGAACAAGAAGGGAGCATAACAAGGGAGCACCCTTAATAAAAAGCATGATGATGCTACCAACTGGCAAGCATAAACCCTACCTCCTACACCAAATCCACTTCTAAAAAGCATATACAAAGCAACGGTAGGGTCGTCAACCCGCTTTTCAACAAACAAGTTTGTGCTGTCAGTTTTCTCAACCCTCCTTTTACTACTTGTTTTGGATCCCCACACTGAGTGGGTTGTGAGCATCTCCCCACTACTCAATGTTTTAGAGCAACTACAATTGGGTTTTCGTGTAAGTACCCACCTGAAATGTCTAAAGGCATACCTTGGAAAGTCCAAATGCATCTAATCCAAAAGTGCAAAAACCCATAACTAAAAACCATATAAACACTCCTAGATTATAACTCACACAAATCATTCACTCTTGGGCATGGATAGTATATCAACGTCATTCCAAGAATACAAGTGACCTGCACCAACCTAACTCATCGCATTACGGTCTCATTTCCTCTTGCATTACAATATTTAGGATGGGTATTAGCATCATCATAACCTCAAGTTGTTTGTTCCTACTATATGTGATAATAAATTGCTTTAATGATGTGACATGCTTGAATTTCTTTTATAACTAATTGAAGAAAGGAGATGAGATCAATTTTTAATTCGTGAAGGGTTATCCTCAAGGGTTGATGGTGATTGGATGTAGTGGCATATTTTTTTAAATGTGCTAGAGTGAAACTCATGCATTCATCATAACGAGAATGATAGAGTGAAACTTTTGCATTTATCATAATGTTTACAAATTTGGCCACATCATTGAATAGTGTAGGCAAATAACCATAGGCCTACTTGAAAGAATTTATAGCATGTTATGATGGCATCATACTTATCCACATACTATCCTTTTATGCACTTGTCATTTATCATAACATTTTACAAATTTGGCCATGTCATTGAATAGTGTAGGTAAACAACCACAGGCCTACTTGTAAGAATTTATAGCATGTTATGATGGCATCACACTATCCACTAACTATCGTTTTATGTGCTTGTTTGAGCAAGATAAAAAACTTATCCTCTTGCATGCACCTATGCATGATGCCACAAAAGGTAGCTTGTTAAGTGCCTAAGATAATCAAAAACTCTTTTACGTAGCAATGGTTTGATTGCAAAAAATCTTTTTCCACTTTTTACAAGGTGCAACCTCTTTTATCTAGCAATGGGTTGATGAAGTGTAGCCTCTTTGATTAACTACCTAAGATAATCTTTGTTTATTAGTGTTTAGGGTGTGTTATTGGATGATCACATGAGATAACATTTACCAAGTTATGAGAGATCTCCAAACTCCACTCAAGTCTGATATGTAAACATATGTTGCTGCCCTTCTACACTGTGAGTGTAAGGTTCAACTCATCAAGATAAGTAAGAAATGAGTGATTTGACTTGATACGCATGGTTTTATGATGTAAAGTAGAGCATGATCACTGACATTGACAAAGAAGGTGAATTGGGTTGTCAAAACTTAACGATGACATTCCTTCACTTTGTATACCATAGTCAAACCCTCCCTTTTTATCATTTCTGCATGGTTAAGGTAGCAGCTAGTAAAGCTTACTAGGAATCTAAAATTGTGGTCTCTAGGCTCTATGAACACACATTAAATAAAAGACTTTAATGATTGAATATGAAAAATGTTGTTCAAATCTAGAGCTCATAAGATAATTGGGGCACTTGCTAAAGCATGCCAAGAAAAAAATAAGAAAAACATGGTTCAATATGCTAACATCAAAACCAAGAGGTTCAAGGAAGGGGGCCTGCTCCTATTTTATAACCTCAAGAAAAACAAAATTAAATTGAAGCTGAGAGGGATGGTTCCTTTAAAGATCTATGAACTCACGAGTCAATTATAAGCTTGTTAACGTTCTTTTATCTGCCCAAACAATGTTCATAACTTATACAAAGATCTATCTATCTCAATACAAAAATACTACAAATCTACAATAATAGCCAACATGCCACATAAATATTTTCACCTCATTGTGGTGGGAGGTAGTAATTCAAAGATTAACTTAACCTTGCTCTTATCTATTAAGATACCATTTCTTGACATAATCTACTTAAATGTAGTCCCATGTTTAGCTTAGAATTGGCATGCATTTGAGTGGGCTCAAGGATATCTGCTTAAGTGCAGTGCCATGCTTAACTTAGATTGGCATTTTAGCGGTTTAAGGATATATGCATCTTTCTTAAGCATGCTAGATGTTTCTTCCACCTAGAGTTGATCATCAAAAAGTACTTTAAGAAAGTCCCTCAGGTAATCCCTTGGTAATCCTTATGTGTAGTGCTCAGTCAATGTGTAAAGATATCCCCTGATCAATGGTGTCCTCATAAGACCATATACATCACTATGTATAAGCTATAATTTCTAGACATCACTTACCAATCCATCTTTCGGGATTGATGCTCATTACATCTTGCCAAAAATGCATCCCTCACACATATGTTTGATAGGGGGCCTCAAACTTTGGCAACTCTAACACCATCTCTTGTCTTTTAGAGCACAAAAAAAACTGCCAAAATTCAAGTGAGAAAAGCAAGCATGCCATGGCTTCGCATCACTCATAGCACGTGAGGCAAAACTGAACAAGCATTATGTGCCAATCTCTCATATCTATCCCGCCTGTAAAGCCCATGGCTTAGAGTACTGGATACCACAATGATGGGAGTGATGTCTCTAGAACTCCGATCATAAACTGTACACTTGTCATCAACAAACCTAACCCACGAGGCTTGCTCTAGCAATGATAGAAAGTGACAACAACAAGTTCTTTTGAATGCCTAGAATAAACAATATTTTTGAGAGAGTGATTATCCCACCATTTACAACAATGAGCAAAACCTTACCAACTCCTTTCATGGGATATGAGGGGTTATTCATACGTGTGAATGTGCCTCCTTAAGGAGGCACATAATTAAGGGAGGAAAGTAAATCACGCTAAGAAGTAATGTGCTACACTATGAAAATACCAAACATGTTGATTTGTCACACTAATATCCATACATCATAGATAGAAGGGTCATAAACTACAATGTATATGAATGCCCAATTATCATGTGCATAGGACATTGTACTCCTTCTTTTTAGCACTTGGTGTGCTAATACAGCCACAACCATGCCTGTTTTTCTTCTTCTCCTTCTCCAGCCTTTTTTTGCATTCATTGATATAATGGTTTGGATTTTGATAATAGTTACATTTACATTTCTTCTCAAGCTTGTCATGCCCCTACTCTGCATCCTTGCTAGAACATTGGGCTGATTCTGGCTTTGGCTTATAGCCACCATGAGAAAAGGCTTTAACTTTACCTTTTTAACTAGCTGATGTCCCACATGCACACTAGTTTGGTTTTATAGATTGCTCTTCTTGCAAGAGAATTGCGACCAACTCATCAAATGTAAGGGTATTAGGGTTGCCCTTCATCATGAGGGGATACAAGACCCTAGTATAAATTCAGTAAAGTTGTGAAAATAGTAGACACAAATGAACTATCCAGATAGGCATCATCTTGATATGTGCAAGTTGCTCTATAAGAACTTTGATCGTTGTGTGAGGAACTCATTCATTAAATCTCTCTCATTCATATATTAGGACTTTAACAGCTTGCATAAGTAGGCCACTTGTGCCTTGTTATCCACTTGGTAAAGCACATCCCAAGCCTACTTGGTAATTTTACATGAGCGAATATGAGAAATAATGCTTCTTTTCATAGAAAGTGCCACCAATGCTTGTGTATGTGCATCCTTGTTGCTATCCCACATGGCTTGTTCCACTATGGATGTGAGGATGTGCATGTGAGGAGGTATATGCCACAGTTGCATCTAAAATAATGTCACCATCCTTGCTATCCCATCTAGCTTGTTCCATTGTGGATGTGAGGAGGCGGATGCCACATCTGAACTAGTGTCACCATGCAAAGTACCTACACTATCATGTGCTAGTGAGATATAGCATGCCTCAATACCAATAATAGCATTCCAAAGCCCTTTGGCAACCAATACATGATACACCATGTATGACCATAACAGGTAGTTGGTCTCATTAAGCTAATCCTCAACAGAAAGCATCCCAAATGCATCACTACCTATAATTTCAGCCTGTAAATAATGAATCTCTAACACAAAATTCAAATATCTCAACTACTTGCAACAATAGGTACTTTCAATATCCCACTAAATGCAAGCATTACCAGTAGAGCACTGATGATGAAGGAAACCTAGAAAGTGTTGGGAAAATGGAAGTGTAGAGTGTAGAAATGCTACTAGAGCAGGAATGTAAAAATAAATGATACTGACAATACCAAAGATGTTGATGAGTGTGATGAGCTCAAAGATGTGATGTCGATGATGATGATGGTGACATCCCTATCTGCAAACTAAATGCTTTTGCCAAAATTGAAAAAAGAGGATTTGAATTGACACTCCCCCGAGATGTCTGCAAAAACCTTACCCCCAAATACGCCAAAACTTTGTTAACATAGTTAACAACACACTATAGGGTATATCTTCTCTAATTAAGAGGATCACTTAATTTGAAACAATCAAAAAAGAAGCTTGAGGAGAAGATGACAAGGGGGTGAAACTTGCTTTGTTGGAGTGGAGACCAAGGTAGCAACATATACACAGATGTAGCAAGTAAGGATAGTTAGAGAGAATCACAACACTCAAATTAGATTGATGAGAATGAGTGAAGTGACATGATAAGGTCATTTACACACACTCATAAGAGTTTGTACATACGTTGGGGGGAAAAACCTCCTAAGGAGGGGAAAAGTGCCTTGGCCCATTATTAGCCTACGTCCACACATCACTACCATATAAATAGATACAACAATGTCCTTAGTACTTATTCTACAAATTCAAAATCTTCACTAAAGTAGAGCTACGAGAACTCATTCATGCCAAATTCAAAATACATTAGCCTACGTCTACATATTACTACCATATAAATGGCTACAACAATGTCCTTAGTACTTATTCTATGAATTCAAAGTCTTTACTAAAGCAAAGCTATAAGGCTCATTCATGCCAAATTCAAAAAAGAATAAAGCTTTAAAAAATAATGTCTCCAATAATTGTTACCCCCCAAAGTCCCCAAAGAATATAGCTTTAAAAAATAATATCTTAAATAATTGTTATCCCCAAGAAGTCCCCAAAGAAAAATGGGAAGATTAATGTATGAATCTTAAAAAAGTGCAGGAGGCTTGATAAGTCCCCAAAGAAAAATGGGAAGGTTAATGTATGAACCTTGAAAAGTGAAGAAGACTTGATAAGTCCCTTACATAGGAGAGAGGAGAGATGAAATATCTCATTATTTGAGAGTTTAAAACTCCACCACACATGTGAAATAGGCGCCTCCTTCATGAGGGGGATCTCGACTCTGAGGTGTCAAAATTTCATTTTTTTAGTATTTCCTTTGGTCCTTAGTCCACTCTTCATCTTATGTGAGTATTTACTCATTTTTGGGGATTTTTTCTTTATTTCTTCAATTTATCTCCTCCCTACATTTGGATTAATCAAATTGGCCCCTCGGAACCTTAATCTAAAATTTTCAGAAAATCTGGACCCTTAGGCTGTCTTTTTAGCATATTATAATTTATTTCTAATGCACCTTAGGAAATTCTTTTTAAACTTTTGTTTCGGGGGAATTTATTTTAATAAGAAAGGATATTTTTCCATCCAAAGATATCTAAAAACTGAGTTACCTCTCTCTCTAGAACATTTTCTCTCTCTGTATCCCCCCTTATGATAAGTTAGGTTCCCACCTAACACACTTGACACGCACGGTGGACTGTGCGAACCCATAATTTAGAGTGCAATCCCTTGATGTGCTTCCCACAAACATGAGTAAAGTGATTTACAGTGCAACCATTTAAAGGCAGGGAACCCGTTACATCATAATAAGTTAAAAATTACATCAACACAACATGGAGATAATTTGTAGCTTAGTTGACATGCTTATGAGTTTGGGAAATTGCCGATGTGAGGCTAGTTGACGAGGCCGCACTCCTTGCCTTTGGCTTCTCTGCTCCTTCGACACACTATCTCCATTTTCTTGTCCCATGAATCAGAGACCAACACCACAAACATCCGCACTATTGCATCACATGTAGGACTTTCCGTCTCAAAATGGTCAACAACATCAAGCACTGCTTTTTCATATGCTTTGACACCGGTACAGGCTTGCAAAGCCGCAATCGCCTTGTGCCGCAGCGACCCGAAAAAGTAGTGTAGGCGCTCTATGAAATAGGTAGCATCCTTGCACTGCCCTCCATGGCCATCACAAAACAGTCTGCCTCCACACTGCAACAGTATGGGACCGCACATTGTTTGCTGCTACTACCGGCATCCAACTGCTTTCAGGGGAAAGGTCCACAGCATGTTGCACAGTAGCTGCCATTCACAGCCGCATTGAGTATGAACGGAAACTGACCTCAAAGAATTCGCCATTCTCATCATGATCTACAACGCAATCACCATTCTCCTATCTCCACACACTCGATGCAAATTTCACCATTATGACAGGTGCTTTCACTTGAATAGGCGCTATCACAGAGAGAGAAAGAGAGAGTGGCTTCGTGTTTTTGAGCACACGAATGGTTTCTCCCTTCTTCACCAAAGGAAGGAGATTCTACACCTCGTGGTTGCCATGTGTTAAGCATATTGACACACACACACACACACTTAACGAGACTATGCTCATACACAGAGATCGAGAGATAGAACAAAAGAGAGAGAGATTATCCATACATCCCAAGCCATAACTGAATTATGAACTGAATGCCCGATGATTACAATGGTTAGCACCTCATCTTTAATAGGCCTTGTGCACACATCTTCAATTCTCCCTTTGCACCTACTCGTGTGCCTCTTGGTATCCCCCCTTATGCTAAGTTAGGTTCCAACCTAACACCATCTAGATTAAACTGAATACGATTTGTCTCATGGTGAGTGAAAAGAATCTTCCCACTGGGCAATTCAACTTGCATAGGTTTCCCTAATTTCTGTTCTAAGACTAGCTTACACAAGCATAAATGAATGAGTACTGCCCGAATCAATCAAAAGCTTAAATGGCTTACCTTATACTCAACTGGAGCATGGATGATAGAGAATTAACAATTTGGCCCTTGGTTTTCAATCACGGCATAAATCTGACCTCTTTCCTCTTCCACTACTTCTGCTATCGTAACTACTCTGGCTGCTGTAGATTGGGGCGGAACTCTTTCTCTTTGGTTACCCCAATTCTAGGAGGGAGTTCTGAGATTACTCTGAACAGAGGTAGATGAGCTCGAGTCCTCCTGGGATTGCCCTAATTTTGGCGAGACGGTTGACTGATACAAAGGGGCTAGTCTCTGCACTCTAGGTCCTTGACTTCCCTGTCCTCTTGACATGGCAAGAGTTGGGTAGTCTTTAAGCTGGTGACCGAAGCCCTGACACCCAAAACACCTGTTCTCACTTCTAAGCTCATCCCTCTGAATCCTTGAAAGAGGTGGGGCTCCTGAGAAAGTGTTATGAGGGAAAGGTCTTCCTTCACTTCTGAATTTCCCAGCATCTTGATTCTGATTAAGGCCTTGCTGCCTCTTTGGGGGTGGAAAGTTTGAAGCACTACTTGGGGTTTGAAACCTTTTAAAGTTTGAGGGTGCAGGCTTCGGCGGGACCTTAACAATAAATGCTTTGGCAAAGTCCTTTGCCATTCTGGCAGCTTCTGCCATTGAGACTGGTTTGGCATTTTTCACTAAAGTGTCCAATGGCTCGTTCATCCCTTGAATGAATTTGGCCATCAGCTGCTCTTTATCCAAAAGTGGAGAATATTTGAGGAGAAGGGCAAATGTCTGATGGTATTCTTCAATCGTCTGGCTATCCTGCTTCAGTTCCAAGAACTCATTCATTTTGGTTTCCAGGAAGCCCGGAGGATAGAACCTTTCCTGAGGTAAGCTTTAAGATCTGACCAGGTCTGGGTATTTCGGTCGAGATGGTTTGTCTCGCAATGGTTCCTCCATGCAACCCTGGCCATTTCCACAATTTTCAATCTGGCAAGAGCCATCTTGCTCTTCTCGTTATAACCAGTTACATCAAAATACTCTTCCATTGCCTCGATCCATTTTTCCACTACTTCTCCTAACTGTTCCCCTTCACCCTTAAACGGACCAGGTTGGGATCGGTGTAGGGCTTTATGAACATCCGGATCTAACTCTTCATCATCGGTAAGAGGATCCGGCTGCCTACCACGGGCCGCGCGCCTCTGACAAAACAATATTTTTGTCAACTTAACTTTGTCATCAAATTTATGACTATTTAATTTTTGAGATTTATTTCTTAAACAAATAAATATTCCATCATAATTCTTGAAAACAAGATTCACTCTGATAATTTTATTAACCAATACTCACAACCACGAAAATAATTTGGAATCTTTTGCAAAACATCATTTATTATCAAATGTTTTTTATATATACATAGAGTATCTCGGCTCCAAAAGTCACCGCCTCAATCGTGTACACATAAAAGGGTGATACTGTGATGGAGACATGCTATGATATATGCGATTCATCACTGATAATGGTGCTGTAATTCTTCTCCTAGGAATAAAGCGGCTAAGAAGTCTACCGAGGACGGATCTGAATTAGGGAGGGGGGTATGTTAACCACACTAGTTAACATCATTTTTCAAGCGTGGTTACGCTTCTTGTAATCCATCATTATGTAACCGCACTAAGCGCTTAATGAGAAAATAAGTATGGGATGACCGAGCTTATGACTTGTGTAATACCGGTTGTAGAAATGAGCCTAGATGTACATAGAGCTAGGAAGCCAACTTTGGGCCCCCAATTGTAAATGGGCGGGTGGCCAGCTATTGTAAAAAGTGAGCTCATGTAAATAAGCAATTTATGAAATGTAAAAAGGGACAATCCCATTTGTCACAATTGAGTCTTGCCTTCTCTCTCACACACTCTCTCTTGTGCTTATGGTTGTAAGGTTGTGTTTGTGAATGCTCTCTTGCTTGATTGTGGTGTATTCATGGAGTGGATGGTACTAGTCTAATCTTCCCTTCTCTTCTCTTCTCCCTTCTCTTGTCTCCCTCTCTCAAGATCCCTCTTGCATGCACATTGGCATTGAGTGGAGGTTGAGCTTTCCATAGCTCCCTTCTTCCTTGCTTACTACCCTAGATTATGGATCTCCATTTGAGTGACACAAGTGGAGGTGGAGTGAGCCCCTAGTGGCCTCACATCGAGGAGTTAACCCTCATTAGGGTTGTCTAAATGCAAGTCTCCGAATCAACCCTTGCATGGAATCATTCTCTTCCTCTCTTATGCAAGGTAGTATGTTTTGGTTAACATAAACATCATCCAATGGTAAAGCAGAATTTGCAAGCATGTGTGGGGGGGGACCCCCCCCCCCACATACTTGCAAAGTTTGGTCCCCATTGGACAATGTTTGGGTACGATGGCATGGCAAAGAGCGGGATTTTCCTTTGCCTCTTGAGCACTAAGAGACTTGAAAATTGCATACTGGGTGCTACTAGATATACCAAACATCGTCCAATGGTGACCAACTTTGCAAATTTGGTCACCATCGGACGACGTTTGGGTACGATAGCATGGTGAAGAGCAAGATTTTCCATGGCCTCTCGAGCACTAAGAGACTTGAAAATTGCACATTGGGCACTACTTGATATACCAAATATCGTCCGATGGTGACCAAACTTTGCAAGCATGTGGGGAGACAAAAAGGCACCAGAATTTGGTCACCATCGGACGACGTTTGGGTACGATGGCATGGTGAAGAGCAAGATTTTCCATGGCCTCTCGAGCACTAAGAGACTTGAAAATTGCACATTGGGCACTACTTGATATACCAAATATCGTCCGATGGTGACCAAACTTTGCAAGCATGTGGAGGGGACAAAAAGGCACCAGGTTTGTTTCAACCTTGCCTATTCCCACACAACCATGGGAAAGTATTACAATGGATTTCATTATGGATTTTCCACATTCCCAACAAGGTAATGAAGCTCTTTGGACACTTGTGGACAGGTTTAGCAAGCAAGCTTACTTCTTGCCGATCAAGAAGACCATCAAAGCTGAGCATATGGTTAAAATATATCTTGCACAAGTGTTCAAGCATCATGGAATGCCAAAGTCCATTGTGGGGGGGACAGAGGTCCCAGGACTACAAGTCTCTTTTGGGGCAGGCCTTATTTGATAATATGGGCACTAAATTGGACTTCTCATCAGCTTACCACCCTCAAACGGATGGGCAAAGTGGGGCTGCAAATTCAACTGTGTTGGATCTTTTGAAATGTTATGTGGAGGATCAAAAGTCTTCTTGGGAGAAGTACTTACTGTTTGTGGAATTCACATACAACAACATGGTGCATGTATCTATGGGAAAGGTCCCATTTGAGATTTTTATGGGTAAAGTGGTTTTGCCACCCATCCTTTGTACAAAAAGGATGAGATATTTGCAACAGCTGATGAGTATGTAAGAGACTTTTTTACTCAAGTGCGGACAGCCATTGCAAGGTCACAAAAGACAAACATAAAAAGGCTGCCAACAACAAGCATAGAAGGCAGTTTGATCTTAAAGAGAATGATTGGATATTGTTGAAATTTGAGAAAGCAAGACTTGCAAAGAGGCCTAGTAAAGAGGGTGCGTACCCTAAGCTTTGTAACTAGGTACTATGGGCCTTTTTGAGTGATCCATAAATCGATGAAGTGGCTTTCAAGTTGGAATTGCCTAGTAATTGGCACCCCCATAATGTTTTCATGTGAGTCTCCTTCACAAGTATGTAGGGCCGGAGCCCAATGAACCAGTTATTGAGGATCCACTAGAAGTGGATGAGCTTGAGGAGATTTTGCAACCAGAAAAAATTATGTATCACAAGGAATGCAAGCTTGCTCTGCAAGCAAAGTTGTCATGTGTTACCTTGTGAAGTTCAAGAACTATATTCCCATTCATGCTAAATGGGTAGATGAAGAGTTCTTTAGAGATTGCCCGCACTTTCTTCAAAAGTACTTTAGTTGCGGACAACTATTTAGAAGCTGGGGGGGGATGTCACCATTGGGCCACCCAATTGGTCCACCCGTGCTTTCTCATTATGTATGTACATTGGACTGGCGTCCACATCGCGGTTGCATATGTCGAGGATTGATGCCACCCGTGCTTTCTCATTATGTATGTACATTGGTGGACTGGAATCCATGGTAGTTGTATATGCCAAGGATTGATGCCACTCATGTTATACTGTGCACTTGGCTTTCAACTGTGGAATTGTGACTGTGTGTACATGCTCGAAAATGAATGGAGGATTGGTATTCCATTGGGTTTGTACCTTGTGTACTTGCCTGGAGCACGACTATTTTGGTATAGTCTCATGAATAGGGATTGTCCATACCAATGTTGCATTGCATAGCATCTTTATGTGCTTGCTTGCAATTGAATTTGCATGCTATTGAATTTGCATGCTATTTTCATGCATTCCTAACTAATGTGTAGTTCTAGGTAAGGGGCCGTGAACCATGCATGTGAAATTATTTGATGACATGGTTATGTGGCATGTGACATGTGGTAAGTATTGGTCAAAACCTAGCCTTAGAAACTAGCACTAATTTATAAGTGAGTGTGTATACACTTCATTAAGTTTTGGACGACCAAAACTCACTTATAAATTATGACCAGCCCTATGTTCGCACACACTGATGTCTCAAGGTAGACAAAACTCAATGTCCACTGCCCAGACCTTATCCCCTTTATACAAAGGGAGAAACTAGCCATGTGTCCAATCCCAGTTTGCACCATAAGTCACTTGTCCTCTCTACCTAACATCTAGGGTGGAGATCTCATCATCTCTCTCTTCCTTGTCTCTCTAGACGTTTCATGAGGGCCCTTTGGCTATATTTTCTACACTTTCTCCTTCCTAAGTCCATATGCAAGCTTGCTAGTGTGTTTTCCAAGTTTCCAAGAGTGTTTCGAGGTGGTGTTCACTCTCCCACACACTCCCAATGAGACTGAAATTCAGCAAAAAAGCTCTTATATTTGTTGTAATTTTTGGTCTTTTTGTTGAAAAGCCTAATATCAGCCTTCCTTTCTTAAGCGGATGCTTTCCCAAGGTTCCCTTCATCTTGTTGAAGGCTTTTATCGTGAAGGATTGCAACATATTGAAGATTTCAACACTCCAAACACTTTCATCGTGAGATTTCCACTGTCATCAACTCTAGTTGCAATTGGTAAGCTTTGATGTTTAAATATGGAAGCAAGTAGTAGGAGGGAGGAGCATGACTCCATGTTCACATACCCTGTGTAGTGTTCTCTTGTCCTACGTGCTCTCTTGCAAATTTTTTTACTACCATGTGTTGGTGGAACAATAGAGAGCAGATGGTAGGGAACATGGTCACTTGAGAGGGCAGTGTGAGTTGCAAATCTACACCGACAACCACATTGTTTGCAATACTATATTCATATGCATTGGTATGGAAATATGGTGCCCATGACACTATTTACTTGATTCTCCCAAGATCTCTTGTCAATTCAGCAAATTACATCTTGTATTGATCATGTTGTCCACCATTAAATTTTGGTGTATTTAAGTGTATTTTGGTCCCCTCCCCACATGCTTGCAAAGTTTGGTCACCATTGGGTGATGTTGGGCACGATGGCATGGTGAAGAGTGGGATTTTCCATTGCTTCTTGGGCACTAAGAGACTTGAAAATTGTACACTAGTTGGGCGATACTAGATATACCAAACATTATCCAATGGCAACCAAACTTTGCGAGCATGTGGGGGGACCTCCCCCACATGCTTTCAAAGTTTGGTCACCATCAGAGGATGTTTGGGTATGATGTCATGGTGAAGAGAGAGATTTTCCATCGCCTATCGGGCACTAAAAAACTTGAAAATTGCACACTGGGCACTACTAGATATACCAAACATCATCCGATGGTGACCAAACTTTGCGAGCATGTGGGGGGGACCTCCCCCACATGCTCGCAAAGTTTGGTCACCATTAGATAATGTTTGGGTATGATGGCAGGGTGAAGAGTAGGATTTTCCATGGCCTCTCAGGCACTAAGAGACTTGAAAATTTCACACTCGATATGGTGACCAAAATTTGCAAGCATGTGGGGAGGACCCCCCCACATGCTTGAGCTGCTACAAACCTCTCCCTCCCTTGACGTCGTGCTACTGCTGCAAGATGCCTCTGTCTGTAAACCCAAAATCTGTAATTTGCAATGATTCATGCCTACCACTCTGTGCATGTAAGCTCATTTGCTATAAGGACATGCTGCTCGTGTGAAGTAGCACTGTTGCCACCACCCCATCGTGTGAGGTGCCACTGGGATCAGCACCACCCACATGATCATGTGTTGTAAGCTAGCTATCTGGAAGGACTCTCTGATATCCATCAAATTCGTGTGCACTCCACTCAATCTTTGGAGGTACCACATGCTCCTGATTTTTGTTGTCAGCAGCATCGACTCCTAAGTCACTAGCTAATGTAAAATCTAGAGACTTGCCAATCTAGCATCGACTCCAACAAAGCCCGGGGGTGAAGATCATCAATGCCAACAACTTTGTATGTGGCTAGGTCGACTCGTGCTCTCGGTAAGAGGGACATGCCAAGAAATGTACTAGCTCTTGGGTGATGCGGGGCAAATGGAAAAAATATCCACATCCTAGAGAATATCCACCGGTACTATCTACGGCCTTGAGGCATAGAGCACAACCGGTGTCACAAAAAAATGGTGGCACATCTTGAGGGAGATGTTGCCAAAAAACCTCTGTATAATAACAAGCCATGGATACAAGGGCAAGTAAGGCACTGTCATGTCACAGAAGACCTGCGAAACTCCCAAAATATACAAGATCAACTGCTCTACCCTATGCTACGCAATCCTCTCCATGATCATATGCTACTCTGCCTTAGCTCTAGCACTCTTTACCTCAAGCTTGGCTTGCTCAAAAAGTAAAGCATACAAAAATTTGATTAGTCTCTCTAATTAGATATAACTTAAAGAAATTTAGAAGTTTAGACCTTAATTATAACTCTTTTAAATACAAAGAGAGAGACCTTAATTATAACTCTTTTAAATACAAAGAGAGAGACCTACCAAGTGGATGTCAATCTCTCTCGCCTGACGTGACTCTGTAGTGGTTGCCTCTACCATCTGCAATGCTGCTCTAAGATGGTCAATCTTTGCTGTCACTTCTAGCAACTCCTGTGTGAGTCTCTCACTCACCGATGTGGGACCCTATGTGACACAATCGACCACCATTAATTTTAAAAATATAGAAAAGTAGATATAAAGATGTAAACAAATAACTATGAAAAACCTAAAGAAGAAACGAATATGTATAAATACCTCAACATATATGGAATCGATCATGAAAAAAGACGCGCCATGTGTTGGATGCTCTTAGTGGCTCTACGCACGTTGATCCCCACCTGAGCGCCTAGTGCCATGACAGTAGACAAAGGTACAAATGGAGGATTTGCAGTAACAATTGCACGTAGGGCTGGGGAGGCTGCCTCCCTTGGTCGTAGAGCTGAGCTTGACTAGCACCCCCGTTGGGCTGATGGGCTAGTGTAGTTAACCTGCTCCTTGAAGACAAAATCTGCATTTAATTGCTTCACAAAGTAGATGGGAATCTAGCGGTTGTTCAACATCCTCCCATATGCGGCAACATATCGACTTTAGATATGTGCCACCATACAAGGATGCAAACATCGTGAAATACTAAGGGGCTTCCCTGCCCCAAGCTGCATCCCATGGCTATCAAGAAAAAGGTCCAAGCCCCATCTCTAATAGGACCAAGCTCACACACCTAACAATATGTTAAGCCATGTGATACTGGAGTAATACGGTGATGTGCTATCCACTCATCTACATAAAAAAACATCATGAAGGCTACTAAGAGATGAGAGCATCGCCTCCAAGTATGACATGATATGTAAAGTAGATGGTGTGTCTCTAGCACTCCTATGGGGATTGTTGCTAACTCATGGTCTATCTCTGTGATGAGCTCCACAATAGAAGGCAGCCCTCCTCGCATTACTCCATGCTAGACCCTAAGCCTAACACAGATGCGCAAGCCAATGTGAAAGGTCCAATGCCTAGTGCTAAGAAAATACTAATCTAGCACTAATGAAGCTCGGAAACACCACTCATGTGGATTCAAAGCCCGCTAAGTGCACTTCAATCCAAGAGAGAAACGAGAGTGAAACAGTGAAAACAACGTGAGAGAATGAGAGGGAAAAAAACTTAGGAGTTTTATAATCTTGATCAAGGTCACATGGCATACATTTTAGCGTTTATAAGATGAATGGCCCCGACGTATGCGTGGTTTTAGGGTTTGTGAAACAAGTGGCCCCAATGTATGCATGATTTTAGGGTTGGTAAAATAATCGACTTTGATTTGTTGAGAATATCTCGATCGAGATACATGGACGGCTTCAATTCAAACTACATATCTTGATGACAAGATACAATGAGTATTGAGGTCCATGTATCTCGATCGAGATACATGGACGGCTTCGATTCGAACTACATATCTTGATGACGAGATACAATGAGTATTGAGGTCCATGTATCTCGATCGAGATACATGGACGGCTTCGATTCGAACCACATATCTCGATCGAGATAAAATTATCGAGGTAAATGTATGGATCGGATTATAACGACGTATCTCAATTGAGATATATTACAACTTAGACCACATCTTAGTATCTTGATCGAGATATATGAACGGGTGAGATCGCAACTCACTATCTCGATTGAGATATGTAAATGGTCGAGATCACATTTTCATATCTCATTTGAGATACGTGGATGGTGGAGATGGCATCACTAGTTATGTTGAATGTACATCTGAGTAGGCAAGTTGACCGAGATCCCTGGTAGCATTGAGGTGGAACCCAGTGGCCTACATATGTCGATGGAGATAACGAGGTGGTAGTGACGGGTGTTAGTGACATGGACGGTGACAACCCTTCCAAGCCTGCTGGCATGGCGGTTGTTGGTATCTTGATCGAGATATTAGGCTTCTGGCTCGGGGGGCACATGTCAAGTTATTATTGATACTCATATCTCTATCGAGATACCCCGCTTGAGAGTTTTTCTCCTTGCATTGATGTCCTATTTTCAGTGAGAGTGAACGAAAGTGAGTACCTTACCTTGCAGCCACCCTCATCTCTTTTAAAGATTTTCTTACCATACAATTTGTACTCGCTATATAATTTTTAAGCAAAATTCTTCTCCTTTAATTATTGGGGCGTTAAAGTATGATTAATGATCAAAATTATTGTCCAATAATTACACACTAACCCTAGGCCTAGTACATAAAATTGTGTACCCTAGGGAGGCCTACTTTATATAATAAACTACGTGAGTCTCATACTTACAAAAAAGATGTGACCTATAAGCATAAGCCTATAGGCGTGAGCTTGGACACATGAGCCTAGAGACATGAGTCTGGGAGTCATGAGTCAACACAAGTGAGCCTAGAAAAAAATAATTTTTGAACTCACAAAATAAAAAAATTAATATATATTTTCATAGCTTTGCATAAAACAAATGTATCTGAAATTAGTTTCAGACCTACTTCAAGAAGCACTAGAGACCATTTCTCACCAAAGTGAAACCTTTGATACAAAGTCAATCTAGACTATTATGGAATGTTGTATCTTTAATGGGGTGTCCTTTGTACTTAACCAAATATCAATGATAAACATTGTCTTTCCTTGTGGTCTAATTTAGTCTAATTACATGGTGGAAAGAAAAAACTACCAATACATGAATATATTCAGTAAAGAATTGACAAGACACTATATAGTTGAAGCAAAAAGTTATGATGTGGCATGGGTTATGGGTGACAAATAAGGAGAGATTCTACAACCCTCTAAAGACATTTGTTTCCATGGTGATTAAGATTTTTTCAGGGGGAAGGAGTGATTGTAGGAAATGTAAGTGACCAAGAAAGTGTTCACAACATATGGTGGTATCATCTTCTATTCTATACCCACGAATAATTCTCTGTTTTTCCATAAGTTGACCAAACTGAATGTTTGGGAGAAATGCGCATGTGTTGCCTATGGGTATTATGACATAACATGATTCGTGGTCGTTTACCCAAATTTTTGTCCATTCATCCTCTTGTTTATCATTGACGATATGGAGTAATGTGTGAAATAGATGTGCACTGTGTGTAGAAATATATGTGAAACGTAGGCATTTGGTCATGAATTGTAGTAGCTCGGGTAGTTTTCATGGATTTTACAAATTTGGATTAGTCAGATAAAAATAAACACCTGGGAATACAATATTCCATGATTTATTTAAAGAATTCATAATTAACACAACATGGGAATATATAAAGTATTCCATGAGTTCATATGACCTCGTAAACAAATATAGCTGACTCTAATTCATCAAACCACACTTCCTCAAACCCACTCGCGTTTGGTATCAATAAATGGTCAGCACTCAACATGGTGCTCCCCTATTAAAAAGACAAAACTTGACCTAACTAAATGCAAACATGAGCAAAGAAACATCAAAACACCTGGGAATAGGAGCTACCATGGTCCTCTAAACCTGAGATTCACTAACTGGGACTGTAAACAACACCATAAACTTCATGAAAATGGCATTAAACTATCTTTTTTGGGCAAAGCTCTCATGAAGGAGCAAGAATGAGGCCAAGAACCTCAAGGTTTGCTCCCTTAAGAAGTGTTCAACAAATGTCCAATGGTGGATGCCACAATGTTTAAAACATTTGGTGTTGATCCTAAGTTGCGATTATCCCAAGCTAGCCACCATGACCCAAAAAGCACCCCAACAATCACATGTCTCCTTTACTCTACCATTAGGGATAAGTGTTTCTCAAAACACACAACAACAAAAACAATATTAACACTCGAAATAGATGTGAATCGTTATTACCTCTATGGATAGGGTTTTTATATAAAATTATTAATCAGAATCTTATGAGAAACTTGTCATCATAAAAATAAAAGTTAAATTGGTTATGGATATAAGGATAGGAAAATGCTAACCTTGAGTTGGAAAGGTTGTTTGAGGGGATGTAAGGTTATAAATGAAGAATGGATAAATATGATAAAATACGAATGACAAGCGGCGTAAGAGAGTCGTACCTTATATATATATATATATATCTGATTGCAATGATGCTCTACAATGAGAAAAATGAGAAAGAGTGTGAACGGATTAAAACATAATTATTCTTTCAAACGTAATTAGGGTTATATTAAATTATGACTTTATAAGAAATAGAACTTAGAAAATTATGACTTTATAAGAAATAGAACTTAGAGTAGTACGAATTGAAATTCTATGCATAATTATTTAAGCATGATCATTATTGTAAGAATAGATGTAAGAAACTTACTTGAAAGATGTTTGAGTCACCATCTGAAAAATAAAACTTGCATAGAAATATTGGAAACATTATTTACTAAGTTATAGAGGATACATTGTTTAAAGGACACAAATTTCGTAAGCATATGTGATTGTAAAAAAAAGAAAAGAAAAAGAAAGTGGAGAATCAATTTACTACGTTCATAAAGGTAATGAAATACCATTTCCAAAATAGAAAGTTTTAATATAACAAGAGAAATGAATACAAAAAGTTTGAATAAAATTTACATCCTTCTAATGATGCGGGTATGGTCAGGTATTAGTATCTTCTCAAGGGGTAATCTGGCCCTAAGGTAATGTAATCGATTTATAAATTCTTCATCCATTATCGAAGATGAATCATCTTCTATAGTATATCCACGTACGATGTCTATCCGCTCCAGAAGGTGGCAAAAAACGTATGTTTGGAGCAAAAACTGTGGTGTTTCCAATAGGTATGAAAATAAAGCATCCCTCGTGATCATGTGTCTAGAGTTTTGACCATTTATCTTGTTGCCTGTTGTTGAATATCTGTAGTATGCTAACTCCGGTATGCTAATAAGCATATCCAATATGCTTACTAGCATATTGGATATGCTAATTAGCATCCACTCATCCAACTAGCATATCCAGTGTGCTAGTTAGCATACTGGTTATGCTAATTAGCGTATCTTGTATGCTAGTTAGCATATCCAGTATCCTAACTAGCATATCCGTTGTGTTTATTAGCATTCTGAATACGCTTTTTAGCATATCCGGTATGCTAGTTAGCATGCTAGTTAACATATCCCGTATGCTAGTTAGCATACTGGATATGCTAGTAGGCCTACTTGATATGCTAATTAGCATATCCGTTATGCTTGTTAGCGTATTGGGTATGCTAACTATCATATATGCTATGCTAGTTAGTATACAGGGTATGCTTACTAGGATGCTAGTTAGCATACAGAGTATGCTAACAAGGATGCTAGTTAGCATGCAGGGTATGCTAACTAGCATATACGGTATATGCTAGTTAGCATCCTACTAGCATATCTAGTATGCTAACTAGTATACTGGATATGTTAATTAGCATATGCAATATGCTAACTATCATACTGTATATGCTAACTAGCATATCTAGTATGATAACTAGCATACTTGGCATGCTAATTAGCATATTCATTATGCTAACTAGCACACCTTTTATTCCCAATATGATCAAGCTTGCAGACTGTATGTCCTGTATGCTAGCTAGCGCAAGCATACATCCGATGTTGATTTTAAACCAAGGTTGTCAGACTTTACAAGACAAGGAAACTTGTAAGCAAATTTTAGGTAAGGGTATTTTAAATATCACCTAACATTTAATAAAAAAGAAGACTTAAACAAAAAGCATGTTTTTGATCTACCCCTATTTATATGTTATGCTTTGTTGTTTAATAATGAGAAGGCATTGAAAAAAATTTAAATACAACATGTGAACAGTTAGTATAATTAAATTAGGAATGAGGTGAGTTGAGGGATTTTAAGGGTAAGCGTATAAATGTTTCTCTTTGTGAGAAATGGATAGTTGGAGTAGACTTTACTAAATTACTTGTCTAGTTTTACAATGGTCATTTAACAAGACGTTTCTTCTAATTTTCCCTTGGTCTATGAGTGTCTATGGTCTCTAAGATTTTTAGAGGGATGATTAAAGCTATTAAAAGCTTTAATTTTGGGTCTCAAGGTAATTCCTATTAAAAGTTATAAGCAACTAATATATTAAAGATATACAGTTCTTATGTATATTTAATTTATTAACCTCTTTAATTTCAACTGCATCTTATGCACTGATGGTCATTGATTTTACAATTGAAATTGGATATATATATATATATATATAAATCTTGATTATTAAGCCTTTAATCAAGGCTTTAAAGATTCTGACGGGTGGCCTTTATCTTCATTGATGATGTTTGGATCTCTATAATGGTTTGAGGGTGTCAACACACGATCATGTGAGAGGAGTGTTAAGTGTTAGGAGAGTTACCTGAGGTGATGCCAGCTTAGAAAGAGGCTTGTTGCGATGTCAATATGTGCGGGGTGTCCTCATTCACCAAGAGTACGATAACCATTCCATGGGGAAGCTCAAGTGCTGCGATTCTTTTTTGCCAACTCACTACACAATCAGTGGTCGCTGCTGTGAGGCCCTCCCAAGGATGATACCCTCTCTTACTTGGTGACCTCCCTAAAGGGTTGTTGAGGTTGAGGTTTTGGGGGGATTTTTTGTCTTCGCCCGTGGTGAGGCTTAGGATCTCTATAATGGTTTTGAGGGGTGGTTAACATGCAATCAGGCGAGAGGAGTGTTGAGTGTTAGGGGTCATCTGAAGTGATGGCTTGTAAGTGGAGGAGGAGGCTTGGGATGTTGATAGGCATGGGGTACCCTCATCCATCAAGAGTACAATAACCATTCCATGAGGAAGCTTGAGTGTTGCAGTTCTTTTTTGCCAACTCACTACACAATCAGTAATAGGTGTGGGTGTCCTGATTTAAGGTGTTGTTTGGGGTTGGTCTTGAGGCTTCTTTTGGGGCTAGCCTTGCCCCACTGCTCACCTAAATGATTTAGTAGATTTTGTGCCAGCTCATCTATGTTATGTCCTTGACTGGGACTCTATCTGGTGGTGGTGGGTTATCTTTAAACCATTGAGGTTTTGGATGATACATTCCCTATCTTTTGGTTTGGGTGGATGACTTCTACATCCTTGTCTTAGAGATTATCTACTAGGTCTATTGCCTCGTGGAAACATGCATCAAAGATATAATGATTAGACCTATAGAGATGGTCATGTGGAGTCTCATCGCACACATATCTATAACCTCAAGCAAGAGGAGGGTGAAACAATATAGGACTATATTGCTAAAACCAAGTATCTCCATATGCGATGTTGTCAAAATTATGGGGAGTATGCACAATAGAAGCAATAGTTGATGGCAAGATAGAGCAACATATATGAGAGAGAGAAAGAACACAAGATGTATAGAAAACTTCTATATTACCTTCTATTTTAGCCACTCCAAAGTTGGCTTAACCTTCACCTTCAAGTGGAAAGATTTTGGATTGGATTTCATACTTAATGCGTCAATTTTGCTTGGTTTCAGAAATTGTGCATGCCTTGCACTTCCTAAGCGAGAACGGCACAAATAATTTCTTCCTCTGCTTGCCTCAAGCTTGAAAGAAATGAGGAAATAACCTTTTAAAAACCTCTAGGACTTTAGAGGAAAAAATGGTTGAGAACCTTAGAGAAAAAGGTTTAAGGAAACCTTGTAGAAAGGTTAAAAGATAACGTTTGAAAGGCTTGAAAGAACCTTAGTAGAGAGCTTTTTTTTTTCTCTCTCTTTTAAAAAAACCTTGATGAAGAAAAGGCAAAGGTTTTCTCTATGCAGTCGACGTTTGCACTACAGTTGACGGACGTTTGCACTATAGTTGCCGGACAACGAGTTGCTGTGCAGTTGTCGCCTTGCCAAGAGTATTGCATAAGCTACAACAAGAACCACACTCAAGACGGAAGGTGCATGAGACAATAACCAATCCTGATGGATGTTGAAAAGCGCAATAGGGTGCCAACGGAAAAATGATGCTGACGGATTGATGAGAAGAAAAGATTCAACGAAATTTTTTGACGGAAAAGAACTAGACAAATACCAATTTGCTTGCGTTTTTTTCCCTTCTTTTTCCTCTTCTTGTTCTTCTTATTGTTGTTGATGGTGAGAATCTTCTTCTTCCAAGCTTCAAGAGCCTGTTAATGATGAGACAGAATCTCCTCTTTGATGAAGCTCTTTTGTTGCCTCCTTCTTGATGCCTTTTTGCTTCTCACATTCTTCTACCACTGTCCTTCTTGATGAGGATGTGAATGGCTTATGATAGTGAGAGAGAAAGAAAAGGGGATTGAAGGAGAACTTAGCCTTTGTAAGGCTCTGATACCATGTCAAAATTATGGGGAGTATGCACAAGGGAAGCAATAGTTGATGGCAAGATAAAGCAACATATATGAGAGAGAGCAAGAACACAAGATGTATAGAAAGCTTCTATATTACCTTCTATTTCACCCACTCCAAAGTTGGCTTAACCTTTACCTTCAAGTGGTGTTGTGTTACAAAAAGTGAGGCCTCTTGCCCTTTATATAGGGTTCACCAAGGGCTAGGGTTGGGCTAACTCTAGATCCCTTTTCCATCCATCTTGCTCCACTGGGCAAGAATCCTACAATGAAGGTGTGTCTCAAGACCTCGTATAGCTAGCCTTTTTATGTGGGTTTAGAGAGCTAAACCACTAGCTTACTTTGCCTTTAAGGCAAAGTTTGAATGAACAAACCTTGGTGGGATTATCAATCCTTTCCATGACCTAACAAATTTGATCAAACTTCTCTAGATACTGAATAGGATCTCCAATTCCATCAAATTTGGTCATTATCCTTGAGATGTGGATTGACATTGTTTTACCTAACTATGAGCCTCTAGGTATTATGTTTGTGGTAACCCTCTTCCCATTTCAAACGTCATCCTAAGCGTGCCTTCTACATATTTGCATGACGAGTATTATGTTTGTGGTAACCCCCTTCCCATTTCAAATGTCATCCTAAGCATATCTTCTACATATTCATGCGGAGGTGAAATGTAAGGTGAAACATAAGGGAGTGGTGGTTACACAATATCCTTGTTTCAAGGTTTGGGATTTATTAACCCATGGGGTGGGCCTACGCTGTTTCCAATGGATCTCGTCCAATATTACCTTGGCTTTAAGGCTTTGCTAGCTCAATGTGGTGGTTGAGGATATGTTATGTAAGTGCTCTTATGTATCCCTTTGGGTTGAGGTAGCCCCGAACATTAGCTCTTTACCCTTCCCTATGTTCTATGGTTTGAACAGAGAAGAACTGAAACTTGGTCTCCATGGTGAAGGTTGGAATTTAAGTTTCAATGAAAACTGGCCACTCCGCCTCAAACTTCTATTCTTAAGGAAGTGATGTATGGAATTAATCTGGTGGTATGGGACATCATATTGGTTTCATATACTTACTTCATACACATTTATGTCTTCTATCTTCTACCATCCTATGCGTGTATGTACAACGTGCCTATGTGGCATGGGACACTTAGACTCGTCTTACATTACATACATTCATTTGATTTGGTTCGCTACATATACATTTTGTGTAGATCTAGTCTTGCACACCAATCATGAAGCCATCCTCTCATGCGTTTATGCAACTGTATATCGGGGACACTCGTATATGGTATGCTGTGGGCCTCCACTATTTGTTTCAGTTGGGGTGATTCCCGGGGTTCTTATGCCTGGCAAACATATGTGTGGCTGTTATTTGATTATTTATAGGTTGTCTATATCTCAAGACAACGTTGGGATTAATTGATGTGTTCAATTAATTGTTTAACTAACGTGGATAGCGTCTGAGTATAGCAACAAGACGTGCGAGGGTACCGATTAAGGTGTCGCACTATACGAGGGTACCGATTAAGGTGTCGCACTATATGAGGGTACCGATTGAGGTGTCGTATGGCTGGTGGATTGAGAGGTGGTGTGAAGATGATGATCATTTTTCTTTTGTATTAAACTTTTTGTACATGTTATTTTTTATTTGATAATCAGTGTGACGATAACCAATTTTGGTGTCGCACGAGTTTTTCTTGATTGGTATTCCATGTCCATAAGAACCCCTGAGCCATGCCTTTGTGCCTCTGAGCCATGTTCGGACCTTTGAGTTTACCTTGCAAGTTATGACATCAATAATCTTGTTCTCTCGATATTTTTCTTACGCAACTGAGGACAGTTGCTTCCTCAAATGGGAGGACTGTTACAGGTATATATTTTATCATATTTTTGATGAATTAATAATCGTACAAAAATATGTTTAATTCAATTTGTGCAGGATTCAGCTTAATGGAATGTGCAAGAGAGCACAAGATTAATATATGTGCAAATGTGCACAAAGTTATTTTATGTAACAAGGCCCATTAGCAATTTTATTTGGGCTTTTATATGTACAAACCTTAGGGATTTTGGTATAATTAAAAATACGTAAAGCAATACCCCAAAAGTGAGAAAAGAAAGCCCAATTTGTACACTCATCTATTCTTAGCTCCTTGGGCTATTTTTATGAAAAAAATTCTCTAAATACTCAAGTCATGGAAGTGGAGCTACACGCTTGAGGGGGGAGATTGCACCCAATCTGGTTTACTGTGTGGTATTCTCTATCCTTTACTTTTGAAGGTGATGTTATTCTAATTCTTTTACCTTGTGTTATGCTAAACTATTTAATTATCAATTTAAATTCAAGTCTTTGTTTCAATTATGATGTAATTTGTGAGATTTTTAATTAATTCTTCAAGAAGTACAATAGGGTCCCGTGACACACACTACCTCTAATTCTATTAGATTGGATACCTTAAAAGATCTAGGATTAAAGGCAACAATAATTGTGCCAACATCTTTTACTTGTAATATGCCAACATCAAGTGATGTGTAAGTTAATGAGGTTAAGAAAACATATATTTTTAATTAATTAAATATCATATATAATATACATGGTATTTTACACATACACACACATGCATGCATGCACGCATGTGCACATACACACACACACACACACACACATATACACACGTGCACACATGCACGCATGCACACGCGCACACATGCATGCATGCACACATAAGCACACACATGTATGCACATACACACATGCATGCATGCATAGATGTACAACTCACATGCACACGGGCATACATCCATGCACAAAGGTTTCTTCACTAAGCAAAACTATATTGTCAACTTTACTTTTCCTCTTAAATGGTTGTATTGGTTTTGCAAATGATTTACATGTCTATTTTATAAAACAATTACTTATACATGAATAGAAATTGGGTGACACAAGTGCCAACACTTGTGTTGGTTCTCACCTTTAACTTATGTTTTGAGGTGAGTGCAGTCTTGATTAATGAAACATATTTTTTTGTGAAAGTGAATGCTTCATTTGCATAAATCCGCAACTTCACTAGGAGCTTAATCATAATTAAGCTCCATTTGCATAAATCCACAACTTCACTAGGAGCTTAATCATAATTAAATCAATAACATTTAATACAATACAAATGTAATGGTTCATTCAACATTTTACATCTAGATGATGTTTATATCTGGTAAGACACATGAGAGAGAGAGAGAGAGAGAGAGAGAGAGAGAGATCCCCAATATGGTTCCCACAACATTCTCCTCGTTCGTTGATTAATGAGGAAGAACCTTAAGGAGTAGCTACCCTTTTGGATGGAACTCAAGAAAAATTATGGTTTTACTTGTGGTGATTTTTTATAGCTTAAAGTACAAATTTATCTTCTCTTCCATGGGGGGGAGGGAATCTTTTGATTTCCTCTCTTGCTTTCTCATGTGATAGCATTTTAAAATACAAATTTATCTTCTCTTCCCCGATGGGGAAGGGGGGTTGGGGTAGGGGACTGTATACCTTTTCCATTTGTCTTTTTCTGCCTAGGAATATCAATCTGAGCATTGCAGTATGGACAAGGCCATCTTGATGTCGCGCCTTGAGCACAACCCATCATGCATTTAATTGTCTTCAAATCTCCCCCAAGATGCCAATCCACCTTGAACTTTCCTATGTTTTCTACATCTAAAAGTTGACCATCAATTTGCTTTTTGATTACATCTGTTATCCAGGGAGTCCTTTCAAACATCCATGCCAATAGACGTCAAAATATATGCGCGCAAGTGAAGATCCTCAGAATTATCTCTGTGAAGTAAAGAAGCTTCACCTAACTAGCAAAGCATAACCGCTTTACCAAAAATATAGACCCAATCACTATTGCAAATACCAAGCAACTACATAAAACTCTTTCCAATCATCTACAATCCACAATCTCATTCTTTCTTCCTGTAAATTGATTTCTCAAATCAACTGCCTTACCCTCAATCCACACATCCACCGAATACGAATATAAATGTATCGAGAAACCCTGCATGTAGAAGATCCTAGAGTCCCATACCACCATGATACATTCCTCCATATAAGACCCCCTTTAGATCTAAGATTAAATTGGAGTGATCAATTCCTTCCCAATCCCACCTTGACACAACTAGTCTCCCACCTAAAGGACACTAACTTTCAGGTTAGGACACCACATCAATTTGTCCTATATAACATTCTTTGTTATTTCCTCCCATAATCTTGGAGCTATGGTAGGTGTAGAACACTTGTGTATGACAATCCAGCCTCAAGTAAAATGTCTTTTGTGGCAACTCACTTGTGCAAATCACACTTATATAAAACAGGCCAAATCCTAAGTACATCTTCTCAACTTAAGAACATCAATTGAAACTCATAAGGATAGTCTTGAGAAATGCTACCTTTAGGTAGAATAGTATCGTTTCTTGAAAGAAACAATAAAATCCCATACGAAGGTTGCTAAACTCTTCCAAGGAATTGCTCACTTCCATGCATTAGAAACTCAAGCCCCATCTAGTAGATAAAATCCCAGAATGATGAAATTATATCAAGAACTCTATCTCACATACAATAAGTGATAGCATCTCTCATATTGAAATTTGAGATGAAACAAAAGTGCATCTAAAATATGCCCTAAGGTAAGGCCTCGTCGCTATATCACACGGTGTCTTTAAGAGGTGCCTCAAGTGGGATCGACGGCTGAGATAAGCGTGCTGTTCTCAGTCGTCGGATCACATGCGCGAAAAACTAAACTAGGACAAGCAAAGCGCGAATGGGAATCGATCTCAGCCGTCGGATCACGTGCGCGCAAAAGTAAACTAGGACAAGGGCAGCTAAACTGGCAATCGCGGATCGTACGTCTGAGATGAGCGGGCGATTCGTGGCCGTCGGATAACACCGCTAAAACCTAGCTGGTGAGGGATTTGGCGGACGGCTGATTTGGAGACGGAGGATTTGGCGGTGCTCCGGTCTGAGGGATATAGCGTAACATCCACTCGGCATGCATAGAGGTATGTGAAAACATTCTTATGTTTTGTTTGAATGTTAACCCAATGGTCATTAGAGACAATGCGTTGGTTGACATAACTAGAGAGAGAAACATTTCAAAGGCATATGCGACTAATGCATAAACTTGGAGTTTATTGACAATGCAACAACTCCTCCAAACGCATATGCCAAGTTGCCAACAATGATGATTTTATGGATTGACTTTCAATAGTGTGTCCTTTGTATAGCATGATATATGGCATTTTTTGTATTGGATCAATTGAGACAAATTAAGATAAACATTGTAAGTGCCAAAACAACCAAACCTCTATTGGGTTTAGAGATTTTTGAATCTTAATCATTTTTCAAGATTTTCTTCTTATGAAATCTATTGGTTGCATGTAGTGGTCAATTAATCAGGTTTGAGAGTCTTTCATTGTCATTCAAAAAATGCCCGCTTCCACCTTGTCATATGTTCCTTCCACCATCCCTTTTGATCCCTTTTACTCAAAGAAGCTTGCTTAGCACTAAACATTGAAGGTAATTTGCTCTCTCTCTCTCTCTCTCTCTCTCTCTCTCTCTCTCTCTCTCCCTTGTCTCTAAATCACTCAGTCTATTTGATATGTGGTAGAAAAATCAAAAAACAAGGTCTGCGCAATAAACTAAGAAAAGTAGGGAAAGTAGGACTGTGTAGTAAACTAGGACTATGAGCAAACTACGACGGTCAAAGGGATAGATGAATAGCATTATATTAAGAAAATTTTTTCCCTTTTTCAAACATGATAACTTTCTAAATATGTCCATGTGTGTGTAGGATGAGCTTGTGGATTGAAGATCGTGGGATTGAAGATGGCCCAAGTGAGCAAACTACGATCGAAGAATACTTGGTGCCTGATACAAGTAGCCAAGAATCTAGTTGGAGTCAAGAAGAGGATGGTTTCTTTGCACAAAGGGTTGAAAGCAAAGAAATTGAAGAAAGTGCCAAAGAGTCACTTAATCCACTGCTTTATCTATCGCCTATATATTTCTCCTTTGATAGGAGAAGTTATGATGTGATGGTCAATGTTATTCAAGGGAATTTGTCGATGACCATTGAGAGTCTTAAGACTTTCGATTCTAGAGGAATCCTTGATCTGAAGAAATGGAGGCGAATGAAGGAAAACCTTTGCTTGGATCAAAATCAAGATGGCTCCCTTGTTAAAGTCATTTCCAAATTTAAGGATATCATGCATAGAGGAATGGAAAAATATTGTCATGACATGTCATAATATATTGGAGTGTGGAGATCATAGAGGGATAAAGGAAACCCTTGAAACCATTAAAGAAACATGGTGTGTTGACATTCGTCAACATGGAATCCCTATTTCTTATGTAAAGGACTTCATTAATTCTTGTGCTTGCAGAAACATGGTAAGCCTATGTATGATCTATGTATTTGTGTGGCATTGGATCTATGTATGATCTCTCTCATTGGTAAGCCTTTCCACATAAACTAGGACTGTGCAGTAAACTAGGACTGTGCAAAAACTAGGACCTGCCAAAGCACAAATGGAAGTATTTGTGTGGCATTGGATGTATGTATGATCTCTCTCATTGGTAAGTGTGTATGATCTCTCATTGGTAAGCATTTGGATGATCTCTCTCATTGTTTATATGGTGATTGTAAGGACTTTGTAGTAAACTAGGACTGTGTAGTAAACTAGGACTGTGCAGTAAACTAGGACTATGCAAAAACTAGGACAAGCCGAAGTACAAATGGAAGTCTCACGTAATATTTATAGCGTAAGGGACAATGGACTTTGCCTTTGAATTTGCCAATGGATGATATTGAAGACTTGTAAAGCTAATGAGGTTTGCAAGTAGCGCCTCACATCGATACAAAGCGCAGTTTTGCATAAAGTAATAACCAAGGAGTAAACCAAAAATAACTACTGCATTGACACATGTATTGAACTCATCCAATACAAAATCTTTACAACCAAAACATTCAGCATTCCATGGAAGTGTAGCCTTTCAAGAAGTGTACAACTTATCTCGAAATGTAATTTTGTACCAACTATAAAATCCCAAAGTAAGACTTATCTTCACTATTGTGGAGACATACAATGTCATATATCATAAAATGGCATAAGCCATCCATTGACTAAGTGCCCAAAAAACTAACATAGCAAACTAAGAAGGTCACGATGCTAAGGGCAGATGCTCGTCCAATACATGGCTGAGCCAAGAACTGAACTCCTCCTTCAACTTCATGACATATCCATGGTCGAACCACTTCTTTGATAGCTACACAAGGAAAAAAGCAATGTTAAAGTTTAGAACACCAAATTCACATTTAGCTCATACATAGCAAGAGATTTCGTAAGGAAGCTTTTTAATAAGCATGTGCATACCCAATGCTGTGGAGGTGTATCTATAAGGCTCCCATCGATTAGTTTCTTGATAAATGCCATTACATAAAATCCGCAATCAATTGCGTTTGGTTGTTTTGGCACCTACAACGTTTATCTACATATGTCTCAATTGATCGAATCCCAAAAATGCCATATATCATGCTATATAAAGGACACAATATTGAAAGCCAAAATTAATTTTCACATACCTCTATACACTTCAACTCAAACCCAGTGGATGGGCATGCAAGAGACTCTTGTAATGGTCCATGTGTGCAACTTGAAGAAATTGACTCAAGAACTCTAATAATATATAGATGTAAAATGTTAGCTAGCATTTACCCAAGCATTATGGATCATGAACTTCAAAGTAAAGCTCTTGTCTTACCGTTGCACAACGGAAACATACTCGCCCGAATTCCCTACATGCAGTGAGTCTAGGTGCAGGAGAATATTTTTTCTCGATGACAAGCCTCTCACCTTCATGCTGTGGGAATTATAGACCACAA
This sequence comes from Cibotium barometz, assembly GCF_041138505.1. Classification (NCBI taxonomy): domain Eukaryota; kingdom Viridiplantae; phylum Streptophyta; class Polypodiopsida; order Cyatheales; family Cibotiaceae; genus Cibotium; species Cibotium barometz. Next base: position 14,519,998 of record NC_141085.1, read on the forward strand.
AAAGAGTCCAGTGGTGCCTGAAAAACATGAAGTTGTAAGTGCTTTGTCTACTCATGACAAAACCAAGAACACATGCATCAATATGAGTAAACTATTGACTTTACCTATGTACTAGAGGTAGAAACAAGAACACATGCTTGCTCAGATCAATATGTCCAAAGAAATTTTGCAATGAAGTATTCCTCGTTGGGGACGCCGTGAAGCCACATAGTCATACCACAAACTATCCACGAATGAAACCTTCTCCAGAGCATCTACAGGTAGGGTTTTTTCCATCCACCTACAAAATCAACATGCTTTAAGCCTCTTTGAGCTGCAAATCCAAAAGCTATATTTCAGAATTAAAAAATTTACCGACATGGCAAATAGGTTAAGCACACGAGTAGACGCTTCCACATGCATGATTGACTTGGCTAATTGCACATCCACCTCGGCAATGAATCCCCAACGTGTAGAGTGTAAGTGAATAGTCTCTCCGTGTTGAAGTCTACATAACCAAAAAATCAATCCTTGCGTAGATTAAAACCATGCATATGTTAAGATAATTCAATATTCAAGCCATAGAGTTATATAAAGTATACCTTTCATAGACCGCACTTAGATCTTTTACCTTGCCCAAGACATTGTGCGTCTTAATCTCACTAGTGGATATTGTTATTATTACATTTGAAGGCTTACTCTCACTCGGAGAGCTAATATCAAAATAAGATGCATTTACATTGCAAGCCATCCCCTTCAAGTTCAAACAAACAAGAGTTGACATAAGGAGCCATGGTATTAAAATAAAGCCTACTCTTAAATTGTGTACAAAGAGACATCTTCCACCCCTTACCTTCTTCCGTTTCTTACTTTTTTTAGAGAGCACTACATGAGCCTCCTTGTTGACAATTTTCTCCTAAAGTGAGGAAACAAGAAACAAAGCATATTTATGTATATTAGTGTAAGGAAAACAAGAAATAAAGTAGTACAAAGGTTGAAGAGTAGTATTTTCAGACCATTGTAAGGGAGGCTTTTCCCTCGAATTCCACATTTCTCATCGACACTTCCTCATCGATATTTTTGTTTCCATGTGAGGAGCCTTCACTATCATGGATTTGAACTTTTTTCTTTGATCGAGTCTTTTGAATTGGAAGATTACAAAGTTTCATGGTAAATACAATTTAAGGTTAGTACCATGTTTACAAAGAAGCCCTCTTACTAACTAGTACATCAGAAGCCCTCTGACCAACTAGTACATCCATCTTTTACCTTCAAAGGAGAAAAAACAACACACTTTTGTCTCTTCTTCACTTGAGATGGAGCCACATGCTCATGGTTCGCCTCATTAATGATTTCCTTCAAGAGAGTGGCATGTTATGAAAGTAAAGAAAACAAACAACAAACAAGTTAAAAAAATCAAAAAATCATTTCTTGCATACCAAAGGAGGAGACTCTTTTTGATTTTCATCCTTGTCGCTTGTCAATATGTCCTCATCGAGGTTTTCCATCCGTTGAGAAGCCACTTCACCATCATCATTATCACAATCATCACTTTCTTTTTTGCGTCGCTCTACAAGATGCAAAATGAGAGCTTAATAATATTCATGATATATATATATTTCACAATTAAGGTTAATAGGACAAGAGAAAATCTCACATGTCTGGAATATCCCTCTTTAATGCGCCGTTCAATCCCTTGAATGCGTTTCTCCTTGTTCTCCATGTATTGTTCCATGCCCTTAGCAACAAATCCCTCGATGAATGCTTCCTTTTGCATGTTATAGGCTCTCTTGGACAAGTTGGATGGAGCTTTCTTTTCCCAAGCATCTTCGGCCAAAAGTCTTTGTTTCTTTTCATTGTTTTTCATGTTGATTTGAAATTTACGTTGTGCATCTAGAAACCTTGTCTTTGATTACTTTGCAGCACTCTTTGAAGCTCCTTGCATTCCACCACCCAAGGGGCGTCCAGTCTTTTGAAGTGGGATATCCACCTCTAAGCCATGGTCGACTTTCAAGTGGCGAATCATATGAATTCTCTTGATATAGTTCGTGTTCCATCTAGGACACGTATCTGAGACTCGACATTGCCGAGCAAGTTTCCCAGAAGGAAGAATTATCTCCTCATAAGGAGGGTTTGCAAGTGCCATCTAATAGCAATGAGTACCAAAGAACCATCAATATAAAGAGGTGACATACACAAATTGGTACCACATACTTTTAGCAAAAAGAAAGACTACAAGAATTAGTGCACAAGGGTTAAAACTAGGTTGAAGCTTTAAGTATGTCATGTATGCATGATTACATATTACTAAAATACATGCATGGCAACAAGACATTAATCATGGCAATAAGTGAACCCAAGCATTGCTATAAAGCATGCATGCAATAAGCACCATCGTTAAAACAAGGCTGATTTTCAAACTGGGTCTGTATAGTAAACTACGGATAAACTAGGTCTGTGTACTAAACTAGGCAAAAGCTTTAAGTGTGTCATGCATGCATGAACACATATTACTGCATGCATTAAGCATAGCAACAAGCACCCTAGCAAGCATGACAATTATATGTATTCCCTGGCAAAAGCTGTAAGTGTGTCATGCATGCATGAACACATATTACTGCATGCATTAAGCATAGCAACAAGAACCTTGCTTAGCAAGCATGACAAGTATTTGTATTCCCTGGAACACAACAAATGATGATACTCTCAACTATGTCTCCAAACAAATTAAAAAAAAGGTCAAGGAAGACTGCAAGAAGAAGGCACCGAGTGATATAGCGTTTGAAGGAACGTTGATGGACGGCTGACGGAGGACGTGCACGTCAATCGTTGTATCACCGCCAGCCGTCGGACTTCTGTGAGACGGAGGACGTGCAGCCGCTGTGTAGGTCACGGCCGTCGGACTTCTGTGAGACGGAGGACGTGCAGCCGACGTGCAGGTCGTCGTTCCTCGTGGGCAGGGGCGGCTGCAGGCAAGCGACTGGATGTTCCGCCAAATCCCTCAGAAGAGAGCACCGCCAAATCCTCCGTCTCCAAATCAGTCGTCCGCCAAATCCCTCACCAGCTAGGTTTTAGCGGTGTTATCCGACGGCCACGAATTGCCCGCTCATCTCAGACGTATGATCCTTTTTCTCCGAGTTTACCTGCCCTTGTCCTAGTTTAGTTTTTCGCGCATGTGATCCGACGGGCTGAGAACAGCGCGCTCATCTCAGCCGTCGATCCCACTTGAGGCGCCTCTTAAAGACACCGTGTGATATAGCAACGAGGTAAGGAAACCCTCTATCACCACCTATCATCACAACATACCATCCAACATTTGCTATGATCCTAGGCTAGAGGACATATGCGAACCAAAGGCGTATGGAAAATCAAGTATATGTTATATCATCATGTTGTGTATATTGCATAACATGTCCCTCTTTGTTAACATTTCTGGTAACTAAAGGCTTCTTGCGTATTGTTCCATAGCAGACTTATACCCGCGTATTTCCTTTGACTATGCACACCCACATAAGCCTGACTACTTGGGCTGCCTGTATGGTTCCATAGCAGACTTATATCCGCGTATTTCCTTTGACTATGCACACCCACATAAGCCCGACTACTTGGGCTGCCTGTACACAAGCACATGCAACTAAACCTCATGGTTGCACACATAACCCTCTCACATGCATGCTTCCCTCTATCAACTAGACATGCATGACTACACCATGCAACATGCATGACAAAAAATTCAAAAAAAATCGCATACTTTTCATTGAGATCAAAATGTAGATATGGTGCAGAGAGAAATACTTGGGATTCAACTTACACGCAAGACTGGGAAAAAAAACATGCAAACCTTGTTTTTTCTACTTTCGTGATTAGGGTTGCTCTTATACTAACTGTAAGGCCCACCAAAGATCTCCCTAAACACAAGCAACAAGATAGAAGGGGTGTATGCTACCTCACCTCCCAGCTGCTGCTCTGTAGGTTTGTGACTGCAAACCATCCCCTGTAGGCTCACCCCCATCTGCAAGTCCATGGTGAGAGTCTCTGGTCTAGGCTCAAACCCAATATCAACAATATAATAATTACAACTGCTAACCAACTATCTAATCCCAAGGATTAGAATTAAGTACATAACATGAACTCTCTCCACACTTTTATATGCACAAAGGTTTAGGTTAAGTATGTATAGGTTTATGTATCTAAAACATAATATTGTATATACTATATATTTACATGTGTATGTGTGCGTGAGAGAGAGAGAGAGAGAGAGAGAGAGAGAGAGAGAGAGAGAGAGTAAGTGAGAGAGAGAGAGAGCGCTTCTATGTCTGGGAGAGTGGAAGAAGAGAGGGAATGTATGCATGTGTGTGTGTGTGTGAGAGAGAGAGAGAGAGAGAGAGAGCAGGTGTGTATATGTGTGTGCATGTAAGAGGAGAGAGAGAGTTTCAACATTTGAAAGTGTGTGTACGTGACAAAGAGAGGGAGAGGGTCATGTGTGTGTGTGTGAGAGAGAGAGAGATGGTTGTAGAGAGGGAATGGTTCTTTTCTGGAACCTCAGCAATGCGCCGGTGCAATACTAGTCTCTAATTTTAATTAACCCGACAAACAATGTTGTCCATATAACATGACCTGATCTTCAGTGTTAAAACAGGACGGCACCATTCGAGCTTCGCCAAAACCCTAGCCATGGCGCCCGCGACCTTGGCCTGCTGCATCTGCGTCCTCTCCCTCGGCCTTCTCGCAACAACGGTGCTGTCGTCTCCGGTCATCTCTCTCTCTCTCTCTCTCTCTCTCTCTCTCTCCGTGTTTGATGGCTTTTTCTGCTTTTGTTTGTCTTGCTTTGTGGATCATCCCATCCGCTGAGCTCAGATCTGCTTTTTTCTTTCCTTGTTCCAACCCAACCTGCAAAACGAGAGCATTTTCAAGCTCCATCACTGACAAATCTTCAGAAAAAAAGGTGCTGAAACTCTGATTGCAAATCTGTGGAGAAGGTTGTATTTTTCGCAAATACTATTTTGTTGGAAAAAAAGCCTTTCGTCTGGTCTGGGCTCGTCATGGATATGGCTTCCATGGTGTTCTGCAGGCCTTTGATGGTCACGTTAAGTTTTTTTTTCGCCATAGATGTGGCTTCCGATTTATTTCGCAATAATCAGACCTTAGCTTCTCAGATTTTCTTAGACGTGGATATTATGCTGCTTTGATTTGGTTCCTCTACAAGGAGATTTGTTTGATTTATCATATTTCATCATATATAAGGGTGTGCTTTCATGATCATAATTATATGAAGGTCGGTTCAGACATTTCCGGGCGAAACCAGTTGCCTGACATCTGCCACCTTGGTTCACATGAGAAAATTTTGAGGATTCAAATCTCAAAAGGCAGAGTAGAAACTTAGCATGAACGAAGTTAACTTGATTTGTCTAATCATTTTCCATGGCTTGTTCTTCAAAGCAGATGTTTTACGAGTCCTTTGAGGAGCCTTGGGAGGGGCGATGGACTGCATCAGAGAGAGACGAATATAAAGGTTTCTTTCTTTTCTCCCTTTTATGGAGACGATTTGCTGTATATATATATATATATATATATATATATATATATATATATATATATATATGTATAACCCAATTTTTTAAACTCATATTTTGGGCTTCTATTGCTTGTCTCAAGGTAATTCTATCACAATTTTAACACCAATTTCTGATCCAAGTCCTGTGGCAATTGCTCTTTCAAAAGTTTAACAACCTTTTCAGCTGCATGAACAGACCTGTCTATGGTCTCTGATGAATCCATTCCATGAAATTTAGAGCATTGTTTTCTTTGGAACAGGTAAATGGAAGCATGAAATAAGTGAGGGGCATGAAGATTACGGACTTCTTGTGAGTGAAAAGGCTAGAAAGTATGGCATTGCTGTCAAGTTGTCAGAACCGGCAGAGTTGAAGAAGAGCACTGCTGTTCTGCAGTATGACCTCCGGCTGCAGAATGGGCTCGAATGTGGTGGGGCTTATCTGAAATTTTTACTCCCTCAGGAGGCAGGGTGGGTCTCAAAGCAGTTTGACAATGAATCCCCCTACTCCATCATGTTTGGGCCTGATAAATGTGGGGCAACAAACAAGGTTCATTTCATCTTCCGTCACAAGAATCCAAAAACGGGGGCTTATGTGGAACACCATCTCAAAAACCCACCATCTCCTATTGGTGACAAACTTACTCATGTTTATTCAGCTGTGATTTACCCCAACAACACCCTGAAGATTTTGATCGATGGGAAAGAGAAGAAAACAGCAGATCTTCTTTCCTCTGATTTTGAGCCCCCTGTTGTTCCTCCAAAAACAATTCCTGACCCAGATGATGTGAAACCAGAGGATTGGGATGAGAGGGCCAAAATTCCAGATCCTGATGCTAAAAAACCGGATGACTGGGATGAGGAGGCGCCCATGGACATTGAGGATTCAGATGCAGAGAAACCAGAGGGATGGCTTGATGATGAACCAGAGGAGATCGAGGATCCGGAAGCTACCAAGCCAGAAGACTGGGATGATGAAGAAGATGGAGAATGGGAGGCCCCCAAAATGGCAAACCCAAGATGTGAGGAAGCCCCAGGCTGCGGTGAGTGGAAGAGGCCCACAAAAAAGAATCCTGCATATAAAGGCAAATGGTACGCCCCTATGATTGACAATCCCAGCTACAAGGGTATTTGGAAGCCACAGCAGATCCCAAATCCAGAGTATTTTGAACTTGAACATCCAGATTTGGAGCCAATTGCTGCAATTGGAATTGAGATCTGGACTATGCAGGATGGAATTTTGTTTGATAATATTCTGATTACAAGTGATGAGGAGGAGGCTGAAGAATACAGGGAAAAGACCTGGAAGGTCAAGTATGATGTGGAGAAAAAGGAAGAGGAGAAAGTTGTTCCACCTGTGGAGGCTGGAGTATTTGATGTAATCAAGGTAATCGTACTTTGCATGCTTTCTTTAGGGTGGTGGTCCCCCAGCCGGGGGGTGTCCTGTTTTGGAGTCAACATGTTTCCTTTGGCTTGTCTCAGAAGAAGGTGTTCGACTCATTGCGTGCAATTGCAGATGTCCCTTTCCTGGCACCCTATAAATCTCAGCTCACTGTAAGTTAACTGTGGATTATATTGCATGTTTAATCACACAATTTCTTTGCAATTACATCTAATGTATGACGGGAATGCATGGTGCATCTTTTCAGGAATTAATTGAACAAGGAGAGAAGAATTTGAATGTCACAGTCGGTGTTCTTTCAGCACTCGTGTTGTTCTTTGCTTTCATTCTATATAAGCTTCTTTGTGGCAGGCAACACCTCGCAGAGACAGTAAGTTCAACATGGAGGCCACTTTGTTAATGCATTTGTCAGTAACCTTGGTGCTTTACCCATGCCGATCAATTCAAATTTAACTCAATGAAGAGCTACTAATCTTCTCTTGTTCAGGAGGTCCCTGTGGAGAGAGCAAAAAAAGAGGATATCTCTGCCTCTGATGATGTTGCTGAGGAAAGCAAGGATGAGCCAACAGAGACTGTTGCAGAGACAGAAGATGAACCTCTGGGTGAAATTGAGAAAGATGGAGAAGGAGCATCTGGGACTCGCCATCGGAGAACAAGAAGGGAGACATGAAAACAGCTGTAAGCAGGAACTCTTAACTATCTTAGTTAAGAGGTTTTAAGAAGGATGAGAAGGCTTTGCCGCATCCATTTCCAATTTTGGCATAGCTAGAGAGGTTAACTATCAGCTGGTGGTGCGAGGTATTCTACCCATGTATGTAGCAGAGGTGAATAAGAGCTCTCTAGCAGCACCGTTGTATCAAGTTCTATCTTTGATTTACTCAGTTGCCAAGTTTTGTGCCTCATATGAGTGTGTTTAATTATTATTTGCGCATAGATTATCTTCTCCAAATGTTATTCCGGTTATAAGCAGGGACATGGAAGTGATTGGTGTACAGATTTTTTAAATTTATTAAGGCATTGGATGTAAGGGTGTTCAATGCTGGTACTCGGATGAATGGGCTGAGAGATCTAGGGGGTCACTTCAAGAACTGGCCATTCCAGCCTGGATATGTTGACCTTCAGAGACATCATTGGGAAGCCAAGCATAGAGGATAGAGTTAGATAACTACTGATTAAAGGTGGTAGTTATCTGAGTAACTGTGTCAAAACATGAGCATAAGGATAGTAGTAACAAGGAGAGATGCATGATTGAGGACGCATCCCCACCCAGCAGTCTCAGCAATAGGTATGCGTCCCTTAAATCCTTTTAAGGGGAGGGTAGTGGTCTTTGAGGCATTTCATGCATTTGGCCTATTGTGTGAATTTTTTTTGGGGAAAATTGGCGTCACAATTCACACACCACCCCTTGATGCTTGCACTAAGATGACTATACTTTCGGTGTAGATTCAGTTCATGTTTGCCAGCACATGTTTGAGAGCATGAGGAGGCTGGTGGCATTAGCATGTCTGGAGGGCAGAGAACTTGACTTTGCCATGTATGAAAGGAATAAATGTGGAAGGAATGATGTTTTTTTGGGTTTGTCTGTTTTCTGTAAGGGTTTCCTTTCTAGGCAGTAGGCCAAAATTGGAGCCAAAATATGGAAAAGCATAAGCCATATTGCCACATGCCTTTTATCCATGTTGGTGGAGATTTAGAGAATCCAAGTGCCCAAGACATTACTCAAAAAGTGCTCTTTTTGTCCATCCACTTTAGTGGAAAGAAATGGGTATTTGAGTTTAATGCTTTGTTTAAAAGACTCGATTAATAGAATGGAAGGTGCTTTTTTAACATGTTCTAAATGTAAGGCTATGGAGGACCCTAGACAGTGCTCTCTCTCTCTCTCTCTCTCTCTGTGTGTGTCTGTGTGTGTGTGTGTGTGTGTGTGTGAAATTATGTGCAACACAAGAAGACAAGGTAGCGATGATTATCGAAAAAGATCCAAATCCACGAAACAAAAAATGTGCGAATTAGAACCATGATCACGGTTCACAGTTCATGGCTCACGGCGGCGGTTGTTGATTGGTAAGAAATCATGCCCGTGATTGTTGATATCATCAATCACAATGATTCAACTTGATAATTTAATTGGATTGACATTTGAAAGAGTTAATAGGGACTGTAAAGAACTCATATATGCCTTTATTGAACTTGTACTACTTTCATGTCGACGTAGATGCCTCGAGCTTTGCAAATTGCTTGTGTGCTAGCACAAGTTGCAAAACACAATATGGATTTTCCTATCAGCTTTGATAGTCAATAATTGATTAATACTAAGATCAATTGTACCACCACACAAAGAGCGTTGATCATGGCATCTCTTTTTAAGAAATTATCTTTTGGTGGCTAACAGGTTTATATTCTTTGTGGATTATCAAGATTTATTACATTTGATAAGTAAACTATGTGCAATGGTGTTTGCTATAGGACCTTTGATAGCGATATGTATATTACAAATTGTTGATATCTAACTTAACTTTTATCAAAATTTCTTTAAAATAATTGCTATGAGAGCTTAAGCTCTCCATGAGGCCATAATGTTAGGCTCTTAGATGAGAGCTCTACTTGAAGCTCCAAGAGGAATGACCCTCCTTTACATGTGAAGTTCACCTTGTTCCACGATGTGAGCATGGAAATAATGATATGGTTAAAGAGTTGATGAGTGTGTTAGAGTGCAACTCTAACACACTCTCAAGCTTATGGATTAGAGTTATAACTCGCAAGCTTAAGGGTGTACAAGAAGAAGAGAGGAGAACATGAGTTAATCCAAAACTATTTGCATAGCTATATCTTTGAAGGCTCTCTAGACTCCCCACATGGACTCAACCCTAACAAAATGAGTTTGCATTGGGTTTTATTTTTAAACATATTGTGATTTGGATAGTTGCCTAGGACTTCAGCATTCACAGCTTCACTTTCCCTCGCCCACGTTATCTTATTAAGTGCTCAATAATAAGGTTAACAATTATGATACCAACCTTTTATAGGTGAAATCATAGCCAAAGGCATGTCATGCTTTTCCACACTCCGACCATGTATGTCGACATGGACATGCTAGGAGAGCAATCTCCTAATGTTATGTAAAATGTATATTCTATTCTTATATAGAAGAATTGTAATTTTTTTTGAATGAGTTAGAAATAATGTTAGCTCAAAGGAAAATCTTTTACGTTTACTTAGTAATGATTGTTATCTTTTTTAAGGATGGTAGCCATATAGAGATACAGACCATCTTTAAATCGAGGTATACAATTTTCTTTTGAGCCATTTTTTTTAAAGCAATATACCCTATACACCTCTTACAATCCATCACTCCTTAGCTTGTCGAAGCCATTTGATCATAATTCAATTCATGAAACGATCATAACTCGAAAGTTCATACTCTTCAGTCATTGACAAACAATTGGTTGGGCAATGAAAATGGCCCCATCCCTGGTAAGACTATACGAACAAATGCCCGAACCAAAATATGTAATTGCAAGTCCTCCGAAAGATTCTTAAGGTAGCTAGCAATCTATTTCAGCATTACAAACTGAATCTTCTTTGGAGAATAAATCTATCCGAAAACCCTGCTGATCTCAATATCACTGAAATCTCATCTGAATCTGGAGTCAATTCCTCATTCCATATCGCTTCCTTGCCTCTAGGGAGATCTTATTTTGTAGAGAGTTGAGTACTCCAGCTTCCCAAGCCAATGATTCATCTGCCCGCACAGGGAACCCCTTGCTAGAGCTTGTCCTCGCTACTGCGATGTCCAGGAGGGCATTCCACTTATTAGTCGTATCTAGGCTAAACGAGAGATGCGGGGTGATCTATGTTTAGACCACCTAGACAATGACAAGTGCTTCAAAGAAGTGCCGGGCCTTGACCGGCTCCAAAAGATCTTTCCTTGGGACAACATACCTCCTAAACTTCCCCTATCTAGACTGGAGGACCATAAAATTGAGCTCCTCCCAGGTTCTGAACCCCCGAGTAAGTTTCCATATCGCTTGAGCAAGGCCATGGAGATAGACTTAGACCATTGACTCAATGAATTGCTACAATCTAGTTTCATACGCTCTAGTGTATCTCCATGTGCTAGCTTGTGCACATCTATTTATTTATTTCTACAAGCTTAGACTTGAAGCATATACTTACAAATATTTATTTTGTAAAGCTTAAAAGCTTTTCCCTATCCCCAAGTAATTTAAGATCTAAGAGCTCTCTATTTTGGGTAAAGAGAGAGTGTTGTGCAAGAAAAAGCACAACTTTTGTATTTTTGGAGGCTATGGCCTATTTTTTTGGTACTGAATGCTTAAATATGTGGGGAATAGGCCCACACATATGAGGGGGAAAGATTGCACCCAATATTTGTGTCGTGCAAGGACTAAGTCTTTTCATGTGTTAATTTTCACGCCTTTTTATGCCCAAAATAGGATAAAATTTGAGTTTCGGGCCTCAAAAAATTACTAAAAATCATCAAAAATTTTGAAAATTTCGGTTGAACTTTTGAGTACCCACCAAAAATTTACAACCCATTCAACCATCGAAAACTCCAAAAATTGAGATTTTGAACCTTTTTTGGACTTTTAAGATTATGAAGGCTTAATCCTAATTAATCATAACCTTGTAAGATGAAAATTAGTGCATACTCGAAGAAGAATAGCTTATTGGAAGTTGCTTAGAGTCCTTGATGAAGTGGAGAAAATGAAATTGCTTGATTTGATGAGATTCAACGATTTTGAAGCCTCCTTTGCTTGCTAAATACATCGATGGTGCCCAATTAAAAAGAGCGTTAAGGGATTGAAAAGTGGTTTTTTCTTTTGAAGTGGGTTCATGTACACAAAAGTGATTTTCCACCTTCCTTTGTCCTTTGGTTATTGCCCTTTTTGGTTTTTGCCCAATGGTCACAAATACCTCTAGCCTTCAACCTTTGACTTCAGCCTTTAATTTTTCAATCCTTTTCAATCTCTTCCACAAATTGACATAACTTGCGCTCTGATACCATTGACACAAGGATCCCTATCTAGGAATTTGCAAAAATAATTTTTGAAGCAAAATTGTTATTCAACTATTAAACTTAAGTTATTGCAATAAATTCAACATAAACCAAGCTTTAAAAATTAACACATGAAAAAACTTAGCTCTTACATGACACACATATTGGATGCAATCTTATCTACCACCACAGCCTTCATCAAAATTATTGTGTGAAGCAAGACTCAAGTTTGACCTTCGATAAAAAGTTTTTGTTCAGCTTCAATATAAATTCAAGTCATCTTGGGAGTATTGAGCTAAGTTAATTTATGTACTTTATTTAAGTATGTGCAAATTATTTATTACACTTTATTTATTTATTCATTTGTTTGCACAAAATGGCCAATTTACCTGCCTAATCCATAATGCAAGAGAAAATTACTGCATTTCAAGAGAAAATAAAAAATTTGCTTGATTATAGGCATGAGTTAGAGTGTCATATGAAGCGTTCTAAGAACAAACATGATTTTTTTGATTCTGATGAAGAGGAACATAATCATGTTAGGTGCACTATATTAAGGCTACATTGTTGTATGCCCAAAGTTTTTGAAAAGACTTACGGATCAGCCAGAAGGCATTCAGTATGATGGGAAGAAAGATGCATGTGTGCTTATTACATGGCTCAGTCAGTTAGATGATTATTTTTCAGGCGAAAAAATCTCGAAAAAAGACAAGATTAAATGTGCTTGCAATCATTTGATTGAAAGTGCTGCTTATGGTGGAATGTGATTAAGCAGGGTAAGCATCAACCTAGTACATGTAAAGAATTCCAAAAACTTTTGAAGAAACATTTTATTCCTTCACAATACAAGGCTAAAGCTTGTCAATGATGGGATACTTTACACCAAGTAGAGAAAGAGAATGTTCAAGGTCACATCGATAAATTTTAGGATATTTTATTGTAGGTTCAAGTGATTGATAAGGTCAAAGAAAGAGAGCAAAGAAGGAAATTTATTGCCGGTCTCAAATCAACCACCATTAAGGTAGATGTTAATATGTTTCATCCTCATTATCTCAGTTCTAGTATGGATCTTGCTCTCAATTCTGAATGAAAAACTTCTACTTCTAGAGATACTAGAATGTGGGATAATTCTTATGCAAAGTATTCTAAACCTTCGTTTCCTTTGAGAAATTTTGATAAATCTATGATATACAAGGGTAAAATAAATGTGGCTAAAGGTGTTGTTTGGAAAGGCAATAACAACAAAACCTCGAATGGCAAGCCAAAGAATTGTATCATCAAGGAGAGGCACATTGCACTAGATTGTCCAGAAAAGAAAAAAAACTCTACACCTATCACTCATGTCAACATGGTTGAATATGACAACGACGATTCACTCAAGCAAGAGGGTAATCCGATCTTGACTATTCAGATATTCTTTTTTAACTAATAACCTTGTCCTTAGTCAACTCTTTATCTTATGCTCATTTTCGGGGGGATTTTCTTTATTTCTTCAATTTATCTCCTTCCTACATTTGGATTAATCTAATTGGCCCCTCATAACCTTAATCTAAAATTTTCAGAAAATCTGGACCCTTAGGCTAAGGCCTTTTGAACAGATTATAATTTATTTCTAATGCACCTTCTGAAATTCTTTTTGAACTTTTGTTTTGGGGGAATTTATTTTAATAAGAAGAGATATTTTTGCATCCAAAAATTGAATAATCTCTCTCTAGAATATTTTCTCTCTCTAAGCCAAGATAGGTAGAAACAAGATCTGTTAATATTCTGACAAGGGGAATGATTATAAGGGGAGAGATTGGATATCTTGAGGGGCTGGGGGAGGAGTCTTATAGAGAAAAGGTCTGTGTACTTGATGTTGTTGATGGTGCAAGGAGTCTCATCATGTTTGAGTGTCATGACGCCATTTGTTGGTCATCCAGGTGTGCTCGAGCACTGAGCATTTGGTAAGAAGAGAATTTTTTTGGGGTCAAAGTTGAAGGTTGATGTCAAACAATAAGTTTAAAATTTCCAGCAATGCCAAGTTAATAAAGTTGAGTACTTAATACGTGGTGGCTTACTGATGCCATTGGAAATACCTGAAAATAAATGGCACATAATTTCTATGGACTTTGTAGTTAGATTACCATGGTCTTTGAGGAGAAATAATTCCATTTGGGTGATCATTGTCTAACTCACTAAATTTGCTAGGTCATCCATAATACAAAAAAGAAAGTCTTAGCTATATAGATTTCTCATTTATTTATTGAGAACTTGTTTAGCCTTTATGGCTTACCAATTGATATTATCGATGATTGAGATCCAAAGTTCATTGGACATTTTTGGCGTGAAGTACAAGAAATTGGAATTGGATACTAAGCTAAGTATGAGTACATCTCACCATCCCGAGTCTAATGGGTAGAAAGAACATGTAAATTAGACTATGGAAGACATGTTGCATGCATATGTCTCTATAAGATAGTCTGATTGGAAAGATTATCTTCCATTAGTAGAGTTTGCTTACAATAATCTAATTGGGAAGATTATCTTCCGTTAGTAGAGTTTGCTTACAATAGTGCTAAGCATTATTCTACTAAGATAAGCCCTTTTATGCTCATGTATGACTTTCAACCTAGAGCCTTGTGGATGATTGGCTTAGAGAAAGTCCAAGTTGGTGCTACAGTTGATTTCTTGAAATAACAACAAGACATGCTGCAGTTTACAAGAGAGAGCATCAAGAGTGAATGGGATAGAGTGTAGTTTTATGCTAACCAAAAGTGATCAACTAAAGTCTTGGGAAGAAGGTCAATGGATTTTACTTGATAATTCCAAAACTCTCAGTTAATGAGGACTAGAAAAATCAATCAATTGTTTTCAAGGTTTGTTGTACCTTTTCAATCATGAAAAGAATTAATGAGGTTTCTTATAGGTAGTACGTCTTTTGGATGGAGTACATGTGCATCTTGTCTTTCATGTTAGTAGACTGAAAGAGGTGCTAGGTGTTGTTTTTAGCTAGGAGCTTATGCGACTTGAGGATCTATTTGTCTATGTTCTTGTCGCGCGAGCTAGTGAAACCAATGTGGATTGTAGGAATTGTACCCTTAGGAATCATATTATTCCTAATGATTAGATGGAGGGATCATACTGATGAAGATAATACTTGGGAGAACATTGCTTCACTTTGATGCCAATATCCAGACTTTGTCTCCTAATCTTCCCCTCATTAAGAGAGGGAGAATGTTATGTCCTGTGTTGTGTGAACATAATGTGGCTAGTGTAAGAGGTTGATCGGATAGTTCTTATAGCAATATGAACTGGTCAAGTGGCTATATAATTGGGATTATGGCTCATTTGTGTGGGAAGTTCCAGTTATGGAGCTCTGCCTTGGGATTTGTTACCTCACATAGAATGGAGCTAGACTCTCACACACACAATGCTCAAAGACAAGAACACATGGGTGTAGAGTGTGAGAGAGATTGGCAAGCTCAAAGGAGGGAGATGAAGCTCTCTACAAGTACAAATGAGCAGCAGCCCTAAACTGTGAATGAGGTTGTTTATACATTAGCTAACCTTAAGGTGACCCTTCACATCTGGATTGGCTATGGGGAAAAACCCAGTGGGACAAAAGTACCCATGGTATAAGTACATGTCCTCACACTGTAGTATTACCATATATCTAACAAACCTCCATGTAGTACAAATGTGAGGTTTACAGAGATTGAAGATCAGTCTTTGAAAGAGCAGAGGCCCAAAGCTTTGCAGAAGGCCTCAAATTTTTCACGTGATAAAGCTTTAGTAAAAATATCTGCCACATTATCATATGGCCTACAATAGATTAGATTGATGTCTCCTATATGCAGCTTCTCTCTGACATAGTGATAATGCACTTCAATGTGCTTGGTATTGGCATGCAAATGTTATTTGTGCTCTGAGTGTTAGTGAGAATAGGAGTAGAAGTGTCTAAAGGGACACAAATATCCTCCATCAATCTTGTCAACCATACACATTCAACTAGTTTGTATTTAGCTTCACAGGATGATGTCGCCAAAGTAGGTTGCTTCTTAGTGATCAGCTCTATTTGCTGCATTCTTTAGGAAAGGTTGGTGAGAAAGTTTACCAAGGATTTATCCTTCATAAACATATCCTGGTTGTGGATCAAGTTGAGGAAGATCCTCTAACATCTCGTGTTTTTTGCAAAAGCATCAAACTACTAGTAGAAGTATGCCCAAACCTAGCATGCCACAACTAAGCATCTTTCATTGAATTAGAAGAGTCTACCAGACAAGCAACATCACACTTATCATACATGTCCAATTTATACAACCACCGCTGGTTAAAGGCTTTTAGTAAGTACAATTTGTTTATCCTGTTCTCTGTCACAATGCATTTATCATCTGTAATTTCAACATTAAGACTCCCCTTTGCTAGAGAGGACATAGAAAGCAGATTCTTTTGAATTCTTAGATCAAAAATTACATTTTGAAGACAAATATCCTCACCACCACACTAACAGTAGTGAGAACTATCTCACCAATACCTCTTGACAAAGTAAGAGGCATTATTTGCACAGGTAACAGTGTGACCACCTTATGCGGTCTCCATAACAGTAAGACGTTACGTGCTTAGAAGCACCATTATCAAGAAACTAGCTATTAAAGACAATTGCACTGAGACATGCATCCTATGTTGAGAATGTCACATGTAAATATGTGCTATAAGAGGTGTGTGAGTGTGTGAACCTCGCCAAAAGGGGAGACTTATCCTCCACGTCAGCAGGGTGCCTATATAAAGGTACATAAGGCCTCATCTTTCATAAGAGAGGGTGCCTTAGTTGTACTTTGAGCAACTTAATAAGCAAGAGTTTTTCTTGTACATGTTTATGTCTCTCTCTCCTTGCATACGTTTCCACTCTAAGAAAGGCTTATTCCACATTTTATCATGGTATCAGATCATGTAGATCCTCTCATTAAGCTTCCTCTTGCACAACTCAATGAGCACCAAGTTTCATTAGTGGGTCATTAGGGAGAGATTAGTGGATAAGATATCACTAAATCCTATCCACACAAGCTGCAGCTTAGGCCTACCTTCTGTGGAGGGCTTCCAGCAGCCAAACAAGGAAGAATAAGCTTGTGGTGTCTTTAAGGAAATTCTTCCTCACCTCAGCGCGGCCCCTCTAGCCACGTCAATTGAGGGTCTTCGTCACTCCCAGGCACGGCATAGTCATTACCCCAAATTAGGGTGAAATTTTGGCTGCATGGCAAAACATCGGGGCTGGTTCTCTCTCATTCCTCTTAAGGGGTGTAGGGGCATCATTGAAGAACCTCTAAGAGGGTTCGCCATATTTTTCCCCCTCTACAGGCCGCGGGAGCTATTTTACTGAGAGGGGGTACAACAGTCCACCATAACCAAAGAGCTTTTAAGCTATTTGGTTTGGTCTAAGTGTTTTTAAACACTAACCCTTATTAAGTGAAGTTAATCACTTGAAGTTCTTCAAGAAAAAATCTTTTTTTCAAGTCTGGAGCTTAAGAATGGAAGGTGGGCTTCATCATAAGAGTCCATTCACTCAAGACTTCATGACTACCTCTACATCAAGCTTGCATTTAAGCTCCTGAGGGTGCTTGTAAGCACTAAGTGTGTTCTTAAACATGAAAGCTGGTCATTATTATTCAAGATAGTGTCTTTTGACACTATCTCTCTTGGGGCAAGCCTCTACACGGGAAATGGCACCATTGTAAGCCATTGGAATCAATCCATAAGCCAAGAAGAAGGAGTCTTGCTGGTTTTTCATCAGAAACCAGTGTGCTTTAATCATTCATCCCACCATTTTTAATCATCATTGAGACTAGTGCTTCTCCATAAGCTAACATTGTAAGGAGACTAGACACTGCCATTGCGAAAGTAATCGGTAAGACCTTCTCCATGGCAAAGGAAAATGCACAAGCACAAATCAAGAAGTTCTCTAGTGAGGGCTTCCATACTTGGCAGGTATTGGTCAAGTACAAGATGATGTCAAAAGGGTTTTGACCTTATATCTCCGGCACTAAGGTGATAGACCATACCAAACCCGAAGACATTGAGGATGATGAGTGTGCACAAGCCATCATCGTGTTGCAACTAGATGAGACACTCATCCATCATATTGATGAAATCCCAAAGCAAAACAAAAGTGGTATGAGCTTGAAAAGATGTATGGAGCTTGAGGGAAGAACTCCAAGATCTCCTTAAAGATCGAGTTTTTCAACCTAGAGTTCAAAGAAGGTGAAGACATTGGAGCCTTAATCTCTCACCTCAAGGGTCCCATGGCCCTATCTTGCTCAAGGCAGTCAAGGAGGTGTACCCAACCTTAGTCACCACTCTTAAGAACATTCCTAATCCCACCCTGGAAGGAGTAATCCAATCTTGCCTCAATGAATCCAAGAAGCCAACAGGGGGAAGTTCATCTTCAACGACAACTACCTCAGCATCATCAACCAATCAAGCCCTTGCACACCAGGTGGTCAAAGACAAATGCACATATTGCAATAAGACTGGCCATCTTGCTAGTAATTGATGGGTTAAGTATCCCAACAAAATTAAGTGTAATAAGTGCAAGCAATCAGGGCACATCACATCTAAGTATCCTACACCTTCATTTATTAAAGTCTCAGAGGGTAACTTTGTTTCTACTCCCGAGCATTGTGGGTCACTGCTATAAAATCTCGAAACTCACATAGTCATGAAGCATCCTTGTAAGCCTATGTATAAATGCATTTTCCTACAATTACTAAGGGGAGGATCATGTTTAGTCCAATGCCACCCACAGTCCATGATGTCCTTCCATGGCTAGCATTGAGGGTGGGTGTTGAGAATGTCACATGTAAATAGGTGCTATAAGAGAGATGTGTGAGTGTGTGAACCTGGCCAAAAGGGGAGACTTATCCTCCACGTTTGCAAGGTGCCTATATAAAGGCACATAAGGCCTCATCTTTCATAAGTGAGGGTGCCTTAGTTGTACTTTGAGCAACTTGATAAGCAAGAGTTTTTCTTGTACACATTTATCCCTCTCTCTACTTGCAGATGTTTCCACTCTAAGCAAGGCTTATGCCACATTTTATCATCCTATTCACGATTATAACTACAAATAGCCATTATAGTGAGAAGTCTTCATGGACAACGACATTAGTAGAGTCCTCTTTCTTTGAACTTTGATTATCAGAGACAGATTTGTCGGAACCTTTGTTGGATTCCTTTTTCTTCTTTTCCTTAGTTTTAAGTTTAAAGAAATTTTAAATTACATGGCTGAGCTTCTTACAATACCAACGAGAGTCACCTTCTTTGACTGTTCGGAATCACCCTTAGCCTTAGAAGTTTTGTTTAAATTAGTCTTCCGCTGAAATTTCTTGCCCTTATCCTTGGCTGCCAAAATCACTACTAGATTTCTCAAAGGTATTATTTATAGGATGTTCCTCCTAACAGTAAGTTAACAAGCTCCTCATAAGTAAGAGGGGATGTATTGCCTCTCTCAAAGAAAGTTGAAGGGAATTGTTAAAACCCAGATAAGATTCATGGCAAAGAGTTAAAGGTGATGTTAACCATATCCTTGTCAAGAATGATCTCATCAATGTTGAGAAGCTATTCTCTTAAGCCTTACAACTTGGTTAAGTGTTCATTCATGGTCCCCTTCTCTTGCATTTTATCGTTATCAAGTTGCCTTTTGAGAAAAGCAACTCATACATCATTTTTAGCTTGATACATAGTTTCTAGAGTGTTCCAAGCAAGCATGGATGTTTTACAAGAGAGAATGTATGGAATAATAGACCTTTTAATTGACAAGGCAATAAATGCCATAGCTTGAGCATCATGTGAATCTCATCTTCTTTGGTCAGCACTAGTTTGTAGGACTTGAGTCTGGATTTGTTGGCCCTGATCTCTTTGAGGGGTAGCAGGAGCAGTTAGACTATAGGGGGCAGGGGTCACCAACATTGAGATGACCCCACTAGAATATTTTTTACCATAAAGCTCAATAGGGAGTAATTCGACCCATCTAATTTATCCTATTTGAAAAGAATACTGAAAAAATCATTTGCATATTGTTGGCCATACCTACTGGAGTCAACAGTGGGTGTGCTGAGATAAACAATAAAAAAACTGCTGAAAGTTAGCAGTAGAATCAGGTGATCCATGAAACTAGAGTTGGATAATTCAAGAAAGTAGAATCATGTAAAAAGTGGAATTGGTTGATCCAAAAAAGTGGAATGGGCCAAGGTTAAATTGCCAAAGTAGGATCGCTGAGGTAGAATCGTTGGAGTTATATCATTGAACAATCTGACTTTTGGAATCCCAAGAAAAGTGGAATCGAGAGATTAAACAAAGTGAAATCATTAATCAAACCAAGACTTGGCTGATTGACCAGTTGGATCTGCTGATTGTTAACCTAAAAACAATCATAGAATCGGCATCCGAAAACGATCACATATGAAAATGATTACAAAAATAGGCAATTCTATCTACCACACACACTGGTGAAGTGGTGATTGATAGCCATCAGAATGTTTGGACAACTGCACTAGTGAAGCGATTTGATAGTAGCAGAACAATTTGATAGTAGTAGAACGATTCAACACTGCTACAATTTTGGCCCGAATGCTACACTGTAGGCTGAATCGTATGAAGAATCAGCTACTATAAGCTACCACTGTTAGCTGTGAACCAAGTGTTGTTAGCCTAAATAATAGAGTTGAATTGCCTCCTTCACTGTTGGCAGAAGTGAACCACCACCAAGAGCAGAGAGGTTCAATGGAAGCTTAAAGAAAAACACCAAAGCTTGATGTTTGTTGTGTGAGGAGCTACAAACTGATAGAGTGTACATAGAGTAGAAGCAAGGGGAGCACTAGAATGCACTTAACTCAGAGTGCAAGAGAGAGGTATATATAAAGCTAATAAGCTCAATATACTGCAATGAAAGCAATCCCAAGCAAGAGACTAAAGAGTCTTATAAGTGAAGGATACAAGAGAGAGAGTGTGTCAACAAATGAACCACACAACTCAATGATCAAATGAACCACACAACTCAATGATCAATGAATGAAATGGGGAGAGGCCATCCCACCTATTTATAGATAAAAAGGGGCTGGCCGATTGTAGCATAAAGAGTTAGCTGATTGGGACATGATCACCCCACCTAGGGAAAATACTAGGAAAAAATGAAAAAAATATAGGGAAAAATACAAGTGGCCAGCTCAAGGGCCATAAAATGGAACAAATATGGGCAAATACATGAGCAGCATATGGGGATGAATATGCTAACACCCCCTCTCAACATCAAATGCTGAATAAAATCCAAGACACAGATGAGAAGCCAAGGAAGCCTGAGACACTAGCTTGGTGAGCAAATCTGTTGCCTTCTCTGCTGAAGGAAAATACTCCAAATGCAAATCTCCAGTAAGAACTCGCTTACAAACATAGTGGTACTGAATCACAATGTGTTTTGTGCGAGCATGAAACACAAGGTTCTTGGTGATGGCAATGCAACTCTAATTGTCACACCAAAGAAGAGTAGACATGGTAGGAGGAAAGCCAAGTTATCCCAATGATCTCCGCAACCAAATCACCTCACATGCAGCATAGCAAGCTACTCGATACTCTGCCTCTGTAGGAGGAAAGCACCACAATAGGCTGCTTTCTCGGGGGATTCACATATCTTATGGTATCATGTGAGTGTAAGGGAGGGGATTTTTTTTTCAAAAGGGGGGCTTAATCTTATAAGTTAGGGGGTGAGGGGGATTTATGGTAGCACTGGGCGGGGTGGGGGGAGGGGGGACAAGGGAGCAAGGGATAATAAAAGAAGGGGTTTTGTTTCTTCTTATAGTTTACAATATGTGATCTAGTGGTGTAGTTTGAAAACTTGATTAGTTTACTACTCTTTTAAGCTAACCACACATGAAACCATTTTTAGAGAGTACATGTAGGTTTTGTGCTTCTAGCACTTATATCCATGCTACTTACATGGGCTGCAACTTGTCACATGTATAACATCAATATTTGCTATTTTATTTTTAAACCTTAAATAGGGGGTAGTTGAATTTCATAATTGGTACTCATATGCTTAGAAAGG
Organism: Cibotium barometz; assembly: GCF_041138505.1. Lineage (NCBI taxonomy): Eukaryota > Viridiplantae > Streptophyta > Polypodiopsida > Cyatheales > Cibotiaceae > Cibotium > Cibotium barometz. Next base: position 14,542,016 of record NC_141085.1, read on the forward strand.
GGTATAGTTTATTTTTTACAAAAACTTAAATAGGGGGTTTTTATGAGTTTCATGCACACAGGTGACATCCCTTTTCTATATGGAAAGTGAATTCCCTAGGGCTCCTTTTTACTGCTCCATAAAATGGCCCCCGACCCAAGTGAGAAACACAACCAGTGGTGGTTGAATGCCGTGTATATGGATTTCCATCCCAATTTGAATTATTCCATCCAAGAAGAGTTCACCCTTGGCCATATAATATGCCAAAATCCAAAGTACCACTCAAGTAGCACCCTAAGAGAACACCGCCAATGTTGGGGCTTTTATGTGAAAGAACTCAATAAGCTGATTGTGAAACAAATGTCTAATCCAGAGTAGGTCAACCATACCAAACATCCGATGAGAACCCGATATACTGACCCAAGTCAATCCCTGGAGAAGCATCAAGAAGAGAAAGCTTCTCACTAGTATCCATATAATAGAAGATATTGGTCTACACCTAGTCATCCAAAACTTGTTAAGAATATCCCATGTTTACTTCTACTCAAAAAAGAAAATACCTTGAGGAGTTTGTCAAATCTCAAAGCTAAAAAAGTAATGCAAAGTTCCAAGATCCGTCATCTCAAAGTCTTTCTCTAAAGCATCCCCATGAATGAATGGATCCTCACAAAATAAGAACCTATAAAAACAAGGTCATCAACTTAGACCACAATGATAACAACTAACCCCCTCTCGAGGAGGATATAAAGGTTCAAATCTTCATGAGAATGGTGTAGGAAAACCGTCTAAAAAAGGTAATCAATCTGATGGTACGAAGCCCATGAAGCCTGCTTCAGATCATACAAGGCTTTCTTCAGCCGATACACCTAGACCTATCTTGCTAGAATCTCAAATCCTAGTGGATGATCAACATACACTTCCTATGTAAGCTCTCCATTCAAGAAAGTTGACTTGACATCCATCTAGAATACGGACCATCTAACAAGAGTAAGAATGGTGCGAGTGGTAGTCATTCAGGCCACATCGGAGATAAGGTCTCATCGAAGTCAATCCCAGGGCATTGAGCATAGCCCTTGGCAACCAGCCTTGCCTTGTGCTTGCCCAAGCTGCCACCATTAGCTTTGTACTTTGTTTTGAGGATCCACTGCACACAAATCACCTTACGCTGCTTGGGCCTAAGCACCAAAATCCAAGTGCCATTGTGCTCTATAGCATCCAGCTCTACCTATATAGCACGATGCCAAGGCTCGTGTGATTAGGACCATGAATAATAGAGGGGACATAAGAGCATAGTTAGCAAAAACATTTCCCTCATGAATTTATTTTCTTGTAACTCTGGAAGATCGCTTGAGAGAACCAAGGTAGAGGAGAAAAAGAAAGCTCTCTTAACCCAAAATCACAAACTATCTGAAAATACCATTCAAGCACCGGTCTGCTTGAGCTCACTAGAGGAGGAGCCAAATCATCATCATCATCATCATCATCTGAAAGAGAATCCATAGCCAGAGGAGCCAAATCATCATCATCATCTGAATGAGAATCCATAGCCAGAGGTGTAACAGAAGCAAGGGGGAGAAGGAGGAGGTGGAGGTGGAGGAAGAAGAAGCTCACCACCCCCCTCTGAAGATGTAGGAGTCTCATCAAACACCACATTCAGCTCACAACAACTTTGGTGGCTTGCTGATCATAAAGACGAAATGCCTTAGACACATAACTATATCCAAGAAAAGTCATATGCTAAGACTTCGAGTTCAACTTGGAGAGCAATGCTCCTAGGCACATGTACATACACCGAACAACCAAATACACACGATTGAACAATAGAGGGCTTCTCACCATGGAAACCCTCATATGGAGTTTTATCTAGAAGAGCTATAGTAGGAGACATGTTCTAAATATAAACAGTAGTAGAAGACACCTCAGCCCAGAAACGTCAAGGTAAAGAGGAGTGCTCAAGCATAGCATGGGCCATCTCCATGATAGTCCAATTCTTCCTCTCTGCAACTCCATTATGTGATGGGGTATATCTTTGAATGCCATGAACCTTGCAATATTGCTAAAACTCCTGGGATGTAAACTCACCCCCTATGTTAGTCCTGATAACCTTGACCAAAGAACTGGTCACTTTTTCTACCTCAGTCCTCCAATCACAAAAGTGCTAAAAAGCCTCATCCTTGGTCTTCAAAAAGAAAACCCAAGTAAATCTAGAGAAGTCATCCACCATCACAAACATGTACAATGCCTTAAATACACAATATTCATTGGACCACATAAGTATGCACATGAACAAGGGCAAGTGATGTCAAAGATCTGTGTGTCACCTCCTTTAGAAAGGTGGCTCGATGTTGCTTCCATTGTAAATAAGAGGAACATACAGAAGTTAGAGCCTTGATGGTCAGTAAACCCTCAACCAACCCATACTTTGAAGATCGTTGAAGAAGTTGATAGCTCAAATGGCCAAACCAAGCATGCCAAAGAGTTGAAGAAGAATCATGAGAGAGCAAAGCGGTCAACTTATATAAGCCACTATCCTAGACTCCCTAAGCCAAGATGTTACTAGTCTCCTTATCACACGAATACTAGTCTCGTGATGAGAGAAGATCACCTCCGCACCTTGGGTTGTAAGAGAACTCATTGAGAAAATGTTAAATGCCAAATGTCGAATGTAAAGAATGTCAGAGAAGTACCTCGACATCATAGGATTGTGATGAGAGAAGATCACCTCAGCACCTTGGGTTGTAAGAGCACTCATTGAGAAAAGGTTAAATGCCGAATGTGGAATGTAAATAACGTCAGAGAAGTACCTCGTCATTGGAGGATGGTGCCATGTCCATGAACTAGCAGAGAAGAATAATCACCCAAAGTGGCGTGGAGTGGATCTCTAGGACTAGCTAGTCACAACTGCCAATGCCACCCCTCCCGCCCTCTCTACTACATTGCATGGAGTGGATCTCTAGGACTAGCTAGTCACAACTGCCCCTCCCTCCCTCTCTACTATTGGTGCCGATCAGGCATAGGTTGATGCTAGGGTAGCAATATTCGTTGTGTTTTCTCCTTTCTCATGTTTAATATTGTCTGCATTTTGTTCTCTCTCATGTGCATAAAGCAGATGCGGCACATGAAGGTTGGAAGGCCCTTGCAGATCTTTACAAGGTTAAGTCTCCAGGTTGGATTTTGGAAAGTAGCTTATAAATCTTTTGATTTGTGCCTTTCCATATTTATCTGCTTTTATCATGAAGATGAAAGATCTCCGAGATGAGCTTGCCATATATGTGGCAAGAATATCCCTACACAGGATATGGCTATTCAAGCTTCGAGAGAGGTTTGATGCTTTCTTTCAGTCTCTTGTTTCTTCTCCTTGTGTTGTTGCAATTACCTACTATAGGAGGAAGTTCTCCCCTTCATTATGTAGATTGATCTCGCTTTGAGGAGTGGACCGGCACCTCTGGTGGTTCTGATGGAGCTTTGGCTGCTCAAGATAAAGGGAAGAATCGATAGAAGAAAGGGAAAGGGGGTTCTGACAAGAACTCTAAGGACAATGACAAAGATGAAGATAAATCTTCTAAAAACAAGGACGTGGAGTGTCACTATTGTGGGAAGAAGGGTCGTAAAAAACAGCCCCAATGTTATAAGAAGAAGCGAGATGAAGAAGGAAAGGACTCTACCTCTACAGCAGTGTTCTAGACCAAGAAGGATGATGGTATTCTTTTGTTAGCTAGTGCTTCTCGTACACTGGCACTTGTGACTTCTCAATCTCGATATTGGATTGTGGATAGCTGTGCTACTGCTCATATGACACCCATCGAGATTGGTTTGAGGACTTTACTACCAGGGCAGGCACTTAATTTACTCTAGTAGACTTATGTACGTCTGGATCATTGCCAAGTGAAATCTCATTTAGGTGTGTTTCATGTATACCCATCATATCTCAACCTATCCATTGGATATCTTACTCTAGTAGACTTATGTACGTCTGGATCATTGCCAAGTGTTCTCAAAACTGATTTGGCTCTTTGTACACTAGGAGTAACAATAGCCTAGATCCCAAACTCCTTATCAAAGCTCTGCTTTGAGCTACTATCTCCATCAACAAAGGAGTGACCTACTGAAACATCACGAATTATAAAAGGTTAATTCATGTTTTCTTTTCCCTTGCATGATACATGTAAACTTGCTTAATTTTTAGCACCTATAGTGCCACCATATGAAACATCAGAATGCCTAACATTTTGCCTCAACCTACCTAACCAAGGTCTCACAATTGAACTATTTTGTTAGAGGACTCTCCTTGTTCGCTAAGTGCCTATGACTTGCTACTCATTTAGGTGTGTTTCATGTATACCCATCATATCTCAACCTATCCATTGGATATCTTAATGTAGTAGACTTATGTACGTCTGGATCATTGCCAAGTGTTCTCAAAACTGCTTTGGCTCTTTGTACACTAGGAGTAACAATAGCTTGGATCCCAAACTCCTTATCAAAGCTCTGCTTTGAGCCACTATCTCCATCAACAAAGGAGTGACCTACTGAAACATCACGAATTATAAAAGGTTAAATCATGTTTTCTTTTCCCTTACATGATACATGTGAACTTGCTTAATTTTTAGCACCTATAGTGCTACCATATGAAACATCAAAATGCCTAACATTTTGCCTCAACCTGCCTAACCAAGGTCTCACAATAGAACTATTTTTCTAGAGGACTCTCCTTGTTCACTAAGTGGCTATGACTTGCTACTCAATATTTAAGGCATCCATTAAATTCTTTACTTCAGCCTCTATAGAATCCTTCACTCTAGTGTATACCAACTACTCATCTCATCAAATACAACATCCTTGATTACTTATAGCTCATGTATAATGGGCTTATAGCATCTATAACCTTTTTAAGTTCTTAGGGAATAACTCAAGAATGTACATTTTTTTACCTTGATATCCAACTTACTTCTCACCTCATTTGGTATAGGTACATAAGCAATACAGCTAAACACTTTCAAGTGTGCCAAATATCATTTTCTAATAGTAAACTTTTGTTTAAGTATAATGCTATGAACTGGGCATCCTACATGATATAAATTGCTTCATCCTAAAAGGAATGAGGCATCCCTTTCTCATTCATCAATGCATGAATAACTCTCTTTCTCATTCATGAATGCATGAATAACTTCTGTAGTATGCTTGTTTTCCTTTCTACAACCCCATTTTGTTGTGGGATGTACTTGTATATAAACTGCGTCTTTATCCAATGCTTTTTCAAATAGTTATTGAATTCATTAGAGAAATATTCTCCCTCACCATCTGACCTTAGGAATTTTATATGCATGCCTTTTCCTTTCTCTACGATAGCTTTGAAGTTCATTGGAGAAATATTCTCCCTCACCATCCCAAAAGTAATGAGGCATCCCTTTCGTATTCATCAATGCATGGATAACTTCTGCAGTATGCTTGTTTTTCCTTTTTGTAACCCCATTTTAATATGGGGTGTACCTATATGTAAACTACCTCTTTATCCTATGCTCTCCCATATAGTTATTGAATTTATTGGAGAAATATTCTCTCTCACCATCTAACCTTAGGAATTTTATATGCCTTATTCTTTATCTATAGTAGCTTTTTGAAGTTTTAAAGTTTTATATGCATGCCTTATTCTTTATCTATAGTAGCTTTTTGAAGTTTTAAAGTAAGAAAGAAATTCACTTTTCTCTTTCATGAAACACAGCCAAACTTTCTTGGTGTGGTTATCAATGAAAAATACATAATAATGACATCCTTTGATTGATGCCATCTTTGTTGGTCCCAAACATTAGAGGCATCCCCAATCTACCATAGAAGGATTAGCTAGATAACATTGCATGTTATCTAGCTAAACATTGCGTGTTATCCCCAAACATCCTTTGATTGATGCCATCTTTGAAACATTAGAGGCATCCCCAATCTACCATAGAAGGATTAGCTAGATAACATTGCGTGTTTGCTTATATGAGCCGATGAGGTCTGGACAAGTGTAAAATAATCTCTCATGCATTCACCAAGCATCTTCTATAGGATAGTTCTTGAAAGTCAAAAAGTTCTTGGTGTAAACATTTGTTATGCCTGTGGAACTGTGTTGGTGATTAATGATTATATTAGGTTCAATTATTTCTTCTTAGTCAACAATTAGAGGTGGCTCTCATAAGTAGGATGTGATGGAAGTGGTCCTCTAAATGGCCTCACTAAGCTAATATTGTGAAAAGAAATGTGAATGTTCTAGTGTGATGGAAAACTTAATTGATATACCAAGTCATTATATCTTTTTGGTGACCCTAAATGGTCTATAGAACCTTGGTGCCAATTTCACCACCCACTGGGTTAAGTCATCTCTTTTCAATACTTAAGAGAATATAGTCCCTTTCTTTAAAAGTCATCTTTTTACAATTCTTGTTTGCTTGTTTAGTGTAGGTAGCTTGAGATTTTTGTATTACTTAGCATACTTGTTTGCTAAAATATGCTTTCAAAGTCTCCTGTAAACTTATCACCAATCTCTACTATATGGGAAAGATATAATCTCAAATGGTGCTCTACTCTAGTAACTAAATGAGATGTATTATTGTAAGCAAACTGGAGAAGGTGAATGTATTTGTTCTAAAGTTCAGGTTGGGATGATACATAGGCTCTACATAAGTCCAAAATTACAATATTAGTAACTTCCATTTAACTCTAGTCCAACTTAATGCCTAAGTTCTCAAGAGTGTAATTTAAAAATGACATTGCTCTAAATAAGTCTAGAATTGTACTATTAGTGACTTTCGATTTGACTCTAGATGGGATGCAATAATGAAGTTCAACTTAGTGTCTAAGTTTTCAAAGAGTGTAGTCTAAAAATGACAGCAAAACTTTGAATCACGATCAGACATAATGACCTGAGGGAAACCACAATGTAGAAAGATCTAATTAATGAATAAATGTGCGGCTTGTTGTGATGTCGATGTATTCTGCTCCTCTTTCTACGAGAAAGAGGATGATGGTAAATCCTCTTGATAGCTACATAATATCTAGCGCTTACCTCTTAGTACCCAAAGACCAAGAGTAACCATAAGTACAATGTATCATTGGGGCTAATGATCACAATAAGACTGTTTGGGACACACTGATCTTGGGGGTACCTTTAGCTATGTAGGGCTATGAGGCCTGTTTGGATTTTCAGGTCAAGCATTTTGCTAGAGCCGATATTTATCTAGGCAGGGAGTGGTTAAAATGTCATGGTGTGGTGAGTGTTTATATATATTTAATTCAGTACTCACACAATATGATGCAAAGAACTAATTAAAAGGTACACTCCGCAAACAAGGAATCATAAGGAATATGTTTCTTGTCCCCAGAAAGATAAGATTAGCAAAGAGGACATGCAATGATGATGTGCAATGAAAAATTAGAGAATACTATTGCATCAATGATACATTAACCATTGGAGCTTGGGGAAAAAAGTGAGGCACAAATGGTAAGATCATGTATCCTTACAATGAGTTCAACAATATATTTGTTGCGCTACAACATCTTCAGAGAGCTATGATCTTATTCTATGGACTCTATGTAAGCATTTTTTTTAACAATCAATTGCTTGACTCTATCTTTAGGAATAGCCTTGTCTACATGTAAATGGTTGGTCAAGAAGTTTACTATCTCAATGCTGCGCTTAGTAATTACATCCACTTGGAATAAGGGAGCATCAGGGAGATCATCATCTACCACTGTAGTAGGAGGTTCTCCATTTGTAATTCTTGATAAACGATCAGCATGCACATGCGTGGATCCCTTACGTACTATAACCATAAAGTCAAACTCCATCAAGATGTGTAACCATGTTTTGGTAATGCGTCCTATAGTACATGGTTTATTTACCAAGTAAAGAAGAGCTTGGTGGTCAACAAAGAACACAAAGTTAACTTTTTTGCCAGCAAATAGTGTTGTAACTTTTTTACTACGTAGACCATGGCCAATCATTCCCTCTCATTAGTTGCATCATTGAGTTTTCTATAGCAAAACTAATAGGAAAATCCATTTTATCTTCTCCAGGTTGAGCTAGTATACAACCAATAGAAAATGTAGAGGCATCGATGTGCACATGGAAGATTACATCCCATTTTGGTGATCTTAGTATGGGAGCGATGCCAATAACTTTTTGAGTTTATCATATGATTCTTGACATTCGTTTGTCCATACAAATATAATCAAAATTTTGTACAAAGGTCTTGCAATTTTTGCATACATGAAGATAAATCTTCTGTAATAGTTGACATGACCCATGTACCTTTGCACTTCCTTGGGATTTATTGGTGGAGGTAATTCGAGGATCACTTTGATTTTACTATCATCTGTGGAAATACCATTTTTAGAGACTGTGTCGTCCCAAGATTACTCCATGCTTTACCATGAATTGGCATTTCTTTGGATTCATAAAGATTATATATAGAGTCTACATCTGAGGAACACCTTCCTTAAGTAGCTTAAGTGTTCCTTCCAAAGTGATGCTACAGCCAAATCATCCATAAAGATTTCAAGAAATTCTCTTAGATAGTCCCGGAAAGATGTACACATTAGCCTTTGGAAGGTTATAGGAGCATTGGTCAAACTAAAAAGCATAACCTTGTAAGCAAAACTGTCCCATTCAGTAATGAAAGTTGTCTTATGTTGATCAGTAGGATCAATTTAAACTTGACTGTAGCCTGAGAAACCATCTAGAAAGCTATAAGCCTCCTTTCTAGCCACCCTCTCTATTCAGTAAATGGCAAAGGATAATGGTCCTTAACGCTGCATTAACTTTCTTTAGGTCAACACACACTAAGTTTTCCATTCTTCTTTTGCACAACCAAAATTGGTAAAACCCATTTAGTGTGTTCAATTTCATAAATGAACTCAGCTTTGATGAGCTTGTCGAGTTCCTCTTGAACTAATTTTGTATAATTAGGATTCATAGGATGAGACTGCTGCCTTACTGTCAGTCATCATCCATAATAGGAATAGTGTGCTTGCAAACTTCAACTATTAACACTCCTTTCATATATTTCCAAGATCTTGGAAGAGATTTTGCATCAATGATTGAAGACATCTTAGATCTTTAAGGAGATTTAGGATTTGTATGTTGCCAAAGATCCTTGAGATCTTGGTTAGGTTGTGTTTCAAGGAAATCTGAAGGAAGAGATTCTCACTCCTCATGAAGAATTATGTTTCTGGGTTTACATGGAAGATTCCCTTGCACTTCATTAGATGTTCATTCATCATTCCTGCTTCTTTTTTAGTTTTGATTGATCCAGACTCGGAGTCTAGCACCATGAAGACTTCTTCATCTATCTCTGGTATTACAAAGAGTAGTGCGAGGGGACAAGATTGGGGTGTCTTCACTCGCCCAAACACACTCTCAACTCTAATTGAGTTTGTTTAACCAAATTTGTAGCTGCCTTAAGGCATTCATTTTCTTCCATGGGGTTGGGATATTGCATCAAGTTTTTAGGAAGATGTTGTAAATTTTGTTCTAGACTACCATCAATGGCTTTTTTGGTATAGTTTAAAGTTTCATTGTCGGTAAGGATAGAAGGAGACAATCTTAAAGAAGATTATTTGGATCCATCTTGGATTTCAACTTTATCCTTGTCATTTACCAACAAGGATACTCCTTCTCTTTTTTGTATTTTTATTGGGAATTATATCAATTTCAATTGCTTCCTTTTCTAGGGCTTGCTTGACTTGATGTAAGATTCCTCCCTCCAGCTTTTTGAGGTGTGCAGGTGTAAGAACCTCCCCTTCTGATCTTATAATTATTCCCCTCTCTGAAATAAAAGAAAGATTCTGTTTTATCCTGTTTTGACTTAGAGAGAGAAAATTTCTAGAGAGAGGTAGTCCAAAATTGAGATATTTTTAGATATAAAAATTCTCCTAGTGTCTAAAATGGGTTCCCTTGAAACAAAAATACAAAAAGAACTTTCCAATGTGCAATTGGAATTAATTGGAAATAGGTATAAAGGACCTTAGCCTAAAGGTCTAGATTTTCAAAAAAAATTGGATTATGGTCCAATTAAGGTTCCTATGGGCCAATAGGATCAATCCATATGTGGGGAGGAGATAAATCCAATTTGTAAAAGAAGATACCCAAAAATGAGTGAATGCCCACATAAGATGAAGAGTTGACTATGTACAAGGTTTATTAGTAAAAGACTATGAGTATTACAAAAAAAAAGAGATATTTTGGGTATAATGATTCCATTTTGACACATGTGTAAGGAAGGGGAGTCCCTTCAAGGAGGCGCCTACTTCAAATGCTTGAATGAGTTTTAAACTCAAAAATAATGTGATATTTGAAAAGATGCAGGGGGGAGGAGAGCTTGAGCTCTTGCAAGCACACACACACACTCACAAAACCCTAATAGAGAACACACAAGATGAGAGGCTGAAAATCTTCTTCTTCTCTACTCAACACTCAACACACCATATACAAGATAAGAGTACACATAATATGAAAGGTACTCAACCAATACATACACGGGTTCTCTATAGTGTGAACCCGACTAAATGAGCTGGCGCTATAACTATGCCAGTCTCTAGAATGGCTGTCACACAGCCTGTCATCCCACTGGCCGTATATCACCCAAGATCTCACCAACCATGCCAGTGGTGTAAGTGTGGGGCCTATCCCCCAGGCGGGTCATCAGTGTCCACCGCCTCACTAGAGCTCGATATCTCAACACTCCCCCTCGAGCTCAACTCCATCTCATGTACACAACGAAGCCCTGAATCTGCGGAGCTTCTCTGTACCCAATGCTTTGGTGAAGATGTCAGCTACCTGATTCTCTGTGCTGACATAGACAAGGTCAAGGTCTCCTGCCAAGACCTTCTCTCTGACGAAGTGGTAGTGGACCTCTATGTGCTTCATACGAGCATGAAAGACTGGGTTCCTGGCCAACTGTATACTGCTAATGTTGTCACAGAAAATGACAACTTGTCTATCCACTGATAGACCCAAATCTGCAAGTAGCTTTCTCAACCAAGCTACCTCACATGCTGCCATAGCAGCTCCTCTGTACTCGGCCTCCGTACTCGATAGAGCAACCGTAGGCTGCTTCTTGCTGCTCCAAGTCACAGCAGCACTCCCCAAAGAAAACATGAATCCACTGGTAGATCTTCTGTCTGAGATACTACCAGCCCAATCAGCATATGTGTACCCATGTACACATATCTCTGTCCCAGTCTCATAGAATAGTCCACAATGTAAAGTAGACTTCACATACCTCAGTATGCGTCTCACAGCATCCAAATGCGGTTTCCGTGGAACCTGCATAAACTGACTCACCAACCCAACAGCATAGCTCAAATCTGGTCTGGTGATCGTCATGTAGATCAAACTTCCTACTATGCTCCTGTACATAGTAGGATCCTCCAAGATCTCTCCTGAATCTGCACTCAACTTGCCATTCTGATCCAATGGCACAGAAATAGGCTTACAGCCTGTCATACCATACTTGGACAACATGTCCAAGCCATACTGTCTCTGCAGTAATCCAATACCATGTGGTGACCTAATCACCTCAATGCCCAAGAAATATCTGAGCTCTCCTAGATCCTTCATCTCGAACTTCTGTCTAAGCAAGATCTTTACATCAAAGATCTCTGCATCATGGTCCCCCGTAATGATCAAGTCATCTACATAGATGACAACAAGCACAACCCCTCTATCACCATGTCTCACATACAATGAGAAATCTGCATTGGCTACATGAAAGCCAATAGTGATAAGATATTCAGAAATCTTGTCAGACCATGCTCTTGGTGCTTGCTTTAAGCCATACAAGGCTTTCTTCAACCTGCAAACACGCTCGGGGTGACCCACATCCTCATAACCAGGTGGCTGCAACATATACACCTCTTCTTGCAAATCCCCATGCAAGAATGCATTCTTTACATCCATCTGATGTAAAGACCATTGCTTTGACGCAGCCACTGCTATCACAACTCTCACCGTTGCCATCTTGGCAACTGGGCTGAAAGTTTCCTCATAATCAATCCCATATGTCTGCGCATATCCTTTGGCTACCAATCTAGCCTTGTACCTGTTTATGCTTCCATCACTGTTATGTTTAACTTTGTACACCCACTTGCATCCAATGGCTTTCTTGCCTTCTGGCAATTGCACTAAATCCCAAGTTTCATTTCCATATAGTGCATCCATCTCCTCATCCATAGCTTTCTCCCAACACACATTTCCAACAGCCTCATCAATGCATGTGGGCTCTACAACCTGCACAACCTTTGCCATATATGCATAGTGATGTGCCACATAACCATCATATGTAAATCTCTACACAGGGTTCTTCACTCTCCCTGATCTTCGTAGCTTTTCATTCATGGCTTCCATGGCCTTCTTTACACCAGGTGTTCTCATAGCTGGGATCCCAAGCTCCTCATCAAGGCTCTTATCTGAGCCACTAGACTCTCCATCAACATGAGAATGCCCTGCAGAAATGTCAGGCATACCAAGGGGCTCAACCATTTTCTCTTTTCCTTTACGTGATGTACTAATCACATTTGCAGGGCTGGTATTATGACGCAGCCTGCCACTCCATGGTCTATCAACAGACCCACTAGATGAGGACTCTCCTGGTCCACTCAAAGATTGTGATTGCTGACCTGCATTCTGTGCAACCACACTTCCACTCACATCAGCCCCAACAGCTTCTTTTTCAGCAGCATACCAGCTGCTCATCTCATCAAAGACAACATCCCTGCTTACCCTCAACTCACGTGTAGTAGGGTTATAACACCTGTATCCCTTTTGCTCAAGGGAATATCCAATAAACACACATTTTTCAGCTTTTGGATCCAGCTTAGTTCTCAGCTCATCTGGCACATGCACATATGCAATGCATCCAAAGACTTTCAGATGAGACAAATCTGGTTTTCTGCCAGTAAACCTCTCCTCTGGAGTTACATCATGTATGGCTGCAGTTGGAGTCCTGTTCATGATGTATACTGCTGTAGAAACAGCCTCAGCCCAATAGCAATGCGGCATATTCTTCTCTTCCATCAATGCTCGCGCAATCTCAGCAATGTGCCTATTTTTCCGCTCAGCAACTCCATTTTGCTGCGGAGTGTATCTGCATGTGTACTGTCTCCGAATACCATTCTTCTTCAAATATTCAGAGAACTCATTGGAGAAGTACTCTCCCCCTCCATCTGACCTTAGGCACTTTACATATTTCCCTGTTTGCTTTTCAACCAAAACTCTGAAATTCTGAAAGTGAGTGAACACCTCACTCTTCTCTTTCATGAAATATACCCACACTTTCCTTGTGTGGTCATCAATGAAAGTCACATAATACCTGCAGCCTCCCATAGATATGGTCTTCGTAGGACCCCATACATCTGAATGCACAAGATCTAGTGCATTTCTGCTCACATATCTGTTACGTGGAAACACATGCTTTGTTTGCTTCCCAAATTGGCATGCTTCACATATTTTCTGCATACCTTCCACTTTAAATTTTGGCAGCCCTGTCACAATTCCTTTTGTCTGCATAGACTTCAATCTCTGCACATTTACATGTCCAATTCTTTTATGCCATATGTCTGTGTCTGCAACAACTCCTGAACCATTTGCAAACATCGCAGCACTCATTTCAGGCATGTCTACATTCAACGTAAACATTCTGCCCACTCTGTTGCCTTTTGCAACCAACCTGCACTTGTCTTTAAAATCTTCAACATAACACCCATCAGGGTTAAACCGAACCTGCAAACCCTGCTCAATCATCTGGCCAACTGAAACCAGATTCTTTGTTATGTTCGGTACATGAAGTACATCTGCAAGGTACTTCACTTTGCCATCCTGCATAGACAATGGCACATCTCCAACGTGGGCAATTGGATGAGCAGTGTCATCCCCTGTTTCCACAAAACCTGGTCTTTCCGGGTTTTTCATCTCCTTGAACCACTCCCCATGACTCGTCATGTGGTTCGAAGCGCCTGAATCCACATACCATACATTATCTTTTTGTGCTGCATCAACATTTTCAGACATGGCATTCACGACATGCTGCATAACAAACAACCTCTCATTATCCTCATTATTTTTGCTTGAGGATGCATAGTTGTTTTGTTGCACTTTCCCATTTTGCATGTGAGCCTGCTTTTTATAACATTCTGCCTGCACATGTCCAGGCTTACCACAATAATAGCATTCACGTGCATCATTGTACTGCCTTTGCCAATTTCCACGGCCTCTTTGACTCCCCCTGCCTCTGAATTTGCCTCTTCCACCTGCGTGTTGTTGTTGTTGTTGATTCTGGGACCGTTGTTGTTGCTGCTGCTGCTGGCCATAATTTTGATTACCTGTTCGGCCACCTCCTTGACCGCGTCCACGGCCTCCTCTACCTCGTCCTCTTCCTGAACTCGTGTAGAAGGCCTGTTGCTCTGAACTGTTTTTGCTTTGTGAAGACTGTTGGTCTTCACCCAAGTTCTTCTCTTCGATAATCAGCATAGACACCAAATCTGTAAAGTTGGGAATGTTTTCCCGAGTCTGAATAGACGTCTTAAACGCCTTGTATTGTGGCCCGAGACCACGTAGACAGACTTCCACCTTGTCATCATTATCTACTGACACACCAATAGATGCAAGGGATTCCACAATACCCTTTATCTTCAGCGCATAGTCATTCACAGACATGCTCTTTTTCTCCACAGTATGAAGTTCATTCTTCAACTGTATCTTGCGTGCCTTGGTATTTGTTTCATAGAGCTTTACCAAGGTGTCCCACGCCTCCTTGGGGGACTTGGCATCCTGAATGTGCCCAATCATGGTGTCCTGTATACTAATGGAAAGCCAATACATAACCTTCTTGGCTCCTTGGTTCCAGTCTTTAAACTCTTTCACATCTGCAGCAGTATTTATATCCGGTATCTCCGGTGCCTCTTCATGCTCACCTTCTATGTAGTCCCAATAGCCTTTTCCCATCAGGAAATTCGTCAACCTGAACCTCCAAGCATGGAAGTTATTCTTGTCAAGCTTCTCAGCCACAATCTGTGTTATGCCATCATTATACATCTTACCAAACACACAATTTTACCAGAACCTGCACTCTGGTTTTTCCTGCACAACTGCTGTATTTTCTGCACAGCGGTACTGCAGTCCACTCAAATGTCACAACCAGTGACCTCAATGTGCATACATACACCCAATGGCAACTGTAGACCTCTTTGCATGTCTGCACAGTCAATCTGTCTTCCTGCAGTTCTTAAAACAGAGTTCTGCAGAGAATCGATGACTTACCCGGAGTGCTCGAAATCGCCTGCTTTCTGAAAAACGGAGGTCCAGACGCACCCGAAACGCGTTTTCGGCCCGAAAATTCAGTCCGTAAGACTCTATAGTTGCCCTATAGCTTCACTCCCGCGAAGAAAGCTCCTCAATCGGAGATCGTTTGCCGGTGCCTCCCGTAGAGCTCCCGACAAGGGTGTAGTCACCAACACAATAGGGAAGAGTAGTTGAAGCTCTTACCCTCGTACCGCTTCCTGTGGTTCTCTTGCTTGCAGCTCAGCCCTTAGCACGAACCAGGCTCTGATACCATGAAAGAATGCAGGGGGGAGGAGAGCTTGAGCTCTTGCAAGCACACACACACACTCACAAAACCGTAATAGAGAACACACAAGATGAGAGGCTGAAAATCTTCTTCTTCTCTACTCAACACTCAACACACCATATACAAGATAAGAGTACACATAATATGAAAGGTACTCAACCAATACATACACGGGTTCTCTATAGTGTGAACCCGACTAAATGAGCTGGCGCTATAACTATGCCAGTCTCTAGAATTGCTGTCACACAGCCTGTCATCCCACTGGCCGTATATCACCCAAGATCTCACCAACCATGCCAGTGGTGTAAGTGTGGGGCCTATCCCCCAGGCGGGTCATCAGTGTCCACCGCCTCACTAGAGCTCGATATCTCAACAATATTTTTATCTCTCCTCTCTCTTGGATCAAACCAAATCAAAAGGGAACCAAACTAGGTCCAAATCTTGTCCAAATTCAACCAAACTGAACCTAGAAAATTCTAGAAATTAGTTGGACTTGGTTAGAGGCCTCTCTCACCTATAAATAGATCCTTGGCCCTTTGTAAAAAAATATGAGAACTATACTATGCCTGTATTATGCTAAAATAATGATAATTTTTACTATTCTCTCCAAATTGAAGAAATTGGAGCTTCCCTCTTTCTTCAATCTCCATTGGTGGCTCCATCAACATACCAAACCAATTGATTGGTTGGGGGCCTCTACCGTGATCAAAGAATCAAGCAATTTGTAAGGTAAAGGGTGAATTTTGATCTTTTTCTATAATTTCTCAATGTTTCTCTCTTCTCAATCCCTCTCAAGCTTGAGAAGCTTAATTGGAATGGCTTTTTAATGCTATTGAAGTTAATTGACAAATGGTAGTAAGAAAATACATAAATTTCTATTTATGCTTAATTTTAATGGTTTTTATGTAATTTCTCTCTCTCTCTCTCTCTCTCTCTCACTCAAAGAATGGTCATTCCCATGACCTATTCTCAATCCAAATGAAGCTTCTCATGAAGCTTTTCCCTAATCCAAGAATAAATTCTATGCTTGTTTA
Organism: Cibotium barometz; assembly: GCF_041138505.1. Taxonomy (NCBI): domain Eukaryota; kingdom Viridiplantae; phylum Streptophyta; class Polypodiopsida; order Cyatheales; family Cibotiaceae; genus Cibotium; species Cibotium barometz. The sequence continues at coordinate 14,558,631 of NC_141085.1, forward strand.
ATTAGAGGCCAAATTAATGGCTTTTTTATGCTTTTAAGTTAGTTATTTCATGAAAATTTATGATTCAATCCATAATGGGTTAATGATCCAATTAGGGATCATTCTAATCATATCCATAATGCTAAAGTTCATTCTTTTAGAATAAATTGAGATTTATCAGTAATAGCAGCGGAGCTATGGCAAAATTTTTGTAAAAATTACACATAAAACATTTTCATTCAAAGTATGAAAAGAGGACTTCCTACCATATTCTAGGAATTATCATCCTAGATAAACTCAAAGAAATATTGATTTTTAGGTTTATGCATAATTAATAAATTTTTAGATAAATTTATTTATCTATGAGAAATAATTAAATGTTAAAAGAGGAATTCCCATTACATTTGGAATTCCATGATTGGATGGGAAAAGAGAATTTCCTATCATATTGGAATTATGGGATAATTCATTTAATTTCAAAAATGACTTTTTAGATAAATTTATTTATCTATGAGAAATAATTAAATGTTAAAAGAGGAATTCCCATTACATTTGGAATTCCATGATTGGATGGGAAAAGAAAATTTCCTATCATATCGGAATTATGGGATAATTGATTTACTTTTAAAAATGAATTTTTAGATAAATTTATTTATCTATGAGAAATAATTAAATGTTAAAAGAGGAATTCCCATTACATTTGGAATTCCATGATTGGATGGAAAAAATAGAAATTCTTATCATATTGGAATTATGGGATAATTCATTTAATTTTAAAAATGAATTTTTAGATAAATTTATTTATCTATGAGAAATAATTAATGGATGTAACTTCCCATACATTTTTACTCTCTCGGTCTTGACTTTCTGACAGGTCAGACATTGACGTACATGATTAAGCACATCCTTTTTTAGACCAGGCCAAAAGAAGCTTTTCTTCACAGACATGTAGGTTTTGATGAAACCTGGATGTCCTATAATAAGGCTGTCATGGGCTTCATTCAGAATTTGACCCTTAGTTTCCTCATCATTGGGAATGCATAGTCTACGATTATAATACATAATTCCATCATCCAAGCTGTACCCTTAAACTCGGTTCAACTCCTGTGGAGTTTTGCTTTCCTACATAAGTAGGGTAGCAATAGGGCCAAAGAATCTATTCTGCATGATCTTCTCACTTGCTTCAATAATCAAAGGATTTGACACTACAGTAATTGCAAGCAAGGAGGCTTTTTTGCTAAGGGCATCTGCTACCACATTTTTTTTGCTTGGGCGGTACTTGATTTCAAAATCAAATTCCTGCAGGGTCTGCATCCACCGTCTTTGGCGCATGTTGAGATCCTTCTGAGTGAAGATCCACTTTAAGCTGTGATGATCTGTCATCAAAGTGAATCTTTGACCCAGTAGGTAATGTCTCCACAACTTCAGGGCATATACTACTGAAAGTAGTTCCAGGTCATGGACAGCATAATTTCTCTCATGCGTTCTGAGTTTTCGGGATTCATAGGCCACTGCATGACCTTTGTGCATGAGTGCACCTCCCAGGGCAAAACCACTGGCATCAGTTTATTACTACCTCAAAAGGTAGAGAGAAATGTCGCAGCTTTAGAACGAGATTGGTTACCAAGGCGACCTTCAGCTTATCAAAAGCACTCTGGCACCTGGCAGACCATTGAAACGGGATATTCTTCTTGAGAAGATTAGTCAAGGGGGAAGCTGTGAGAGCATACTTTGGTATAAAAATTCTATACCAGTCAATCCCAAGGATCCTCTGACTTCTTTCACTATCTTTGGTTCAGGCCAATCTATGACTGCTTGGACTTTAGCGAAATCTGGAGAAATTCCATATTTAGCTTTTAACTTTGAGTCTACTAGATTCATTTTGACAACGTAAATGAGCTGCTTCTTTCTAAGTCCTTTTAGTAACTTAGAAGCCTTTACTAACTGCAGACTTGGGGATCCTGAAATTCCGATTCCTTGAACTTTATTTCTAAGAAGCTCACGAAAGGAAATGGTTCCATTATGACAGTGAAAGCTTGATTTTTATGGAGCCAATCCATTCCAAGGATCCCGTCAAAAACTCCCAAAGGTAATTCCCATCTAGATTGAACTGAATACGATCTGTCTCAAGGTGAGTGAAAAGAATCTTTCCACTTGCCAATTCAACTTGCATAGGTTTCCCTGATTTCCGATCTAAGACTAGCTTACGCAAGCATCCAAGGGAAATGAAAGAATGAGTACTGCCTGAATCAATCAAAAGCTTAAAAGGCTTACCCTGATACTCAGCTGGAGTATGAATGACGGAGAATTGACAGTTTGGCCCTTGGTTTTCAATTGCTACATAAATCTGTCCTCTTTCTTCTTCCACTACTTCTGCTATTGTGACTGCTCTGGCTGCTGCAATCTGAGGCGGAACTCTTTCTCTTTGGTTACCCCAGTTCTAGGAAGGAGTTCTGAGGCTACTCTGGACAAAGGCAGATGGCTGAGCTGGAGTTCTCTTGGGATTGCCCTGATTTGGGCGAGATGGACCCTGATTTGACTTGTATGAAGGGGCTGGTCTCTGCACTCTCGGTCCTTAACTTCCCTGTCCCCTTGACATGGTAGGAGTTGGGCAGTCTTTCAGCTGGTGACCAAAACCCTGGCATTCAAAACACCAGTTCTCACTTCTGAGCTCATCCCTCTGAATTCTTGAAAGAGGTGGGGCTCCTGAGAAAGTATTCTGTGTGGGAAGGGTCTTCCTTCACTTCTGAATCTCCCAATATCCTGATTTTGAATTGGGCCTTGCTGCCTCTTTGGGGGAGGAAAGTTTGAAGTACTTCCCGAGGTTTAGAATGTTTTAAAGTTAGAGAGTGCAGGCTTTGGCGGGACCTTAACAACAAAGGCTTTGGCAAAGTCTTTTGCCATTCTTACTGCTTTGGCCATTGAGACAGGTTTGGCATTCTTTACTAAGGTGTCCAATGGCTCGTTCATTCCTCGAATGAATCTGGCCATCAGCTTCATCCAATTGCAGGGAATATTTGAGGAGAAGGGCAAAAGCTTGATGGTACTCTTCAATTGTCCGGCTATCCTGCTTTAGTTCCAAGAACTGGTTCATTTTTGTTTCAAGGAAGCCCGGAGGACAAAACCTCTTTCTAGGTAAGATTTAAGATCGGTCTAGGTCTGGGTATTCGATCGAGACGATTAGTCTCGCAGTGATTCCTCCAAGCGACCCTGGCTATTTCTACAATCTTTAACCTGGCGAGAGCCATCTTGCTTCTCTCATTGTAGCCAGTTACATCAAAGTATTCCTCCATTGTAGCCAGTTACATCAAAGTATTCCTCCATTGCCTCAATCCTTTTTTCCACTACTTCACCTAATTGTTCCGCTTCACCCTTGAAGGGACCCGGTTGGGATCTGTGCAGGGCTTTTCGAACATTCAGATCTAACTCTTTGTCATCATCGGTTAGAGGATCCGGTTGCCTTGCACGGGCCGCGCGTCTCATGACTCTAACAAAATGAGATTTTTGTCAACTTAACTTTGACAACAGATTTATGATTATTTAATTTTTGCGATTTGTTCTTTAAACAGATAATTATTTCATGATACATCATGAAACAAGATTTACTCTGATAATTTTATTAACCATATTCACAATCATGAAAACAATTTGGACTTTTTTTGCAAAACATCGTTTATTATCAAAAGTTTTCGATATATACATAGAGCATCATGGCTCCCAAAATCACTGCCTCAATCGTATTCGCATAAAGAAGCGAAACTGCGAAGGAGACATACCATGGTACACACGATTCGTTACAGAAAGAGGTGTTATAATTCTACTTCTAGGGATAAAGCGGCTAAGAAGCCTAAAAACTCGGCATGAAATTCTGAAGTTCCTGGGTGAATGATCAAAGAGTTGTACATACTGAACAAGCCCTAGCCTTATCAGAATCATGGCTAAGGAACTATTTTACCTGAGCCTCTGACGCTAACTGGTATTGACATTAATACATCATCCTCCACAGAACCACATATATCAATGTCGCTCAAGAGGATCAGGAAAGTAAAGACTCTCAAAATGACATGCGAGTCTCACTCTACTTACTCGGGTCGTAGCAGAGTTGATGAGGTGCTCGAATGCAAAGGCTATCATATCCTGACTCTGGGAGAGTTCAGGAATGCCAGATAGATTCAGGGTATCCATCTATAAATTTCCAATTCAATTTATGAGTTTTCAATTTTTGAAGTTCATTCAACATAAATTTAACAAGCGAGAACATTATTTCCCAGATTTACTTTAAAATTTTAAGCAATTTTTGACGCTGTTACATAAATTTATAACAGCGCTCAGATACCAACTGTGAGATCCCACTGCCCCCTTTGCGCACCAGATTTCCGATTGTTGCTGGCAAGCAGCTCCCTCTTGCACGGGGCAAGGTTTCCAGCTCGGGGCCTTGCCCTTAAATGTTCGGGCACGAGACTATGCTGGTGGTCATTCCAAAAACCGAAACCGAAAAAATTTCCCATGCCCAAAAAACGGGGACGATTCCACCATTTTGAATTTCTTAACGAATTTTTCTAATGAGGTCAAGATACTGAACTAACCTTCATCTGAATAAACTAGATAGAAGGGAAACTATTACAGACTTAACTTGAAGGAATCAACACTTTTTTTCTAATTGAATCAGGCACAGCCGTTGATCTATTCGTTTGAGAAGTCTTTAGGTTATTATTTAACTATTCGAGTTCTAAGCGTATTCCAATTGATCAATTTTATTATTAAAACTCTACTGATTCCAGCCCATGGGTTAGCAACCGCCCAATCACTGGAATTGGTAGAACCAGACAAGTACTCACCCGCCCATAATTGAATGCCTTTCTTAACTTTTGCTTTAGAATATAGATACGCACACACTCCTCTTTAAACTTTAATTTATAAAACAATCCATTGACAACAATTATTGGTTACAGATGTCATAACTCAAAATTTCCATTCAATCCTTGTTTCTCACAAAACAGTATCACTCTAGACTCTCCGTTGAGACCAGCAGGTCAGCAACGAGATCCAGATTACAATAATTTTCTCGTCATCATACATATATATATCTTCCATGACATACGCATGGGTGTCCTAAGCACCGCGAGCTCGTGCATCGCTTGGTCAGAACCTTCCACGATCCTCCTTAGGTGTCCTGGCACTTCACTCAGGGACCGCTTCGTCAGCCCTCGCCCATCGTACACCGGAAGCACACCATTTTACACCATACCCAGGCTGGTCAAGACCTGGGCAGATTTTTGCCGCGTGAGTCGTCCTTTGAACACTCTCCGCCAACTGTTGTAACTGAACTTCACTTAGAAAACACATATACCAAATGCTCCCTCCAGCATTTTGGCATAAGACAGTCCCTTAAGAAAATAGGGTTTCTATGCAAGTTTTCAGTTTTGATTTTTTTTAAATACAATGAGTATATCTTAATTCCGTATCCCAAGACTTCTAGATCACAGCTCTGGATTCCCAAGCAGAATTCCTCGAATTTTGAATTCTTGATCCTCAGATCAAAATCAAAGGTCTCAACTTAGTTTCAGATTCAGTGGGTGATTCGAGTGTAGATTACTGAACTGGTCACATCGTCTTTTCTTGAAACTGACAAAGAAGTTACGTCTTGGTCATAGTCTGATTCAGGGTTTGAGTCTGGAAAGGTTCTCCCTGAACTATCTTTCTCGAAGGGTAATATTTTAATTACTACTTTACTGAATTTCATTCATTAAGTATTTTGCTTAACTGAATTCAAAACTAGTCACGAATTCGTATGAGGAAGAAATTAATCATTTTTCTCAAATTTCGACTTCGATAGTTTTTCTGAATTTTCTCATTATTACCATCCTAGAGAATATGAAATGGTATAATTTTCCTTCACTGAGTACTTACTTATTCATTTTTCAATATTCATGGGATTTAAACATAGGATTAAAGAGAACTCTTATTTTGAAATAAAAATTCCATATGCATCTATTTATGCATAAAATCCAACTTCTATGGAAATAACACTTTTATATAAAAGAAAAATCCTTTTATGCATCTATTTATGCATTAAAAAAATCAATTTTGATGAAAGTAACACTTTTATAATTAAAAAAATTCTTTTATGCATCATTTTATGCATAAAAATCAATATTGATGAAAGCAACACTTTTATAATAATAAAAATTCTTTTATGCATCTATTTATGCATAAAAATTGATATTGATGAAAGTAACACTTTTATAATTAAAAAAAATCTTTTATGCATCTATTTATGCATAAAAATCGATATTGATGAAAGTAACACTTTTATAATAATTAAAAAAATCTTTTATGCATCTATTTATGCATAAAAATCAATATTGATAAAAATAACACTTTTATAAATAAATAAATATTCCTTGAATTAATATTGGATGGTGGGGTGTGAAATTTCTCCACTCGGATTTTCTCGCTTGTAGGTTTTCACTCCGGTTTTTTGCAACTCCCAAAATTACAAAGTGATCCAAATTAATAAAACCTTTGATGCCAATCACTCGTAATGACTCCAATGCTTCATCTACCTAGTTAACTGCCATAAATGGGGTTAACACAAGGCTTTGATGTATTCCAAATATTTCTCCTCGTCACATCGAGGCTCAATGGATTTGGATTGGTCTTTTAGCTTTTTTTCATGGAAGCCTCTCTCTCGAGGGGTGCACTACTAAGCAACCCTATGTATCACGTGCGTTTAAGGGGTATTTAAAAATCCCCTTACCTATTCACGTGGTATACTTACATATTTTTAGGTGAACCCCCCCAGGCCTCTTTAATTTTAAGGAATTCTCTAAGGAGTTCCTGGCGCTCCACCTCCTCATTCCCTTCATTAATGTTAATGAGTCATCTCGAGGAATAGCTAGGCTAGAATCCTATACTATAGCCTTTGAGTGGCATGATCCTTTGCAGAAGATATTTCTTATTCCTTTGTAGTATAGGCTTCTATCCCAAAGATTCCTATTCCTTTGTATCTATCCTTTATGGTATATGCTTCTAGCCCAGCTATTCCTCAAGACTAGTCATTATGATTAAGGAATAGTAGGGCTAGAGGCCTATACTACAACCTTTAAGGAGTGGCATGACTGTCCTCCTCAAAAGACATTTGTTCTTTCTTTGTATCTATTGTTACACCATAGTTTTTAGGTGATGCAACCCATTTTTGGATTTTGAGACTACAAAGGTATGGTCCTAAGAGTAATGATATCATTTCTTTCTTTGTCTCAAGGAACTGTGTTTTTAAGGTTCTTGGATAAGTGTCTATTATAGTTAACATATGTATCTAGTTTTCTTCCTCCTCTCAGGGTCGAGAAACAATAGTGAAGCAATGGAAGTTTCCTCCTCCTTGTGCTCATGCCTTTTATAGCAATGTCCATTCACATGGCCCAAGTTTATGATTTCTAAGTGTGCTATCATATTAGACCCTAATTCATCGATAGGCATCTTAGTCACATCTCTATATAAATGGTTTTTGAGGTTTACCTTAATGGTACTATTTTCTTGTTTTAGAGGTAGATGTCATCTCTTCCCCAATCATGGATTAACATCATTTGGCACATGAATGGGTGTTTGGGGTGTCTGAGAATCACATAATAATTTATGGACCTCCCACATCCAACAATAGAAAATGTATGTTTATAGGCCAAGCCAAACAACATTACTTCCACCTCTTTTAGAATTCCTATGGGTGTTCCTAAGTTGCCATCGGCTAACTTGAGAATAATCCTTGAGGGGATTTCTTCCCAATCTTTGCCACGTCTTTGGTGGCTATGCTTACTCCTAATCCCCCATCTAGGATCATAGTTGTGGTCATGCCATCCAACTTGATTAGAATGGTGGCATCCATATCATCAGCTTCAAAGCACTTACCCCCACTAAACTAACTGGTATGTCTTTGTTTAATTTACGTGGTTTTTCCTTGTTCTCTCGATCGGTCTTATCCATGTCTTCTAATGGCTTGAGTTAATACCATCCATGAACTTCCTTTCATGATTTTGGTTTCTAGGTTAGGTATTTAGCCATTATGAAAGTCACAGGGGTAGAGAGGATTGCTCTCAAGGCTCTCGTTTCTTCTCTAAGCTCTGGCATTACTGACGGCACATTGGTCATGGACTCATCGTCCAAGTTGATATATGAAGGCAAGGTCTATAATGAGTTTTATTTTGATTTTTTGACGCCCATGCCCATTCAAATGCAATATTTTTTTGTTCTCTCCTAGAATTGCCCAAGCACAAGTTGCCCCCATGAAGAATGTGTTCCCTCGGGATGTGATCATGTAGCACACTTAGGTTTCTTGCTTCTTTGGGTCTAAAGGATTGTTGTTATGTATTTCTTACTTGGTTCCAATATCTTCTTTCCTTTCTTGATTTTCTCGTGGTTTTCCTGAGGGCACTTGATTCCTCTCTCATTCTTGACTTGAGACACTACCTTCATGAGATGCTTCTATGACCAGCTCCAATGGTTTTGGTAAAGGAATGTTGTGTGAAAACAACAAGATTGGTCTCATATGGTCCCTCTATTTCTAATCAAAGATTGGTCTCATATGGTCCCTCTATTTCTAATCAAAGATCTATTTTGCACTGCTTTGTGTGCCTCATTTTAACCTCGAGGTCTCCTCTCTCGGTTTAGGGCATTCTTGCAGTTTCTTTGGAAGGGGTTCTTTATATTTATATTTTTACTTGTATTGTCCTTGCACTACTTACTTGGTCATCTCCAAAAGTTCATATGTCATGTCCATCAAGATTGATCTGTCACTACTTTCTAGGTCATCTCCAAGAATTCATATGTCCTATCCATAAAGATTGATCTTCTTTGTAATCTCTAAGAGTTCATATGTCCTATCCATCAAGATTGATCCGTCTCTATGTTTCATTTCTCGTTCCTTATCTAGAGTGATTTGAATCGGAGGTTTCGGAACGTCTTCAATTTCAATGTATCCTAGATCATCCCTTGGATATTTTATTTGTCTGCACCTTTCATCTTGGTGAGCTTAAGATGCTTTTTTTAGGCTTTCTCCCTAAGTTCTTCTGTTCTATCTGTTAAGATTACCCCTTCAAGTTCTTCTATTATCTATTCTTAATCTAAGATTATTTTAGTGGAGGAATCTAGAACATCATTAATCTCAGCATACCCTAGAAGGTCCCTTACATTGTTCCCTTTGGGCTTATTCACTCCCACAAAACTCTAAGGACTCCTTAGTCTGATTGGTTTGGTTTAAGGCTCAATTTGCAATATTGTTGCCATTCCTTTTTTATGGTCCCTCCTTATTTTCCCTATTTTTCTCTTAGGGGATTCTCATGCCAAAGATGTCATGGATCGGGCTGTTTGATCTCACAACTACTTTGCATGAGCCCTTTTCACAACCTTCAAATGGAACTTCTTTTTCTTTGTCTAAAGAAGAAAATGGACACGTCACACTAATAATTCCCAACCCCAAGGAGGGTGATGATGTATTCAATGGATTTGCTTATACCTTTCAAGGGAAATCCACGTGATGGGTCATATCATGAACCAAGCATTTTCACAAGGAGGGTGATGATGTATTCAATGGATGTGCTTATACTTTTCAAGGGAAATCCAGGCGATGGGCTGTATCATGGACCAAGCATTTGCCCAAGGAGGGTGATGATGTATTCAATGGAAGTGCTTATACTTTTCAAGGGAAATCCAAGCGATGGGTCGCATCATGGACCAAGCACAATGGATCTCTTCTTTCCTCGTCTTTTGTGAGAGAGAACTATCACACACAAAGGCATTTCAGTGTGACAATAGAGTGAGAACGCAACGGATGAGCTAGTGCACCCATACTAGTGTACCCACATTGGGAATTTGCAATTGCAGATCTAAAGCAAGGCCCAACGACACATGCTTCTGTAAGAAGGCTAAGGTAAGCTCTTGACTTAAACATATTTTATGCATTTTTTAGGGACCAGCCTAGGACATTCCAAGCTTTGGTATTACCCAATATTACCCGGTATTGATTAGGAGATCACACTTCAAAAAACATAGAATTTTGGAGTGTTGGATGTGTTTAGTTATTGTTTTGTTATTTTAATCTGAAGCTTATTTGCATTAACCCATTCTAATTTCATCTCTTGGAAGAGATAAATGTTGATTTGGTGATTTGCTTGATTTTGGAGTCCAAAAAGCTTACATTTTATTGCACTGAGCCAAGGAGTAGATTGCTGGCATCCACTCCAAAAACATGAGTATTAATATCCATTAGGTGTGGATTAGAGTGGGAACATATAATTTTGGAGTCTTGGATGTGTTTAGTTGTTGTTTGTTATTTTAAGTTTATTTTGGAGTCTTGGATGTGTTTAGTTGTTGTTTGTTATTTTAAGTTTATTTACATTAGGGCATTCTAGTTTCATCTCTTGGAAGAGAAAAACCCTGATTGGTGATTTGCATGATTTTGGAGTCCGAAAGGCTTAGATTTTATTGCATTGAGCCAAGGAATAGCTTGGCAATTGTGATTAGGCATGGAATCCACTCCAAAAACATGAGTCAATCTTCATTAGAGTGGGATAGTTAATTACCTTCATGTATTTTATAATTTTTTAATGCATTGTTGAATTGGTAGCTTAGAAGTATGCAAATTCATCAAAAACCAATTAAAAACACATACATGACCACCATCATTAAATAGGATTAGGATCATTAATCACCCCCCATTAAGCTCAAAAAATCTCCAAAAAAACTCTAAAAATTAGACCAAACCAACTCTCAGGTTGGGAACATAAGTCCATAGTCCCATGTAAAAAGATATGATATGTGAGCTTGGAGACATGAGCCTAGACACATGTGAGATGTGAGATGTGAAATAGCCTACACATACATGAGCCATGATTTGGAAACATGAACTTGCAGATGTGAGCCTAGATATATGAGTCTCAAGGTAGGTATTGTTGGGGTAAAGGCATTATGCCCACCCTTGTAGTGTGTACAAGCCCATAAGTTTTATAGTACATAGTACACTTATTAGTACTTTTAATGTACTAAGTGCACTATGTGTACTAGAGCAAATATACATGTGTGATAGGGGAGTCACACACTCATACTGTGAGTTGACTTATCCCCACATGTCTCTCTTTGTCTCTCCCTTCTTCTCTGTGTATGTCTCCCACATGAAACCCTAACTCTCTCCCTTCAACTGGTTCATGAATGTATCAAATTTATGATACCATTCCCTTGGTGCCTGCTGAGGAGCCCTCCATCTGCATAGTCTTTCTGCAGCTCGCCTGAGGAGCCCGCCGTTTGCTACCCTTCAACAAAAAATCAAAATTTTCAGAGGTACTTGCTTCAATTTTTTGGAATTTGCATGTCCATTTTCATCAATTGAGCAGGTACAGGTCCAAATGGCTCAGATTTTGAGCACAATTGGCAACATTGGGTGACATTGGTCACATTCCGGGTCAATTGGCAGGAAATTGGGTGTCAACATTTGGGGCTTTTGATGTAATTGTGCCATTGGGCATTCATACATGCTGTATGATGTGAGCAATCTCACATTCGGGGCTAAATTGCAGGAAATTGGAGTACAAATCAAAGGGCTTTTGTGCCAATTGGGTTGTTTTGCATGCAGGCACTGGCATTTGATGCTTTGGGCAATGTGTTGATGCGTGTCAAGCACTCAATGTGCTAGTAAATCAAGGGGCTTTTATGTATTGGATGTATATGTGGCCAGAGGGAAGCATTGTGAAGACTCTGGATGCCTTCATGTGCATTAATGTGCCATTCATGATCAGAAATTGATCTTGAATCAAGGGGCTTTTCAAGATTTTGTGCTTGTTGAGCTTGGCAAAGCAGCAGGGAAGACTTTTATGCCTTGAACCCTCAGAAATTCACTTGCAGTCAAGGGGCTTTTGCTCAATTTCTGTCCGGGACTGTTGTATCCAGTAATGAGAACTGTCAAGGTCTGATTTTCACTCATTTGGACAGCCAGGAGAGCATTTATTGCTACTGTACTTGCCGGTACAGATTTGGTACAACTTTGTACAAGTTTTGGCATGGCTGTACATTGATTTGAGTGAGGAAAAGGCTCATTTTCAGCTACTGTACTTGCCGGTACAGATTTGGTACGTCATTGGTGAGCACTTAGTACTGTTGTACAGTATTTTAGAAGGGGAACAGAGCACATCCAAGGTGCTGTCATAAATCTGCAGCAACCAAATTTTGGTGATTTTATCACATTCAGTGGGAGGAGAGTTGCATTCGTGCTTCCGCAGTGGGAGATAAACTTTGGGAGAACAACTGTGAGCATTTTGTGTGCTTTGGTGCAGTGTTTGCACATCTTGCAGGGAGTCAGGCATTGACTGTGTCAAAGGTTGCATATTGCTATGGCAACCACTGGTGAGAGCTCTTCATTGCTTCACATCAAGAAGCTTGAAGGCTCACATAATTATGACATTTGGCAAACCCAGTGCTATAATGTGTTGCTCCAGAAGAAGCAGCACAAGCCCATCAAAGAAAGGGGTGTAATGCTCGCTTCTCTTACTGCTAAAGAATGGGAAGATATGGATGAGCTGGCTAGATCCACCATCATGTTATCTGTGTCAGACTCTTTACTTTTCAGCATACGTGAAGAGAAGACAGCTTGGGGAATGTGGCAAAGATTGCAGGACTTGTATGCCCAGCAAAGTGCCTCAAGCAAAGTGTATTGGTTGAAGAAACTCATAGGTCTTCAAATGAAGGAAGGGGCGTCTATGACAGCCCATCTAAATGAGTTTAATGGTGTTGTCAGCCAGGTCATCAATCAAAAGTTGGCAATGGACGATGAGTTCAAAGCCACCTTTCTCTTATGCACTTTGCCAGAGAGTTGGGACACATTCAGGACAGCCACTAGCAATTCAAATGCTATGCTGTCATATGCAGATGTGGAGGGTGCTCTTCTTCAAGAGGAGATGAACAGGAAGAACAACTCTGTTGGAAAGTCCAATGCAATGAATGCACGTGGGAGATCCCAGCAAAGGGGTAAAAGCCAAGAACGGGGAAGGAGCAAGTCTCGCTCTAAAAAGGGCTTGGAATGCCATTATTGTAGCAAGAAGGGACATTTCAAAAAGCAATGCTACAAATGGAAGAATGATCAAAAGGAAAAGGGCAAAGGAAAAGACAAAGACAAAGATGAAGCCAAAGATGCAAAGCCAAAGGGCAAAAGTGGAGTCAAGATTGAAGAAGTCAATGTGTCACATGCAGGTGACAGTGAGGATGAAGTCCTATTCATGTCTTCACTTGATGCCCATTCACTCCTTGTAGGAGATGGTCATGGTATGCACTCATGGATCATTGATTCAGGTGCCTCCTTTCATGTCACAGGTTGCAGAGACTTGTTTGTCAGGTATACTGCTGGCAATGGAGTAGTTTATTTGGGTGACAACCATGCATGCCAGATTCTTGGCAGAGGTGATGTGAGGCTTGTGTTTTCAGATGGCTCACAGCTTATGCTCCATGATGTCAGGCATGTGCCTGAGATCAAGAAGAACCTGATTTCTACTGGACAGCTTGATGATGCTAGTTATGTTACCACATTTGGTCGTGGAAAGTGGAAGATTAGTAAGGGCTCACTGGTTGTTGCCAGAGGCTCTAAGGTGGACACTCTTTACTTCATGCATGCTAATGTTTGTCACCATGCTAATGTAAATGCAACTGAGCTGCTGGAAATCTCTATGTGGCATAGCCGGTTGGGACACATGAGTGTCAAAGGAATGGAGCAATTGTCTCGTTTTGGTTACTTGCCTTCTCTAAAGTTCTCAAGTTTTTAGTTTTGTCAGCATTGTATATATGGCAGGCAACTCCAGTGCCCCCACAAGAAAGATGCTCAATTAGAGCTTATGCATACAGATGTATGTGAGATGCCTCAGCTTTCTTTGGGAGGGGCAAAATATTTTGTATCTTTTATTGATGATGCCACACGCAAGGTGTGGGTTTATCCTCTTCGTTTGAAGAGTGATACATTCTCAGTGTTTGAGAAGTTTGTTGCTCATGTTGAGAATCAAACTGGCAAAACACTTAAGGCTTTGCGTTCCGACAATGGTGGAGAGTATATGTCCAAACAGTTTCAGGACTTTTGTGATGCTAAAGGCATCAAGAGGGAGCTCTCTACTCCTTATGATCCTCCACAAAACGGGACAGCAGAGAGGATGAACAGGACCATTCAGGAGAAGGTCCGTTCTACGTTGTCACATGCTGCGTTACCTCATGATTTTTGGGCTGAAGCTGTTATGATAGTCGTTCATCTTATAAACAGGTCACCTAACACGAGGCTTGGTGGGAAAGTGCCAGAGGAAGTATGGACAGGGAAGCCTCCATCCTACAAGCACTTGAGAGTGTTTGGTTGTGTTACGTACGTGCACATACGCAGGGAAATATGCACCAAACTTGATCCTAAGTCTCACAAATGCATATTCCTAGGATATGGTGACAGAGGTGAAATGGGGTATAGACTTTGGGATCCAGTGATGAATAGAAAGATTATACGCAGCAATGATGTCATTTTTGATGAAACATGCATGTATAGGGAGCCTGCAAGGTAACAGGAGCCTGGCAGAGTCATCTTTGATGATGATGGACATCATGGACAACAACCAAGGGCTGTAAATCAGCCATTACAGCAACAAAACCAGCCCTTAAATGGTGCTGAAAATGGTCCAAATGGACAGCCAGAGATGGCAGAAGATATCCCTATGGATATCCCATAGTTAGAGGAGATACCAGGCATGATCTTTCAACCTTATGGCATGGAACAGGAGCCACCAATAGGTGATATGTAGGCTGGACAGCAACCTGCAAATGATGGTCATTGGGTACAGAGGTCCACAAGACCCTCCAGACCCCCTGACAGGTTTGTTCTAGGGGTTGACTACTTGATGCTCACTGACTCTGGGGAGCCCTCATGTTATAAGGAGGCTTTACAGAGGGTAGACAAGGCTCTTTGGGAGCGTGCTATGAAGTCAGAGATGGACTCTCTGCACAAAAATGGAACATGGAAGTTGGTGCATTTGCCTACAGGCAAGAAGGTTTTGCCATACAAGTGGGTTTACAGGCTCAAAGTTACACCTGATGCATACAAAGCCAGGTTAGTAGCTAAGGGCTTCAAGCAGGAATATGGTGTGGACTTTGATGAGATCTTCTCTCCAGTGGTCAAAATGACCACACTTAGAGCTGTATTAGCTTTGGTTGCTCATGATAATCTAGATTTGATTCAGATGGATGTGAAGACTGCTTTTCTTCTTCACGGTGATCTCCATGAGGAGATATATATGCAACAGCCAGATGGTTATGCAGTGAATGGAAAGGAGAAGCTTGTATGCAAGCTGAAAAAGAGTCTTTATGGGCTCAAACAGGCACCAAGGGAATGGTATCATAAATTTGATACATTCATGAAATCCCAGGATTTCAGGAGGAGTGACATAGATCACTGCTTATACACCAAGAAAGCTTTGGATGGCAGTCTATTGATCCTCATCTTGTATGTTGATGATATGTTGATTGCCGGGAAATCTCGTAAGGAGATGGATGCCTTGAAGAAGAGGCTACATCAGACCTTTGATATGAAGGATTTGGGTGATGCAAATCACATTTTGGGTATGCGGATGCTTCGGGACAGAAATCAGCATGTGTTGTATTTGTCTCAGAAGGAATACATTGGCAAAGTTTTGTAGAGGTTCAATATGGAAGGGGGGAAGAAGACTAGTACTCCTTTGTCTCCATATGTAAAACTCAGTGCTATGGACAGCCCACAGTCGGATAGTGACAGGGCTGATATGGCCAAGATTCTGTCTCATGTATGCCATGGTTGCTACCAGGCTGGACATTGCATTTGCAGTGGGAGTGGTTACTAGATACATGGCCAACCCTGGCAAGAAGCATTGGGAAGCAATGAAAGGTGTCATGAGATACCTCAAGGGCACACAGGATATGTGCATCTGCTTTGGCAAACAGGATGCATTAGTGCATGGTTATACAGATTTGGATTATGCCGGTCATCGAGATATAACCGGAAGTCTACTACCGGTTATGTGTTTACATTCACAGGAGGTGCTGTGTCATGGATATCTAGGATGCAGAAGTGCACTACCTTATCTACTACAGAGGCCGAGTATATTGCAGCCATAGAGGCTTGCAAGGAGGCATTATGGCTATCTCGGTTAGTGGTTGATTTGGGTTATACAGGGGATATTCCATTGTTGCATTGTGACAGTCAGAGTGCCATCCAGTTGGCAAAGAACCCTGTCTTTCATGCAAAGATGAAGCATGTGGATGTGAAGTATCACTTCATCAGAGAGGTGATAGAGAACAAGCTGATTCAGCTTGTCAAGATTCATACGGATGACAACCCGGCTGATCTGTTGACAAAGAGTTTGCCTCCAGAGCGGTTTGCTCATTGCAGACACTTGGATGAGGCCAATTTCAGCCTTGATATGGCCTTGTATATTATCATGTAAATGCTGATTTTTTCTTTTCCTTCATTTAAGGGCACTTTGCCTTTAAGTGGGAGGTTGTTGGGGTAAAGGCATTATGCCCACCCTTGTAGTGTGTGTGTACAAGCCCATAAGTTTTATAGTACATAGTACACTTAGTACTTTTAATGTACTAAGTAAGTGCACACTGTGTACTAGAGCAAATATACATGTGTGATAGGGGAGTCCCACACTCATACTGTGAGTTGACTTATCCCCACATGTCTCTCTCTCTCTCTCTCTCTCTCTCTCCCTTCTTCTCTGTGTATGTCTCCCTAACATTGTACCGACTAATTATTACTACCTTGAAGACTTGTAAGGATATACCAACCATGTTCTTTGAGGAATTTCTCGTCATATAATTGTACCAGATTCTAAGGAAAACTCTTAAAGTATAATTATTACCAATAACTACACACCAACCTTGTCCCATTTAAAGTATGTGCCCTTGGTAGGCTTATATGATAAAAGTAAAGTAAGATGAACCTAAATACGTGAACTTAGAAACCTGAGCCTCTAGATGTACATCTAGAGGCATGAGCGTGGACACGTGAGCCTACAAATGTGAACCTAGAGATGTGAACTTGGACACATGAGCCTACAGACATGAGTAGAGGTGTGAACCTACAAGAAGCATGAACCTGGACATATGAACCTACAGACGTGACAACTAGCCTTTGATCACAATTACCCACCTAGAATTCGATCCCAGTAATAAACAATTAAGAGCACTCAGTAGAGTTCTCCCCCCTTAAGAATGCTAGACTCCTTCAACAAATCCACCTGGAGGAGCTTTGGGAAGAAGTGTGCTAACAAAACACAAACATGTGTTGAGGAACAACTGAACACCTAGATATAGGAGCCTCCATGATCCTCCGGGCTCAATATGCTCTATAAAGTAGCATCGTAAACTTTATGTAAAGGGGTTCCCTACACTTTGGGGCAAAAACACGAAGGTTATTGACCTTGACCCTTAGTGCCAGGGTTCAAGAAACACACCTAATTAAACCATGGCAAATTAAATTCCCATGTTTTTGGGCAAAGCTTTAGTGAGATGGACCTGGAATCTCAAGGTTCACTTCATTAAGAAGAAGTCACAAACCATATTTGATGGCACAATGTTTCAAACATTTGGTGTATCGATCGTGGGCTAGGTTTATCCCAAGCTAACTATGACCAACAAGTAGTCGACGAACAATTGCAGTTATGGAAAATCGAGTATGTATCTTTTTGTTGTACCATTATGGGTGATTGTTCCTCAAGACACCTAATATCAAGTGCACCATAGTGCAAGCAGAAGTCCCACTCTCTACCGGAGCTCATTATAGAAGTGCCTTCACCCCACGAAACCAGGTTCTCTTCTCCATTTAGATAAGGAACGGGGAACAAGGAAAAGGTAAAGAGCCAATGTCTAGTAGGACTACCTTAACACAAAGGGATCCATGAGATCATCCTCATAATGTGTTCTTAACAACAGAGCATGCAACCTCAAAACCTGACCAGTGGAGGACAAGTACCATCGGAAGCCGTACAGCCCACAGCCCCATGGGGAAAGAGATCACATACCATGAAACAAAAGGTTTTGTGCAACCACCTCCTTATGTTCCCCTGTCACGTGCACAGAAGACATGCTAAGGATAGCATTTGAAATGGGAAGGGAGGTCATCACAAACATAGCACCTTGAGGCTCAAAGTTGGGTAAAACTAAGCCAATCCACAAGGATGATGATCAAATTTGATGAACCTAAATACCCCATTTAATACCTAAAGAAGTTTGATCAAATTTGTGAGACCATGGGACGGATTAATGATCTCTCCAAAATATACTTATTCAGACTTTGCTTTAAATGGCTAGTGGTTTAGATCCCTAAACCCACTTGAAAGGTCTTGAGACACACCTTCATTATAGGATTCTCACCTAGTGGAGCTAGATGGAGCCCCATTGCACCTCTATAATCTCAAGCAGAAAGAGGGAGAAACAATGTGGGATTACTATTTAAGCTAGCAGTGGTGGCAAGGGTCATAAGTAGGAAACCTTTTCCCATGTAGAGATATGGTTCTCATTGTCGAAATTGTACAAGTATAGAGTGTCCAATGTTGAGGCCTAGACACCTCAAGGCCACAAGTAGGACACCCACACCTATTCCCATGTAGAGATATAGTTCTCATTGTCAAAATTATACAAGTACACAGTGCCCAATGTTGAGGCCTAGACAGTAACAATTTTGTGCTAATTACCAATGCCATAGGAACCATGACATAGCTTATTGCCAATAGCAATTGTCGGTACCAAGGAAACCCAACAAGGTGCACCACGATGGATATTCCTTGTGCCAAGGCAACCATTGTCCTTGCTTGCCCTACGAATCACTCCTCTCAATAGGCACAAGCCTTAATGCCCACCTATCAAAAACCCATTTTACTACAAGGTATGTATAGACCCCCCCTCATTTTCCATAGACAACTCTGGCACTACCACCCCAATCAGTTCCTCCAAGAACCGCAAAAGTATAACAGTACTAGGTGATCGTGCCTACTGAGATAGAAAACCACGAAAAAGAGAGCTATGAGTCTTATGAGCAAAAAAACCCATATGAGAGTACCAGTATGATCCCTATGAGTATCTTGAATAGGCTTCACTCATAGACTATGCCTCTATGTTTGAAGACATAGTGCAAACAAAGAATGAGGGGTATCCTGAATAGGCTTTACTCATATACTATGCCTCTATGTTCAAAGACATAGTGTAAACAAAGAACAAGGGACCTCAACAATTTGGTATGTGGACCACAGATGTAATTTTTTGATGCAAACGCCCACATTGTATTGTTGAGTGTCCCCATAAGTCCACCAAATCCCTCGAGTGCTAGAAGCACTCTCCACATACATGTGTGCATACACTTGCACAATGCGTGTGCACCCACCCGCCGATGCACACGTGCGCCACCCCCATCTCCTCGCATGCACACACACCCGATGCACACGTGCGCCACCCCCATCTCCTCGCATGCACACACACCCGCCTACCCACATACGCATGTACCGTCCCTCTTAAAAAATAACCCCCCCTCCCCTTGCCCTTTTTTTGTTTAATTTAGCGCACCCCCCTGAAAATATGCAGGGGGGAAGAGAGCTTGAGCTCTTGCAAGCACACACACACTCACAAAACCCTAATAGAGAACACACAAGGTGAGAGGCTGAAAATCTTCTCCTGCTTCACTCAACACTCAACACACCATATACAAGATAAGAGTACACATAATATGAAAGGTACTCAACCAATACATACACGGGTTCTCTATAGTGTGAACCCAACTAAATGAGCTGGCGCTATAACTATGCCAGTCTCTAGAATGGCTGTCGCACAGCCTGTCATCCCACTGCCCGCATATCACCCAAGATCTCACCAACCATGCCAGTGGTGTAAGTGTGGGGCCTATCCCCCAGGCGGGTCATCAGTGTCCACCGCCTCACTAGACAAGCTCGATATCTCAACACTCCCCCTCGAGCTCAACTCCATCTCATGTACACCAAGCGAAGCCCTGAATCTGCGGAGCTTCTCTGTACCCAATGCTTTGGTGAAGATGTCAGCTACCTGATCCTCTGTGCTGACATAAACAAGATCTCTCTGACGAAGTGGCAGTGGACCTCTATATGCTTCGTGCGAGCATGAAAGACTGGGTTCCTGGCCAACTGTATACTGCTAATGTCGTCACAGAAAATGACAACTTGTCTATCCACTGACAGACCCAAATCTGCAAGTAGCTTTCTCAACCAAGCTACCTCACATGCTGCCATAGCAACTCCTCTGTACTCAGCCTCTGTACTAGATAGAGCAACCGTAGGCTGCTTCTTGCTGCTCCAAGTCACAGCAGCACTCCCCAAAGAGAACATGAAGCCACTGGTAGATCTTCTATCTGAGATACTACCAGCCCAATCAGCATCTATGTACCCATGTACACATATCTCTGTCCCAGTCTCATAAAATAGTCCACAATGCAAAGTAGACCTCACATACCTCAGTATGCGTCTCAATGCATCCAAATGCAGTTTCCGTGGAACCTGCATAAACTGACTCACCAACCCAACAGCATAGCTCAAATCTGGTCTGGTGATCGTCATGTAGATCAAGCTTCCTACTATTACTATTCGCTTATACATAGTAGGATCCTCCAAGATCTCTCCTGAATCTGCACTCAACTTGCCATTCTGATCCAATGGCACGGAAATAGGCTTACAGCCTGTCATACCATACTTGGACAACATGTCCAAGCCATACTGTCTCTGCAGTAATCCAATACCATGTGGTGACCTAATCACCTCAATGCCCAAGAAATATCTGAGCTCCCCTAGATCCTTCATCTCAAACTTCTGTCTAAGCAAGATCTTTACATCAAAGATCTCTCCATCATGGTCCCCCGTAATGATCAAGTCATCTACATAGATGACAACAAGCACAACCCCTCTCTCACCATGTCTCACATACAGCAAGAAATTTGCATTGGCTACATGAAAGCCAATAGTGACAGACCATGCTCTTGGTGCTTGTTTTAAGCCATACAAGGCTTTCTTCAACCTGCAAACATGCTCGGGGTGACCCACATCCTCATAACCAGGTGGCTGCAACATATACACCTCTTCTTGCAAATCCCCATGCAAGAATGCATTCTTTACATCCATCTGATGTAAAGACCATTGCTTTGACACAGCCACTGCTATCACAACTCTCACCGTTGCCATCTTGGCAACAGTAACTAGGCTTAAAGTTTCCTCGTAATCAATGCCATATGTCTACGCATATCCTTTGGCTACCAATCTAGCCTTGTACCTGTTTATGCTTCCATCACTGTTATGTTTAACTTTGTACACCCACTTGCATCCAATGGCTTTCTTGCCTTCAGGCAATTGCACTAAATCCCAAGTCTCATTTCCATATACTGCATTCATCTCCTCATCCATAGCTTTCTCCCAATACACATTTCCAACAGCCTCATCAATGCATGTGGGCTCAACAACCTGCACAACCTTTGCCATATATGCATAGTGATGTGAAACATAACCATCATAGGTAAATCTCTGCACAGGATTTTTCACTCTCCCGGATCTTCGCAGCTTTTCATTCATGGCTTCCATAGCCTTCTTTACACCAGGTGTTCTCATAGCTGGGATCCCAAGCTCCTCATCAAGGCTCATATCTGAGCCACTAGACTCTCCATCAACATGAGAATGCCCTGCAGAAATGTCAGGCATACCAAGGGGCTCAACCACTTTCTCTTTTCCTTTACGTGATGTACTAATCACATTTGCAGGACTGGTATTATGACGCAGCCTGCCACTCCATGGTCTATCAACAGACCCACTAGATGAGGACTCTCCTGGTCCACTCAAAGACTGTGATTGCTGACCTGCATTCTGTGCAACCACACTTCCACTCACATCAACCCCAACAGCTTCTTTTTCAGCAGCATACCAGCTGCTCATCTCATCAAAGACAACATCCCTGCTTACCCTCAACTCACGTGTAGCAGGGTTATAACACCTGTATCCCTTCTGCTCAAGGGAATATCCAATAAACACACATTTTTCAGCTTTTGGATCCAGCTTAGTTCTCAGGTCATCTGGCACATGCACATATGCAATGCATCCAAAGACTTTCAGATGAGACAAATTTGGTTTTCTGCTAGTAAACCTCTCCTCTGGAGTTACATCATGTATGGCTGTAGTTGGAGTCCTGTTCATGATGTATACTGCTGTAGAAACAGCCTCAGCCCAATAGCTATGCGGCATATTCTTCTCTTCCATCAATGCTCGTGCTATCTCAGCAATGTGCCTGTTTTTTCGCTCAGCAACTCCATTTTGCTGCGGAGTGTATCTACATGTAAACTATCTCCGAATACCATTCTTCTTCAAAAATTCAGAGAACTCATTGGAGAAGTACTCTCCCCCTCCATCTGACCTTAGGCACTTTACATATTTCCCTGTTTGCTTTTCAACCAAAACTCTGAAATTCTGAAAGTGAGTGAACACCTCACTCTTCTCCTTCATGAAATATACCCACACTTTCCTTGTGTGGTCATCAATGAATGTCACATAATATCTGCAGCCTCCCATAGACATGGTCTTCATAGGACCCCATACATCTGAATGCACAACATCTAGTGCATTTCTGCTCACATATCTGTTACGTGGAAATACATGCTTTGTTTGATTTCCAAATTGGCATGCTTCACATATTCTCTGCATACCTTCCACTTTAAACTTTGGCAGCCCTGTCACAATTCCTTTAGTCTGCATAGACTTCATTCGCTGCACATTCACATGTCCAATTCTTTTATGCCAAATGTCTGTGTCTGCAACAATTCCTGAACCATTTGCAAACATCGCAGCACTCATTTCAGGCATGTCTACATTCGTCTACATTCAACGTAAACATTCTGCCCACTCTGTTGCCTTTTGCAACCAACCTGCACTTGTCTTTAAAGTCTTCAACATAACAACCATCAGGGTTAAACCGAACCTACAAACCCTGCTCAATCATCTGGCCAACTGAAACCAAATTCTTTGTTATGTTCGAAACGTGAAGTACATCTGCAAGGTACTTCACTTTGCCATCCTACATAGACAATGGCATATCTCCAACATGGGCAATTGGATGAGCAGTGTCATCCCCTGTTTCCACAAAACCTGGTCTTTTCGGGTTTTTCATCTCCTTGAACCACTCCCCATGACTTGTCATGTGGTTCGAAGCACCTGAATCCACATACTATACATCATCTTTTTGTGCTGCATCAACATTTTCAGACATGGCATTCACGACATGCTACATAACAAACAACCTTTCATTATCCTCATTATTTCTGCTTGAGGATGCATAGTTGTTTTGCTGCACTTTCCCATTTTGCATGTCAGCCTGCTTCTTATAACATTCTGCCTGCACATGTCTAGGCTTACCACAATAATAGCATTCACGTGCATCATTATACTGCCTTTGCCAATTTCCACGGCCTCTTTGACTCCCCCTGCCTCTGAATTTGCCTCTTCCACCTGCGTGTTGTTGTTTTTGTTGTTGTGTATTCTGGGACTGTTGTTGCTGCTACTGCTGTCCATAATTCTGATTACCTGTTCGGCCACCTCCTTGACCGCGTCCACAGCCTCCTCTACCTCGTCCTCTTCCTGAACTTGTGTAGAAGGCCTGTTGCTCTAAACTATTTTTGTTTTGTGAAGACTGTTGGTCTTCACCCAAGCTCTTCTCTTCTATAATCAGCATAGACACCAAATCTGTAAAGTTGTTTTCCCGAGTCTGAATAAACGTCTTGAACGCCTTGTATTGTGGCCCGAGACCACGTAGACAGACCTCCACCTTCTCATCATCATCTACTGACACACCAATAGATGCAAGGGATTCCACAATACCCTTTATCTTCAACGCATAGTCATTCATAGACATGCTCTTTTTCTCCATAGTATGAAGTTCATTCTTCAACTGTATCTTACGTGCCTTGGTATTTGTTTCATAGAGCTTTACCAAGGTGTCCCACGCCTCCCTGGGAGACTTGGCATCCTGAATGTGTCCAATCATTGTGTCCTGTATACTAATGGAGAGCCAATACATAACTTTCCTGGCTCCCTGGTTCCATTCTTTAAACTCTTTCACATCTGCAGCAGTCGGATTTATGTCCGGTATCTCCGGTGCCTCTTCATACTCACCTTCTATGTAGTCCCAATAGCCCTTTCCCATCAGAAAATTTGTCAACCTGAACCTCCAAGCATGGAAGTTATTCTTATCAAGCTTCTCAGCCACAATCTGAGTTATCCCATCATTTGACATCTTGGTAAACACACAATTTTACCAGAAACAACACTCTGGTTTGTCCTGCACAAACTGCTATATTTTCTGCAGCGGTACTATAGTACTCTCAAATGTCACAACCAGTGACTTCAATGTGCATACATACACCCAATGGCAACTGTTGACCTCTTTGCAGCACCCACAGTGTCTGCACAGTCAATCTGTCTTCCTACAGTTCTTAAAACAAAGTTCTGCAGAGAATCGATGACTTACCCGCGGTGCTCGAAATCGCCTGCTGTCTGAAAAACGGAGGTCCAGACGCACTCGAAACGCGTTTTCGACCCAGGAAATTAAGTCCGATAGGACAGTATAGTTGCCCTATAGCTTTACTCTCGCGAAGAAAGCTCCTCAATCAGAGATCGTTTGCCGGTGCCTCCCGTAGAGCTCCCGACAGTGTGTAGTCACCAACACAAATAGGGAAGAGTAGTTGAAGCTCTTACCCTCGTACCGCTTCCTGTGGTTCTCTTGCTTACAGCTCAGCCCTTAGCACGAACCAGGCTCTGATACCATGAAAATATGCAGGGGGGAAGAGAGCTTGAGCTCTTGCAAGCACACACACACTCACAAAACCCTAATAGAGAACACACAAGGTGAGAGGCTGAAAATCTTCTCCTGCTTCACTCAACACTCAACACACCATATACAAGATAAGAGTACACATAATATGAAAGGTACTCAATCAATACATACACAGGTTCTCTATAGTGTGAACCCAACTAAATGAGCTGGCGCTATAACTATGCCAGTCTCTAGAATGGCTGTCGCGCACAGCCTGTCATCCCACTGGCCGCATATCACCCAAGATCTCACCAACCATGCCAGTGGTGTAAGTGTGGGGCCTATCCCCCAGGCGGGTCATCAATGTCCACCGCCTCACTAGACGAGCTCGATATCTCAACACCCCCCCCCCCCCCCCCCCCCCCGAAATTTCTCCTTCCCTTCATTTTTCCCTATTTCTCGTGTGTAAGCTACACTCTTCATATGTGTAAGCTATAAATCAATAGCCATTTATATGGTCTGATGTGTAGACCTAGGCTTAAAATGGGGCTAATAATGGGCCACGGTACTTTTTTCCTCCTTAGGAGGTTATTTTATGAGTCCATGTATAAGTGACCTTATCATGTCACTTCAGTTATTCATGTGTATATCATTCTCATCAATCTATTCACTTGTTCACTTGTACTCCACTCATTCTCATTAATCTACTTTGAGTGTTGTGCTTCTCTATCATCCTCATCAATCTATCTACTTGTTCGCTTGTACTATAATTCTCATCAATCTATTCACTTGTTCACTTGTACTTCACTCATTCTCATTAATCTACTTTGCGTGTTGTGCTTCTCTACATCTCTACTTACTTGCTGCATCTTGTGTGTTGCTACCTTTGTAGTATCATTCTCATCAATCTACTCTGAGTGTTGTGCTTCTCTGTATCTTTACTTACTTGCTACATGTGTGTGTGTGTGTTGCTACAACTGATACACTATGATACATCCACCACTTCCATCCTCCATGTAATATAAGATATTGGCCTCGTACTTCTGCCCTTAATAACCTACTCTTGCCATTTCCCCTACTACATTGGCTTTTGGTATGGTTAGTAGATGAGGGAAGATGGGAGTCAAAATTGAGGTTCTTTGAGGAGCTAGTAAGTAGGATTCACTAGCCTTCTTTGGAAAGGGCTCTTGGAATATGCACTTGGGGGTATTAAAGCCCTTGGACTAGAGAGTTGTGTTGCCTCCTTGCTCCATTCCAAAAAATTTTGGGTATCATGGCTTCCCACTATCACAAATTCAATAATATTCTCTCTTGGTGCCAAAGCAAGGATACTCATTGGCTGTACACATAATTCTCGCTACAAATGTTACACACATTATAACATAATGTATACAAATGTTACACACGTTATTAAATAATGTTGTGGCTAAAATTTAGAGGGTTGGCATCACTAACCTTCATTTTCTCTCAAAAAAACTTGTCTAAAAAAACTTGCACCCAAAAAAAATGAGATCATAAATTTAATCAACCCATATATCATAAATATCAGCTTCTAAACTAAGATATTTCAAATTCTAGTAGGAAAACAACTTCCACTTGAGAATTCATAAGGATAAAAGAAACTCTTTGTACATGAATCGATGGATTCTTAAATGTCAAAAAGACAAATAAGGTATCTATATATCTTCTCAATCGACATAATAGGGCATGTGCTAAAGCAATCAAACATTCCATAAATTCAAAGAAAAACATAAGATAATAGAAGGTTGCAAGGAAAACAACACAATTAGTCCCAATAGGGATTTTACAATTGTAAATCTACCCAACAAGAGGCATCTTGAACATTTCCCAACTTAGTATGTCTTTTCCTTTTTAGTCTATATCATCCTTTTTGGTCTTAAGCCAAGAAAAATCTGATTTTTCAACTCACAAAGCTCTACATCTATCCTTCCATGTATTTAACTAGATATTTGACCTAAAAGCTTTAGCGGTTTGCGCATTGGAGGTATTGCCTTATCCTTTACACTGCACATCCAAGCCCTTAGATAATGCCACTGGTGGGGCATCATGTATGAAGACCCTTGTAAGTGGTACACAGACCCTCATAAAGGTTACACCTTACAAGGATCCTCTTAGGATGGATCAAACATATCATGGCCCTAAAAGAAAACATTCACATGATTCAAGAAACCACTTGCTTTCATAGGGCATACTAATGCTGCTGCCACCACAAGTGGTGAAAGCTTCATGG
Source organism: Cibotium barometz (assembly GCF_041138505.1). Taxonomy (NCBI): domain Eukaryota; kingdom Viridiplantae; phylum Streptophyta; class Polypodiopsida; order Cyatheales; family Cibotiaceae; genus Cibotium; species Cibotium barometz. The sequence goes on from NC_141085.1 coordinate 14,585,701, forward strand.
CATGACTGCAGCTTAGTGATCTTTCTACCTTTTGAAGCCACTTTTTTAGATGAAGAACAGCCATTGTTGATGTTCAAGTCCAGCACTTCAGGAAGGACCCAGTTGATTGACCACCTTCCATGCCCACCTTTCTTGCAAGGCCTCCTTCCATGCCCACCTTCCTCGAGAACTACAACCTGCAGCTCATCGTGTTGAAGTTATGATCCCCATCAAGCCCAGAATCAAATCATGTGATATTGCCTGGCTTGGCCTTGAAGATGACAGTTTGCTTGTGCAACTTGGTAACATGACCTCAATGTAGCTACTTTCTTGGCATCCGTCATCTCCTTCAACAAAGGGTGCATCCATGCCCATACCTTCTTCGTGTTTTGCGATACCATACCTCAGCTTGCTACTTTTACCACAATGCAGCCTCCTATTCTGCTCAACGTTCGTCCCTACAAACTACATAACTCCATGATCACACCTCCACGGTTTAAGGCCTTGCACAACTAACCTAGTTCAGAACAAAAACTTGTGAAAAATAAAGGATACATTCACAACTGTTTGTCCATAAAACAACATGGTTACACAAACAGCTTTGAGAGAAAATTCCTAGAACTGTCATACAAAGGCCATCAGCATGGCAAGAGAAGGCGGGTAAGAATTTTGTGCTCACAGACAGCAAGAGAGGGCAAGTAATCTTGTCTTTATATGAAAGATTATCATGGGTGTATACTATCAAGGGCTGCCAAAACTTGGCTCAAGTTATTACTCCATTCATATCTGCATCTATCTCTCTAGCGTTTAGAAAATTTTGAAAAGAACGTAACAAATCATCGTCTCCTGTTGCTTTGCTTTTTCACCTAATCCTCAAACAAGGTACAGTGAGCAATACATGGGACCCATGCTAAGCCTCCTGTTTTGACCATCTGCTTGGGATCCCTCCACAAACACTCCCATTTCCAGTCCCTGCTGCTGGACATTGAGAGCTTTTCAAATACCCCCCCGCCATTATACTCCTCGAGCAAATCAGCATGTAGCTCGGATCCTCTCTCTTCTTGAATTGATGCCTTGACAGCACCTAAGGCAGACAACTGTGTCATTCCACTTCCTAAGTCTAGCCTCCAGACCTCTGCCGGTGCATCAGATATCACATGATGGTTGTATGGATCTACCTTTATTTTCCCTGTTAATGCATAGAGCTGCTTGGAATGGCCAACCAAGCGGCTGATCCTTGCTGGAAGCTTCGTTACCACTAACCACGAATCCCGCTCAGGATCATAAACCTTCAGCAGAGAATCCTTCCAGTCTGCCACAAATAGATTTGAATTACAGGAGGCAATCGGACCCCGTTCTAGTCCTCTCCTCATCCCAGAGCTCATCCTGACCCATTTACCTTCTAATGGTGTGAAAACCTCTCCCTCCACATGACATCCTCGACCTGTGTTTTCCCCTTTCACATAGAAGCAACCCTCATGCTCCATGCCCACACATGTTCTCATGGATGTATTCATGCTCGGAATCATGCTCCACTTATTCTGCTCAGAATCATAAACTTCTGCAGATGCTCCACCCTCCATGTCTTCACTACCCCCTGCTACATACATTAACTTACCTAAAGAAACTGCAGCTGCATGAGACCGTGGTAATTGCATAGGGGAGACTGCAACCCAGTGATTCCTGCAGAAATCATATTTGTGCACTCTACTTGTGGGTTTGCTTGGCCGGGTAAAAGAATGAATTTCTGCCTGATCCCCACCAATGACAAAAAGTGTTCCCTCCAAAACTGCCACTGTGTCAATTTGCCACCAATCATAAGGATCAATTCCCCAATTGGAAGCTGCCCCTCCCATTTCAGGTGAAAACTGTCTGTCAGGAGATAGATCCCATTCAGGAGAAACTCTCCAGCCAGGAGACATGTTTCCATCCTCTCGAGGTAAAGGAGGAAGACAAAACCATTGATAAGTCTGCAAACTGAAAACTTGCACCCGGTTTCCATGCACAACAAATGAGATATGGGCTTCATGTATTCCCAGGGCCTTTCTCACCTTGAAAAACTCTTCAGAAGAAAGGACTTCCCTCCACTGTCTGCAAACCATGCGGAAAGAGTAGTTGTACTTGATGAATGGTACTC